>NC_138375.1:105770519-105900083 GCF_054177405.1 Leptonychotes weddellii
GAACCCAAATTTTCTTTTGGCCCAAGATTTTATTGCAAATATATTATCAGTCCATCTGTTAGCAGCTTCTTTGGCTACTTTATTTGCTTGACGTATTTCTTCCACAACTTGTGGGTCACATTCTTTGTACTTTTCTACTTCTGCCTTTAGCTGTTCCCTTTGGTCTCGAAGTGAAGAAAGTTCTTTTGCTAGCATGGTTCGCTCTTCCGTTTCATGTCGGCCAATTTTAGCTTTCTCAATGCTTTTCTGTAGATTTGTGTGCTTTTGGTTTCCCTCAGATAACTGAGATTCCAGAACCTCCAACTTGCGTTTCCTTGCATGAAGAGCTTTACTTGGAAAAGCCCAGTAATAATTAGATGTTCCAATCCTCTCACAGTCAACCATACCATCATCAACTAAGCTTTGAAGGACTTCTTTCACTGACATAGCAGTAATGCCTTTCTCTTTGGGAGCAATCTTCTCCATGTCTTTTAGTTGGAACACATCTTTCGTCTCAAAAAATATTTCCATCATGCGGGCTCTCTTCTCCTCTGCACTCAGTCCTTTTTTCTTTGACATGACGCTGGCGGCGGGTCTTCCGGCGGCCGGGCCTGCGCGCGAGGCGAGGGGCCAGACCAACAACATTTTTCACAGAGCTAGAACAAACAAACAAAATTTGCATGTAACCACAAAACACCCCAAAAAGCTAAAGTAACCTAAGCTGGAGGAATCACAATTCTAGACTTCAAGTTATATTACAAAGTTGTAATAATAATAACAGTATGGTATTGGCACCAAAATAGACACATAGATCAAGGGAGTAGAAAACCCAGAAATGAACCCACAATTATGTCAATTAATCTTTGACAAAGTAGGAAAGAACGTCCAGTGGGAAAAAGAATGTCTCTTCAACATATGGTGTTGGGAAAATTGGACAGCAGCCTGTGAAAGAACAGAACTGGACCACTTTCTTACACCATACTACACAAAAATAAATTCAAAATGGATTAAAGACCTACATATGAGAGCTGAAAGTAAAAATCCTAGAAGAGAACACAAGCAGTCACTTCTCTGATATCAACCAAAACAATTTCTTTCTAGATATGTCTCCTGAAGCAAGAGAAACAAAATCAAAAATACGCAATGAATCATGGAACCCTACATCAAAAACTAATGATGTAATGTATGGTGATTAACATAAAAAAGACATCAAAATAAAAAGCTTCCACGCACAGTGAAGGAAACAACAAAACTAAAAGGCAACCTACAAAATGTGACAAGATATTTGCAAATGACATATCTGATAAAGGGTTAGTATCCAAAATATATAAAGAACTTATAAAACTCAACACCCAAAAAGAAAATCCAATTAAAAAATGGGCAGAAGATACAAATGGACATTCCTCCAAAGAAGACATCCAGATGGCCAACAGACACATGAAAAGTTGTTCAACATCACTCATCATCAGAGGAATGCAAATCAAAACCACAATGAGCTACCACCTCATACCTATCAGATTGGCTAAAATCAACAACCCAAGAAACAACAGGTGTTGGCAAGGATATGGAGAAAGAGGAATCCTCATGCACTGTTGGTGGGAATGCAAACTAGTGCAGCCACTGTGGAAAACAGAATGAAGATTCCTCAAAAAGTTAAAAATGGAACTACCCTATGCACTACCGGGTATTTACCCAAAGAATACAGAAATACAAATTCAAAGGGATTCATGCACCCTGATGTTTATAGGAGCATTATCTACAATAGCCAAATTACGGAAACTGCCCAAGTGTTCATTGACTGATGAATGGATAAAGAAGATGTGGCATATGTGTACACACACACACACACACACACACACACACAGGAATATTATTCAGCCATAAAAAAGAATGAAATCTTGCCATTTGCAACAACATGGATGGATCTAGAGAGTATTATGCTGTGAAGTAAGTGAAGTAAGTCAGAGAAAGACAAATACCATATGATTTCCCTCTTATGTGGCATTTAAAAAACAAAACAAATGAACAAAGGGACAAAAAGAGACAAAACAAAAAAAAACAGACTCTTAACTATAGAGAACTGGTGGTTGCCAGAGGGGAGGCGGGTGAGGGGATGGGTGAAATAGGTGATGGGGATTAAAAGTACACTTACTTGATGAGCACTAGAAATGCATAGAATTGTTGAATCATTATATTGTACACCTAAAACAATATTACATTCTATGTTAATTATACTTGAATTTTTTACAAAGGTATTTGCCAGAATTTTTTCCAGACTTTACTAGAGAAAGAAAAACATCTGAAAGCAGCTCTAGTGCATAGTCTTAAATGGTGGTTCTTCTGGAAATCTCAGTACTTTTTTTTTTTTTTTTTTTAAAGATTTTTATTTATTTATTTGACAGAGAAAGACACAGCGAGAGAGGGAACACAAACGGGGAGTGGGAGAGGGAGAAGCAGACTCCCCGCCGAGCAGGGAGCCCGATGCGGGACTCGATCCCGGGACTCCAGGATCATGACCTGAGCCGAAGGCAGTCGCTTAACAACTGAGCCACCCAGGCGCCCTGGAAATCTCAGTACTTTTAATTTGCCTCCAAGAAGCTCACATATATGGAAAAGAAAGAGCTCAATTTTTTTAATGTAAAATAATTTTTTTCTTGCAGAATAACAGGAATTTTACTTTGACTATAGTTAAGAGAGAAGGAGTAGATCCAAGGGTTCTTGCCTTCTTTCCACCTCCATGGCTATTTAGAAGACTAATTGGAAACCAAGAAAATACTTGGTGATTGATTAAAGAGCACTCCAGGACTTACAAAACAGAAAATTCATAAGCGTCTCCAGCGTAATAATCTGGAGTGGCCACAAAAACCTGTTAAATACAAAACTGCTCATAGGTACTTGGGACTGAGTATCACTACCCATCAAACGCTGGAGCAATTGCTTCTCACCTGGACTGCCCTACTTCCCCTGCTAATGGTAGGATAGGAGATAAATATGGCAATGCCATTTACAACAACGTGGATGGAGCTAAAGTGTATTACACTAAGTGAAGTCAGTCAGTTGGACAAAGACAAATACCATATGATCTCACTCATGTGGAATTTAAGAAAGAAAACAGACAAACACATGGGCAGGGTGGCAAAAGAGAGAGAGGGAAACAAGCTCTAAAACAATAGAGAAAAAACTGAGGGGTGATGGAGGGAGGTGGGTGGGGGATGGGCTAGATGGATGATAGGGATTAACGAGGGCACTTGCGATGAGCCCTGGGTGTTGTATATAAGTGATGAATCACCGAATTCTACTCCTGAAATGATGCACTGTATGTGAACTGCCTAAAATTTAAACAAACAAACAAACAAACAAAAACATGGCAATGGGAGGGCTGGGAAATTTTTTGTTTTTAACCTGTAGACCAGGGGTTGGCCAAATGCAGCCTGCTGCCTGTTCTTGTATGATCTTCAAGGTGGGCCATGGTTTTTACATTTTTATCAGTTCAAGAAAATCAAAAGAATATTCCATGACACATGAAAGTTATGCAATTCAAATCCCATGTCCATGAATAAAGTTTTATTGGAAGGCAGCCATGCTCATTCATTTACAAATTGCCTCCTACTGTTTTACACTCTAACAGCAGAGTTGAATAGTGGCCACATGGCCCACAAAGCCTAAAACATTTACATATCCGGCTCTTTCCAGAAGTTTGCTGATCCCTATGCTAGACTAGTACCAGAAATACAAAAGACTACGTCCTTGTTGTCAGTATTTGGTTATTTTGCTGCCCAGCATCCATCTCCTTCCTTCTGCAGGCCCACCCCAGTTCCTTTCAGAGGGAGGCCTTCCCTCTCAGCACAGTCCTTTGGGTGGGGCCCACCTCTGTAAGGCCAATCATTAAGCCAGTCCCCTTGGGCTCAACAGTGGGGTTGGAGGCACTTGTCTCAGTTGGTCCAGAGTGAATCCTGGGACTTTCAAGGGTTCTCTCACTTTTCCCAAGGACATGAACCTGAAATGTAGAATTGGAATCACTGGTTTCAGGTTTGAACTGAGCTAACACAGAGTGAAAAAAATGCAGGCATAGAAGCAGACACAAACCAGATGCCTACTACATGGTTGGAGCCTGGATCACGCCACATCTGAAGCCAAATACACTCTTCAATTCGAGGCAGTTTTGCTCTTATTTGAATTTTATCTTCTGTCACATGAAATTAAAAAAAAAAAAAGGTAAATCTTCACCAATACAGTTCCATTTCCATTTGATTCCTGACAGCACCCAGGTCCATAGCATTAACACAGGAAGGCTCTGTAAATGCCCATGAATTGGGGATGACAGTTTGAACAGTTGAGAGCTAGGAGAAGGAATCCCTGCAGTCCTTTAGATATACAGATGTTAATAAACACAAAGAATGTAGAAGCCTCAAAGGCAAGTGAAGTTAAAAATAACAGCAGCAGGGGCGCATGAGTGGCTCAGTTGGTTAAGCGTCTGTCTTTGGCTCAGGTCATGATCCCAGGGTCCTGGGATCGAGTCCCTCATCAGGCTCCCTGCTCAGCAGGGAGTCTGCTTCTCCCTCCCCCTTTGCCTGCCTCTCTGCCTACTTGTGCGCTCTCTCTCTCTGTCAAATAAATAAAAATCTTTTAAAAAAAAGAAAATAACAGCCCCAGTATCAATGCCCATTGACTGTCAACATGGGCCCCACATTGTGGCACATATTGGTTCAATGTGATGTCTTACAACAACGTATTAAAACACCATGGAACAGAGAAACAGATGCAGGGAGGTCTTACTTGTCACACAGTTAGAGGATGATATTGAAGCCAGGTCTGCCCAGTTTGAAAGACCATGCTCACAAATGCTTTGACTATTAGAGCTCCTCTTCCTCAGACACAGGTCCTGTGAGGTAAGGCAGCCTACCTAGGTGACCTATAAAATGGGGTCAAGGTGTACTGATCCCTCCCTATGTTACCTTCAGTAAGGGACATTTCCACATCCCCATTTCCTCACTTATAAAATAAGGTGGTCATCTGCCCATATCAAAAAGTTGCCTTGGGGCACCTGGGTGGCTCAGTCGTTAAGCATCTGCCTTTGGCTCAGGTCATGATCCCAGGGTCCTGGGATCGAGCCCCGCATCGGGCTCCCTGCTCTGCAGGGAGCCTGCTTCTCCCTCTCCCACTCCCCCTGCTTGTGTTCCCTCTCTCGCTGTGTCTCTCTCTGTCATATAAATAAATAAAAAATCTTTAAAAAAAAAAAAAAAGTTGCCTTGAGGATTCAAAGACCAAAAAAAAAAAAACCACCCATAAAGCTCCTAGCACAGTAATTGACACATCCCAGGAACCTGAGAAGTACCCATCTTAGGTTCCTATGCCTGGGCTGGGTCAGGGTGGTGCGGTTGCCCTGAAGCGTCTTCACAACCACAGTCCTGCAGAATTCATTCCAAAGGAACATGCACATACTTAGCTGCTCTTGTGGGACCCACAGCAGGCACTAAATGCTGAGAGTGTATCCTTCACTGGCTCCTAATTGTGCTTTTAACCAGCCTGACACAGCCAAGCCTCAAGTTCCCAAGCTGAAGACCATTAGCATACACAGCCCCATTTACTGATAAATGCATGTGATTTGTTTCCAGCGTGTCACCATTTTATGGCTGCTTCCTGTCTTGGCGCTCAAGTGATGAAGTTTTATGCAGTTGTGGTTTTTTTTTTTTCTTTTAATTGGAGCTTTAGATTTCAAGAAACAAAAAATGTGTGTTTAATTTGAAATCTCTCATGGGTTTGTAATCCTTTGGTGCATTTAAAGGGGAACAAGAAGAGGGAAAGGATGAGGGTGACATCTAATAGATCAACCCGGGTAAAGAAAATCAAGGCAGCTTATCTCATCAAATGAAGGAAACACCTTGTCATGTGTCCTTTGTGAAGACCAGGCCATTCTGTTGTCTTTCTGGGATGCTGTGACCATGCCTAATGGACTAGGGAAGCAGAGCTAAAGGGTCCCTTACCCTGGACAATGGACGGTCAATGGAAGCAACTTATTCTGATATCCATTGTCTGTGAGATACCCAGCCCTCAACATACTTGTACATGACCTTGGTCAATAATTTATGTAAGTTTCAGTTTCCTGTTCTGTGAAATAGGTATAAAAGTTCTCAGTTCATAGATATGACCAGATACTTGGCTGCAGTCAAGAAGAGCACATGAGAATCTCCAGAAGTATAGATGTGCACACATGGAAGATCAGCAGGAGCCCCCAGTGCTCTACCAACAGGGCAGTAAGTCTATCCAGAACACTACTGACAGCAGCCCAAACAGATTTCATCATCCCCATCTTTGCCCTCTTGTCTCTTAGCTCATGCTCAAGTTCAGAGAAGCCGGCCTGAGTGTCTGCTTGGCTAACGTGCCTGCTGGAGGCAGAGAGAGAGGAAGTTTGACACCCCTGGAGGTGGGGCACTACCCCACACCACAGAGAGTCCCATGAAGATACGCACCAAGCCAACTCTCCCCAAGATGAGACATGTCCATGACAACAGGATGGTTCAAGAATAAACAACCTGACACACAGAAAGCCCTTAGCAACCGACTAAGAATGCAGCAGATGGCCAATAAATGGCAGCTATTATTATTGCTATAATTAGCATTATTTTTAGCAACTACCACTCTGGCCACCAGGGGTGAGACAGGCAGGTGATAAAAAGACTCATTTTTTATGAATTCATGACGAGGGATCATGCGGAGAGGATACAACTATAGACATTCAACATAGAGGCCAATGCCTCTGAGGAATAATACCTAAGAATACCAAGGCCACTCATGAACCATTCTAGGTATGTATCATAGTCCACCTGGACACTGGAGGACCATCTCCAGCTCTGCAGCAAACCTGGTGCTGTTATGCCAGGGCCTTCCTTCCATTTTACAGATTCCACCACACCATGAGCAGGGTCCTCAGCTTTGCTCATGAAGTTTCTTCCATTTGAATGATTTGCCTCAAGTCCCAAGTGTAAGCAAGATAGATCTGAGGTCCTCTGAAGTTAACATGTGGGCTCAAACCTTAGAATTTCAAAAGAATATGGGTATGCTTGCACACTGTTTGCATCAAAAATACAGAAGTCTCGATATTAGCTCAGTGTAACTAGGCAGAAAATGAAGGTTGACATGGCAATTAGTTCTTTGCATCTCTCTGCTGTGTACAATGGGGACTTTTTTTAAGGGCAAAATTCTCACCATGGTTCAAGTCCTATTCATCAGTGGCTTTGAACTAAAATTAAAAGTGAAGTAATACCTTGGAAACTGGTCTTTGTAACATCCTGAAAGGGGATTATTCTCTTCAACGTGTGATTTGAGTTGCTTCTAGCAGTCCTAAGATAACTTTGTATTGCTTGGTTCTTCCACAAAACCAAGGTATATGATCATGTACTAATGATGAACCTGAGGGCTTAGAGGACTCAGAAGAGACATCACAGTCAAGAAAAAACAAAAACAAAACAAAACAAAAAACCAAAAACACCCACACATTCAGTGTTGGGTAAGATTTAGTGAAATTAATAGAAAATTAGCATTGTGTTTAAGGTTACTATAACCTAGAATATATAATTATTTAAAGATACTCCACTTCCCCACCATGCCAGATCTTTCACCCATCGTAATATGTTCAAAGCGTAATCCAAGTCATGATAGTGACAATGCAAATGATGGGGATTAATTAATCAAAATTTAGTTAAAAGTTAATATACTGGGTACTCATTCCTTCCTCTGAACAGTGGCTATTCAGTGCTTCCCATTTGCTGGGAGCAGTAATGTGTTCTGGGGATGCCATGAAGAGCAAAGGCAGTCAGGGAATGCTGGAAGTTTCCAGACTTTTGGAAGAAAAACACAGTGGTTATAGAAAGAAATGCAAAATATAGAAGTTATCATTGCTAACAGAAGGGTAAGCTCCCCAGGTAAGACAAATAAGTTTTCTCTAACCAAGTGTAGCAAACAAGCTGAGAAGCAAAGAATATGAATTCGTACCCAGGTCAAGAGTGGATGAGGTAGGTAGAGAGGAAAAGTTTTGTAAGGCCGTCATCTAACTTGCCTTATCCTCATTCCTTCCTAGGAAATTCCAAAGTCTCTGAACATCATTGTTAACTGGGAACTATTTATGTCCCTAGACCCATCCTTCGCATGCCAACCAACTGAAGGACAAAAATTCTCAAGTCCAGTGCTATTGTTTAAGCCTCTGTGAATAAGACAAAGAAGATTATACAGATGACAATAAGATGTGGTTTACCCCTGCCATCCATAAAACCCAATCTAGTTTTGAAAACATATCTATAAACAAAAATCTAACTATGTTAAAAATCTAACCCTAATACATTGCTGGAGAGAATGCAAAATGGTACAGCTACTTTGGAAGACAGTTTCTAAAGTTGCCAAAAAGGAAGTTTCTTTCGAAACTAAACATGTTCTTACCATATGAGCCAGCAATCACACACCTTGGTATTTACCCAAAGGTGCTAAAAACTTACCTACACACAAAATCTGCACTTGGATGTTCATAGCTGTTTTATTCATAATTGCAAACACTTGGAAATAAGCAAGACATCCTTGTAGGTGAGTAGATAAATACATTGGTACATCAAGACAATGAAATATTATCCTCTAAAAGAAAATGAGCTATCAAGCTGTAAGAAGACATGGAGGAAACTGAAATGTATAATTCTAAGTGAAAGAAGCCAATTTGAAAAGGCTACTTTTAAAAAATCATACTATATAATTCCCACTATCTAACATTCTTGAAAAAAAAAAAGGCAAAACTTGGAGACAATAAAAAGCTCAGTGGTTGCAGGGAGGCAGAGCATGTGAATAGGTGGAACACAAAGAAATTTTTAGAAAATTAAGAAAATACTCTGTATAGTATAACGATGGGTACGTGGCATTATACATTTATCCAAACCCATAAAATGTCCAACACCAAGAGTGAACCCTAAGGCAAACTATGGACTTCAAGTGAGTATAATTAATGGAAGTATATTCTTGTAGTTATCTTTGCATTTCAAGGACAAAGTCTTGGCTAATTGCTAGTATGTCTAGCAATACACATTCTGTGAAATATACACATTCTGGTGGGGGTTGTTAATGGGGGAGGCTTACATATATGGATACAGTGCATATATGGGAAATCTATGTACCTTCCTCTTGATTTTGTTATAAACCTAAAACTGCCCTAAAAAAAAGAAGAAACATGGGTTTTCTTTGGGTCTTCACAGGGAGTAGAAATTGATGAAAAACTGAAGAACTATCCCCAGGAAGATTTAATGGAAGAAATAAAGTCATAGATAAGAGACTGAATATCCAGTGTGATTGTAGCTGAGGAACTGATCAAGTTAGCCAACTTCTGCCTAATCTGTACCCAAGGCAGACAGTTGTGACTGATCTCCATTCTATTCTTTTCAGATTTCTAAAAATCTTTCTTTCCAGGCAACCAATCCTGAGAAGCTGAAATACAAAACTTACCCAGCAAAATGGTGGCACCACTAACAGAAACAAGGGAGAGAAGAAAGAGAGCTGAGCTTTGAGGGAAACAGAAAAGATAGATTTAATCTGTTAGTAAGGGTATGGCTAGAGCAAACTAGTAAAATTCAGCAAGTCCTGTTAACCTGGCAACCAGCGTCAGAAAGGTGCTTCCAGATCAACATTCACTCTCAAGCCCTCTTTGCTATAGAAAAACTACAAACTACAAAACGTACAAACTTTGGATGGGGATGAATAAACTCTTCACTGAAAAGGCTTCAGAGTTGTGGAGACCAGCAGAAGTATGCTAATGGACTGGATCAAGGTTTTTCAAACTTCATTCATTAACTATTCATCAGTGTGAAAGAGGTAGCAAGAGACTTACTAGCAATTAGCCAAGACTGTGTCCTTGAAATGCAAAGATAACTACAAGAATATACCTATGTCAGTTAAAGTCTACCTATGTTCAGGCTGTGTGCTGCAACAAAACCATCTATTGGATCATTTCTGTCTCATATTTTTTTAAACACTGGACAATGTATAATTGAGTAAAATTTACTGATCATGAACCAGACCATTCTAAAAGATCTATGCTCAAAATACTCTCTTATACAGAAAATATCTCCAGTTTATATATACATATGAAAATGAGACATAGAGAGGTTAAGAAATTCCCAAGGGTCACACTACTGGAAATGGTAGAGCTAAGATTGAAACCCCATCAACCTTGCTCCAGGGGCCACCACCCTCTAACTATCAGACTATGCTGGCTGGCCAGAGAGTGGAGCCCCTCTGTGGAGTGAGGTCATGGGAGCTTGAGCTGAGAGGTTGCTAAAGGGGTCATGCACAAGAGGGGAGGGTCTCTGGAAATCCAGAGTTCTGATGGATGGTATATATGCCAAAGTTACACAAACATAAGAAACAGCATTTAACTAATGGAGACGGTTAAGGTGGGAACTTCACAGGTGAGAACATTATGGGATTAAGCATTTTCAAAGAATATAATTTAATATATAGTATATAACCTAATACAAATTCGAGATAGTATATCTGCATGGTGAGTATACAGAGTCGGGGGGGGGAACAAGTTGTAAGGTGGTATTTATTTACTGGTCAGAGTTTGGTACAGAAAACAAAAACCACTCTAGGTATCTTGAAAAGACTGGGATTTAATTCAGGGATTAGATGCTTACAAAAAAATCACTCCAAGAGTTAGCTAAGTGTAATTTAAAAGGCTGCCTCTAGGCATCTGTGGGGGTCTTAAGTCCTGCTCACCAAGGAGTTCAGCTCTCCACCTCTGAGACCACTTCCTTCCCCTTGGTGGTTAGTGAAACTTGTGACTAGCTCTGATGACTGATTTCTTAGAGTGAAGAGACATGCATTGCTTCCAGGTCAGAGCAGTGTGATTGCCAGGACAACATCCCTCCACCCCCTTCATCCCTCTGCCATGGCACCCAGCAAAGACTGAGCTGATGGCTACTTCATCTGTCTCAAGATTAGAGTGAGGAGACACAAAGCACAGCCCCTCGCCAATCCACATGGGGCACAGAGCATAAACAAGAAATAAACTTTTGTTACGATAAACCACTTAAGATTTTGAGGTTGTTTGTTACCCAGCAGAACCTCACTTAGACGGACTCAAACAGGTTCTGCCTTGAAGATGATCAACTATCACAGCCACCATCCAGAGAGCAGGAAAGACAATTGCCAGGAAGCTACCAAGCTGTAGTTGTTCCCATGGCTACCACCACAGCTGAAGCCAGACAACAAAAGTAAAGAACAAACAGTGAACATGCAGTCCAGCTGCTACCAACATTCACATTTATTGGCAGCACAAAAATCTCAGGGCAAACAAAAAAATGGTCTTTGCCTCCCTACTACCTTCAAATTCTCAAGGTCATCCGCTGCCCAGGACCTAAATTCCATCAAGAATCTGAATGGCCAGGGGCGCCTGGGTGGCTTAGTCGTTAAGCGTCTGCCTTCGGCTCAGGTCATGATCCCAGGGTACTGGGATCGAGTCCCACACCGGGCTCCCTGCTCTGCGGGGAGCCTGCTTCTCCCTCTCCCACTCCCCCTGCTTGTGTTCCCTCTCTCGCTGTGTCTCTCTCTGTCAAATAAATAAATAAAATCTTAAAAAAAAAAAAGAATCTGAATGGCCAGAGTGACAGGAGAATGTGGATTTTAGCTTCCTCATCCACATGAGGGAGGAGTATGGGGACAGAGAAGGTGATAGACACCAAGTGCCAAAACACAACATTCTCAAAGCTTCTCCAGGGACCCTCTGCCTCAGAACCACTGGGCGTGCCTACCACCAGATGCCAAAAATACATAGTCAGAATTCCGGGGGGGTGGACACCTGCAGTTTTACAAGGACCTTGAGTAATCCTCATACACACTGTAGCTGAGGTCCTCTTGACTATGGCCAAGAGGATTTGCCTATAAAAGAGACCAAAAAAAAAAAAAAAAAAAAAGATCCAAAGCAAAATGGCTCCTACATGAAAATTATTTTACTATTTTAATGACTCCTATAACTTCCATGTTTCTTACATAGTTTTAAGTCATATTAAAGTTGGAGATCATGAAAATTTCATTTAGACCTCAAAAAAATAAAATAAAACCCAACTCTTTCATTTCACAAACAAGGATAATAAAGCAGAGACAGGTTAACAATTTTGCTTCAGATGAAGACTTGTAGTGAGACCAAATGATTGAAAACCAAATAAATTAGATTTATTCTCAGAAGTCAAGTCTATTCACCAGCCACCTGAGTATTACCTGCAGAGAAAACAGATCTTGGGAAACCGTTCATCCAAAGCTACAAACGGCTAGGCCTCAAGCCACAGACATATTATTATTTTTTCTATTTATTTTTTTTATGTAGTGTTCCATGATGACATATTCTTTTATTATATACTATGTACTCTTTTAACATTTGAGCTAACATCTAAATTTTGGGAGATTTCACATAAAAATCTGTATATCCAGTTGTTTTGTTTTGTTTTTAAAGATTTTATATAGGGGCGCCTGGGTGGCTCAGTCCGTTAAGCGGCTGCCTTCGGCTCAGGTCATGATCCTGGAGTCTTGGGATTGAGCCCCACATCCGGCTCCCTGCTCAGCGGAGAGCCTGCTTCTCCCTCTCCATCTGCCTGCCACTCTGCCTACTTGTGCTCTCTCTCGCTCTCTGTCAAATAAGTAAATAAAATCTTTTTAAAAAAATAAATAAAGATTTTATATATTTACTTGACAGAGAGAGAGAAACAGCGAGAAAGGAGGGAACACATGCAGGGGGAGTGGGAGAGGGAGAAGCAGCCTTCCCGCTGAGCAGGGAGCCCGATGTGGGGCTCGATCCCAGGGCCGAAGGCAGACGCTTAACAACTGAGCCACCCAGGCGCCCCCTCCAGTTGCTCTTGAAAAATTGAAAGAGCTGACCATTTGGGGCCCGCATTCCCAACTGGCTCCTCTGGAAAGCAGCTGCCAAACCCCTGCCCCAGCTCCAACATTTGCTACAACTCCCACCAGACCCACTGTCACCTGGAATTTCAAACTGACAGTCGAGGTCCATTTATCTACATGCTTGTCTTTTTTACTATTAAGAAAGATTTCTTCTAGTTCTATGTCAATCAAAAGTATAGTAACAAATATAGACAATGATGCTGTGTGAGTAGACCTTCCCATTTCTTTCTCCCACCCCCATGCCTAGCCACTAGGGACAATTTGCCACCGTGGCTTGAGAGTATCTGGTGGCTTTTCCCACCTGAGGACAGATTTGCGGCATGCTGTCTGAACTCCGACTGAGGAGAGCCCCCACCTGGTCACCTGCAGAACAGCAGCCTGGGGAGCTCACTAATTCTGTCTTCTGGCTGGCAGGGCAGTTAGACGTGCTCCTCCATACAGAATACCACAGCGCTGTGTTTGAGGTAATTAGTCTGGCTCTAAAATTAGCAGTTAAATAAATGTTAATGAACAGCTGTTCCCAATAAACAGGATAAATTCAAATTAATAATTGCCGTATTCATTTAACAAATGAATTACCCACTTTTTAAATACACCGACATAACGTGTAATCTCCTGCCAAGCCAGGCCGGTCTAACAAAATTTATTTAGTGGCAAAATAGGGCAGACTTGGAACTTAGCAGGGCAGATACCGTGCCACCCACCCTAAAGATACCAAGAAAACAGAAGACTGCTTTGCTTGCATCTACTTTAAAGGTAAAAATAGCTGGTTGACTAGGATCCAAACACGGGGGAGAAGACAGTAATTGCTTTTTGCTGAAAGTAGGATAAAGTTGTGCCAGTGTTTCTCAAAGGGATTTGGTTCTGACACCCTCAGCCTTATTTTTTATTGAAGGCACTACTTGCTCAGGAATCTTCAAGGAACCCAACTGGATAGTGTCAAGGAAGTAGAAACCCTCTAGAAATCTTGAGTTTCCAAGCAGTGAGAAGGGCATGAGCTTGGGAAGGCCAGCTCTAGTCCCGACTATGCCCATTACCTCGGCTTCCCCACGTACCCGAGGGAAACAACAGGTTCCTCACGGGATTATGGTGAGCTTCACCTGAAATCATATAGGTCAAATAGCGCATTTATCTGCCACACAGTAGTTGCTTATTACAGAATCATTTCCCCCTACACAGATTCCAAGGAACCAAGTTGCAAATAAACTACACCTTGATCTGCCTGAGCCTCTGCATTCATCATTCATACAACCACCTTTCACTGTGTCAGACTGTTCCGGGCAGGGATGCGAACGTGAACAAGGGCTCTGCATGGAGCTGTTCACACACAGCTGTCCTCATGGGCCAGACACGCTGGTGAAGCATGAGGACTTGCAGGTGAGGACCCTCAAGGGAGGAGAGGGGGTCAGGGGGAGAGCGGCTGCATGGCTGTCACTGGGATACCAGAACCTGGGGGAAACACCTCCCTGCAATGAGCCCAGCCTGCCTTGAGAAGATCTCCTGGAAGGGCATTCCAGAGAAAGAGCAAATGTAAAGATCTTAAAATGAGAACATCTGGCATATTCCAGCAAGAAGACAAGTGTCATCAGAGTATAATGGCACTGTATGATTCCCATTTTTGAAAGGCCACTCCACATGAGACAAAAGCAACAGGAAGGAGAGGGGGTAGGAGGCTCTTGCATACAGTGGCTTCAACGCAGGTTCTCCAGAAATTGCCATGACCTACCTCCTCCCATGCAAAGGGGTCCTCACCACCCCCAGGAACTCCCCTGGCACACAGCGTTGGCTACATGTTACAAGGTCAATATTGCCAGAAGGTGTGACGGCGAGTACTAGCTGAGTGCTCCACTCTCGTCCCCACTAGCAGCTGGCCCTGAAGGCAATGACTGGGCTGTCTGCACAACCCTTAACCCTCCCATTCACTCCTCTGTCCCTCTCCCTACTCACAACATCCACAGCTCTCATTATCAGTGCTGTGCATATGGAGAGACTCAAAATGGTGGTGTGTAAAATATTAAATGGCCACAGGCATGTGTAGCGTTTCAGGTTGCATAAGAAATCTTAGCCAGCCTGGTTGGAATCCCAATGCTGCCATTTCTTCCTGGGAAACCCTGGCCAATTTATTTCCCCTCCTTGATGTATTGGTTTCCCCATCTTTGGAAGTGGGGTGGATGGTCCCTATCCACCAAGAAGGCCAATGATAACACGTAAGAAGATCTTTGGACATAAGCATGTCAAGCACATAGGAAATGCTAAATGTCAGCTGGTACTAATAGGCCCTCAGTACACAGAGTTCTTCTCTGATTGACACAAATCCTGTTGCCCTGATGATGCAGATGTAGCTACGTAGGAGAGCTGCCTTCCAAACTAGAAGAAGCGAAGTTAGTGGTAAAATTACTTAATAGACAAGAAGTTTGGAGTTATAAAAACTAATTTATAGATCTCCTGGCAAACTCTTTAATATCAACAGGCATTTCTTTGAGGCCAATATGAGGGGCCCCAAACTTTCCAGTAATGTAACATCCAGTGTAGGCAAAGTAAGTGAGCCAGAACTCTCACCCACAGATGGAGGAGGTATCCAATAGGATAGCCAGCTCAGAGGTAAATTCGGCCTTACCTGATACGCTGTGAATGTGCATCAAATTCAACTCAGCAATTTCACTTCTCAGACTCTCTCCCTTCCGGAAGACACCTGATACCTTGTGAATGTTTTAAGTCCTCCCCAAAATCGCATGTTGGAATCCTCCCACCCACTGTGATGGTGTTAGGTGGTAGGGACCTCGGGAGTCATCCATGGTTAGGTCATGGAGGTAGAGCCCTCAGAAACAAGAGACCTCACGGAGCTCCCTAGCCCCGCCTACCACGTGAGGACCCAGCAAGCTGTCAGCAGCCTGCAGCCCCAGAAGGGAGCCCTCACCAGAGGCAGACCGTGCTGGCACCCAATCCTGCACTTCCAGCCTCCAGAAATGGGAGCAATAAGTCCCTTTCATTTGTAAGCCACCCAGGCTGTGGTATTTTGTTACAGCAGCCTGAATAGACTAAGAAAACACCCAAGTGTGCACAAGAAACCTCATCCAAAGGTGTTCATGGCCATACTACTAATAGTGAAAAGCTGAAGATAACCTAAGTGATTTCCCCTGGAGAAATAGCTCAACCAATCACAGTATTTTGGCAAAGTGGAACACTACGCAACCATGAACAAAATACAAAATTGTGTGTCCTAACATGCGAAGATCTCTAAAACGTATTGTACTAAAAAAAAAGATGAAAAATTCTGTGTGATAATGATCAATAAAAATAATGCTACTTACTTTTATCCACACACGTTTGCATGGCAGAATTGCCAGTTGCCTTCTCCGCTGTTTTCTCATAGCAGAATCGTGACTTTATTTATTGCAGCAATGAATTTGCCTGAAAGACTACAGTTTCCAGGATCTCTTGCAAATAAGTATAGTCTAATGACTAAATTCTGGTCAATGAGCCGTACTCAGAAACAAGTGCAAGTAAGACCTCCTTCCTTCCTTCCCTGTCTGGCCTTGGACGTGCAGAGAACGAATAATGCTCTTGCCACCATATTGGCCCAGGAGGTGACCCTGAGGATGGAGAAAATGGACAGAGGCTGGCTGACAGGTGCCTGGATCCCTGATGACACCTGCGAGCCTGGACCGCCTCCACCCAGACTTTCCTTATGTGACAAAGAAACTTCTAACTTTCTTAGGCTATTTGTATTTGAGTTTCCCAATCATAGGCAGCCAAATCTAAATCCCCAGCAATACAGAAGCCAAATCCAGCAGTCTGCAGAGATACTTTCAGTTATCTGCAGTCACAGAGAAGGCCAAGGAAAATCCAGCTCTTTCCCATTTCGTCTTTTTTAGAATTCATTCATGTATCTGTACATCTGAGAAATGATTTAAAATAAAAGGGCAGCATCCATGTTAAATGAAAATGAGGGCGTCTGGGTGGCTCAGTCGGTTAAGTGTCTGCCTTCGGCCCAGGTCATGGTCCCAGGGTCCTGGGATCGAGCCCCGCATCGGGCTCCTGGCTCAGCGTGGAGCCTGCTTCTCTCTCTGCTCCTCCCCCTGCTCGTGCTTGCTCGTTCTCTCTCAAATGGATCATTAAAATCTTAAAAAAAAAAAATGAAACAAGGGAACGAGGCAGAGCCTGAGGAAGCAGCACCTGGCAGGGCTCAGGGCCTCAGGTGCTCTGGAGCTGCTTCTCAGCGAGCTACCCCGCCGCAGCCACAGAAGGGCTGGGCCGTTTCAGCAACCGCCTCCGCAGGGAACTCTCACCCTCACTGTCAGCTGGGTAGCCCCTCACACACTGCACCTGCGGACTGACCACCAGAAACCCCCAGCAGGCAATGAGCCTGGTTCCTTCCAGAGAAATAAGAATCCCAGCTGAGATATTTGCAGGGCTTTGTCATCACTGAATCATTAGGTTCCAGAAGGTGAGAGTTAGGTTCATTCACTTGCCCTCTCAGAAGCGTTTTGTCTTTCACCATCACTATTTCTTTTTTTTTTTTTTAAAGAATTTTTTTAAGATTTTTTATTTATTTGAGAGAGAGAGCAGAAATTGTGACAACATGAGTGAGGGTAGGGCAGAGGGAGAGGCCATGAGAGAAGCAGACTCCCTGCTGAGCAGGGAGCCCGATGCAGGGCTCGATCCCAGGACCCTGGGATCATGACCTGAGCCGAAGGCAGACGCTCAACCGACTGAGCCACCCAGGTGCCCTTCACCATCACTATTTCTAAGTCAGAGGGAGGCATATGAATGTCACAAAGATGATGTCATGTCGGACCTCTCCTGTGCAGTAAGAGCGATGCCCTACAATTCCATCCTGAGTCAGCCAAGGGCCTGGGAAGAAAGCGTGACCTACATATTCTGCTGCTCTTGTGGACCCCCACACCCCAATCAACAGAGATAAGGGAAGCAAACGGAGTATGTCACTAAGATTTCACATCCACAGTCAACTCACATTCACCAAGTTCAGATTACATATTAGCAAAATCAGCAAGAAGCCCCAGATGTCTCAACAACAGAGCAGAAATGAAGAGCAATTTTTCCTGATTTCAACATGTCTGACCTCTTTTGTTCCAGATTTGGCAAAACCCCAAGCCTGAAGAGCCAACCATCAACGTCCTCTACACGCACACCTGGAAAGCTTCACCCGAGCAGACCGGAATCGTAATAAGTCAGCATCCCCAATCTCAACTAGGCATTGGACCAGCTCCAGCAATTCTACTGTTTCAGAAGGACCACACCTTCACGCGTCCTAAGTCTCACATCTTCCACCTTCAGTCCCCCTGTTACTCGGCGGTCCCTATCAGAAAAACAGTGCTAGACAGCAACTCCCCCATCTGACACCGCAAATGGAAAACCTCCCTGCATCTATATCCATCTCCTGGTTCGGTACAGTCACACAAAGCAACTGCCACCTGTCTGGTGGGATTCATCTATCTTTTGCATCTCCACCATGCCTCCCAACACACGTTTACTCCAGTGAAGTAGAAGGGCTGGTGTTGTTAAGAGGAGACGGGGTCTCCTAAGAAAGATCAGGCCAAGTTTCCCAGAAGCAGCAATGCTTGAACAAAGATCTGAAGGATGAGGACAAGTTAGCTTGGGAAAGAAGGGGCAAGAATATTCCCGGCAGTGGGAATTCACAGGCCTGACGGCAGAACAACGTGTTCACATAGGACTTTCAAATTCATCTATTAGAATCACCCATGTATTTTTACTTGCAAAAATAAAGAAGCAAAGTCTTCCTGGCACTTTCTTAACAACCAAGTCATCTTCAGCTGGTAACTATCTTCATCTGTTCAGGCTGTTGTAACAAAATACCACGGACTGGGAAGCTTGTAAACAGAAACTGATTTCTCACAGTTCTAGACCCTGCAGTCCATTATCAGGGCACCAACATGGTCAGATGAGGCCTCTCTTCCCGGTCATAGACTTCTTCTCACTGTAATGGGAATAATCACATTCAGGAGGGCTCCACCCTCATGACCTAATCACCTTCCCCCAAGGCCCTGCCCCCTAATACCAGCACCTTGGGAGTTAGGATTTCAACATGAGTTGGGGGAAGGGGGAGACACAAACATTCAGACCATAGCAGTAGCCAATACACACATGTGGCTAGTCTAGTTAAAATTAAAAAGTTTAATTAAATAATATAATTTAATTAAAATTAAAAGTTTAATTAAAAATTACAACTAAGTATTCAGTTCCTTAATTGCACTAGCCCATTTCGTATTGGGCACTGCAAAAGGAGAACATTCCCATCATCAAGGAAAGTACTATCAGGAGCTGCTGATCTAAACCACTGGGAGCAGAAGAGTGGATCTAAGATTCAAAATAACGTTTGTTTTTATTTTTAAATGTATTGTCTGGGTTAATTATAGGAAGATTAGTTAACTCCTGCTCTTCGGTTTAGATCACAAATTTAGTGATCAATATTCTTCTACAAATGTGTTAACAAATGCTGTTTTCCTTACAAATTCAAGTAGTTTCAAAGATATAAATCCACAATCCTCAGAAGATAACTCTTTAAGCCAACCACTGAGTATTACAGAAAAGTTCTTTGCCCTTTTTAAATGAACACTTAGAAATTTACCTTTATGCTGAAAAGATGATCAACAGAGATTTCACTCAAACTTTGTTTCCCATTGTCATTATCCTCTATCTTTTCCTTTATGTCTCTAAATAAAGGATAAAGAATAAACCAAATTCAAAAATACTTGTGTTCGGGCACCTGGGTGGCTCAGGTCATGATCTCAGTGTTCTGGGATCAAGCCGTGCTTGCATCAGGCTCCCTGCTCAATGGGGATTCTGCTTCTCCCTCTGCCCCTCCCCCCACTAGTGCTCACACTCGCTCTAATAAAATTTTTTTAAAAATTAAAAAAAAACAAACGTGTCAATATCCCCTTTACTCAGCATTTCTCATCGTGTGCCACAGAGCTTACAGCTTGTGGTTTCAACTCTATCTAAAGCTCTATTTCAGGGTTTAAAACAGTTTTGTTCCAAAGCTGTGAGAGGAAGAAAATGTACGTGGCCAGGTGGCTGGAGGGCAGAGCGGAGGACACGGTTATGATCAATCGGGGGAGCAGGCATGGCCAGGCTATGGAGAGTTTTCACTTTAACCTAATGAGCAGTAAGAAGCCACTCAAGGGTTTCAAGAGTAAGAAGGAACACGGAAGCAGGAAAAACTTGACCAAATTTGAGTTGCTGCGCAGAGACAGAACAAAGAACCGTCTGGAGGAAGACCAAAGTAAATGCGGACAGACCTGTGGGGAGGCGGGTACAGCAGGAGTTGAGGGCCCACACTGGGGCACCAGCCGGAGGGTCACCACGCTTCCCGAGTCAAGAAACCACAATGACACATGTGCAGTCGGGGGAAACCAGACAGAATATGTGAAAGACAAACAATCCCACAAACCTAGAGTGTGTGGTCATCCCCACAACAGGAGGCTTATTGGAAATATTGCCAAATATAAATACTGATGAATACTCAAAAAGGAATTTGTTGAAGGAGAATTCTTGACTAATAACTCCCATGTCAGGATTCCAAAACAAAAGTTTATTATCACCTTGAAATTTTAATCTCCGCAGGATTCAAGGCTGCATGACTTTCCCCTGAAATATTAAAACAACCCTACCTTTGTTTTCTATATGCCACTCTCCTCCCTTATAAAGAAAGACCAGGGTAATTTCCTTTTCTTTTTTTTTTATTTATTTATTTTTTATTCTTATGTTAATCCCCATACATTACATCATTAGTTTTAGATGAAGTGTTCCATGATTCATTGTTTGTGCATAACACCCAGTGCTCCATGCAGAATGTGCCCTCCTCAGGTAATTTCCTTTTCTAAGAAGAGGCAGTAAGTCTGGGCCATTTATAATCCTAGGATTCTATAGGTCTTGGCAGACCACAGGGCAAATTCAATCCACAAACATGTCCTTTTTTGTCTGAATGATGCTTTAAAAGAAATTAAGAACTATTTTTCAATCAGAAAATTTCACAGAGAAATCTGGAATACTTTCTTCTCTTGAAAAAGCACATCTGACCAAAAATGGGGCTGTCTTCATACAAGGCAACCATCAGCTAGCAACGAGTGCAAGCTGGTCCTTTGAAACCCAGAACCCCGCTCCAGTTCGCGGGGGTCTCCACCGCCCACACACCCTGTAGGTATTAGATTTCATACCCTTTACACAGCATTTCTGTCCTCGCCAAGCAAGGGACTTTTGTCCCTCGCCCTCTGCTGGCAGATCCATGCAACTGCATAAAGCTACCACATTAGTCCAGCCGGCTCATTAACAGCCACAGTTAGGTCAAGCCTCTCAAAAACAAAATTCTTTTTAACCATATTCTTGAACTTCTCCTAGCATTTCATGATAGGTGTTCAAGAAATACAAACTGAATTTGACTTTAACAGACAGCCATTTAAGAAGCGAATAGGCACGCCAAACTTACAAATTGCTCTCTTACTACGTTTAAGATTTGTGAAGAAAATTCAGAATTGCCATAGTTGCATAACAAAGCCTTGTGGGTTCTTTCCCAAAATAGTCAGTTTGAAATAATTTCCCCCCATATTTCTGAATGTGATTAATACATATCAATTTGGTCCTCAAGTTTAATGAGCAACACTGCACTTAGCCACCCCAAAGACTGGAAGCTTACCTTCTTGTCCCAACATGGAGCTCAAAGGAGCTGTGTCACAGAAAAGGGGCCAAAACACAAGAGGCTCTTTGTCCCTGAACTCATGCCAAATGCAGCTCTCCAAGCAAGGCATATCACTACCTTACAAGGTCTTCCCAATCAGCATGCAAAGATTTTTATAGCCCACTCCAACTTAACACACTTTGACAACTCTATTTTGTTTTTAATTTTTATGTATTTATTATGTTTTTTAAGTAAAGTCTCTACCCAACGTGGGGCTTGAACTCACGGCCCCAAGATCAAGAGTCTCAGGCTCCACCGACTGAGCCCGCCAGGCTCCCCTGACAGTTCTATTTTGAAAGGCATATTTAATTAGAGGTTTCTGCTCTGTTTTTACCACCATTCTCTTCTCTCTAGAAGATAAAATATGACAGGAAAGCCAAGCAATGCTTTGATCCCACCCTGCAAGTTAATCACCACATTCCTAACTAGCAGCAGAACAGCCCAAGAATGTAAAATGCCAAATATTTTACAGCTGAACTGGAAATCTAAAGGTAATTTGCCAAGTGCACCTAATCAAATACTCCCGTGGAAATACGATAAAACCCACAGGTGTGTAAAACCAATCCGAATTAGCAAAGCTGAGAAGTCTAATGCTCACAGAGACCATTTCATGCATTACAAGTACAACTTGGGGTCCCAGCAGAGCCCTGGCCCATTAAGCAATTAATTAATCTCAAAGAATAGTTTTTGCCTTCAACTACATCTATTTGTTTACAAAGAATGTGTTCTCATCTTTTAAACCACCAGTTTCCTGGGAGTCCCTGAGACCCTTATAGGAGGCCCACGAGATCAAAACTCTTTTCTAATAATACTAAAATGTTATTTGCCTTTCTTACTCTCCTGCTTTCATGAGTGTACAATAGAGTTTTCTAGAGTCTACATGATGAATGATACTTCAACAGACTGAATGAGAAGCAGATAGGAGAAAATCCAGCTCTCTTCTATTGAACCAGGTATTAAGGAGATTTGCAAAAACATACAATACTCCACACTCCTCACTAGAATTTTTTTCTTAGAAAGTGTAGTTATTTCTTACAAAAAAAAAACTATTACGTATATTAACATATCTTTAAATGAATTAATCTTTAAAATTTTTCTCAGCTTTTAGTTTCTAATAAGGTCAATATTGACAGATATAACCCACATCAACAAAAGCTCCGAGGGGGGCCTCAATAATTGTGAAGAGTGTCAAGGGATCTTCAGACCAAAAGGTTACAGAACCACTGTTTTAAACAGATATCCAGTTGTTTATTAGATTAAGCAAGCTTTCTGAAGACTGGTTTCATCTTAAATAATCTTTTTTGCATCACTAATGAAGAGGGGTCAAGTTTGAGAATTTGGCCCTCAAAGCTCCCCCGAGGCCTCGGCACCCGGCCCCCAGGTCCCACCTGCCAACCCTACAGTCTTTGTGTCTTCTGTTGAGGCATTTCCATTCCATCCGCCTGCTCAAAGACGGTGCTGTAGGAGGATTACAATCATCACTACCCAGCATTTTTTCCACTGGTGAGCGTTTACCATTTGCTAGACATGCAGCCTGCAAGATCTCATTAAGAAGAGCTCAGAATGGGATGCCTGGGTGGCTCAGATGGTTAAGCATCTGCCTTCGGCTCAGGTCACGATCCCAGGGTCCTGGGATCGAGTCCCGCATCGGGCTCCCTGCTAGGCGGGGAGTCTGCTTCTCCCTCTGCCGCTGCCTCTCTCTATCTCTCTCTCTCTGACTCTCATGAATAAATAAATTTAAAAAAAAAATTAAAAAAAGAAGAAGAAGCGCTCAGAACAGTGCCTGAAACATGTGAGCCCTCATTTGACGTTGGCAGTAACAGGGGTGATGGCTGCCTTACAGTAATCCAAATCCAACGTCTTCCTCACTTACGGGTAAAGAAGCCGAAGCACCTGTTACTTGCTCAAGGGCACACAGCTAAGGATCAGCAGAACCGGGATTCCAACCCAGATCTATCTAAATCTCAAGTCCAAAAGCTCAACGCTTCTGCTGTTCACCAGCGTTTCTCACACTTCACAGTGCAGATGAATCATCTGAGGTTCTTAGTAAATGCAGATTCTGACTCCGTAACCATGGGGTAGGACCTGGGATTCTGCATTTCTAATGAGCTCCCAAGAAGGCCAAACCTGCTGGTCCTCAATGCACAGTTTAGAAGATTATACACCTGTCCTCTCATAAGAATCTTTAACTTTTTTTTTAATCTCTGTGTTCATTTTCCTCTGTCTACAATGAGATGTCTTTATCCCAATTAAAAGTATTTTTCATCTTTGTCCCATTCAACAATAGTCCCTAGCCTTCATTCCACCCCTATTTTTGCCAGTTACTCACAGGCACTCAGCAACTACCTTTAGAACATCACATTGACTCTTTTCTCCATCAGCCGAACCGATACCTCCAGCTGTCGCCAGGGGACACTGCCTGCTCACCAGTAGTTCAGGCTCGGCTGCAGTGTCTTGGTAGAGTTGAGTTACCACATTGTGTCATTACACGAACTTCTATTAAAAATGGATGGGAACTGGAAAACTCAAATTGCAGGTGGTGCCAGAAGTATAGGTCTCAAACATAGCACAAATGAAATAGCAAAAGACATCAGTAAGCATGCCAAAATGTATTAAAAACTATCTGGCCTTGGTGGAGTGTAGGCTTTATGACCGTCAACTGTGTCTGTCCATGTAAGACAAAAAACAAGACCAAGAACTTACGTGATTCTGGGGCACCTGGCTGGCTCAGTTGATAGAGCATTCGACTCTTCATCTCAGGGTTGTGAGTTCAAGCGCCACATCATGCACAGAATTTGCTTAAAAAAAAAAAACTTGTCTGATTCTAGGAAATATATCAATTATTAATTCTAAAGACAAGTTACTGGGTATTTTATAATATTTATTAATTGCACTTTGAGCAGAGCTCTGCCCCATTTTTCCATAGGTCACCTCCATTCACACTCCAGGCATAAAAGTCACTCATACCACTTTGTTACAGATATTACACAGCCAAAAACAAAGATTCATTCATGATGGAATCTACTAGGATCCCATTCACAACCGGATACATATATATATAGGTTTATTTCTAAATATGCAGAAAGAAATATATATGGAAAGTCTTCACCAAACAAAGTGTTTTATAGTAAGCAGTACTGCGGTTGAAAGGAGACTCCAGTGAGAAAATGTCTAGATTCTAGTCATTATCACAGGAGAAATAACTAATTCATATCAAACACAGAGACAGTGTCTAGTACACACATTTCTACCATTCCCCAGGAGCGGACTCCATAGCTCCCTTGATAATTCATTACTTAGAGTTACAGTTATTAGAAAGAAAATTTATTTTGGAGACACATTAATGTTTTGGAGCTCAAATGCCAAAGATAGACCACCTAGGATCAAATCCTAGGCCTATCACTTACTGACCACATGACTTTGAATTAGTTACTTCATGAAATGCAATGCTCAAGATTCAGTGGGCAAAGACCTCGTAATGGATACTGTGAAGAACTCAAGAATTCAATATTCCATTGTCCAGGTAATCCCAGTACCCACATGATACAGGAAATGCAAATGACCGTAGCAAGATTTAAACCCAGTTCAACGATCTCCAGTGTCATGTGGCATTTATGGGCAAGAATGGCTCTTTAGTCATTGCTAAGTCTGGTTCTAAGTAAGGAATATACCCAAGTTTGACGGGAATGGCCTGACTTCAATCAGTGACGTGAAATCCTAAAAAAATCCTTTCCTCCCAAACTTATACCCTGTTCTGTACAAACATGTGACAGAACACACAGCATCCATTTTAAAGATGCTGATCCATTGTTCAAAGTTATTTATGACAGAATATGAAACAGCAAATTTACAAAGACATCTAGTTTCATCTTTTCAAAATTACATATGAAATATATTTGAAAATATGCATATAAAGTCATCTGGGAGGTGTCACATCTCTTTTCTCCCTTGCAGCCTCCCCTGAGAAACCCAGAAGCTCTCCTGCCTCTGAGCTTTTAACCTCTTTTCTAGATTCTGTCAGTGACGGATATACCCTGGAGTTTCCGAGACGTACCTCACAGGCCTCAATAGTAAGTGAAGGGGGCTCAGATAATAGGACCATGATTCACTCAACTGCTTCAAACAGAACAGCTCTCATTTTATCTGTTACAGATATTGGGGTCCTGCCTAAGATTTCATCTGAAAAAAGGTTTTCCATAGCTAAATTAAGAGTCAGCACCATTGACCACAGTATTAACTTGGTTCGTTCTTTGCATTTCTAATGGTATTGTTTTATGCAACATGACGGATGATCTTTCACCAAAGTACATACTGTCTCCCCAAAGAGACTAGCTTCAAAGACTCTACAAGACCTCAGTCCTACTGCCTTGATTTACCCACAGTTATATAGAACGGCTTCATAGAGTCTTGAACAATTGAGAATACTTCCACTAGGACATTCATGTTTACAGGACACTGTCAGATAACCAACAACCAAGATAGGTGTATCAAAGCCTGGGACTCAATGGTCTACAGATCTCCACTGGCTTTTCTCATGACGCCTGAAATCCTGTTTTACTGTCATCTTCCACCCCAAAGCACATCCTTTTCAGAAGGATTTGAGAGAGCCCGAGCGTGCATGAGTAGGGGGAGAGGGACAGGGGAGAGGGAGAGGCAGGCGCCCCACTGAGCAGGGAGTCTGATGCGGGGTTCGATCCCAGGACCCTGGGATCATGACCTGAGCCAAAGGCAGAGGCCTAACGGACTGAGCCACCCAGTCACTATTATTACCCCCACCATGTGACTATTTCTATTTAAATAATTTAAATCAAATAAAATTTGCAATTCAGTCCCTCAGCTATCTTAACAGCATTTCAAGTGCTCAATTCCCACAGGTAGCTAGTGGCTACCATACTGGAAAGTGGAGAGAGAGAATATTCCCATCATCACAGAAAGTACTACTGGTTAACACTGCTATCAAGGCCACCAAGTTTATCATTTCATAAAGTGTTCTGAAGAACACTAGCCTGGTAAGATGCTATAATGCTGGCTAGGTTCATCTGGAAAATTCTGCATCCGCACCCCCTGCCTTACATATCAGAGTATTAACATCATGGAACCTCAAGACTCAAGCTCTAGCATCAGATAGATGGGAGTTTGAATTCTAGCTCCACCACTTAGAGCAGTGTGACCTTGAGCAAGTCATTCAACTTTGAACCTCAGTTTCTTCATTTGACGAATGAGAATAACTGAACTCCTTAGTGTCGTCACAATGAGATAACCCATGTAAAATTTAGCAAAGTGCTTCACAAATACAAAAGTTTCAACAAATATAAGCTCAGTTATTTTTTTTTTAATTTAATTTATTTATTTGAGAAAGAGAATGAGATAGAGAGAGCATGAGAGGGGGAGGGTCAGAGGGAGAAGCAGACTCCCCGCTGAGCAGGGAGCCCGACGCGGGACTCGATCCCGGGACTCCAGGATCATGACCTGAGCCGAAGGCAGTCGCTTAACCAACTGAGCCACCCAGGCACCCCATGCTCAGTTATTTTTTTAAGTCCTATTTAACTTTGTTTAGTCCAGCATTTCCCAAATTCACTACCACCGAACTTTTTTTTTTTTTTTAGAATACATGGAAGAGATAATAATACCCCTCCACCAAAGATGCCTCTGCCCCTAGGAACCTGTGAATATTTACCTTACATGGCAAAAAGGACTTTCCAGATGTGAAGTAAGGCTTTTGAGATGAGAAGATGACCCTGGATTATCCGGTGGGCCTGATGTAATCACAGGGGTCCTTTCTGTGAGGGAGGCAGTAGGCTCAGTCAGAGAAGGAGACGCCATAAGAAAAGCAGAAGTCAGAGGGGGGTTGGAGGGAGATGCTGTGCTGCTGGCTTTGCAGATGGAGGACAGACCACAAACCAAGGAGTGCAGGCATCCTCTAGGAGCTGGAAAAAATGAGGAAATGGACTCTCCCCTATGGCTCCTGGAAGGAGTGCAGCCCTGCTGACACTTCATTTTAGGACCTTTGGTCTCCAGGACTGTAAGATGGTTTGTACTGTTTCAAGGCGCTAGGTTCATGGTAATTGATTACAGCAGGAATAGGAAACCGATAGAGAATACCTGAAATCATCTGTCAAGGTACTGATGTCCCACTGAGAGGCTTACCTGGTAGGACGAGCTGGAACCAGAATCAGGAATCCACCGTCTAGCTTAGTCCCGCAGTTAACCCATTTTGTAACTACTATCAGGTCAAAATCTCCGGGGTGCTTCACTTTCTTCTACAAAGTGATGATATTGTCAACTCCTTTACCTAATTTAAAAAAATTTTATGACAGTGAAAATTAGAGACCTACTTCATGAGAGTAATTCCAACTTGCATATTTCAACTCTTGTCAATTACAAGTACTTAGCAGGGGGGTAAAATAATGCATAAAGTAGAAAAGTTTTAGAAGAATGTCCTGAACTTTCATCAAGGATTTATAATGAAGGGCTGAAAAAGATTTTTTGTTAACGCACTCAGCCTCAAAGCTACCCGACCCAACATTGTATACCCAGTTGAAATATTTGGAATCAACTCCTTGCCTTGCTTCCCCTCCATCCAAACATTTCAAAGATTTGCAGTATGATATTTAGTCATTAAGGATATTTAACTTTTTTAAACTTTCTTTCCCTGCCAGAGTCAACAGGAAGGACAAAACCTACAGATCACAAGAGCTGCCTCTCCCATTTTTAAAAGAAAGACAAATCCCAGACTCAGGGATGGCAACGTCCTTTCTTCTTCCTTAACCTGCTGCGGAAACCAGGTGACCACCACACCTCTGAACACTGCACGTTCCTTCCCCAGCTCATCCTGTGCTGGGAGGTTTGTGACAATGCCAAGCGCCACCTGCTGGATTTGTCGGTCATGGAAACAGCTTTAGTCAGTGCTGAGGAAATCATCCCATCAGGATGGGCACCCAGGTGCCAAGAGTAAATACGAAAAACCACTGAATTGTACACTTGGAGCTGCTCGTATGGCATGTGAATCATAGTTCAATCAAGTTCTTTTTAAAAAAAGAAGGTCGAAGAAATGGACATGGCAAAGGAATTGTGTTTGTTTTTTTTTAATTAGATTTTCCTCTAAATGATGGGACCTGTCATTCCTTAAGGTCCAGCCACAAATGATTATCCTAACAAAACAAAAGAGCTGGAGCCAGGGATGGGCTGTGTCCAAAGCAGAATTTTAACCATTCTGGGCCCAAAGAAATATTTCAGTCTTTTACTTGCTGAAAAGATTCTGTCCTCCTTAGACAATGTGCGCCAACAAAAACCGACCTGTGTCTTCACTGTGGTGACATCAATCCCTGAGAAGCCATGGTCTTTTTGACTGGGCCTCTCATTACATTATAACAAAGATCATAGCTACAATTATCATTTGCATTTTAACAACAGAAAAAGCAAACAAACTCTCATTTAAAAAAAGATCAAAGACAATACATCACGATATCGACCACAGCTGTGTTTCAATGGGACTAGGAGTGATTTTTTTCAAGTTCTGCCTAAGCAGGCAAGATGCATCCACGTCCTTATATTCTTACCATCCTCATGCTTTCCAAAGAGCCTTCACATCCATGTCCAAATTTTATCGTCCATAAAAATCAAAACATGAATTATTCACAAAGACAAAAATCCCTAGCAGGACAAAGTGCAAGGCGATGGAAAGAACAAGAAGCCATTTGGCTTCACGGATCCCAGCCTGTGCCCTGCTAGCCAGGAGCCAGTCGCCTTAACAGGACAAGTCACGTCCACGGTCAAAGCATCTGTCTTCACAGCTGGACAATGAAGCTTTGACCCACACAACGCAGAGGGGCCCCTTTCAGATATAACAGTCTCGTTTGTTCAGGGCAGGGTTCCAATCTCCAGACTCGCAGTCTGTGGAATTTGAAATCTACAGGATAGTCATCCAGACAGTGGACTTAAGAGGCACATAACCAAGAGCAGAAACAGGAGGAGGGGTGCTGTTTTGTAGGAGTGGCCACCTAGACCCAGCCAGATCTAGTCAACACTTACCTTAGAGACAGATTTTCACTCAGCCTGCACCTGCAGCCTGAAACAACCCTCCACGACCCTAAACCTGCAGTAATGGGATGTGCCGGTCAGGAAGACCCCCAGCCAAAGTGACTCCACACCAACAAGATAACTGTGGTCCAAAAAATGGCATGACCGGGGCACTGGGGAAAGGAAACCTCAACACAGCAATGCCGTCAGCAAAGAAGGAAACACCAACAGTGCATTATGACCCCTCTTCAAAAGTGGGAGGGGGAGTGAGGGGACGGCAAGGAATTTGGATCGCTGAGGGCTAACTTACAGAGAGCCCGCACAGCCGGAGCAGAGCATGCTCAGCAAGCTCCCCAGCTGCAGCTGACCAGCAAAGCCCAGCCCGATCCGCTCTGCGCCTCCCGGAGCTGCACCTGCCATGTTCAGAGCCTACACCTACAGGCAGAGGCAGACTTTAACTCTCGGAGACCTGATGTCAACCGTGCGAACTTCTCTGATAAGAAAGAGCTGTTTTCTGCTGGGTGTCATACAGGGATACCGAATATACAGCACGCATGAACTCCACAAAGGCTCTAGCCGAGACGCGCAGGGAAGGGCAGGGCTGAGGTCCCGGCTTAGATTTCACGTCTGCAGGAGGCCTTTGCCAGACGCTCACCACCGACTCTTGGTTTGCTCCAGGTGCCCCCACTCAGGTCCCCCACGACAGCAAGCCTCTTACAGCCCTGTCTCCGAACTTTCCTGTAGGTTCGTGCCTCTACCTGGATCGCGGCTCCTTAAGAAAAGGGACTCTTCCACCACCTGGGGGGCCAAGGTCTAGCACAGATGTTTAGTGTTCGGCACAGAGGAGTGGCTTGGTAAATATTCACTGAAAGGAAAATACACAAGCTTTATATTCCCAGAGCCAATGGGCTCAATACCTGTTGTTGAACTGAACTCTACCAGCTTCAGAATCGTGATGAACAGGAAGTATCCCACAGCTAATTCTTTAGGAGGGCAGGATAGCACACTATTTGTGGACACCACCTCTGGGTCCCTAACTCTGGGTCCTGATGCCAACTCTGTCATCTGTTGGCTGTGAGCTCTACAGACCCACAGGCAAATAATTTCGGGTCTCTGTGCCTCAGAGTCCCCATCTGTAAGAAGGCGGTTGGAGCAGCCCCCCTCTCCAAGAGCCGTCCTGAGGATTCCGTGGGTAGAACGTGGAGCATCAAGGTTGGCACTGAGGACTCCCCCAGTAAATGATTATTAGTATCACTCACCATTCCCTGGACCTGAGCTATGGGGTAAACTTGGCCCAGCCCCGGAAGAGGGCCCACTCAGCTCTGCTTTTATCAAAAGCCACTTAAGCACACCTGAAACTAAGGTAACACTGCAGGTTAACAACACTGGAATTAAAATTTTTTTAAAAGCCACTTAAAAACGTGGCCACTAGTTTGCTTTGTCTGGGTTCTTTTGAAGTTTAAGCTGGTTGAGGTCCTTTACAACTTGAAAATTTTTAAAAGATTTTATTTAGTTATTTGAGAGAAAGAGAGAGAGCACGAGTGGTGGGGAGGGGCAGAGAGAGAAGCAGACACCCCGCTGAGCATGGAGCCTGACTCGGGACTCGATCCCAGGACCCCGGGATCAGGACCTGAGCCGAAGGCAGTTGCTTAACCAACTGAGCCACCCAGGCACCTCTACAAATTGAATTTTTTTTTTTAAATGTCTATGCCTTAGATTATCTGTTGTTTTATTAATGCTGCTCCATTACCAGGGGCTTCCCCTTAGCATCATTGCTATAGGTGGTATCCCTGTCAGGAAAAACAGCCTGGCGCCCGTGGAGACTTTTGCTGGGAAGAAGGTATAGCAGCACTGTTTCTGGGGCCTCACATGAGTGTGGAGTAGAGGGAAAAGACTTTGTTGGGAGTCCATTTCCAAGCTGGGAACCAGCACCAGAGATGGCAAATTCTGAGACCTCTCCCTTTCTCCCTGCTGCCCTCTTATAATCCTCCTTCCCTGCCCGGGACTGTATTTTGGTTTGGTCCTTCTAAACTGCAATCCCTCTCCCTGGCTCTATCATTTGTTTTTGTAAATCACAGTCTCAGATTAAAATATCCCCTCTACTGGAGTCTCCTGAGCATTCTAAGAGCAGGGACATATCTGCTCTTTACCTTTACTCCATCCCAAATAACTCTTAAAAAAAAAAAAAAGGTTTTATTGAGGTATAATTTACATACCATAATATCCACTCATTTTGAGTGTACAAGTCAAGATTTTTAGCACATTTACAGAATTGTGTAACCATCCAATTTAACACACTTCCATCACCCCCAAAAAGATCCTTTGTGCCCATTTGCACTCACTCCCTTTCCCACCCCTGGCCCCAGGAACCACTATCTGCTTTCTGTCTCCATATATTTGCCTTTTCTGGACATTTCATAGAAAAGGAATTTCACAACTTGTGGTCTTTGTGTCTGGCTTCTTTCACTTAGCATAGTATTTTTGAGGTTCACCTATATTGTAGTATGTCATTCTTTTATACTGCTGGAAAGTATTCCCTTGTACCAATGCAGCCATTTGTCTATCCATTCACCAATGTGGGCATTTGGGTTGTTTCCAGCACTTTGGGGGTGGGGAGGCTACTTCTGCTTTTCATCCCACATAACTAACTCTCCTTTTTATTTCTGTATTGTATTGCTCAGTCGACCTCCCCCACAAAATTTCTCCCCATGATCCCGTCTATCCAAACAGGAAAGAGGTTCAAATACTAGATAACTCCCCAAAATAAATAAAAACAGGGAAACCTGACAAATGTCCATTATGCATACAACTTAATCCTGTATTAAAGTAAATATGTTATCAACAAAGATCAACTTACAAATAAGAAACATGCATATAGTGGGTTTTTTTTCCTTTAGGTTTGCTAAATTACAGTTAGCCTTTAAATGGAAATGATATTAAAATGCAGGAAAAGTGGACACAAGCTACAGATCACACCTGTCAGTACCTAGGGGCACAAGTGCTAATAGATCAAAAGAAAAACAGAAACCAGGACTTGGTACTGGGGCTTGCCAAAGGAGAGAATTTCTTTTTGCTACAAGCACGTAGTCTCATTTTGATTTCTATGGTTAACGATGATTCAGGAAGAACACTCAAAAACTCATTTCTAGTTCTAAGAGGGTTCAGAAAATAGTAATATGTATGTGCATCTATACACATATGGGCACATATATATGAGAGAGAGAGAGCAAATGTACCTAAATGTTAATAACCGGTGAATCTGGATGAGGTGTATATGAATTGCATAAGGTCTTGCATTTTTTCTCTAAGTCTGCAGTTTTTTCAAAATATAAAGTTAAAGTGCATTACCTCCAAAAACTGTGGAAAACTCAGCCTTCCCATCCTTCAGGACAAACATTTGGTCTCTAGCTGGAGCACCGGGGAATCCTTCCCCGAGTCCACTTTAATAGTCTGGGGAAGAACCACATGACTGATGGGCCTTTGTTTCCCTAGTTGTCTTTTAAAGATCAGACTTTTGTGACGTTAAAGCCTTCTGGAACTCATTTAGAGGTCTGTCACATGTCTTCGGGAGCCTGGAGCGTCCTAAGCTTTAAGCCATGATGTCAAGGAGTCTCTGTCTCTGGTCCTGAACGGATGTCCTCCACATACACCAGGTAGTCTCTAATTCACACCATGTCCATCTGCTCCAAGTAGTGCTCAAGAAGTTTCTCTACACGCCCCCCGCCCCTGTTTTCCTCCTTAGAAGATGGCGTGGCCTCTTTACCCCCACAAGGGGTGCTTTTGGGGTGTGCGCATATTATTTCCCCGGCCATAGCGCAAACTGAGGGTTATGGCAGTTGCTGGGACAAGGCACTGAGCCCATTTCTGTTTCTGAAGTACCCTGACTTTCCAGAGGGAGAGGGGAGGCAGACAGACACAAAGAAACCCAGCGCCACAGACAGCCTTCCCAAAAATCAGGAGCTGTTTATTCCATCCGTTCTTATCGGGTGAGGTTGGGGCTTTGAGGAATTCTGAAGTGTCATCCCCTTACTTTCCAGAGACAAACTGGTGAAAGCAGAGCTAGTACCAGAACCCAAAGGTCAGACTCCCAGCCCAGCACATTCTCAGTGCCCGATACCAAGCATTTCTTTCTTTCTTTCTTTTTTTAAGATTTTATTTATTTATTTGAGAGGGAGAGAATGAAAGAGAGCACATGAGAGGGGTTAGGGTCAGAGGGAGAAGCAGACTCCCTGCCGAGCAGGGAGCCCGACTCGGGACTCAATCCCGGGACTCCAGGATCATGACCTGAGCCGAAGGCAGTCGCTTAACCAACTGAGCCACCCAGGTGCCCCCGATACTAAGCATTTCTGGTTCGGCTACACTCCAAGCAGGACGCATCTTCACGGCAATCCCACAAACCCCTTGCCCTGAACAATTCTGGCTCCTCTGATTCCTCCAGAGCATCTTTCCACTGCCTACCATAAAGTGTCAAGACTAGCACTAGGATAATTTTTTTTTCCAAGAACTTCCTCGTTTTCCAACGTTAACATGTAACTTTCTTTGAAACACCTTAAATGCCTTCCACATAGAAATTGTTTTTCTTCTATTCCTCTTGTTTCGGTAAATTCTCTAGGAGTTCTCTCTGCAAAGCAGCCTAACTCATCACTTGTTTTGCCTTCATCATCATCACCACCTGTTGAAATCATATTCCACATAGTCTAAGTCAGAGTCTAAAATCACTTCTAAAAAACTCACAACAGTTGGATAAACTACAGACTAAACCCATCTGTGATTAGATTTTTACATAGGCCTTCTTCGCAGTTTTCGTTTTCTTTATCCAGCTCTGTGCGCTTGACCTCAAGTGGCTGCTGGTGGGTAGGCTGGATCAAGGCAGGAGCTCCTCTGTGCAGGTGGAAAAGCAGCGTTCGTTCTTGCTTTAAAACAGGGCAGTGCCCCCCTCCACACACACACACCTCCGCCCAACCCGCAATGTCCACATCCGCCGGGAACTTGTTGGAAATGCACATTCTTGGGCCTTCCTCCTGGCCCACTGGATCAGGTATGCAGGTGATTCTGGGGCAGGCTGGAGTGCACGAGTCACTTCTCCGCAGCAGTGTTTGCTGATTTACAGACTGCAGTCAAGATTTCAGAAACAGCTGGTTGAAAATAATTGCCTCACTGGCTCGTGACCCCCCAGGAATACATCCCACTTACATGTGTGTGGTCCTCATTTATCATTTATGAGTCTATGGGGTTTTAGCGCCACAGGGCTGGCGATGTGACACAAGGCTTGCTAATGAGCAGCACCCAAGCGTCCCCGCTGCCGTCGTTCAGTGCAGCGGTGGTGTCTCGCATGCGACAGAGCAGAGGTGAGCAACCAACCTTCTTCCACATTCGGCTCTCAGGAAACAAGCAAGGGGAGGGCCCAGAGGTGTCACCGGACACTGATGACAGCACATTTATTTCCTACACCGAAGAGCCGAGGCAGAAAGACAAAAAGAAGCGGACTTCTGTAAGGACGAGCTGCGTGGGAAAGCTGATGCTGGCAACTGCCTTCGCAGGCTCCAACTCCAGCACCATGAACACGTCTGCTCATCTCCACTTTGCCGGAGGATACCTGCCCTCTGACTCTAAGGACTGGAGGACCATCGTCCCGGCTCTCTTGGTGGCCGTCTGCCTGGTGGGCTTCATGGGGAACGTTTGCGTGATGGGCATCCTCCTTCACAGCGCCTGGAAAGGAAAGCCATCCATGATCCACTCCCTGATTCTGAATCTCAGCCTGGCCGATCTCTGTCTCCTGCTCTTTTCTGCACCTGTCCGAGCTACAGCATACTTCAAAAGTGTTTGGGACCTCGGCTGGTTTGTCTGCAAGTCCTCTGACTGGTTCATCCACACGTGCATGGCAGCCAAGAGCCTGACGATCGTTGCAGTGGCCAAAGTATGCTTCATGTATGCAAGTGACCCAGCCAAGCAAGTAAGTATCCACAACTGCACCATCTGGTCAGTGCTGGTGGCCATCTGGGCTGTGGCTAGCCTGCTACCCCTGCCCGAATGGTTCTTTAGCACCACCAGGCTTCATGCGGGTGTGGAAATGTGCCTCATGGATGTACCCCCTGTGGCAGAAGAGTTCATGGCCATGTTTGGTAAGCTCTACCCTCTCCTGGCATTTTGCCTTCCGTCACTCCTTGCCAGTTTTTATTTCTGGAGAGCTTATGGCCAGTGTAAAAAACGAGGAACTAAGACTCAAAATCTTAGAAACCAGATGCGCTCCAAGCAACTCACGGTGATGTTGCTGAGCATTGCTGTCACCTCGGCTGTCCTCTGGCTCCCTGAATGGGTAGCCTGGCTGTGGATATGGCACGTGAAGGCCGGAGGCCCGGCCCCACCACAAGGTTTTATAGCCCTGTCTCAAGTCCTCATGTTTTCCATCTCTTCGGCAAATCCTCTCATTTTTCTAGTGATGTCAGAGGAGTTCAAGGAAGACTTGAAAGGCTTATGGAAATGGATAACCAAAAAGCACCCGACTGCCTCAGAGTCTCAGAAAACACCAGCTGGTGACTCAGAGGTCCCTCCCGACAATGACCCATCTCCCGAGTCCCCAACATCCACCCCAGAGAAAGAGAAAACCGGCTCTCCCTCCTCTGGCATAGAGAGAAGTGAGAAGGCACAGATCCCCATCCTCCCTGATGTAGAGCAGTTTTGGCATGAGAGGGACACAGTCCCTTGTGTACAAGACAATGACCCTATCCCCTGGGAACATGAAGATCAGGAGATGGGAGATTGTGACAAATAGATTCAGTTTCAAAGCAAACGAATTGTGATTATTGCATTGACTCGTCCCACTGCTTGTCAACACTACAGCCTTTACTATATACAACACAATACAATGACTAACGCTAGAATTACAAAAATGCTTCCCAGTATGCATTTTCAAAATGTGCAATTTGGGAAGTAGAACACCATGGTAGTGATAATGATTGTGTTTCAGAATTACATCCTGGCTAAGTGTTGTGTGAAGATGCTTCCGGCACACGCACTAGAAATTCCAGGTATTTTGTCCTTTGTTCACAATCGGTTTTACTGGGTACTCCTTAGGACCACCCTGTCTGTACCTGGTGGAGCAGAGCCCATCTTTGCCAAAAGCTGAACTCCTTTCCTTTTACTTTCTTCCTGAGCCTGCTAGCCTTAACGTTCCTTATCAAACTTTCATATAACCAAAACTCAAAAACTACTTCCACTTAAGAGATTTTAAAAACATTAATGTATGTTAAGGAGTTATCTTTGTTTGCTTAATCCATGTAGAATTTCCATGACTGAAGGTTACAAAATAAGGACCACCACCTTAATGTGGACTGATTTCAAACCATGGCTTATTTTTGGCTAAGTTTAAGTAAATCCACACTTCGCCTTATCCTAAATAACCTGCTTCACTCGTCTTTGTAAAGCCAACTGTCTTCAGTTTCTGATAATTCTACCAGCTTAGCATGACATTCTAAATTCTGATATGGAGAGAGAACTTTTAAAACCGCCCTTCTATCTCTTCCCAATTACCTGTTCCTCCCAGTATCTTTCAGTCAAGATAAATAGAAGCTAAAGTTAATGATAAAGGTAGTAACTGCTGAAGGCAACCCTCAAGTATGAAGGAATAGGGATGGTCGTCTTTTTTGTTAAATGGTACTAAATGTCTCCTAAACACTCAACTTGAACCCTGCCCAAATACCTAAGGGTCTTTGTTATAAAGATGATCAAGAGTAACAAGAAAAGTGTATATATTAAAAAAAAAAAAATTAGTAGGAAAAGAAAAACTCCATGGATACAAGACAGAATTTGGCTAAGAACAGAAAAGAAACAGCACAAGGGCGATGCAGAAAGAAAAGCAGTGCTATTCAATTTTGTGTTCCCAAACATATTACCAGTATAATTCGAGTAAAAGGCTATAACTATTCATTTTACAGCAAGGTAAATCATACCCAATAAACATAATGATTTTGATACCTTTCCCTGTTGGATATAAGGACACTTATCCACGATTCTGGATTACTTTGTAATGGAACTCTGGGGTATTTGCACTGAGGGGTTCCCTCAGAAAAAAACTGCCTTTAGGCCAAGCCATGGAGAACTTAAAATATAAAAATATGCCGTGGATGGAACTTTTATCTTTAAAAAAATGTTCAGTCTGTGGGTTTTTTGGTTTGTTGTCTTTACAAATGGTTGTGGTTTGCTTTTTCAACACAGAAGATGGGGCTGTTTTCATTTTACTTAGTTCATTACAAATTTTATTTTAAGGCTCACAAGATCACAAAGTACAATTTAACCCAAATATCCAAATATTGTTTTGTGAGACAATAGTTATACAAAGGGAGTACCTTTAAAATTGTCTGTGAGGAACTATTTGATTTAAAGACTGTTCATTATATATAGTAAATGTTGGATGTAAGCTTCCAGTGTTTGACATTTTAACTTGTAAACAAATAAAAACAATTGCTTTATTTCAGATAGTTTTGGAGACTTAAAAAGCTGTCTTTGTCTTGAATGCTCCTTTCAAAATCATTATTTGGCACAATAGGGCTTTATGGGGAGGTCAGACCTTAACACTGATATAGGTCTCAGGGTAAACTGAATCAAGTATTTTTAAGGAGTTTGCTGGTAAGCGCCAAGTCAAGATGGACATTTTGAGACACAGTGTAATTACAATGACCTTTTCATTAAGAACCTAATACACAGTCCTGACTTGATCTTTTAAGGAAATCTGCATAGTGAAGTCTGATTTGCACCTTAAATGAACAATCAACCCCAAATACAACAGAAGTAGGAAATTAGAATAGGTATCACCAAACCATTTTTTTTTCACACTTTGCAACTATGAAAAACAGAAAGTAGTGAGTGGGCAAACAGTACTAGGTGGAATTCAGAAAAATATAACATTCTAAAAAGTTCACTTTTGTAGGTTATATTCCTATAATAGTTGTGTTCCTTTTGGCAAACATTGCAGTTTCATTCCTCACAGAACTTAAAAGCCACTCAGTGGAATTATAAAAACGACCTTCGAAAAAAGGGAGAAAAATATCTTGTTAATTTTCAGTTGTAGAGGTTAAGACCTTAGTCAGGTAATTTCAGTTTCCTATACATAATTTCTGTGGCACTTAATATGCTTAAGCTAAGTACTAAGTAACGTGTGAACGAGTCTGTGTATGCATGTGATGTGTGTCTGTGTGCACATGACATACAAATACAGATCTATTGGTTCTTCCTCATTTTATGTTTTGTTGCAATCACAGCTGGTGTGACATAACAGGGAAAACAAATTATCCAATTTAACGTATTTTCCTCAAGCATTTATGTGGTACTCTGAAATGAGAAATCTATGAAGGAAGGAGACAGAGCAGTCTTTAAACTGGGGAGGTACAGCTAGAAAGAGCAAGTGGGGGTCAAAGGTGGGCGTCATGGTATGATGTGTAGGACCCACTGAAAGGATGCCAAGAAGGCAGCAATCAGCCACAGGTAACATAAAAAGACAAAAACAAGAGAACAACAAATCCGCATCTTCTTGCTACGAAGCAATAAGATATTGCTAAGAGACTGAGCACCAAAGTGGTTCTTTACATTCCTTCCCTTTTATACAGCAAATAATTTATTATATTCAAGCCTTTAAAAACTACGTGATACTTAAGATGTAAAGTCAACTTTCTTTGTGCCAAATTACATTTGCTACTGCTTTTAAGAACAGGTTTAAAAGAAGTTTTTTTAAAAAATTCTTTAACAATAATCATATACAATCCACATATATAAAAAGGGTTGGTTTATTGTAGTTCAAATACATAAACTGAACATTCAAACATCTTAAAATTAAACTTTAGAAACAAAAGTTTAACATTCAAACAGGAGTATAGTTTACAGGGAACACCCAAGAAAGGTAATTTGTTGTCTAATCCAGAATATTGATAAAGATCACTTAATGGTAAATAAAATGTGTTTAACCAGCAGTCCTATTCTGGCCAATATGTTAGTTATGACCATGGTTCCATACCTGAGAAGAAATTACTAAATAAATCTTCTCTTAGGCTAAACAACAAGACTTGGCCTCTAATTCTGAGGGGATAATCAAAGCACATAAGTGAACAAACAAAACTAAAGTGTTCTTTAGAGACAAAGGTAAAAGTATGTCCATTATAATCTTAGCCTCTGGAAGATAAGAATTCAATTTTCAGTGTTTTCTCTTTTACCCGCTTTAAAAAACAAAATCAAAACAGAACAACCCCCAACTTAGGTTTTCTTGGAGTATGTGGTATTTGCATCTTGCAAGTTCAAACCACAAATGCTCTTACGTCTTGCATGTTTAACACTGCTAGAAAGAACGTCACCAAAAGTCACTGACTTCCACACCTCATAAAAGGATGATTTTTAGCTTCGAGATTTTAGATTTACTAGAGACAGCCTATATTTGAGTATGTATGTCAGTCATGCCACACAAAGAAAAGCATAAATTATTTCCAAAGTGTTCTCTGTTCAGAAACGGTTCACGAATGCTTCTCCTTCTGTTCGTCAGATGGTTCTGCAATAGTTTGACTAATGCACATACATGTAAAAACCTGAAAATTGGCTCATGCAAGCGTTTCGAATGAAGATCCCCCTGTGGAAGAGTACTGAGAATTATTTTGTTGATCGTCTCGTGGGCTCTGATGCTGTGGGAGGCGGGGGTGGACCCCGGCGGTCCAGGTCGTCCACATATGCCACAATCAGTTTACGCCTCTCCTCGGGCACACAGTCTAGTACTAGATACCGTTTGTCGTTCTGCAAGATTTTTTCTACATCTTTCAGGTGCTGATCAGATTCCTGGATTAGCTTTTTGGATCTGAAATAAGAAAAGAAGTCCAAGAATTACTGACTGCTGTTCCTAGGTCTTTCAGAAATGAGCTGGAAATGTCCATCTAGTTCCTAATCGTGTTTCCATTTTATTTATTTATTTTTTTAAGAAAAATTTCACTGCAGTGGTCACCTTTGTAAGTCGCCTCAGCAAAGACTCCAAGGAGTGAAAGGGCCTCAGAAGCTGAATTACCCTCCCACCCCTACTGGTGGTCCCTCCAGATCAGGGCTGAGGGTGGGTGGGTAAATCTTGCCCGTGCTGTACCTGTTCTGTGGATGAACAGAGGACTTCAGTCTGCGGGGCTGCCAATCCCAGCATCTCTCACAAGCTTTCACTTTCACATCTTTCACTAAATTAACTATAAAAATGTAGAAAGAAGTCTTACTTCACATCTAATTTAAAAGCCCAAGCTGATGCAAAACATTAAGGATCCTGACCAAAAAAATCCAATGACAAAATACCTAAAAACCACACCCTCAGCACTATCTATCCTCCCGTGCACATACCCTTCATTAAGATGTTTCCAATTTTTCTCTTAAAGGAAGAAAAGCTGGAGCATGAAACAAAACTGTTTCCTGTGCACTGACTGCTAAGCAACGTTAACTTGTTTTCCTGATGGTAAACTGTTGGGAATGTGGAACTACTGGGCATGTTACAGAGAAATCTTGTTTCAAAACTCTGACTTTATCATTTAAAATTTTTAAAGTATCCAGCAAACTGCTATCATCTGAAAAAAGAAAATGTTTTTGCTGAGCTTAAATAAGATGATTTCAAGCTTTCAAACTGTTTCACAACACTGAATAGTCTCCACAGGAAGCAAAGATAATGGATAGTGAAGGATTATTTTAAAAGTCTCTTCACGAATACAATTCTTAAATAGTTAGGGGTACTCCTAAAAAAGCAGTGAAGTAAAAACAAAAGTGTGTTTAAAAAACTGGATGGGTGGGTAACACAAAATAAGAATTGACATCTGGGCCCTTTCTTTGAAAAAAAAAAAAAAAAGGTAACGTAGATATGGGCTGTATTTGGCCTTTGATAAAAGTTGGCTTCTTCTTTTCCTAAAAATTAATAATGTCAACATGTGTGTGAATGCAAAGAATGCTTTGGCCATTAGAGTAAGAACTAGTAAAGACAATGACTGCTGATATGAAACATTTCATTGCACACACCTATAGGTTATAAATTTGGTCTCTTTCAAAAGCGTCCTGAAGTCAGCTTTGGCTGTGATGTATTTGTCTCTGATGTATTCCTCAAATTCTCTTTGTTTTTTCTGCAAAAAGACATTAAGATTAGGGGGGGAAAAAAAAAGTCAAAATTAGAATCAATTATTTATTAAACCAGTTACTTATAATATAAATTATTTATAAGCCATTATAAATAATTCAAAAGAAAAAGGCACTAAGGTGCATTTTTGTTCATGTAACATTTACTAAAATGCAAAATGCGCAATGTACATTTTTAAGGCCAAAAGAAACCACGAACAAGGTCCCCATACACTGTATTAGCAGTAGCTAAGACTCAAGGGGCTTGCTCGGTGCGACACTGCTGAGGGTTTGATGAGGCTATCTCCTTTCATGTTCCTAACAACCTCAAGTGGTTGAGATTAAGAGATTAAGGGGTAAACATGCCTTTCCTACAGACTGTATTTATCTCTTCCAGCACCAAGACAATAATGTGGTATGACTTTTGGAGAACCCCAACTAACAGTCATAACTTTACTAAGTGATACTAAGCATTTAGCTCTTCTAGTAAGGGAACAGGAATGACGGGTATAAACTCTTTGGACAAAAAAGTAAATAAAATTAAATAAAATTTAAAAAGACCTTATTGTCAATTGTAAACGATCAGTGAAGTTAGAAACTGAGACTGGGGGGGCGCCTGAGTGGCTCAGTTGTTAAGCGTCTGCCTTCGGCTCAGGTCATGATCCCAGGGTCCTGGGATCGAGCCCCGCATCGGGCTCCCTGCTCGGCGGGAAGCCTGCTTCTCCCTCTCCCACTCCCCCTGCTTGTGTTCCCTCTCTCGCTGTGTCTCTCTCTCTCAAATAAATAAATAAAATCTTTAAAAAAAAAAAAAAGAAACTGAGACTGGACCTGTCAGCTATCTTTCCCAGTTTACCACTCTTTCCCAGCCGTATGTACTTTGTGGTCTGCACATCTATAACCCAACTTACTAAAGTAAATCTATGAGGCTGTTGCACTCTAGACTCGGAGAAACCAACCAGGCAAAGAGAATGATGGGGACAGGAACAAATGAAAGGCAAAGGGCTAAAATAAGACAGCAGTCAGCTACGTTTCCCTTGGCCTCATTCACTATTTCAGAAGCCAGCTGAATTCGCTTCCCACACAGGAGGCAGAGTGCACCAGAACGAAGCTCGGCTTCTAAAACTTCACTCGTCTGACGTTCCTCTACTCCAGTTTCTGGAGCATACGGGAACAAGAGGCGGTGTTGCGGCCTTCTGCTAGCATGGCTCAGGGGCTCTGACAGCATTAATGTTATCTACCTAGTGGGACCTGACTATACAATGAATAAAAACTACAGCTTCATTAAAGCTCTAACATCCCCAAACACAGGCCTGACCCCAAGGATTAAATTTTTAAGTTTCTCCTGTGCTTTCTTGTTTATGTATCGTGCAAGACAGAAAATATGAATTTAAACTTCAGATTTATTTCTCATACACTTAAAAGTTATTCACTTAAAACCATCAATTTCATTTTGGTCAAGATCCTAGACGTACTGATTGAACACCCAATTAATATTTATAAACTGACAGTAGTAAATCTCAGACAAAATCCTCTTACCCTGTCACTGGAGGAGAACTTAATGCACCGAGGATCTTCTTTAATGATTTTTTTTACTTCTTTCCATGTGGATGTTAAGGTAATCTTTGAAAGGCAAGTGAATAAAAAACATAAATACAACTCACTTTTATTGAGAGGGTCAAACGGCAGCACATATGGTATGTGGTATCACACACTGACCTGCCATCTCTTGTAATGCCCAAAAGTTAACTGGACAGGGAAGCAGCTTTAATGCAATTTCTTTTTGGCTTGCCACAAGAGTTATTTTCATGGCCACATTTCAATGTGGCCTGAGACTATCACCTGCAAACCCTGTGTCTCCATAGGTAACACCATAACTTCTAAAGAAACCATCACCAAAAAGAGATTACATAATCAGGAGAAAACCTGAACAACAGAGGGTACAAACTGCCAAAGGAGGGAGCCATGGTGCCAAACTGAAAATGGAGCGAAAGATGGAATCTATTAAATATCTCATCAGGAGGGATCAATGATTACACAGCTTGGGACATTACGAACTACCACAGAAGCAGATACAAATGTTGAAACTGCAGAAGGAAGTAATCTCTACATAGTAAGAATGCCACGAACATTTTACTTTAAAAAGGAAAAATAAAATCAAAGAAGAAAGTGTCATAAAACTCATGAATTCTAGTAACGGATCTAAAGACCATGACGCTAATAATCACATCAATGTTTTACTTTTGGAATTATTCATGAAGGCCCATCTAGATTAAAACAGGGAAAATAAGGGACTTACTGCAGAAGTTTCATCCAGAAGTTGCCTAAAGTGCTCCCTCTTCTTTTTGGTAAGTGCTTCAATGTGTTCATTAAAAAGCTTCTCTTTCTCCTCTCTTTCCAACAAGGATCCAGATTCCCAACGGTGATCTTTCCGCAGAGTCCTCCGAGTATCAGACCATGACACATCTGAAGAACGTACCTAAAAACGTACCAAAAAATTGTATCACCAGAGACTTATCTTCTCATATTTCAACAATAAAAGGCTTATTTACTTAATTTAGGAATGATACATTTAATAATAAAAGCAGCTTCTAGTGATTCCACCTTAAGCAGTCACTGAAAATCTTTTTTAAAGCCAGAAAGCCCACCACTCAGAGCTTCCCTAAGCTGTCAAGTATGGATTTAGAGGTGGAGAAGGATGAAGAGAAGAACTTCTATTTAACATCTTACCAACTGAAATTCCTATTCTATTCCAAATAGAACAGGAAATATCTTACTGTGTACTAAAGAGGTCACAGGGAAAAAAAAAAACAACAAATCTTGAGCTCCAATGTGTACTTATCAACTACATATGGGAAGTGACACTTCCGAGTATAAGCAAGAAATTAACAGGGCTAACGAGAGAAGACATGGCGGATCAGGCTGGCTCAACAACCAGCAGAAAGGTACGCTTCATGGCTTCAATGGCATCACCAGTTATTGCTAGTCACACTGCTGCCAATGCTAAAGAAATATGGAAGGCTGATAAGACAGGTAAGAAAAAAGAAAAATACAAAAACACTTATTTAACCAACATTTATCAAGCATCGATCAATGTGTCAGCTGAACACGGAGCTTGATACTGGAAAAAATTAAGAGGTGTATAAGCAAGTAATTGCAACTGCATGTAGTAAGGGCTGCAGAGGTGTATGCTGACCACAGGGTGGCCAAGGGGAACATGAAAAACAAATCCGCCTTAGATGGGTCAAGATCAACCTCACAAAAGAGATCTGAGTGTGATCTTGAACAATGAGTTTCTAACTGCAGCGGGAAGCATCCTAGCTGGAGGGATTGGCCTGAGCAATGACAGGATTCATTAATGTAAGTGTGGTTCATTAGAGGTAAGTTCAGAAAGGCTGGAGCATAGGGGGCAAGAGAGGAACCAAAGAGGGTAACATAATATGAAGGTGGGGGAGTCAAGAAATGAATAGCCTTATATATTATGCTAAGACAGAGTTTTAAACGTAGGTGACCACTAGAAGCACAGAGAACCTTCTCTCTGCAAGCCACAGGGAAAGTGACAAAATCATTTGGTTTTTATGATGACTTCTATGACTGCGATAAAGAGGATGAACTCGGGGGAAGTAAAAGCAAGGAGAACAATCAGGGAACGACTGTAACTGTCCAGAGAACAAAAAGAGGAAAATGAAAACAGATCATCAGAAGAAAGGGAAGAAATCAGAAGACGTGACAGTAGTAATGAAAAGGGCCCTTACAAAAGAAGAGAAGAGAAACAGCAGGAGAGACGGTGACAGGGAGAAGGGACGAAAAAAGTAGAACAGCAGAGCAGCCTTGGGTACTCACTGTACAGAGAAAACCCTACACACCTCAACAACCCTGGGTGATGCAGAAAGGTTTGTCAAGAAAATTCCAGGGTATCTCCTGAGGTCAGTACACCTCCAGTCCTAGATCTCACACCATCTACATGTACAATAATTCATCATCACAGTGATGACCCGAAATCATCAAGAAAAAGGTTTAATTACGTTCAGCACATTTTGTTTATTACTATGGCATGTCAGTGTGTGATAATTTAAGATGACTTCCATCAAGAATAAAGAAATTATCTTTGAGACTAAAAGATTACAAATTTTTATATATACAGAACATCTAACCTCTGAAAATGTTAAATAACTAGGGTTTTCCTATTCTAATGGTGCTAATGCCAAGAACTCCATTTTAAAACACCTTATAAAACAAATTAGCAAATTATATCTGAGTCAATTTAAATATGAAAATTTTCACTAACGAGGTAGTATAACAGATCTCTCATGTCCAGTACTATAAAGGGGTGAGGGGGAAAGCAAGAGTAATATATACCATGTCAGACAAAAGAGCCTTGAAATTCTGGATAGCTTCTTCTCGTTTGTGTTGCTCTCTCTCTCGATCTATTTCTTTTGTTTGTTCTGAACGAGCCTTCTGTACCTCTCTTTCTCGTTCTCGAAGGCTTGCCTCAATGCGGGCTTGCCTTTCAAGCTCCTTTTCTTTTTCTGAGTCTAAATTCTGTAAAAGTAAAATTACAGGATCAAAACAGGTTTCCACAGAATAACTAGTATGCCAAATAGAAAATTTCAAACCTGGTTTTTACCAAGAAAATTCCTAAACACTATACCTCGTTTCCATACCAACTACTAGAGATCTTATATTAAGAATACCAACAAGAAAAATTCCAAACCCCAAACAGGAGTGAATACCTTTATAATACAGCAATTAAGAATTTTATTATTCCATGCTTTCAGTACAAGTAAACACGATGGTTACCTTGGCTATTTTTTCAATATACTGTTTGAAAAGGTCTTCTCTCATTGATGAACTGTCTACTGCTTTGTAACGTGGATCACTTTCTACTTTGTCTTTCACTTTGCTCCATCGAGACTGACTGTCCAAGTGATGATTTGATAACAATTCAAAGAAATCCGATTTAATCTGTATTTCAAAACATGGAGTGGGATGGGGGGGAAATGTGCCATGAGAAATTCCTCCTATGCAAACGTTTGTAACCAGAAAAAACTATTCACTTACCTTAAAGATGGGAATAGTAATAACTTTTAAATGCATTTATTTAGAGTGGAATAATTTTTAGAATCGCTCTTTTAGGAAAAATATAAAGGACAACACACATATAAGCTCTCATTTAAAATCTGCCAAGTTCAAGATAAATCATTTTCTCCAGTGAAATTATTCAAATGCAGAAAAAAATCTTAGGTTGTTTTTAACTTTTGCATTTCAGAACTGCCATTTTTTAATAAGAAATAAGAACTCACATTTATTTTTAGGTAAGATTCAGGCTTATGAACTGACAGTAAACTATACTTTAACATCAAGACACTAAGAATGACTTATTTTAAAAAGTACATGAGTAACATTTTTTGTTTGTTAAAAAAGGGGAATTTAGAGCTGAGCACAAGTAAGTCTCATTCATTCGAAACTTGAAACTATACTGTCAAATGTCTAAAAACAGGTAAAAAACGGTAAATTTTTGTATTTTAGTTTAAAAAAAGCAATGTTTGCACCCTTACATATAAATTACAGAATTTCTATGGTCATAATCAAGCATTACATAAACTGTATTTAGATTTTTTGTATTTAGCCATTAAATATGTATGCCTTTACCATTATACAACTCAAAATAAAAGTGTTAATGAATTTAACATTCTTAACCAATCAAGTACCAAGTTAGTAACATTATACCAAGGGTATGAAATGGTATTAATCCTTTAGTGCCAACATATACAATACTTAGAATCCTTCTCCCAAACTGTAATTCTCATTTTTTAAATAGGGAAGAAAGGGATAAAGAAGGCATTTATTTTTATGCACCTTTGAGGACCTGTTTTAAAATTCAGTCTCATTTAAATTATCTTGTACTCCTACCAGAGGAGATACCTGAGGTAGCAGTCAATTCAAGAGGATTCTGGCCATGTCAAGAACCTCTCCTCCCCATAGGGGTTAAACATGCTGGCTTCCCACCTGACCAAGGGAAGGAGAAATTAGGAATGGAATCATTCCTTCTGCTTATTCCAACCCTCATTTCCCCTATGAGAGGATTAAAAGGGAGGATGATGTCCTTTCTGGAAAACATGGTAAGGTTGTAAAAAAGAGTTTCCCTATTAGAGATTTTTTTTTAAAAAAAGACAAGAGCTAACCAACTGTGGATTTCTTTACTACTGAACTTAGCTCTTGCCTTTGTTTGGAATAGTAAGAAATACTCATAAACCCAGTATTTCTAGACAGTGAAAAAGAAACTACTTGATATAGTGATTTAACAATTTTTCTGTTCATCTTGTCTACTTTGTATCTGACATGATGAACACCCAATTCCTAGATGCATATAACTACAAAGCAAAATTGACAAAATTTGTATTAAATAAAGCATGCAAGCTGTATCAAATAGGAATCTTTCCAAGCCACAGGAATTTATATTGATTGAAGACAATTTTCACATATTAGACACGAAACCTATAAAGGATTATCATACAGGTTTTAAAAAATGTGTGATGTATAAACAAAGTGAACTTTAAATGAAGTTAAACTTCCTTTCACTATGGATACTACCATGACAGGCTATTACATGGCTTACCAAAGCTGCTATTTGTATGGGAATTATTTAACAACTGAGTAAATGTCAAAAAAAAAAAAAAATGTAAGTTACCACTAGCAGCAATTCAAGGCCCTGTATCCCCTATTTTCTTCTGTCTCCAAATGGAAGTACCTTACCATCTAGGCTGTTCAGTTTAATAGGGAAAAATAGTCTCCCTAGACTAATAATGTACTGTAACAAAAATATTTAATTTGTTCAAAATGAAATTTAAGGGAGGGTAGAGAGAAAAATGCCAACTTTATGAGAGGATTAACTCTATTATATGCAACTTCAAATGTGTTGTTCCAAAAGGTATGTTACTTGAACCAGAATTTTATAAAAATTGGTTATAACAAAAAATTGTAATAAAATAAACAAAAATTTGAGGGTAGCTATTTTGGCAAGCAAAATAGCCCAGTAAAATAAGCAGAGTTTTAGGGACATTTTTTTATAAAACTGAAAATAACCAGTAAAACCTCCATGAAAATGATTTTACCCTTTAGCTTAAAAATGTCTACTAAAGGAAAAAAGCAACTTCACCAAAAATCAGTGTCCTTCATAGGTTTCTGACTCAGCAAGTAATTACCTTTAAACCTTTACTATTCAGCTATTAATTGCATTACCCCAATGCTACAAACAGCAGCTAGAGAATCACAAGAAGAAAGAAAGAAACTCCAGTATACCAGCACCATGCTACTAGTACTAATCCTACCATTCAATTAGTTAAAATGTGATTTTTAAAAAACGGTATAGACAATATACTTCATAAAAATAAGTATTTACTGTACAGTAAAAGTCATGAAGAAAGTGGTAAAACTTCATTAACCAGCTACTTCTCCGAATGTGAATATAAAATATACTATATTTAAACCCTTACTTTAAAGATTTTTGTTCCATGGCCTAGTTAGTAATTTTGCATTCTTTAAACTGGCTGAGAAAGTTTCACTTTAGTAATTTCCGGCCTCTTTTTAAAAAATTAAGTAATGATACAAAACCAAACCTGTAATTTAGAGAATTTTATAATCAAAAGAAAATAAAGCTGAATATATTAGGTTTATTTAGATGTAATGTCTATTTAACTTATTTCAATTAACACATTGTGGGCACAACTCTCATCACTTCATAAGGAAAAAGACTAAAAAAATGTAAAGTACCGGAACTGTGGGAGGCTAAAGTCACCACAGAGAGATACCAATTCTTTCCTCACTAGGGAATCCCATAATACTTTGCGTATCAGTGATTGACAGCTGTCAGACTGAACTGATTGAAAGGCAGCACAGCACAAAACTGTAAAGTCTATCCACTTGTTATAAAACAGAATACACAAAAATAGTGACAAAAAAAGTGTTTAGAAAAAGAACATTAGTTACAAATGCAAAGACAAAAACATCCAATTTGTATAAAAGCAATCACACAGTAGCATTCATTTATTTACTTGGTTTTCTTTAATCAAATAGGTTATTACTAAAAGTCAAAAGGAGCAAACAATTCACTAACATGACTCTAATTGAACACTCAATTTTGCACATTTCCTGAGAAGCATAATCATTTGAAAAAGAAAAAAGTTGACACTGAAAAATTCTGGAAGGATCTACACAGAAGCCCAATGTAGCATATAATCAGGAAGTTTCAGGTATTTCTGACAAAAGTCATTTCACCCAATACTATTACTATTTACAGTGAAAAAGGCTTCTTCTCAGTAAGAGTGGTATTATTTCCCTAATAACATTTCTTAAAAGAAGTTGTGATGTTTTAACTTTCTGGAATAATGGGCCATTTTAAATGTCAAAAATGATTAGGCTTCAGAGGTTTTTTCTCCATTCACAAAGCACACAGGGACACTAAGAGTGGCTGCATGTTCTGATGGTTCACTCCACCAGTCTGCTTCTCCAGTGGGGGGCTCCCCTCCATTCCTGACAGTGCTATCAAATGACATTTGGAATTCATTAATCTTTAATAGCTGACCTTTATTTCTGATAAGCAATAATTTATATGTAAGATATGTTTACTAAAAGATTAGAAAGTCACTAAAATGCTATCTTTTAGAAGGCAAAAAAGATAAAAAACCTTTTTGAAATTTAAAGGTTACTGCTTATTAAGAATCTTGAAATCTTAGCAGGCACCAGTGAATAAACAGACCTAGTAAGTCAGTTCTGGGTTTACTGGGCATCTCAGTATTAATAAATTGTAAATGTAAAATAAAATATAAATTAGCAAATCTAGGTAGTTTAGTGAAGTTATTAAAATAAACATCATGGGGCACCTGGGTGGCTCAGTTGGTTAAGTGTCTGCCTTCAGCTCAGGTCATGACTTCTCCCTCTCCCTCTTCCCCTCCCCTTACTTGTGCACGCTCTCTTTCTCTCTCAAATAAATAAATAAATTTTTTAAAAATGAAAAATAAAATAAACATCTGGGAAATAAAGGGACAATTCACACATATAAACGAATATAAAAGTTAACTTATAAAGCTAAACAGTAAATGTGAGTCCTGTAATTTATGCCCATGAACAAGATTAGCAACACAGCCCCACATTAGTCCCTTCCTATTCACACTCCCATCAATCACACCACCGGAACTAAAACCATCTTACCTTCTCACCTCTGGTCTTCGAATCTTCTTTCTCTTTCTTCCTTGCAGCTGCCACAAATTCATTAAACAAGGCTTCTCGATCTTTCATCTTTTCAATTGCTTTGAATCTTGAATCTTTAGCATGCTTGGCTGCAAATTCACTAAAAGTAGCTCTGTAACAAAATGGCAAGTGTGCTAACTTTGGTAGAGCTATTTCTGCTTGTAGAAAGGTATAGCAGAAGATACCATTTTTCCAGCAAGAGTATGTGCCAAAGAGCCATTGAGCCCCAACATCTGCCCAAACAGTAAACAATGAGCTACAGAAAAGAGTAAAAAAGGGCTAAAGGGTGAAAATGTGGTTAGCGATTTGTATACTATCAGCATACTGTGGGATAACACATCAGAGAGCAAAAAATGTATGTGCTCCAAGAGACTTGAGAGCTCATCTATTTTCACACTAAGAAAAGGCTCAGTCTTGCTTCCAGCCGTGGAGGAGTAACTTTATTGAATTAGCTCTCCTTCCAGGAGCAACTATGAAACAGGACAAAATACATGAAGCAACTGATTTCAAAACAGTAGACAAAAGGGAGAGTACTAAGACTGAGGAAAGCCCCACTGCCCTCTGTGTCAGGACAATTTCCAAAGAAATTGTACTCCAAGCAGAGTACAGTGGCCTCAAAAGTCAGAAGCAGTGAAGATCAGAGTTTGGGTGCTAAAATGGCAGAGGAAAAAGCTATAGGAAGAAAGTACCCCATAAGTACACCAAAAAGCAATTCCTCGTGAGTGTATGGCCAAGGCTGGACTGCAACAGCACGCCCCCACCAAAGTGCTACATGGTTAAGAGCAAAAAACAGATCTTAGAAGTTGATAGTACAGAAAAAGAACAGCATTAGGACAATAAAGTCCACAAAAGATGAACAAGGGAGACAAAGCTGGACCGCTGAAAAGCACCTTCCACCTTCTGAGATCCACACTAACAAAGCCTTAAATCAAAACTAAATTAACATAATCAGCCTGTAATAAAGTGAACTGCCTGTGAAAACAAAAATCCAGAATTTCCAATATTCAATCAGAAAACACTAAACACACCAAGAATGCATAATCCATACCAAAAAAATTTTAAATCAACAGAAACTAAACCCAAAATGTCCAGATGTTGCTCTAGGCAGAGACAAATCCTTTAAAATTATTATAATTATACCGAAAGGATTAAAGAAAAATAGATTCAAAGAACTAAAAACAAGGTCTTAATGAATGAACAAAAAAAGGGAGTTTCAGCAGAGATACAGAAAATAGAAAAAAAGAACCTAAAGCTAACTGAAAGGAAAAATTCACTGGATGGGCTTAAAAAAGGAGGAGACATAGAATAAAGAGCCAGTGACTCCAAGTTAGATCCGTAACAGTTATCTAATCAAAAGAGTACACAGAAAAAAAATTAGGGGGAGGAGGAGAATAGTCTCAGAGACATGTGAGATAATACCAAACACTTTAAAATAGGTGTAATTAGAATTCTAAAAGAGAAAAGAATGAATCAGAGCGGAAAAAATGCTGACCAAAAATTTTCCAGATTTGATGAAAACATCAATGTACAGATATGCAAAAAGCACAGCAAGCTGCCAAGCAGGCTATATAAAAAGATGAGGCCTATGAGGGCTAATGAGGCTCAGCATAAAAAAAATTTTTCTTCACAAATAAAAGGCATTTATATAGCCTTCATACGTTTGAATATACCTCAATATTTGAAGCTTTCCCCTTACATAATGATAATTTGCTCTTATAATAAATACTCCCACATTTAGCATGTTTTTAGAGGGGAAAAATAAATCTTACTTTCTCCTTTTAAGAACTATTTAACTATTTCAACGCACACATAAAACACATCTTCTCAGGTGTTAAAGGTTCTACTACAACTTTCATTAATAAAGAAAAAATTGGTTAACTTCGGAATTTAGAATTTAAAACATCAACTGAAAACTAGGAGTACCACTCACAGCTAACATTTGCTATTTTTACGCTCCGGCAACCAAACCCAGATTATAAAAATCTTTTACATGCAACTGTTATTACTTAGAATACCTAATTTCATTAATTCAACATTTTTAACAACAGGATATATTGTAAACCTGGTCTGAATAATGGAAATGTAACTTTAATAAAATTTTGAAGTAAAAATTGCATGTCCCAGAAAAGGGATCACATGTAGCCCATCAAATGTTTCTTTTCATGATAAATTAAGCACCTTGCATTATAGTTTTAAGAAAGAAGAGCAATTACTACTATGATTAAAGAATAAACCTTTTTTTAAAATGTAAAATCAACTTATAAAAGTGAGAATTAAATAATTATTATTTTTCACCAGAAAAGACCAAGATGAAGTTTTAGCATTAGATTCAGATAGATTTTTTATATGACTCCAAAAAGCACTGCTTGGTAACAGACATGTTACCCTTTTTTCTCAGGGAGAGCTGAGGGTGGACAGTAGTAGTAGGAGACCAGTAAGACTAGAGTGACCAGGAGTTGACCCTAGGAGGAATGCCTTAAGATTTCCATCAAAATAGAAAAGAGACAGAGAATGGGTACTAAGATAATTCTCCCCAGTCATTCTTTCCCTTAGAATAAACTCCAGGGCTTTTTATCTACAAATTCTACTAAAAAGCTTTGTTGATAGTAGTCTTTTTCCATTACAAAGTGGACTTAAGTTAATGGGCACTATTTTCTCCATTTTAAGTTTTTCCTCATTTTCTGCCACTCACTAAAATTGGTCCTCATCTCTATGCTAGTGTTGAATGTATTAATATAACAATACAGCACAATGTCCCCAGTGCCAAGACTTCTAGTTATGTACCTCATGGCTTTATTTTCTGAAGTAACCTGCAAAGTACAGATCACTCCAACAATTCTATGAGCCCCAAAAGAACACCAACAGGATACTGTGACACAGCAAGACTTTGTCAAATCCACAAAATGGAAATCTCGGGCGCCTGGGTGGCTCAGTTGGTTAAGCGACTGCCTTCGGCTCAGGTCATGATCCTGGAGTCCCGGGATCGAGTCCCGTATCGGGCTCCCTGCTCGGCAGGGAGTCTGCTTCTCCCGCTGACCCTCCCCCCTCTCATGCTCTCTCTATCTCATTCTCTCTCAAATAAATGAATAAAATCTTTAAAAAAAAATGGAAATCTCTTCAGAGTCTCAGTTACTGCCAGGTTCATACTGGTTTTAATAAATAGATATATTTTGCCGAATCACTTCAAAACAAGCTGCAGACATGCAGACATCATGAGATTTCATCTATAAATATTTCGGCATGTATCTCCCTCGGAGTAAACCTTTTCCCCTCCACAACCACAATACCCCAAAAGACTATGAATTCTCTAATATGTAATAACAAACCATGTTCAAATTTACTCAACTGCATCCCAGTTGCAAGTATCTGACCCAAGAACTCACCCTTCTGATTAACCAACAGAAAGGCCCAAGACCCCTCAGAGTCTGAAACTCAATTACCCCCTGACAAATATTACATTCTTCAGAGCCACAAATACTCTGTTAGCTTTATTGTCTGATATGTGTATTAATGCCATAGGTTTCTCTTCATGTTTCAAACATAAAATCGTAATACCAGATACACTTTCTCAAACAACATCACTCTTATCTCCAATGACAAAAGTAACTGCTTAAACAAGATGGATTTTTATAAAAACTACCATTTAACCCAGATGCTCTGCGATTCTACCCTATAGTTTTGGAAATTCTCCATATTATGAGGTGTTCACAGCAGCCTAAAAACACAACTGTTAAAACTAAGCCACAAATAAGAAAGTAATTCTCCCTTGCCTAATCTGTGCTTAGCACCGGAATCTAATTGAAATCCCACATGCACTTGCACAAGTTACCCAATTTACTCTTACTTTCCTTATCTGCAAAACAGGTATGAGAGGAGTCCGTTAATCATGCATGTAAGTTTGTACATATATCTTTAAGTGCACCTAAAATATCCACGAAATGATGCCATTATTGTTATGATGCTAGTCACGTAAGTTTAAAGTCTCATCTTCTTCAGCCCATTACACATACTCACTACCCATTAACAATCAATTGAAAATGTCAGACAAAAACATAATCTAGACAGAGAGGTCCTTCATCACTCCAATTCCATCAAAATAATGTCCCTGTGCTGCAAGTTATTAGGTGTAAAACTTTAAGATGGAGACAGATTTTTTTTTTTTAATCATTTACCAGTTTCTAGAGAAGGAAATTTATTCCCACAGGGAAGCTCTTAAAACAAAGGTACCCTTCTTGAAAACCAATGCCTCTCACAGGGCACAAGAGATTCCTCTAAAGGAAATATATTAAGAATGAAGATCAGAAATGCAGCCACCAATAATCAAATAATCCAATTATCCAAAAGATACGTATTCTCTTAGCTGATCTTAGGAGAAAGCACATAAATATTTTGAAATGTTACAATAATGAACCATATACCTTGGATTAAATTTTGCTTCTTCCATCATTTTCTTGAAATCTTCCTTGGCTTGCATTATTTTGTTTTTCTTTTCCCTGCGTTCTTCCTCAGCCCTCGTCTTTACATACTGATCAAATACCTATCACAAAAATAAACCAATTTGACAAGTTAGTCTTTCATATAAATAATTTAATTACCAAACTACGGAATCTGTAAGAAAATACTAAGTCAATATCTTTGTCCAGAATGTAATGGAAAAATACACTAACTATAGATATCTCAATTATATGCAGACTATCTATAGCAAGTCTCAGAAGCCCTCTGTTTAGATTTCCAGAACAGAGTTAAAAGCCCCTGTAATTTTCATTTTCCCTGATTACAAATTGAATACATGTTTACTAAAAAAATTTCAGGCAATATAAAATGTATAAAAAATTACAGTCCTCCCAAATCTTTCTAGAAAAAAACATCAGCAGTATGGGTTTAAATTTATTTCTGTGGTTCTCTTTAAGGCATAACTATTTTCACCAAAATGTAATGCTTTACAGTTTAAATTTATTTCTGTGGTTCTCTTTAAGGCATAACTATTTTCACCAAAACGTGATGCTTTACATCTATCCTATAGTATTTTCCCACTTAATAACATATAGACAAGATAATAAACTGAACACGCACACCTATTTCCTGTTTTCTTCAAATGCCAAAAATGCCAATAGAGGATTTTTTTTTTTTTTTTAAATCACAAACCAACAAGAACAGGCCAATGGGAAAAAGAGAGCAACTCTCGATGGTGAAAAGCACATGGATAAGTAGTAAAGGACTTGGAGGACATGAGAAAGCAGACCCTAAATTTAGCAGTCAAGAAAACAAAGAAACCAATTCTTTTTTTTAATTAGAGAATCCTCAAACAGCTCCACAGGCGACAGCACCAGATATCCATAGAAGTGAGGGTAGAGTATAGCTATAATAAGGTTCTTTAAGAATGAGTCAATCAGTAGATCCCCCTTGCCAACTTCATGTACCAGAGGGCACTGTCACTCCTGAACCTAAGTAAAAGGCAGGTGATTAGTCTCTAGAACAAGGGATGGCAACTCACAATCTGCCGGCCAAATCTGGCCTGCTGCCTATTTTTGCGCAGCCCAAAAAAGTTTTAACATTTTTAACTGTTAGGAAAAAACAGACTAGAAAATTTCATGACATTTCATGACACATGACAATTAAATGAAATCCAAATTTTAGGGTCCTTAACTAAAGCTTTATTTGAACAGTCATATTCACTCCTTTACATCTATCTATGGGTCCTCCTACACTAGAGCTGCAGAATTATACTATAGTGACAGGGACCAGACGGCCCCTGAAGTTACAATATTTATTATCTGACCCTTTATGTTAAAATTTTGCTGATTCTTGCTCTAAAAGGTAACGTGGTATCTCTGGCCTGAGTTGGGGGGGGCGGGGGAGGGACAACATGAATTAGAAATGGGGCATACCAGAGAAAACAGTGAATTAATCAGTTACATACCAAACATAAGACACAGTTCTCCCAGAACAAAAGCAGTAAGGACTGTGTCCTCTCATCAGGACACGAAAGATTCTTATCAAGAATGTGACCAGCCTAAAAATTACCTGCACCAGGAGATCCTCAACAAACTGGCTTAAATCACCCTACAGCAGGGTTTTTCAACCTCAGCACTTATGGCACTTGGGCCAGATAATGTTTAGCAGCAACCGCGGACACCGGATGCCAACAGCACCCCCTCAGTTGTGACAACCAAAAATGTCTCCTGGGGCAAAACTGTCCCTGACTGAGAAGCAAGGCTTTACAGTAAAGCCAAGTCATGGGAGCCCAATTAGACGCTCAAAGTGCCCAAAGAGCATTTCAGTGCTTCATTCCTAATCATGAGAAGTCCAGGTCTCTTTAAAGACATCTAAGGAAACTCTCCAGCATGAAAAATAGAAACCAAAATAGAAAACAGAAACTGTGCATGAAAATGAAAACTTAAAAGAAAAAAATCCTCAACAATCTCATAAAACTAAGATACTATAACCATAAAACAAGAAAAAGAAAAAAGAAATCCTAGAAATTATGACAGAAGAAATGAAAAATTAAAGGATCAGACTATAAAAATGAGAAAGTCACCCAAAATGTTTTTTTAAAAAAGGGCAGAGGTAGAAAACAAGAGAAAAAAAACTTTAAGGACAAGCCCACAAGGGCAAATTTAAACAGGTGGAAACAAATCAAAAAAGCAATACAAGAAAATCTCCCAGAACTGAAAGATACAAATTCACATACTAGAAGGGCCACCAAGGGCCCAGCACATGGTTAATCACCATGAGATTTCAGAACTCCGTACACTAAGAGAAAGATCCTACATGCCTACGAAGGAAAAATAAACACGTCCATAAAGAAAGGAACAAGTAAAGATGGATTCAAAAACAATGAAAACTAGAAAAAGCAACATCTTCAAAATCCTGAAAAAGATTTCCAATTTCAAATATCTTAAACCAAACAATTCCAAATTAAGGATATACAATAAAGGTGTTTTCAAATATGCCAGGCTTCAGAAATTTATTTCCCATGCATGTTCTCCCAAGAAGCTATTACAGGGATGAAATGCATCAAAACGGAGTAAACCAAGAAAGAAAAGACTTATGATGGAGGAAACAGGTGAACCCTCCCCCCCTCACACCCCCGGCCCACCAAAAAGAGAGATGAGGGAAATCCCAGGATGATAGTAAAGACTGGTCATCCTCAAAAATGACAGCAATACATCAGGTGTAGAGGGCAACCAGTCCAGAATGAAGCAAATCAGAAGGCTCTGGAAGAAATGTCTTCAGAAAGATAAAACTGGGGCAGCACTCTAATATTTTTCCTAGCATATCTTATAGAACTATTTGACTCTTTAAATGTGTGCATGCACATCTTCAGAAAAAGTCAAGCAAAAAATGTTTTCTTTAAAAAACTTCAAACTTCTTTCCAGGTCAGGCCATATATATCTACTAACCTTTAATAGCTGAAGAGAATTATCTACAATTATCTCACCAGTCTCCTGCTAGGCATGTAGGTCATTTTCAGTACCCTCTAAATATAGTACTGCAATAAATCCTGAAAGCATTTGCATGCTGACGGAAATGGGAAAGAGGGCTCTTTTCAACCCCTCTCTCCTTTCTTGGTACATACTTTCTTTTTCTTTTTTTCTTTTAAAAGATTTATCCATTTCAGAGAGAGTACATGGGGGAGGGGTAGAGGGGGAGGGGAAGCCGACTCCCCACTGAGCAGGGAGACAAGGAGGGTCGAGGGCCCCAGCCAAATGAGCCACCCAGGCACCCCCTTGGTATACTTTCTTATTTGTAAAAGTAATAAATTAGAAATAAAACCCAAGTGAATTTATGTTAACTTTCTTTTCAGAAGCTCGAGAAAACTTCACATCCCCTCCTCTGGGATATCTCACACCAAGGTTAGGATTTAGGAGTTCTGTTATGATTCCAAGTTTCTCCTAATTATTTGTGTCGTGCCTCCCAATACACTTGGGCTTTATGTTCCTACTTTAAGCAGTTATTTTCTTACAACATCAACTTGTGAACAAAATGTTGTAATTAACACCATGAAAGTTAGTAAGTTTTTAAAAACTTCCTAGTTGACTTTTATAGGTATAATCAAAACCATCCAAAATAAAGGGCTATACTGTCTAAGCCAAAGCAGCTTCTAGGGTGCTGGTAATATTCCATTTTTTTGTTTTTACATCACTTCATTGATGTATGATTGACATACAAAAAGCTATACACATTTAATGTATACAATTTGATAAGTTTGGAGATAAACAGACATCTGGGAAACCACCACAGTCTATGCCAAAAACATATCCATCACCTCCAAAACGTTCCTCCAGCCCTTTTAATTTATTCTTATTTTATATGTGGTATTAAGAACACTTAAGATTAATCTTCTTAGCAAAACGTTGAGCATCCAATACAGTACCACTAGCTATAGGCACTATGCAATACAAACCTCTAGGACTTAGCTGTCTTGCATAACTATTTATGCACACTTTGTGAAACTTGGGATTTTTAGACTTTATGTATATTCTTCTTCAAAATATAAATTTGTGAAAAGTATGGGTGTGATATTGTGTTGTAAGAAAACATAATAAAAGTAAAAAAAAAACAGAGAAGCAAAAAAAAGAAAGAAAAAATATATATATATATTTGATAAAGAATGAAATATTGCCATTTGTAACAACACAGATGGAGCTAGAGAGTATTATGCTAAGCAAAATAAGTCAAGAGAAAGACAAATATCGTATGATTTTACTCATACGTGGAATTTAAGAAACAAAACAAATGAGCAAAGGGAAGAAAGAGTGAGAGACAAACCAAGAAATAGACTCTTAACTATAGAGAACATGCTGATGGTTACCAGAGGTGGAGGGGGGGGGAATGGGTAAAATGGGTGATGGTGATTAAGGAGGGCACTTGGGATGAGCACCAGGTGTTGTATGGAAGTATATATTGTGTACCAGGGACTAGTATTATACTATACGCAACCTAATTGGAATTTAAATAAAAAAGAAAATATATGTATTTGGTCTTCATCCTGGCTCCTGGCCAGAGTTCCTAAAACCCTTATAATTTCCTAAGTGTTAAGAACAATTTGATGTTATTCATAACGAGGCCCTTTCACCTATACCTAAGTTAGTGTCAGTGAAATGATTTCTGGAAAGCTTCTAGATAACCACAGGATGGCAGACAGTCGCCAGTGGAACCTACCATGTCATTTGAGCATTGGAACTTCCAAGGGCTGTGACTGAGTCCAATCACCAATGGTCAATGACTTAATTGATCACTCCTATGTCATGCTGCCTCCATAAAAATCGTAACCAAAGGGGTTCAGAGAGCTCCTGGCTTGGTAAACATTTCCATGTGCCAGGAGAATGGCACACTCCCAACTCCACAAGGACAGAAGCTCCAGCATCCAGGACCCTTCCAGATCTCACCCTATGTACGTCATCTGCTGTTCAACTGTATCCTTTACCATATCCTTTCTTATATTATAAACCAGTAAACATAAGTGTTTTCCAAAGTTCTGTGAGCCATTATAGCAAATTATTAAACCTGAGGAGGGTACTATGGGAAACCCTGATTAGTAGCCAAACTCAACAAAAGGGTGCAGAACCTGGGAACCTACTACTTGTGATTGGCATTCAAAGAGAGGGCAGATCTTGCGAGACTAAGCCCTTAATCTGTGGGATCTGACCCTAATTCCACGCAGACAGTGTCAGAATTCAACTTAATGGTGGGTCAGCCAGCTACTGTCAGAGAACTGATTGATGTGGAAAAACACCTACATATTTGATGTCCAAGTATTCAATGTGTAGAGGAAGTTTTTCCTTTTCAACAGGTCTCTATTATTTGATTCTCACTTCAATTTAATTCAATTTATAATTTGATACTGACTCAGTAAACAGTGGCCAAGACGGCCAGTTGACAGTCACTAACTATCCTGGTAATGTATTACCATATTCTAACACTATCAATCTTAAAAAGCTCTCAATAACACATAACTATATTAAAATGTTTATTTTTGAAATAAGGTAACAGACAATTTATTTTAAAGTGTTAGCCTAACTGGTCTCTACATCAGAGCCTAAAATCCTGCATGGAAATGCTATGATTCTGTTGAAAAATGTTATTCACTTTTAAACTTGTCAAAACAGGGGTGCCTGGGTGGCTCAGTCATTAAGCATCTGCCTTCGGCTCAGGTCATGATCCCAGGGTCCTGGGATCGAGCCCCGCATCAGGCTCCCTGCTCTGCAGGAAGCTTGCTTCTCCCTCTCCCACTCCCCCTGCTTATGTACCCTCTCTCACTGTGTCTCTCTGTCAAATAAATAAATAAAATCTTTTTAAAAAATAAATAAAATAAACTTGTCAAAACAAATACAACAAAAATATTTGACTCCTTAAGTGATCTTTTATCAAAAACAAGATTATATAAAGAAAATCTTAAGTTAAAATTTACGGTTACAATTATATAAAATACTTCTTTTATAATGATGTAAGATAGACATAAATCCAAAGAAAACTAGAAAAGGACAGAAGTGAAAGATGTACTTTTAGGTTATAAGACATTTTCAATGAAATGGCTAGTTTTTTTTTTAAATCAAAACACGTATTTCAGAAATGAAGTTACAAAGTGCAAATATGTAACCTAGCACTTAACTGGTTTCTCCCTGATTTTATACTCTTATGCAAATAATAAAACTAAGTACTGAAAAAGTACATGGATTAATGCCAAATGTTAGCTTCCCCTTTCATTTCTTACACTGCAGTTGGAAGAATTCCACTCAAACGGCATGAGAACCTTTAAGTAAAATTTTTATTTAAATAAAATAATGCTTGGTATTTTTCCTCTTTTTAACTATTACTCCTATAGGAGTAATAGGAGTGTAACACCATCAGCTTACAAAATGCCTCCTAAATTGGGAAAGAATTTTAGTTCTCAATACAAGCTTGTAATTTAACTCAGTAAGAAACTATAACACTCAGTAGCATGACGAGAAAGTCTCAAAAATTTTAAAGTACACCTCCAGAGATATTTAGGTTAAGCATTGTTCCAGGCATTACACATACAACAATGAACAAAACAAAGTTCCAGCACTCAGAATTTATATTCTGCAGTAGGAGGAGACAGAAGATAAGATAATTTTAGATAATCAGAGCTATGAGTGCTATAAAGGAAAGAAGGCAAAGAGATACACTGATCAGAAGGCATTTGCACAAGCACCTGAATAAAATGATAGAGCATATACAGACACCTGGGGGAAGAACATTCCAGACAGAGAGAAGTACCAGAATGTGCCTTACTTGTTCAAGGCATAACAAAAGAAGTGTGGCCAGAATGAATAAATCTAAGAAAAGAGCTTCAAGAAGTATGCAGTTAAGATTGTTAACCATAAAGAATTTCAATTTTATCCTAATGAAATGGGAAGCCCTGGACATTTTTTAAGCAAGGGAACAGTAACAATACCTTAATCTGTCACTTAAACTTTAAAATTAGTGTGGCTGCCATGTGGAAAAAGAACTTGACTATAGAGAAAGCAAGAACAGAAGGAAGCAAAGATATCAGTCAGAGGCTACAAGCCTCTACATGCTGAGAAATGATCATGGTGCCTCGAAATACAGTAATACTGGGAGAAATGGTGAATAAGAAGTTGTATTTACAAGCTTTTGGAGGCAGATTTTGCTGACAGACTTGAAATGTGCAATGGGGAGAAGTAAAGAATCAAGGCTGATTTATACTTCTCGATAGGGCCATCAACCCAGGAGAGAATGAGACCATCACACAGTTTAAAACAAACAAAACCAAAAAACCCTACTATGCTTGAAATGCAGATGCAAATATATCTGGAAGTCATGCTTTTCTATTACACAGACAAAATACATGTCTGGCACACTATAAATGTCCTCTCATCATAAGAAGTTTGTGATGAGACCCACATGCATAATGGCACAAGCAGTGCAGAGAATTATTCCAACTGTTCAATTGTCAATATAAAGGACAGACTACCAAATGAAATCCTGTAGCTCAACAGCCCTATAGCAAGTGGTTCAACATACTCACCATTCTAAAGAGATCACTGTCTGGGTGGTCCAGGTAATTCAGAAACTATGTAAGTTGAAAGTGTGCAATGCTTTAGAGGAAGAAGCAATCATTGTGAGATGATACGTATTGCTGAGTCACCATGGGAATCAATGGCAACTCAGTAAGAGGCGACTCTAATTCATGTTAACTCTAGTTCAGCAGACACCCTCACGTATCTATCAACTCTTTAAGTGTATAACGAAAAGATATTTAACAGTTGCCACTTAGATGTAGAATGTACCCATGAAACGTAAACAGGTCTTTGAATGTTGTCTATCTACAAAACACACACTCTCATACATATATATTGGCACTAACAGGAAGGTTAGAACACCAGTATCCAATCATGGTCCCATCAGTTGGGTAAGACTGTAGGGGTTTCTTTTTCCTTTCCATTCATCTGTCCTTTTCTTTTTCTGCTCTAAATTTGCAGCATTTGCCCAAGAAAAAGTAAATTAATAAGCACAATGAAATGCATTTTGAAAACTTTAGATAAAACCTCAGCATGTATGAGGCATAAAGACAAAATGCTGATGAAGCAACAGCCACATCCATAATAAAGGCAAAACTAACTATTTAAATGTCCACATAGTCGGTAACTGTTTCTAAGATGTAAGACTATGTTTTTAAAGTACTGTGTTACCGGGTGGAGGAAAGGATGGTATTTTATTCCCTACATTTTAAAAATTATGCTGCTAAGGGATATACATTTCTTAAATAATTATTTTCCTTTTACCTGTTTTCTCTCTTTAGGATTGAGAAGTAAGTACCGAGGATCAAAAACTATCTTGTGCAACTCCTTCTCCCATGTTGAAAAAGCAGACACCTTTAAAATAAAAATGTATTGCCTCATAATTAAGTTGGCTCTAAAAACATAAAGGTCATATAATTTTCCTTGAAATCTACAGGACATCTGCTTAAAAAGGAGACATAATAAAAACCATACTGAAGTTTCCATCACTAATAAATGACAAGCAGTGGGAGGCTAGCAACAGCAAATTTCCACACTAATTGGCTCTGAACATTTCTATATTACATAGAAATAACACACACTTAATTAGTCATTAAAATAACCACTACTGTGTGACATTTTAAAAATCAGTACATCAAAAAAAGCCTTGAAGATTTGCATTTTGATTTCCCAGGCTTTCTCCAATCTCGTGAACAATGTTGTGATTTTAAAATGAACAAATATACTTATTCAAATGAATATGTGAATATGTGAACCAAAAGGCTGAAACCCCTCTCAATTAAGCTTTATTAATAATATCATAAAGTACCAGTTCTCCTTTAACCAAAACCATTCTGGGAAGTATTAAAGAATTATATATGCCTTACCTATCCCACGTAGTCCGCCATTCTGTAATGTTAATACTCTGTTAATACTCATCTTATATTACTCACCAAAATGTAATGACCCAATAAATGTTAAATGTTATTTGTATTTAAAAGGATAGTAAAATGGCATTTAGTTAAACATGATAGGATGGGCCAAGAAAAAGGCTGTTTGAGAGAGTACAGTAATTTGATAGGCTTCCCTTATCCCCCCCCCGACAACATGAGCACTAACCTTAGACTTGACCTTTTAGCAAGACATATTTATATTACTTATACAAAACAGAAATATCTCCCCCAAAGATTGTTTTCTGACCCCTCTCTCTAGCAGCATGTCCTTGAACTGCTTCATTCTGGCCTCCAGAGGGACAATGGCCCTTTCTCGGGCAGCTTTAATTTCAGCTTCCATCGCAGCTTCTTTCTCTGAATCAATGTCTTTATTATCGTCTCTCCTATAGAAAAAATAAAATATAAGGCATCAACTGACAAAATATTAATAAGGAATCTTACTAAAATCTTTACATCAATGGAATATTCAAGACTCACTACTGAGCAGCATATTTTTGGCAAAAAAAATTATATTGAGGGTTTCAAATGAACTCTAAGGGATAAGCAACTTCCATTATAATAATAATAATAAAGTTACAATGAGCTTCTAATGATGTTACAATGGCTATATTGTTGTGCTGTCTCTCGCCCTGATACACAGAATAAACTATCTTACTTTCAAAAACAAAAACAAAAAACTAACATTGCAGTAAAACTCTATGTGTTAGAAACAAACAGCACAAAATGTAATTTTTAGTTCTTGAAATGATATAGTATTTTCCAAAATGTTTTACATTATAGATGCATAAAATATTTCTTAATCTAATAAAAATTGGATAAGTCTTAGTAATCTCAAATATTCATTTTGAAAATAAAATGAAAATATCTGCAAACTTGGCCATTTGGGTATGTGAGATATATACCTTACCTACCTGACATCTTTTTTACTCACTTTCTGGGTGGTAAGTTGAGATTTAAGTTGAAGGACAGGTCCCAGAGAGCAACATAGGCCCAGGAGTAGTTAGATGGAATTACAACTGTTCACCAATGACTAAACTACTTCTTTTTCCTCAAAAAATGCACCTCAGGGCTAAGGACAACGTTGCTGTTGCTCTCACTCAAGTGAGATTGTAAACATGAAATAGAGTCACCTCTCAAACATCTGCACTATGAAGAAGGCCCGTTCATGTGAATAATCCAAAACAGTAAGTAATTCAATAATATTCGGGTGTGTCTGAGCAGATCTTCCTTCTTAAATATGATCTGCTAAGTATAAAAATAAAATTGGTTCATATTCCCTACACAAACTTAAGGGAATCAGGAAAACAAAACATCATCAATTTCAAAAGCATGCTATATAGGGAAGTGAAGGTAGCCCAGCAGATTTAAATGGAACTAAGGCTAACCCACATATACATGTTAAGTGAGAGGTAATTAGCAACTTAGAGAATGAATCAAAAGAAATAGAAGACATAGTCCGTGACCTGCAGGAACTTAGCGAGATAGTCTGTGACCTAAGATATGCACAAAACAAACAGGTAAAAGTAATTTGCCAAACAATATACCCTCTTATAATAATTTATTTAAGAACTATTTAAATAAAGAATTAAGACATCCAAGAAATATAACTAATGAAAACAAATAACCTTTACAGAATTACACTAAATGGAAATGTCACAATACAAACTATCACTATCTATCTCAATAAAAGAAATAAAGAAAAACTAAGCCAGGAAAAATAGGCTTTTAACTTTGTACCTAAATAGAGAAGCTCGGGCAATCCACATAAAGGACTTCTTTGACATTCTCCTGATAAAAGCAGTTAAAAACCTTACAGAGTTGTCTATAAGAACAAACAATTAAAAACAACCTAAAAGTTTAACATTGTAGGAACATCCAAAATTATGGTTATATAAACAGAATGAATACAGTCATTTATAACTATTAAGAAAACAAATGTCTTATTCTACATTTTATTTAAGGACTCAAAATCAGTTGATTACAACTAATATTTACATATTTGGTCAAGAACTAAAAAGTCAACTGCAAAAATGAAAACAGCTATGTTACTTCGGTTGATTATGAGTGACTCTCTTTAATATCTTAATTTAACATTGTTGTTAACGATTTTTTAAAAAGAACCACCCTTCCAAGGGGCTGTCTTACTGATTTCTTTGCCATAATTTGGCTGCATTCAATCTGTCCTTTTTAGATAAGGACTACGGTTCATCCAGTTCCTAATAATGTCGTCAAACTTTCCTTTTTGCTGCTAAATAATGGTCCCATTCCTCCTCCACCCACACACAAATACCGTCTACCCAAGCCTTTCATCCCCCATAATTAGAAACATTCATATTTTACCCAATTACAGAGCACTGGCCAACCTAATGCTCCTGCTTATGGCAATCTCTTTCTCCCAAAGCATTTTCTAAGCTCACAGGTTCCCTCTTCACCAGGTAGTAATGACACAGACTCAAGGACTGGCTAAGTGACAAGTACATAAAAAGAGAGAGAAGTCTGTGTGTCTATATTTATGAAATTTCTGGAATGGTGTCTGTTGGGGGTCTACATTAAGGAGGACATTCATTTTTTTATAAAATTCAGGCTTAATGAATGTCTGAAAATAATTTATCATCTAATTCCTAAAATGTCACTTGTCTTTATAATACTTTTTTAAGTAATCAAGTATTGAAGTAATCAAGTATTCTGCACATCTAGCAACAGAAGGGACACCATTTCTACATTCTAAAGAAAAGTTTTCTAATATTAGGCCTTAGCAAATCAAGACTTCTGTCTCCTAAAATACACATTACCTGTCCCAACCACAAACTGACTGGGACCTAATAACTTTTAAAATAGTATTATAATCTACCTGAATTACATGAACTATAAGTATTACTTACTTCCGTTTTTTGGCTTTAACAGGTTCATCTTCATTAAGTTCTTCCATTAATTCTTGTTCTTCTTTAACTGTAAGATCAAATTTAATTAAACCTTGTCAAAATAAAATTCAGCAAGCAACAATTTAAACATTTAAGTCTGAATCCTTCTAGCAACTACCAGAACACTTGCTTTAATAGTATTAAAAAGTAGCTACATGGGCGCCTGGGTGGCTCAGTCAGTAGTTAAGCATCTGCCTTCGGCTCAGGTCATGATCCCAGGGTCCTGGGAATGAATCCCGCATTGGGCTCCCTGCTCAGTGGGGTGCCTGCTTCTCCCTCTCCTCCCCACTCATGCTATCTCTCCCTCTCTCCCAAATAAATAAATAAAATGTTAAAAAAAAAAAAAAAAGGTAACTACAATCTATAGTTTACTCACTTGCACTCATAGAGAATTGCCATTTTTGGATGGACAGCATTGTGGGGGTCGGGTGTCCTGGCAAAAATACATCAAATATTATTATGAATAGTTACATGCACATATTACACAATATTTTCTTTTTTAAAAAGTTACTGTTTATATAAAATACCCATCCCATAATACTCTCTCCTTTATAAAATATTAAACAATTCTAAACTTCCTAAATTAATCTTCCCTTTAAATTTCTAATTCACTTTGAAATGTTTATTCATGAGACATGTATTTATCAAATAACTGAATTGAATATTTGAAAACAGTCATAAAAACAAAAGCAAATCTCATACTTCCCTGGCATAATTCAACACTAGGATTATAAAGTATCATCAATATCACAGCTATAAAACAGATACTGCTGAAGGGAAAAATGGTGCCTCGTGACTTTACCACTAGGCAGGCAAAGTTTCACTGATTTGCAAATGACTTACAAGCAAAAAATGTAGCACCACATATATATAACCCATAAAGATTGCTCAATTATTAGGACATATATTTGGATTGATTTCATTGGAAGTATTAGGTGATTCATTTATGCTGCTACAGCACACGGGGGGGTTCTATAAAAACACAATCATGTCAATATGAGGGCAAATTACCAATAAAAAATATGCAATAAAAATTATGTAAAAATATCTGTGTCCATTGTATCTACTAAAATGCTGTCTGAACACAAGGTACCTTAAAAGATAATCTTTTTTTTTTTTTTTAAAGATTTTATTTATTCACTCGAGACACAGGGATACAGAGAGAGAGAGAGAGAGAGCACGAGCCGGGGGAGAGGCAGAGAAAGAAGCAGGCTCCCCGCTGAGCCAGGAGCCGGACGTGGGGCTCGATCCCAGAACCCTGGGATCACGATCCGAGCCGAAGGCAGATGCTTAACCATCTGAGCCACCCAGGTACCCCAAAAGATAATCTCTTAATAAAGTTTGTCTCTCTATTGTCAGGAATAAGGCTTTTATTCCCTAAATTTCATCTATTGGAAAGAGTAAGCTTTTGGGGCGACCGGGTGGCACAGTCAGTTAAGTGTCCAACTCTTGATTTCAGCTCAGGTCATGATCTTGGGGTCATGAGATTGAGCCCTGTGTTGGGCTCTGCACTCAATAGGGAATCTGCTTGGGATTCTCTTTCTCCTCTCTCTGCCCCTCCCACCGCCACCCCCCACCCCGCACTGCATACACACTCTCTCTGTCTCTAATATAAATAAATCTTTAAAAGAGTAAGCTTTTATAACTTTACAAAATTTTGTATTTTATAAAAATTTAGTAAACAATATTTTTAAAATACTCTGTACAGTTCTGATTATTCAAAAAATATATTACTAGTTATAAAAAGTGCTGAGACACTCACTGAGGAGTGTGTTCATATTTTAAGTAAGCACAGAGCAAACGTTAAGCAGAACCAACATAACCTGGACTAACTAAAAATCTTGACAAGGACAGTAAGTTAAAAAAAAAAAATACATGTAAATATTTTACAAAGAAATAATTGCCCAAACTTTCTAATTTTTAGTATCTCTACTACTGAACTCAAGCTAGCATAACGGTCTATTTCCCATTTCTCAATTTCTTATATTCCTTGAAAACAGCAAGTTTTCTTCCTAAGTGGCCTCAAATTTTCTGTAAAAATATTAAAAGAATAATAAAATTAGAGGATAAATTCCTAATTTAAAACTTACTTAGTTTCTTCACTTCTTCCATTCCTTTTTTATGAGGAGGCTCCTGAATAATTTTGTCAACATCTGCCCTTCCAATCAGATCATCAGGTCGGTCCCACATAGAAAGACGGGTGGTAGGATTATAAAAGAAGACCCGCTCATCACCAGTCCAAACAACACACCTACGAATTGATTCAAATATCAGTTTCTTCTGTTATGGAACATATTTGATAGGTAAGTCTTTTACTGACATCCTGCCTAAAGGAGAGGTGGAGGGGTGGTGAGGACACCTTCGTATTTAATAATAGTTACAGAGCCAAATACAATTTCTGGAGGAGAGAGCTGAGTGGCTAAGATTAGAACAGCAGTTCAATATTTTAATGGAGAAAAACCAAGAAAAGCAAAGTAATTCATAATCAGTGGTTAGAGTGCTCAAGAACTTGGTGTAGCTGGCTCAGTCTGAGAGTGTTATATTTTAAGCTATCACAAAGGATGAATTCAATGGCAACAAATAAGAATGCTATTTAGCAGTTCTAAAACTAAAGAAAAGACCACAGCACAATACCTATTATGTAATACTTCTTAGTATTTCTTACCAAATCAGAATTTTACATACTCAAATGCAACCTGCTATGAAGTCTTTAATATCTTACTATATCTGGTATAAAAAGTAAGAACTATTGATTGCACTATGACACCCGAGCCCACTAGAGCTCATTGTTCCTGTTCATTACAAGAAATTCAGACAAAATAGAAAAAACGAGAATGTAAGGACTGTGTACAGTTTTTAAAAAATAAATATAAGTATGGAAGAGAGTTAATATTTACAGCAGCAATTGCGAGGGTGTAAATTTCCCATTTTTCCTCCCATACACCTCTGCCCTAAGGGCCCCCAGTCACACGGTACATGATGGTGGCAGCACAGGCAGTGAAAACTCCCAACAGAAACCAGGTACTTATGGCAAGATAATGACAAGTCCATCAACAGCTGCCAAGCCAAGCTGATCTAGATGTTGAAAATATCAGATAAAACCTCTATTGTTGAGAAAATCGAAGACTTTAAGGCAGCAATTATAACTAGAGTTCATGAGACGAAGAAAAAAAAACTTGAAATGAAAACACAGTTCTCATTAGAGAAATAGAAACTGCAAAAAAACAAAACCAAAAACTTTAGATGAAAAACACACAACTGAAGCAAAGGAAAAAAAAAAAAGGGAGACAAGCCAAGAAACGACTCTTAACTACAGAGAGCAAACTGGTGGTTACCAGAGGGGAGGTGGGTAGGGGGATCGGGATTAAGGAGTACATTTGTCGCAAGCACCGGGTAATGTATGGACGTGCTGAACCACTATATTGTACACCTGAAACAATATCATACATTAAAATAAAATTAAGGGGCGCCTGGGTGGTTCAGTCGTTAAGCGTCTGCCTTCGGCTCAGGTCACGATCCCAGGGTCCTGGGATCGAGCTCCACTTCAGGCTTCCTGCTCAGCGGGAGGCCTGCTTCTCCCTCTCCCATTCCCCCTGCTTGTGTTCCTTCTCTCGCTGTGTCTCTGTCAAATAAATAAATAAAACCTTTAAAAAAATTAAAAATTAAAAATTAAATTAAATTAAAAAATTAAAAAGAGAAGAAGAAAAATACACAACTGAAATTAAATTTCTTTAGATTGGCTCAAGAACAGAATGGAGATGACAGGGAATTATCAGTGAACTAAAAGTACATCAGTAATTATCCCACCTGAAGAATAAAGAGAGGAAAAAAAGAATCAATAGGCTTTCAGGAAACCTAAGGGACTATATCAAAATGCCTTACATAAATGCCACTTACGTAGATGTTTAACTTTACTTAAAAAAAAAAAAACCTACCCTAAATTTTCTACGCCCGTTTCTAAATATGTCACACCACAAACAGGGGAACAAGTCCAATGACGTTGGATTTCTTACCAGAAACCATAGAGGCAAGAACAAAGCAAAACAACATTCTTAAAGTTCTGGGGCGTGGGGGGAGAAGGGGGGGGGAATGGGAATGAAAATGGCTAATGAAAATGTTCTAAAACTGAATATGGTAATGGCTGCACAACTCTGAATATATTAAAAATTATGGAATTGTACACTTTAAATGAGTGAACTGTATGGGATGTGAATCATCTCAATATACTTGTCATATTTTTAAAAAGCAGCTAGACAAAAAAAGTATATATGATTCTTGACATAACATTCTAGAAAATACAAAGTAATCTAAAATAACAGAAAACAGAAGGATCCTTAGGGATGGGATTAGAAGGAGGGATGCATAACAAAGGGACACAAGAAAACTTTCAGGGTTACCGGAAATGTTTATTTTGATTGTGGAAATGAAGTTCAAGTATTTTTGCTCATCGTACTTCAATTTTACTTAAGTAACACAAAAAAAATGAGAAAATGGGGGCTCCTGTCTGGCTCAGTCGGAAAAGCATGCAACTCTTGATCTCGGGGTTCTAAGTTTGAGCCCTACGCTGGGTGTAGATATTACTTAAAAATAAAATCTTCTTTTAAAAGTGAGAAAATGTATAATGTACTACTAAATCAAAATCTTTTATGGAAATGGGACTAGATGCGTTTTTTTTGTCATGGAATCCAACAAAAAATCAAGGCTCAGTGATCGTCGGGAAAACAAAACACTTCTACTTTTGACCTCTCTTTACAATTAATTTTAAGCGCAGGTGTGGGGGCCCCTGGGTGGCACAGTCAGTTAAGTGTCCTGACTCTAAGTTTCAGCTCAGGTCGTGATCTCAGGGTGGTGAGATCGAGCCCCACGTCCAGCACGGAGTCTGCTGGGGAATCTCTCTCCCTCTCCCATGGCCCCTGTTGCTCATGCTCATGCACTCTCTCTCTCACTCTCAAATAAATACATCTTTATAAACATAAATAAATAAAAGCAGGTGTGGGGTAAGCATATGTTATATACTATGTTCCATCAGAATAATCCTGAGAGGGGCACATGGCTGGCTCAGTCACATGTGACTCTTGATCTTGGCGTTGTGAGTTCAAGCCTCACACTGGGTATAGAGATTAAAAATAAAATCTTAAAAAAAAAAATTAAAAAAAGAACAATCCTGAGATACTTAAGCCATCTTGACAGATGTTTAACTTTACTGGGGGGGGGGGGGAACGACCCTAAATTTTCTATGCCAGTTTCTAAAACACTATTTAATTATTAACAACACTAACTACTTTAGGAAAGAGATGCCGTTTTACTAATTCATGCGGGCTTCAAAACACCAAAGTGTGCTAATATACTCCATCAGTCCTAACGATAAATGTGGAGTGAGAAGCTGTCAGAACATTTCAGAACAGAAAAATTATGAACAAAAAATTCTTGTACCAAAAAACTGCCCTGTGCTGGGCCACCTGGGTGGCTCAGTCCGTTGAGTATCTGACTCTTGATTTCAGTTCAGGTCATGATTTCACGCGTCATGGGATCGAGCCCTACATCGGGCTCCACGCTCAGCAGAGCCTGCTTGTCCCATTCCCTCTCTGCTCACTCTCTCTCACTCTCTAATAAATAAATAAAATCTTAAAAAAAAAAAAAAAACTGCCCTGTGCTAATATGCATGTACGCATGAGAAAATGTTTAGGGATGAAGTGTACTAATATGTGCAACTTTTAACCTATCAAAAAAATGATTGGCAGATGCACTGAGAGATGGTAAATAAATAATAACGCAAATAGAATAAAATGTTAATTGTAGAAGCTAGGTCAGTATATGGTGCTCACTGTTCTACAAACATTCTTTCAACATTTCTATAGGTTTCAACTTTTTCATAATAAAATACCAGAGCAAAAAGCTCTGGAAACAACAACAAAAACCTACAGAAACACGAGAGCTAATTAACTAGTGGCCCTGTGCCATTCTCAGTATATGAAAAAGTGAGTAAAACTTGAAAGATCAATTTTCCTAAGTTAAAACCCAATACAGAGTATACACAAGGAAAGCACGGCAAATACAGGCAGCCCTCACCGTACACTCTGCAGGACACTGTAAAAGTAACTGCAAGCTAAAGCTCTAGGATGCAATCTCAGTGAGCAATGGAAAAAACCACAATTAGTCCATAACCTTTATTTTTTTAAAAGATTTAATTTATTTATTTGTCAAAGAGAGAAAGAGCACAAGCAGGGGGAACAGCAGGCTCCCACTGAGCGGCGAGCCTGATGCGGGACTCGATCCCAGGGCCCCAGGATCATGACCTGAACCGAAGGCAGACGTTTAACCGACTGAGCCACCAGGCGTCCCAGTCCATAACCTTTAAAAACTTTTGTCAAAACATTAAAAACTCTCTTAGACAAGAAACTGAAGTTTACTGATCCTAAGAAATAAAAAATGCTTCTAATTTTGATCTCTCTTTATTTTAAAGAGTCAAACTAATGCTGTAAAACACCAGGGAAAAAAAAATCCCAATACTGGTAAGGAAAATATGAAACTTCATGTTTTACACTTAGCTTCTTAACTCTAAAGAAACAGTTACTTCAAGAACAACATTTAAAGCTATGAGGAGATAGAAACACTAATAAAAATCGGATTATCCAAATGAAGTGGCACAGCCTGCTTATTAGCTAAGAAATTTGTTGTGTCTCCTTTCTTTTTTTTTCTAAGTAATCTCTACACCCAACATGGGGCTGAAACTTATAACCCCAAGATCTAGAGTCACATGCTCCACCGAATGTACCAGCCAGCCACCCCGAGTAATTTGTTTTGCTTAAAGTTAGCATTTACCCATTTTACGAGAAATAGAAAAAAATTAAGGAATTAAAGTTCTACTGACAATACATTTTTCTCTGACAGAACCTGGAAAATAATTTACACAAGCAGTTATCTTACATGTATTCACATGGACTATAAAAGCACCAGGAACATATAGTTGCACTGGGGGGTGAGGGACAGTCCCTAAGAAATACCTAGAACCTAGAAGCTATAAATAAAAGATCAATAAATTTGATCTCATTGAAATACAAAATTTATGTGCGACAAGACGTCAAAACAATAATCAACAGGTAGGGAGAAAGTATAATGTATGTAATAAATCAAAGGGGTTAATAGCATGCATAAAAAGGTCTCTTCTGGGGTATCTGGGTGGCTCAGTAGGTTAAGCACCTAAATTCAGCTCAAATCATGATCTCAGGGTCGTGGGATCGAGCCCTGCATCTGGCTCCACACTCAAGAGGGAGTCTACTTATCCCTCTCCCTACCCCCTCCCCGAGCTCCCGAGCTATCTCGCTCTCAAATAAATAAAATCTTAAAAAAAAAACAAAACTCTCTCCTATCACTAAGAAAAAGACAAGTCCATAAAAAAGATGAGGGAAACTGTGAAGGAAGCAATCCACAGCCAATGAACATGAAATAAATTGAATTACACCAGCATTCTGAAAACACGTAATGGGAATCTTTTTCTCAAAAGGTTACCAAGGATTTAAATAGAATATGCCACACTGGTAAGAGGGAGAGAAAACTGGTACTGAGGCTACTGCTGGGAATATTACACAGTCCAGCCTGCCCCGCCCCGCCCCGCGCCAAAACCTTTCTGAGGTAAACCTAGCATTATCTACGGAAATATTAAATAACAGTATCACTTGATTCAATTTCACCTCTAGGAATTAATCCAACAGAAATACTTGCATGTGTTCACAAAGAAATATGTACAAGGATGTTCTAAACCGCAACAGCAACTTTTGTTAATGTGGGGGGGATGGGAGGACAACCTCATCATCCACTTATAGAAAAACTCTGCATTTACAGAAAACTATGCTATCACACAGATTTATATTTACAAAAATAGCAAAATTTGAGACATATTTAGTAAAAACCACTGACGAATACAGTTTTTGAGACACTTTAAGATGCATGCACCCCACACATACAACTCTGTACACGTGTACACAAAACAACAAAGGGTCCAGAAGGCATATGTAACCAAACTTTCATTAATGAGGCTTGGGGAAAGTGGAATTCTTTAATTTTTTCCTCCATATAATTCTTTCATATTATATGTTTCTATGGATTCACATATTCTTTTCTAATAATATCAGATTAATGAGAAAATAAATGAAAGCAGGACACAAAAACCATAGATATAAAACATACAGAAAGAGAGGTTTAGAGGGTGATAAATATAAGAGACTTGACATGCAAATAACAAATGTTCCAGAAAAGGAAAAACAAACAGATAAAGAGAAGCAATAATTAAATTCCAAAAGAAATTCCACTAATCTGGGGACAGACTCAAACCTGAAAACTGATGAGGGTCCACAAAGCTTCAGACTGGTGGGGTTCGGAGGTAATTACCGGCTTTTCATGTACAAAACTCAAACTCAGAAACCACAACCTAGGAACATATTCTTTAAATAGACTGTTTCCATAACTTTGATTTTGGATCCAGGTAAATATTTTGCTTACTTATTTTTTAAAATGAGGCTATGTATCAAGTTGGTGGAATGAAATACACAGAATACAATTATTCCAGGGCGCCTGGGTGGCTCAGTTGGTTAAGCGACTGCCTTCGGCTCAGGTCATGATCCTGGAGTCCCTGGATCGAGTCCCGCATCGGGCTCCCTGCTCAGCGGGGAGCCTGCTTCTCCCTCTGACCCTCCCCCCTCTCGTGTGCTCTCTGTCTCAAATAAATAAATAAAATCTTAAAAAAAAAAAGAATACAATTATTCCAAATGCCTTTAAAACATAATATCTGACTACAAATCCCTGGAGTGACATACCTTGAAAATAAAAAAAAAAAACAACGGGGGGGTGGGGTGGGGTGAGGATAATAAAGGTTAAAAAGTGTCTTCAGTATCACACTGCTAGTGACAGTGCTGGTACTATAATTCTGTGACTTGTGTGTGAGAAAAGCAAATGAGTAATTATGTTGCTATCACTCAGCAAAAGATTTTGAGCAGGAAAGGGGATGCTGAATTAAAATAGATAATGAGGTTCAGTAAAAACCCTGTAAATCTGAACTGCAAGTAATATGAACACATGATGTATCTTTAAATATGTGCATCTTCAATCTGTGTCTACCAAAGAGGTCTAAAAATAATGACTTAATTCAGTAATAACAACTATCCCTAGATCCTATAAATGCCACATCCCACAAAAAGCAAAATGGCCAAATCTAGGTCTGAGACAGGAAATACATGAGAAAGCCAGGAACATCTTTGTCAGAGTAGAAAACAAGAAAGGTATCAAAGACAGGGTTGCAACAAAAAACCCCAGTCAACCTTAAGAGGCTTCACCCAACCCAAGATGAAACAACTGAACTTCAGTAATAATAATAACAGATGGAAGCAAAGAAAATGTATTTAAATCTATGAATTTGTATTACTCAAACCAACTCATTCTTGTGAAAACCTCAGCACTACTGACATTTTGGGCCAAATAATTAATTCTTGTAGGGAGCTCTCCTGTACCTGGTAGGATATTTAGGAGCATCCCTGCCCTCTAACAACTAGAGGCTACACGCTATTAATCCCTTCCAAGTTATGACAACCAAAAATGTCTCCAGACACTGCCAAACATCCACTTCTGAACTAGTCTTGCCAAAAAGATCACATGTGAATCTGATCAGGTCTCTACATATACTTGCTAGTTTGCAAGAAGTTCAGGAACAGGAGACTGAAACAGTACCAAGGGGATGCAACAATAACATTTAGACTGAGTCTCCATGTAACATATTTATTTTTTAAATAACAAAAACAGAAAGGAAAAAGCAATGAAAACACAATGAAGGGAAACCAATAGATCACAAGATGTAAGGAAGAACTCCCTGCAATATGTGGACTGTATACGGATTACATGGGCTGGAGCAGGAACAGGAGAGAGCACTGACACAGGGAGAAGAAGAAAAGGGAAAACCAAACCAAAGAAGAAAAGAAATAAATTAAGTAAATGAAGACTCAATAAAAAAATTAAACTTAAATACAGTCTATACAGTTCTATAAATATAATCATGTATGTGGGCATATGTACAAAATCAACTTTTAAAATTTCAATAAAAAGGAGATTCAGGATCTCACAGCAGTTCAAGTCTATAATTATGTACAATAAACATTAATGGACAGTACCATGAAAGGAGAAAGACAATGTAGCAATTGAGTTTTAAGAAATACAAACCAAAATATTCACTCATTAGATAAAAACGTCTACTTGGCATGTATTTTTTTAAAGCACCTTTTCTTTCTAATATGATAAACCATGTAACAACCAAATATGGCAATAAATAAGCAAACAAGAATGAAATAAAGTAACTTACTAACTGAGCCAAGTACATACCATGGAGTACCAGGAATAGGGGTAGTAGCTACTGGCTTTGCCTTCTGGGCAGCCTTTTCTTCTTCAGTCATCTCCTCCTCTTTGGGCTCCTATGGGAAATGATGTTACTCCCATTTCATTAGTATCATAACACTATACCTGAATCTTACACAAATACAAGTAAAACTGTGAACACCTCAAAGTGCAACCAACATAAGGTCTGTTACTAGCATAGTGAGGACACTGAGTAGGACGCTAAGAAAGTTCTAAATCCTTGCTCCCTAGACAGAGCTGAATTCTACAACAGCAGACCCCAGCAACAGCAGATGGTCCTATCTTACAGACTCACTAACCATCTGCTTAGAAGCAGAAATGGAGAACTTAAGATAGAAAATCAGATGAGACCTCTTCATTTAAGGTTACTTCTTTCTCCTGCTAACTTCCTTACTAATAAAACATGACTACCATTAGTCCCTCACTGAATAAAGCAAGCTTCCAAAAAGCAGAGCTCTTTTAGTGCTCTATAGAGATCATTCCATGCCAGGAGAAGACAGATAAAACATCCCCAAATATAAATCTGTACTTATAATTTTTACCATGTGCCAGTCTATAAATCAGGAGGTTGGGACTGGGGTCGATGCCCTGGTCCAAGGCCCTTTCTTTCTAGGGGCCTTGGTTTACTGTAAGAAGTAATTTAATGAAACTTTCACAGGAAAAACTGAATTACAAACTTCACAAAGAACCCCAAAATTTCAGAAATCAGACTAAGGACAATTATCTAAAACTGTATCAGATGGGTTTTCAATTACAAGTAAATTGTACCCAGCAATTAATACTGGCTCCCAGGTTAACAGGTCATGGCCCTTTACCTCCTTTATCTCCTTTATCGGCTCTTCTTTAGGGTCCTCCTCCTCCGTCTCCATTGGAAGAGGTTCTTCAGAAGGTTCTTTAATTGGCTCTTTAATCTTCTCCTCTAATTTTTCTATTACAAAGTTAAGACAATGTCACTCAATGGTCTTTGGTGTAATTTTCCAAGAACTTTCAAATACTAAGCAATTAAGACATTCCGTAACTAGAAGTTACTAACCACAAAGATAAAATGTTCTTCTTTGTATCATCAATTTCAATATAATGTACTGGTCAACTTCAAATACCCTGCTATACCATCAGAAAACTGTCACTAGAAAAGAAATCACTGACTGCAGAGGGACATAGTCTTTCAAGTCACTCATGTATCCTTTGTAGCAATGATTCATTTTGCTCAAAGGGACAAGATACTAAGATACTTAGAAACAGGAACTTGTGATACAGAAAATTATATGAGTTTTCTTCATCCAAGACTTCAAGGGCCTACATTTCTTTCTTTAGAACAGATGCAATACAGACATCTCTTCCTGAGAGTACTATCAATCTCAGTAATTACACAGGAGAATAATTATGCAATTCCTAACACAGAAATATATGTGTACAGATGTGTAATTTAATTTCTCCAGATGGAAAAATCATGGACAAATATGTAAGTGGAACTGGCTTTTTAAATACATATTTATCAATTTGATACAAATTATCCAACAACTATAGAATTAGTAAATCCTTCAAATGTGTTAAAAAAGGAATTAACTCAGAATTTCAAATAGCATTCTATTTATTGTATCATAGCTTTTACTACGTCTCAACAAGTCATTAAAATTATACCTTTTTCCTTTAGCTCTTGGGGTTTTTCCCAGGTTGATTCTAACGTTCTATTATTATAGTAATACGTCTTTCCATCCGCTGTTTTATACTCAGTCCACTCAGAAACTGCCGTCGCTCCAGCTAAGGTAGCAGGGGAAGCTGCAATAGCAACCTGGGGGTGTATCATAGGTACGATAGGAGGGGCCATGCCTGGCAACACACCTAAAAGAAGAATAATACAAAGTTAGGTCCAAGTATCAAATTGTATAGCAAAATGAAACTTTAAAATATGAGCTACATCTTTCTATTAAATATTAATAAAAGAATGAGCCAGTTGGAACAAAAACAACTTACTTAAACGTGATTTAATTAATTAACCCTATTTCCCTGGTTTAGTTCTAAGATCTAAATTCAATTAGATTCAGAAATTCAACCCAAGAAGTACCTTAAGAACAGTCAAAAATTTGGACTGAAGTTATGATGAAGTCCTAACAATAATTATAAAAATCATGACACATTCTGTACGTGACGAGAAATATATTTTTATAAAGAATTTCTCAAATTCTAATGAAATCAAGACAACAAACGTATTTCCTGAGCATATTTCCTGAGGCAAATTACTTTCTAGTTCTAAGGTACCTAAAAGGGTATGAATAAAATTCTCAGTTTTAAAGTAAATGACTGAGTTTATTATCAAATCCACGTTAATATACTAAGTGATTAAGTTAGATGTCCCTGTTAACTCTGTCAGTTTAGTCTTTTCCTTAAAAAAAAAGGCAGTTTCTTCTGTTTTTTAAAAGATAAGCCAAAATTAGTATTTTTTTTTACAAGACAGCTACACAAGCTGACATTATACAAAAATAATTAAGGATATACAAATCCAAATTGAAAAAAAAAAAAACCCTCATATCCTATTCCAAAATTTAAGTTTCAGGTAGCTATCTTCAGTAAGTTTCAAATGTAAATTTATACTATATACACAAATATTCACACACATATACTCACTAGCATGCAAGCATAATCACATCACTTTACACATGGAAATGATTTTTTTATATTTAACTTAAAAACACACATCAAAAATAAAATTAAATGTTATGAATATGAGAATGAAGTTGTTTACACTTATTACAAAAATTAAGATATAAAGTGATCTGACCTTATTTGCTTTTGTGAACCAAAGAAGCTAATACTACAGGCAATTGGGAAAATTAAGTGTTGGCCAAATATGACAACTGCATTTATACTGCTCATTAAAAAGAAAAATATAAAAAAATCCACTCACTTGGGCAAAAATAAATAAATAAAAGGATAAACAACAACATTCACTACCATGCCAACTTACAGACAAAACAAACTAAGATGGTTTTAAAAATTACCGGTCTTGGTGGTAGCGACTGTCTTTACATACGGGCAGCTGACTATTTGCATCATTGCTACACCTGTAAAATGGATAAGCAAGCATACGTTGGAAAGCTGCCATGGTATGTCGGCTACCACTGGGATTCAGGGAAGTAATTTACCACTACAATTTAGAATGCTATTTCCAATGAAAAAGACCAGGAATGGAGTAGAATTTCTTTTTGTTTGACATTTTGTGGGAAGTGGTGCCAAATCCAATGATAACTAATTCTAAATTATAGCATCAATTACCTTTTTATCAAACCAGCTCTGATAATATTTGAAGGAGTCTTGAGAGTTTAAATTCAATGAAGGAAGCCCCTTCATTACAAATATATAACAAGTTCTAGTGTGGGACATTTTCCCACAGGACATCAAACCCATGCTGCTGTTGCTTAGATACCAGTGAAAGGCAGATGCAGCATGACACTGACAAGACGCTTTCTCTGTGCTGCTGCTAAGTGGGAACTACATGCAGAAGCTGAGGCATGGAGCATAACCATGCAGAAGGAGAAAAAGAATAAAATAGGACAAAGAGGGGTACAAGAGAAAGGAAGAAAGTAAGGTATGAGATGGATTCAAAATTCCAACGCAAATAATATTTTAAATAAAAGGGCTGAGATGAAAAGAAGGGTAGCATTCAACTAATGACAAAATATCCATGTTTAGGACCTGCTCTATGGAATGTCACAGGCCTGAAACAGTGTGGAAGCAGGCTAACATGTGAAGAAAAATACAGCCCCTTTAGTAGCACTAATGACTACATGGGCTGATTGTTCAAAACCTCTATTATTTAAGCCAACTACAGAAGCAGCACTTGTATCAAAGAATGGAAATTACGTACAGTTCTTAGAAGAATGAAGACTCATCATGATGCATTACAATGGTGATAAAAAGGGAATGAAAGGGAAAGCTGGAAAACTAAGACTGATTAATTGAAGAAATCCAAAATTAAGTGTGAATTAGAAAAAAATTTTTAAAGGAAAAGGCTGAAGGCTGAACGCAGGAAGAAAAGGAGTTGGGGGACTTAGTTTTAATTTCTATTTGTTTGGCTGAAAAAACTAAACCTAGTTTAGTACCAATGAAAATTTAAAATAATATACTATTTTCCCCACTAAAGTATAGGAAAAGAAATTTAGAGTTAAAAACTGAAATTAAACCCCTGGGTTTGTAAATAATGTACCTAAGTTCACGCACACACACACAAAAATACTGCCAATTTTTGAAAAATGCCTTTAATTTCTTATTTACTATTTTAAGTAAAGAATATTAGAGTTAAAATTTCTATTACCTCTGAAACTAAAACAAAGGCACTGGATCATAAAAGCATGCTGAGTTAAGTCATATGTATGGTTCTGTTTTCCTTAATGTTAAAAGAAAGCAATGGAAAAATTCATTTGGTTAAATAAGTTACACCACATATTAGGTTTAAATTAGTATAAATACTGCCATCTGCAGGACCACTGAACCTAGTAAGTCAGGCCTGGAAATTCAATTCTTAGAATACATGAACTTTTTTTCCCTCAAACAATGTTCTCCAAAACCACCCGCCAAAAGGTAATTTTAACTATTCAACTTAAACAGAAGAAAATCAAATCTATTCATATTTAGGCCTAAGTGCCATTGTTAAGGATCAACTGGGCCAACACAGAACTCCTATATTTGACTGACAACAGAGACCATACTGAAAGGTCATATGTGTTTCTTCTCAAGCTAAAAAGATAAACTTAAGGTTTTCTTTGAGGGTAACTACATACATAAGACTCACAAAACTGCCACACATCTAAATTTTTAAACCTCTAAAGGGAGCATCTAGGACGTCTGGGTGCCTCAGCTGGTTAAGCATCCAACTCTCAATTTTGGCTCAGGTCATGATCTCTGAGTCGTGAGATGGAGCCCCATGTCAGGCTCCATACTCAGCAGGGAGTCCGCTTGAGAATTCTCTATCTCCCTCTCCCTCTGCTCGTGCTGGCTCTTGCTCTAATAAACAAATTTAAAAAATAAAATTTAAAAAAATCCAAAGGGAGCATCTATTCAATCTTCCTATAACTTTATTCTCAAGTTATGTTCTACTAGGAAATTAGAAAATTCCATTTAGCATTCTGAATAGTTCTGATGTCAGTAAGTTTCTTAAAATTCCAAGTAAGATTTTATAGTCTTAGACTTAATTCTTCCACTCTTTTCCTTCATCTTATTTGATTATCCTTTCCTTAATCATCCTCATTAGAGCCATACACTGCTATTACAGAGAGAACTTAAAGCTCCAGGATAAATCACATCCAAATCTTTCCTGTTTACCTTACTGCCAAATTGATAAAGAGAAACAAAAAGAGCTGTGTATAAAAGATTTGGGGAAGAGAAAAACAAGTTGTCTTTTCCTTTTTTTTCCTCCCACTAAAGCACCTTGGAAAACTGAGTTTTTAAAAGGGAAAATGAGAAAATGAATTCATAATATCAAAGATGCCTTACCATATAAACAAATATTATTATTATTTTCTATAAAACATTAACTCTTTAAGGAATCTTGGCATCTTGGGACAAAATTTTACAGATTATCTAACTCAAGCTCCCTTCCAAATGACCTACAAAATGACATTAGTGACTGTCATTTATTAAATGCCTTTTACTACTAAACTTCGTAAGTACCACCTCGCTTGATCAAATGGTCACCACCATCTGTTTTAAAACTTAAAGATGGGGTGAGGGTCAGAGAAGACCATATCAAAACAGACCTATAAGTAAAGGGATTTTATTGTGATAAAATTCAACAGTCTATAGAAATGAATTTTGCTACTCTGTACTTTTCACCCACTGGTCCCTATTAAGAACCTCCAAAGCAAAACAAAAGTCCATTTACAAAACCTCTCAAATACTTCGGTAACATCACCATGCTATGCCTCAATCTTCTCTCTACAGAATTCACAACCCCAGCTCCTTCAGATGATTCAGAATCCAGTATATGGTCTGAATACTGTCCTTGATCCCAAAGCAGAGCAAGACTGTGAGAGCTTATGACCAGTGTCAACCTAGTCTCCATGTATCACCTGGTTTTCTACCAAAAGTATATCCAGAGGCAATTATCCAGCAGCTTGTCTTAAAATTTAATTTAGAAAAAGGATAATCCCTAGTACGAGGAAACATTTTTGGTCTTCTTCTTACTTTTAAATGATTTGAGTTTCTTAAACATCATATATTGGGTATTTAATTATCTAACACTATATCAACAATATGCGAAAGGTTTTCCTTAGGGGAAAAAACCTCCCTAATTCTTAAAATTTTTGGTTTCTTTCTTGCTAAGGTTCAATACCTAAGTGGCTGCTTCTTTTCCAAGCAGTCACAAGGAAAAAGACAATTAGAACAATAGCGATATTTAAAATATGTACAAATCTAAGAAACAGCTGTACTACAACCCTATTCTTACATAAAAACTAGTACAATAAAACAGCAATAATAGATAGCATGAGGAATATGAAACTGGGAGACAAGAGGCCTACATTCTATCCATCTTTGCTACACACTAGACCTGTGAACTTGAGCTAAGGTATAAAAGCTTCAAACTGTAATACTAGGAGAAGAGACCATGGATTAAGGGTTAAATGTGTTTGCCAAAAGCATTCAAATTAGGATGCCCGACACTATCACTGTTTAATCCCTACAGGAAAAATTCTACGCCACAATCTCACTATACCTATTTAAATGTTTAAATGATGCAAATTATACTTAACTTCACTTCATGTTACAAGGAAAAGTTCTGGTTTTGCTTTAGATGAATTTCTTACAGTTAAGTGATTCACATTTTCTTCCCAGTATAGCACAGTTATTAAGAGCATGGTATTCGGGTCTGGAGTGCTCAGCTCATATCCCAACATCATCACTTATCAGCTATGTGACCATGGGCAAGTCATTTAATCTGTCTGTGTACCTACCTCATACGATGGTTGCAAAAATTAAACTGAGTTATTACATGTAAGGTGCTTAGAACAGGGCACAATATATAAAATCATTCAATTTGTATTAGCTAGTAATGACTTGTAAGTTCTCAACTTCACAGACTCAATCCTTTAAAGATATTGCATTTGAACATAGTTACATGAAAAGATGATCATTTTTAATTCACTGAGGCCATTATCCAAAAATGAGTGTAACTTCAAATGTGGCTCTAATTTTAAGACATGTAAACAACAACAAAAAAAGGACAGTTACCAAAACTGAAGAGAAAATATTGCAGTTAGCCATGAATCTTTCAAAAAACATTTCAAACAGGTGAGATTCAAGGCAAATTTCAAATGCAACAGACACATGAGAACAAACTAACTGACAATATGAAAACATAGCTGGAAAGGACTATTAGAATCTATTGGTTTACCTGGAAGTGGAATTGGCATGCCAGGAAGGGGAACACGAAACGGAGGTACCATTACTGGTGGAAAAGCAGGTATTGCTGCTGCTGGCTGAGGTACTGAATGAGGAACAGCAGGAGGTAATGTCTGGGGATGCGGCTGGGGAACAGTTTGCACAGGTGTGGCTGTAGGAGCAGGAGTTGAAACACTAACTGTAGGCGTGGCAACTGAAACAGCAGAACTTGGGGTCTGATCTTGTGTTGTGGGTGCTGATAAAAGATAAAACAAAAATATGTATCACTCCTTCATAAACCATTTCGCTATATTCATTCATCATTCACTCATTCAGTAAGTATTTAAGGGCCCATTCCATGCACTGCAAGAAATTTGTAACAAGGTCTCTGTCTTCAAGAAGCTTGAAAATAGTCGGTTAAATGAAATACAAAAAATAACTAAAATACAAAGTGAAATGGGATAAATGTACAGGAGTGTAAATCAAGACGCAAAGACCATTTCTAACTGTGAGAGGGTACAGAAAATTGTATACTGTGATGACAGGCCTTGAAAGATTAGGATTTCAACAAGGACAATGACAAAGTAGGAGGAGAAAATAAGCAAGTAGTGGGAAAAAAAGTGAGTAAAAGCAAAGAGGAGATAACAACAAGGAATTATTTAGAAAATACAAAGCAAGCAGTCAACTAGTAAAACACTAGGCATATCAAAAGAACCAGTGAGTTATGGCTGGAAAGGCAGGCCAGAGGCATAAAGTACAAGGCTCTGGCAGAAGACTAGGGTTTCGGCACTTTACTGGGTAGTGAAAGGGAAGAACTAAGGTAAATGTACAAATCTGACCTAACAGAATGCACACCAAAATGTAGGTACTACATCTGTGTATGCCTTTCACATTTTGCTACATATCGTTCATTAGAGCTTAAATTTTTTATAAGAATGCATTCATGTGTTATTCGTGTCACTTCGTGAGCATAAAAGAGGTCTAGGGGAGGCAAAATGAAGGTTTCTGTATGGAAGAGAATTAAGCAGTGTTCATTTGATGAATTAATCTGACAGATGAATGGGAAGAAAAGGAAGAACAGAGGTGGGAAAATCAATTTCAACCTATCTGGAACTATCCAAGCAAGGAAGAACAGTGAGAAAAAGATATGCAATAACTGATGATTGAGTATGAACAAATGGAGTAAAAAACAAGTTGTGTTTCTCTACAATTATTTCAAAATAAAAAGGTAAAAAAAGAAAAAATAAAAATAACTCATGTTTCCAGTGTGAGAGACCAGGAGAATATGAAATTCGGGATAATTTGATTCTAATACATTATTTTTAAGTACCAAAAATAAAACATTTCATCTCTATCACATTTAAAATCAAATTGTGACCCAAAAAATAAAATCTGTATTTTATACTTTGTAAAAAGTTTCAGTTCTCAAGTATTATAAAACACTTTTGTTATTTATTTATAACCCACTTAGTTCCAAAACAAAATTCATTTTGGTAACTCACTGGTAACAAATACTTCATTTTTAAACTACCTATACTGGACTAAGAATGAATTTATCAAATTAAATGAAAAGAACAGTGCATTCCCAATCTTTATGCCAATTTTATTCTAAGGGAAAGCACGCTATTGAATACAAGCCACCCAATAATCCACCTGACAAAATTTGTTCTTTTTTCAGCTCCTAATAATGAAAAACTCACTTAGGCTGGGAAGATGTGAGCAATTTCATACTTGTTAATGAGGGACTCACCTTGGCTAAATAGACAGCAGGGCCAAACAAGTATCTTCAGGGGCCCAGGAATGAATTGTTGGTCTAGCATAGACCTAGCCTTAGGGTACAGTATCATATTAATATAATTTTATAACAGTGTGAAAAATACAAATTACATGCAACATTTGCCCAGTCCCATAAATATACCACTTAGCATCTGTAATCTACTGTAATGGCTGAAAATATGTTTAGTTATTCTTCCCAACTTCCCTGAGGAGGAGGATTTCATCAGCATTTTTCACAAACTTGCACAGGATAAAATGAGTTTATGCTGAACTGGGGCTAAAATATAAATTTCTTAATTTTTATTTCCATTTACCCACAGGACTATACTGCAGTTCATACAATTACATTTTTTTTAAATGTTATGGTAATAATATTTAGATATAATCAGAAGTACGATAAAAAGTACTATACTCAGGAAAAGAATAGGAGTTACAAAATCATCACATTTCAAATGGAAAGGAACACCAATGGAGATGGCAAAAAGTTATTCACTCAACCCACTCCTCCTGCTGACACAGGATTTTCTAAATCTGATTAGTGGCCATGAGTCATGAGAGGAAAGACATAAAGGCAATGAAAGAATTCAATGGGAAACTGGGAGAATGGGAGCTAGAACTTAATGGTCACTAAACTCCTATTAACACCTTTTGCTAAAGTTAACTAGTGAAAGGCTAGGCCCCAAATATACTTCTAATCCAGCCTCAGATCTTAATTAAAAAAGACAAGTGACTACAACAGATGGAGAAATACTAAGACTGTAGTATGACAACACTTCAGGATACTGAATCAAGTGAAATAAAAACAGACATCAGGAATACTCAGAAAGAACATCAAAAGTGATGTTTAAGGGCAGTAAAAAGAACATGTTTTTGCTACTCTGTTCTTAGAATAAGGGCCTCCCAATCAGTGAACGGCAGTGCAAAAAATGACAAACCAGAGTTCTGAATAGAATAGTTCATAGGAGCAAGACAGCTATGGACCTCTGGACAGACCACCCTGATACAGAAACGGAATACATATACGACAGTTAAAGTATTCTGCTACCAACCTTCTTTAAAACAAAGTACTACTACTTCTCCTTCCTAAGAAGGAAGGGAACAAAAGCATAAGCAACACAGAGCCTCCACACAGAACTGCAATGCTTTTATTAATCTCCTTCTGTCATTACCAGCACAGGTATCCCATAAAAACTGGTAGTTTCCTGCCTTACCACACAGGTTTTTAGAAACACTAGCCTATGAGAAGGGAAACCCCTCAGCCAGCTAGTAACTGTCAGTTATACTTCCATATCAGAATCCACCTTAGCTAATCAAGATGTAAAGCATTATTTACATCTTCCTACTAAGTGCATTTTCCCCCAACCTATCTAAACTATATCAAGCGCAGCTGTTAAAAAACTGTCTCTGTATTAGGTGTACCTTACTTCTTCAGTTACTCCAATCCAATCTGAATCTGTTATGATTTAATCTCTCTCACATATTTCTTATAGGATAAAAGACATTAATAACTCCCAAGTCCCTGAAGCCATCTTTTCTTATTCTCATCTATTATCCAGGTAGCAAAATAATCCAACTTCTAATCACCTATAGGGTTAACTATGTATCTTCATACCAGTATCAAAACAAAATAATCAAATCAATAAAATCCTTATTTAAATATTTTGGGGCTCAACCTCAGCCTAAAGATTAAGCAGTACCATATATATAAAAATACAAACAAAAACCTCCCAAAACTAGTAGTGTTAATATTAATGACAATCTTTTAAGCAAATTAATAATTCTCTTCTCATTCCTAAAATCTGCTATAATCCCCTCTCATCTTTTTAGGAAAGGTCTAACCCTGGGGCCTCTGTGACGTTATACATGAAAATTCTCTTTCATTTCTGACTGCTTCTATCTCTGCTCCTCATACATCTGCCTGTATCCCATTCTAGGACCTACCTACCTCTACACGAAATTACTAAAAAGTTCCTAATAACTTTCCCTATTTCAATAACTACCCCCCCCCAAAAAAAAGAACGCCAGAAAAATGTTCCAGAACACTGCACTTATACTGGACCCCTGGAACCTACCTGCCTCACCCATATGGCTAGTTCTTAAAACTCTTCGTAACCTGGTCTCACTCTGAATAAATGTGTTAACCAATATAAACCACCCCCCACCTCAGAAGACTTTCTTAACAATCCCATAAATTGCATTTATCCTCACCTCCTGACCTTTGTTTATGCTGTTCCCCCTACCAGAAAGATCTCTTTACTTTGAAATCTACTCAAATCCCACCACACATCCTTCATGATCAATCTCAATACCCACATAGTCTGTCCACCCATTACTCATCTCTCCCTTTTCTTAAATTCCTACCACCTTCTATTTTCACTGTATAACCGGGCACACTACTCCCTAATTGTTCCACATACATTATTCTTGCCTCAATTAGAAAAACTGAAAGTCCTGTAAGGCAGGAACAAAGACTTATGCTTATTTTACAAACCCCACAGCACCCAGCATTACTGTTGGCCGAGATGGAATAGCTACCTCTGCACTTCCCAGTTTAGCTTCATGAACGCCAACAGGACAAATAATTTCTTCTACTAATTTAAATTCCTGTTCTTTTTTTAACCCAGAAGTCTTAGTGTCAAAAATGTATTTTAAGTAACATCAAGGATCACACCTGAAACACTAGCATCATTTTGCAATGCAGTCCCTACTTGTCCATTTCTCTAGCCCCTAAATGAAAACACATGCTGGCTGGTACTCACTTGATACTGTCTGCGAAACCGAAGAGGCAGTTGTTGTGGTAGAAGTGGTAGAGGATGGGGTGGATGATGATGTTGAAGTGGACACTGCAGGTGCTGGGCTACTGGTTGTAGGGGTGGAAGCTCCTACTGCTTGTGCTTGTACTTGTGCCTGCACCTGGGCCTGCGCTTGGGCCTGCGCCTGAGCCTGTGCTTGTGCCTGAGCCTGGGCCTGCGCCTGGGCCTGGGCCTGCGCTTGAGCTTGTGCTTGTGCCTGCGCCTGCGCCTGCGCCTGGGCCTGGGCCTGGGCCTGGGCCTGGGCCTGGGCCTGGGCTTGGGCCTGAACCTGAGCCTGGGCTGCAAGCATAGGTGTCAGTTCTGACTGCTGAATAACCTTAACTCCATCTGGTTTGGTCCATGCAGATTCACGTGTCCGAGCATTATAATAATAAACCTGCAGAGGAAGCAGAATCATTGGTATCCCAGAATCTGTCAACTATCATTAAAAAAACACTAATGCAACTACATCCTGTCTTAAAAGGTATTAAAAAAAAAAAAAAAACTTAGAAAAGAGAAGTACATGGAAATTGGCTGTTGGTGTACTGATACTAGAGGTAATTTTCCCCTCCTTTCTCCCCTTCCCCTAATTTTCTATAATGAGCGCTCTGTATTTTTAACACAAAAAGGAAAACCAAGGTTGTATTTTGTGCACAAACTTAACTGAGAAGGCCTCAGACTGCTCTCCTTAGAAAGCCTTGCTTGGGGCGCCTGGGTGGCTCAGTTGGTTAAGCGACTGCCTTCGGCTCAGGTCATGATCCTGGAGCCCGGGATCGAGTCCCGCATCGGGCTCCCTGCTCGGCAGGGAGTCTGCTTCTCCCTCTGACCCTCCTCCCTCTCATGCTCTCTGTCTCTCATTCTCTCTGTCTCAAATAAATAAAATCTTTAAAAAAAAAAAAAAGAAAGCCTTGCTTGCAGAGTTGGCCCTGACTGGCATTTGGAAACCTGAATTTTAGAAGGGCTCCCACAATTCCCTGGAAACCCTCAACTCCTTGGCTCAGGCAAGCTTCCTTGGTAGACAACACTTCACACGTATTCTCACAATTCCATGCTGGAGGAATTAAATTGTTCAATGTGATTCCACTGAGTGGACTCTTGGAAGCTTATGCTTGGTTTCCTCCAGTCTTTGCCCCATACACCTTTTTTTCTTTGCTGGTTTTGCTTTGGATCCCTTCACTGCAATTAAGCTTAGCTGTGAGTACTAATATATGCTGAGTTCTGTGAGTTGTCCTAGCGAACACCAAACCTCATTGACACTATTTAAAATACAAGCTTCCAGAATCACAGGTAAACATACGTAAGCACTCCAGGCAACCTTATGTCCGTGCAGAAATCCAATCCAGTGAGCCTTTCTTGGAGTTCTACCCTATCCGGTGCTTGTCTGAGACTCATTTTCATTGGCAAGGATACTGTAACTTATCTCCATTTGCCAGAACTCTTAACTTTTACTCTCTTGTCACTACCAAGATAACGACCTAAATACATTTTATAATTTACCTTCCCATCTGGAGTTTTATTTTCAACCCATATCTCCTCAGTAGGAGGCAATGCTGGAGTACCAGGAGCAGTCACAGGAGGCATTCCTGGTGGAAACATCATACCCGGAGGAGGAGGCATGGTTCCCATGGGTGGAGGCATAAAAGGTGGTCTCTGTCAATTAATAAAAACAATAATGGTCACTTGTATTTATCTTTTTTTTTCCCCTTCAAATGACTAAATTCTACCCAAAAGTAAAGTACTATAAGAGAAACTAGTTTTATAGCCCATTCAAATACATTCACCTACATTGTATAAGTTTCTCTTTAACAAAAATGATACTCAAACAGACTAGAAAGGAATACATCAAAACACTAACAGAAGTTCTCTCTGTGTTACGGCATCATGGATGAATCAATCTTGCTTTTTCTTTATACTTTAACAGCATTATTTCATACACTGGGCACTGGATTATTTTCAAAAGGAAAAAACTGATTTATATATCTTGCTGAACACCAAGCACACCAATGCCTCCATACCTCACCTACAACAGGAACCAACCATAAAAGAAACATTATTTTATAAATAAAACAGCAATAACTGAAAAACCAGCTATACATAACCCTTTATTCTCTTTTCCCATTAAGTAACTATAATGTAGGAAAATATTCATCATTTCCTTTTTTTTCAAGTAATACTAATAATGTAGCTCAAACATACAAACATCAGGAAGTTTAAAAGACACGGTAAAAGAGTTGTCCATTTTACTTTTAGTGAAAATAAAAATTTAAATGGTATGTATTACAATTTTTAAACAAATTTCCTGGAACCATTACTGATCTAATCCTCTCTCTGATAATTCCTTTACTGTCATTCTTCAAAGATTGCTGACACAAGACCCCGAACCAAACAATTTAAGTGAAACTGCTATATCTTACTTACTAAAGCCGAAATGTGGCCTGACATTTTAAAAACAGATTCTGAACAGGAATTAAAAAGATTTCCTCTATAATCTGTAAGTTACTTTAAAATTCAATTATCCAAAGCACCTTAATCTGTATAATGGAAGGGACACTATGCTAATAATACGAAATTGCATTTCCTTTTCCTAAAACTGTCTTCTTCCCATATTCCAGGTTTTTCTGGATTCAGTTTAGTCTTTCCAGCAACAGCACACAGACCCTCATTCTATGAAATAACTACTCCAAATATGTCTCATGCACCATTAGGTGGAAAAAATTTGGATTTAAAGTAAAACTACACACTTTATCCATCAAGACCAAGAAAAGTATCAAAACATTAGAAAATATCACATTACAACAACTGATTTATTTCCATTCGAGGGTCACATTAGTCTGTTAACATTTTATAATATTCTACAAGTAGATTTAACTCTTAAAGGCACAAGTTAGAATAAATCCACCTATTATTACAAGTTATACCAGAATCAGTAGGTCAAAAACCTATTTCTTATTCTAATCTTCAAGGAAATATAAAACCATTTAACACTTTGTTGGGGGGGGTAGGAACTATCCATTACTTGGAAGACAATGTAATTATTAAGCAAAATATTAAAACTTTGTGTCTCTTCCATAAATATAACCCTGTCTAAACTGAGTTAACTTCACTTAAATACTACATTACCCTTTTCTATTTTTAGTAAGTTCATTCTTGATTAAGCTAATGGAGGGCAGATGACAGCACTATATTTATTTGGTTTCAGAGGTATGCAAGCTGGATAAACATGAGAACAGATACATACTCAAACAAAAAGAAAGAAAACAATCTCAAAAGTAGACATTTGAGAGTTAATACCTTCATGACACCATTTCAGACATTAACTGAGTCTACATAAATGAGAGAGGAATATTATGCCTCAGGTTAAAATACCAGAAAAGTATTTATTTAAAGAAATCCCACAATAATTCCATTTCTAAAATTTTAAGATAATCCTTTTTTTTTCCCTCAGGGAGGGAAAATCCAAGTATTATACTTATGTCTTTTTTGTCACTTTCTAGATTCTATCCTAAGCATCACTTCTGGGGAGAATTGCTCAGAAATATATATACATATATTTACATTTATTGGCAACATGTATCCCTGAAAATAAATTTCACCCACTCTATATATTAAGATTTCAAATTTCATATCCCATAAAGACAGATTACTAAATTCTCAAGAGATAAAGGCATGTAAGAAATACCTTGCTGAATCCTAATTTTATATGTATGGTTTTCTATCACCATCTAAATTCCCATTCTGAATTTCTATACTAATTATGTTTTCACTGCTTTTGGACAAACACATTAACAGAAGGATGTTCTCTTCAGCTCCCATTTTCCTAAACAGTGAAACGAAGAACTAGCTTTTAAGCAAAACTCATATAATACTGATACTAACACTGACAAACAGCAACCTCTACATTCTTTACCTGGAGGTGCGGAGGGCCCATAGGTGGAGGAATCCCTCCTGGAGGAGGCATTGGCGGCATATTAGGATCAAAAGGAGGACGTCCAAAAGGGGGCCGAGGTGGTGGTGGAGGGCCTCGCATCATACCAAAAGGTGGAGGAGGTCGCATAAGAGGTGGTGGGCCTCGCATCACTGCATTTGGTGGGGGAGCCGGGCCTCGGAACCTCAAGGCCTGCTGTTGAGCCATCCTGTGTGGGAAAGCAATGTATAAATTTTTCCTTCTCAAAATTACTAAATTTACCTATTGATCTCTAATTAAAATCAAATTTAAAAGGCCCTTAAGAGCAAGTGGAGTTGGAAAGTCATCATTTTGCAAACATCATGATAAAAAGTGCATCGGTAAGAATGATAATTGGTCACCCAGGAGGAAATTTGGATGAGGATGATTATTTGGATGGTCTTAAAATGTCTCCCCACATGCTATTTACAATCGCAGGGTAGGATGAAGAACTACTAACTACATATTAAGGAAATTGGGCAACAGCCTGACCAAGTGATCAAAATTACTATCATCTCTAAAAAGGATAAATGGGTATCATGTGACAGAGAGGGACACAGTATCACCTATTCCGGGTAAGAATGTATAACCTCAATCTAATAATGAGGAAATATTAGACCAACACAAACTGAGGAATGTTCCATTTTTAAAAAGGGAGAAGAAAGGAGGGGTGCCTGGGTGGCACTGTCAGTTAAGCGTCCGACTCTTGATTTTGGCTCAGGTCATGATCTCAGGGTCTTGAGATGGAGACCTGCACTGGGCTCCAAGCTCAACAGAGTCTGCTTCAGATTCTCTCTCCCTCTCCCTCTGCCCTTCCTGCTCATGCATGTGCTCGCTCTAAAATAAAATAAATAAATCTTAAAAGAAAAAAAGGAGGAAAGGGAGTGTATTCTTTACGAATGTCAATGTTATACATAAAAGACGAAGGAAGGCTGTGGAAATGTTCTAGATTTTAAAGGAAGCTAAAGAGATGACAACACAATACTAACCCCAGACTGGATTCTGTACTAAAGAGATGAAATGTCATACAGGACATTTTGAATTAATGGACAACACTTGTGATATGGAGAATAAGTACTGTGTCAGTGTATAGTTATGAAGTTGATAACTGTGTTGTAGTTAAGTATCTCCATTCTTAGAAAATAGACACTTAAGTATTTAGGGGTGAAGGGCCATGGTGTATGTATGTTACCCTCAAATGGTTCCAAATACAAAGTTTTTACGGGAGAGGTAGGTAGCAGCTTAAGTGATCACAAGTATTCTTTAATTAAAGGAAAAGCCTTTTGCCACATTGCGCCCCACCCCATCCCTCAATCTCTAAACACCCTGGTTTGTTTTCTCCATGGCACTTAAACAGATAGGTAGTATCACCTAAGATGGTATTATCTATCTCCTCTCACAAGTGTTTTTTAAAAAAATTATTAACTCTGCTTACTATGTGTCAGGCAGTGCTCTAAGCTCTTTTTAAGTCATTTAACCACCATAACAACCCTATGAGATAGATGCTATAGTTGACCCTTGAGCAATACAGGTTTGAATTGCACAGGTCCACTTACAGGCAAATTTTCTTCAATAAATTCAGTACAATATTAACTTATGTTCTCTTCCTTATGATTTTCTTAACATTTTCTTTTCTTTAGTTTATTTTATTGTAAGAATACAATATATAATACATATAACATACAAAATATGTGTTAATCAATTACTTAGGTTATGGGTAAGGCTTCCAGACAAGAGCAGGCTATTTTTTTTTTTTAAAGATTTTATTTATTTATTTGAGAGAGAGAATGAGAGACAGAGAGCACGAGAGGGAAGAGGGTCAGAGGGAGAAGCAGACCCCCCGCTGAGCAGGGAGCCCAATGTGGGACTCGATCCCGGGACTCCAGGATCATGACCTGAGCCGAAGGCAGTCGCTTAACCACCTGAGCCACCCAGGTGCCCAAGAGCAGGCTATTAACGTTTAGTTTTGGGGGGAATCAAAAGTTATATTCGAATTTTCAAATCACGGGGGGTTTGGGGGTCAGCATCCCTAATCCCCACAGTGTTCAAGGGTCAACTGTATGATCAACCTCATTTTAAAGATGAGGACAGACGAGATCGGGTATGTTCAGGGTGGTATGATCGTAGACTTAAAGATGAGGACATTAAGGCACAGGAAAGTTAAGTATCACTTGCCCAAGACCTCACAGCTGGTTCAGTAGTAAAACTAGGATTTGAACACAGGCAACTGGCTCTTAAACACTACACCATACTGTCTATATAAGGCCCTTTAGAGCAGGAATTCTGTCTGTCCTGCTCTCCTGTATATTCCCAGCACAGAGTTAGGTCTGCACACAGTAGGTCTCAGTATGTGTGGAATCAACCAATAAATACCTAGGTGATATCGTACCTAAGCTACCTTACAAGTAGGGTATGTAGAATATTATAAAGATTATTTTTAATATAATTTGCCTTAGTCTTCCCAGTAGCTACTTCAACTCTCTATTTTATATATGAAATTTACATTTCTGTGCTCACAAGATTAATAGTTATATTCCTTATATATATTTGAAAATAATCATTTTTATACTCTCCTCACCAAGCTCTTCCAACTTTCCTACATTTCCAACCCTCTGCTTAAGGTTATCCTTTGAACTTTCTCTAAATTTTCCACAATGTAGTTCAACTGTCACAAAAAATCCTAAGAACCAAGATGGCTTCCATGAGAACACTAGGATTATAAACACATCCAAGAACTACTATACCAAGTGTATTTAACCAAATTTGCAAATGATCCTGCACTCAAGGTTACAAAGTATGATGTAAAAATGGTGACTACAAAAAGAAGGATTTTATCAGAATGATCAGTCTTCAAGTTATATGCACTCCCCAAAGACAGATAGCCACTGTTACTGAAGGAAATCTTAACCTTTGAGCAGAAAAAAAGTTAAGCACCAAGGAAAAATACTCTGTTTCAGCACTGAGTTAATAATGTGCCTTCATCTTCTGATTTCCTTGGAGTCTGCCTCTCCCTTTTTGAAAAATTTACAGTAATTCTTTCTTTAGAATTTCACTTCCTAGTTATAGCTTGAAGTTAAGCATTTAGGCTCTAGAATGACAGAACAGTCAAATCAGGGCTCTGCCTCTTGTTGTAGGCTAGTTACATTTTTTCTGAGCCTGAGTATACTCAGATGTAAACTAGGAGGGGAAGAGAAATAAAACTTATCTCCTATCTCTCTGTTCAATGAGATAATGCCTGTGAAATATTTAGGATAGTTATCTGGTACACACTAAACTACATTATGATTACTTTCCTTCCCCCACAAAACCTAGCACAGTGCTCTACTTGAAAAGGCACTTCACTGTCAATTTGACTCAAGAGCTTAGCTATGAAGTCTGCCACTAAAAATGGTGACAAAATTCACAGAATTTCTTCCATCAACAGCCTAAAGTTGCCATCTTCTGATGTCAGATCTGTATGGCACACGTGCTGAGCTCTCTATACCACTCTTTCATTCCAACAGCCTTACTAGAAACTGCAAGGTGGAATAAATGAGCTAATAAAGCACTTGGAACAGCACCTACCACTTAAGTCCTCTGTTAAGTATTAGCTATTGTAACTGTGGCTATAACATCAGTATAGTAAGATTAGTAAGTGTTAAATGGCATTAATATTAGAAAGTTAGCTATACTATAGTGTTAGCTATATTATTATAATTACTATTATCAGACTCCCTATAACCTTACCCCTCTATATTCGACCTCTCTATAGACTCCAGTCTTCTTTTTTGATCAAATAATTCAAAAGTTCATTACCTTGAAGCCTCTGCCTGGCATGCTTTTCCCAATATGTTTACATAACTGCTCCTCATTATTCAGCCTCAGTTCAAATGTTACCTCAAACTCTTTTCCCATCCCAAACCTCTCCTAGCCCCTCTCTGGCTCATTACGCAGTTTGAATTTTCAATTATGATAAATGCTATGAAGAAATTTCTCACTTGTTTACTTTTGTATTACCTCTACCCACTAGTATATAATTTCCCCTTAGTATACTGCTGCAACCCAGTGTTGATAACTGTTCAAGCATTAGTCTTTTAATAATGATATTATTATGAAATGAAAACTGGATACTTTTTACATACCAGGCAAGTTATATGGATAGTATTTGTACTAACTCTTTTATTCTCACCACAACCCAATAAGGTTAAGTTTGGCACCATTTTTACCATTTTTTTAAAGGCAGCTGGCCAGTGGTAGGACCACTGTATTCTTATTCACATTTTACAGTTGAGAAAATTGAGATTGCAAGTACCTTGTCATAAGACATAAAGCATTAATAGGTAAGTAAACAAAGGCCTTGGATAAAGGATCTATACAAATATGACTCTATAAAAGTTTTCTTAATGGTCCCAACCATTAAGGGATGGATGGCATTTGGATCTCTGAATAAATTCTGTCTATTGTGGGTTATTTGTACCCCTATCACTTTCAACCTTTTTGGAAAAGAGAAGGCTACTTACATGAATAGAAAAGCAATTTTTTTTTTTACAAGAACAAATGTACTTCCCTACAAGTATTCTATCCAGATATACAATGTCCCCAGTGGTGAAGACAATGCTGCAATTCCTTTAATAGGAGCAAAAATAGAGAGATGCTATTGATGGGAGTCAAATTAAGTAGTAAGACTGTGAGGAGACCTAGACCCTGCCAATTACTCAATGACCCTGCATAAGTCTCTTCACATTTGCAGGCTGATCATCTGATGAGGTTAGTTTAATTAGGATTTAGATCAATCTTAATTAGCATGGAAGCTCCTTGAGGACAAAGGTTTCTGGTCTGCTTCAAGGCTCTACAGTACCTGCCAGCAGGTACAGAGGTCAATGGCCGTCACAAAGCACACACTAAATATAGGTCCAAAAAGGAAACCATCTCTCAATCTCCTTTATTCATTTATTTACCATATAACCACTGAACACCTCATTTGCCAGGGACTATGACAGACACACCATGATATACATAAAGGATACCAATACAAAAACTAAGCCTCAATTTCTACCATCAAAGAAGCCATAGAAACAGGTAATTTCTCTTAAACCCTGAGAAATACTAAAATAAATTATTTAAGTGAAATAGTTTTTACAGTACACTCTGGAAGCAAAACTTCCAACCCAAGAGGCCAAGGTATAAAATGTGTGCAACAGAACACCTAATTAAAAACCCTATTCAAATCAGTTTTGCAACAATGTCTAGCTATTAATAATAAAGTCTAAAAGGCTACTCATTGTAAAGCTCTAAAATGCAAAGTAATGTTCCCAATATGACTAGCTAAGTAACTAAATAACTCGAGATCACAATCAGGAATAAACTTTCCATCACTAATATTGAACCACCCTGACAATGCACTTTGATCACTCATTACTAAAGTGTACATATGGGGTTTAAAGGATTTGAAATTCATTTCTGAAAGAAAACAAGATTTTATTCCTGTCAAATAAGGATTTTTGTGTGTGACAATTCAGAATTTAGAAGACATTTTTCCTGAAAACTTGGGTAACAATACCCATTTCTTTATACAATTTCATCTTGAGCTCCAGACAATACTAAAGAGTCCTCATAACCTACACTGCTCTTTTTCATGTTCAAATGCTGACAATGGCACAATTCAGAATGAGAGCTGAACATCTGAAATGACATTTTTCCCATGCGGGGGGTGGGGGGGATGTACCAAATATACATAAAGCTCGGGACCTCTTGTCCCCAAATATCACTGACTAAAGAATTTTACTTTATCAAGACACTTTTACTGTACCAAATCTTAATTACAAATTCCATAGGCACTGAGATACCAGAGGAAGAAAGGTCACTGCACTCTTTAGGGCAATGGCGTAAGCAGAAGAATGGAATAGCGATCCAGACTGCAGGCTCTGGAGCCTGACTGCCTTGGTTCAAGCCACTTCCTGGAGCCACAATTCCACCAATGCGACCTTGTCCCACGTCCTCAACCTCTACGGGGTTCAGTTTCCTCACCTGTAAGATGGGCAAGTAACTTAACTGAGGAGTCAGGGCCTGCAAAATGACAATAGCAACTACTCCAAAGGCACACAGAAGCACGTAACAAACGGCTGTTGCTACTGCTGTTATTCACAAATGCGGCATGAGGAATAAAATGAGAGAAAGGAAGGAAACACACAGGAAGTTCAAAAAAGCAAGCGATGTGGGGATGAAGGCACAGGGCAGACGTGGAGACCCCCGAGGGCCGCGGAGGGCGTGGGGAATGCTGAACCAGAAGTGGCGAGGGGTCCCCGGGAGTTCAGCGCGGAGTGGAAGGGGTCGATGAGGAAAACCGGCCCCGCGGCGATGCAAAGCCCAGAGGAAGCTGAGAGGGGTCGAGGCGGAGGCGGCACGCGGCTGAGGCGGGGCCCCAAGGCGGGAACGCCGGACCCCGCCCGCAGGCCGCAGGCCGCGAAGGGCACTGGGGACCCGCGAAAACCGCAGGGAGCACCCAGACAAGGCGCAGGAGGCCGCGGCCCAGCCCCGGGCCGGCTCTCTCATTCAAGCCACCCTCCCCTTCCCCCTTCGCCAACCCCATGCGGTCCTGGCCCCGAGCCGCCGCGGCTCCTCCGTCCACCTCCCACCGCGGATCTCCGCGCCACAGGCCTACCCCCTGGGACTCCACTGTGCTGAAAGGTAAGGGAAGGCAGCGCCCCTTACCTGAGCTCCCCCGGGTTGAATCGCTCACCGTCCCCCCCGTCCCCGCCACGCTCCGCCATTACAGAGGGCCGCGTTCATCCACCCGCCGACTGAGCGTCCCCTATTGGCCGGACGGAGCGTCAATCCCGTGCGAGCGGGGCGGAGATCGCGGAGATCTATGAGATGATTGGTGAAGCTTTCCATCAATCCTCAGGCTGGGGGCGGTATCTGCCTTACGATTGGTGAAAGGGCCCGCCGACTTTGAAAGCGGTATCGAGACAGCCAGTTGATTGGTCACTCGGAGGCTTTATGGGAAATGAGACTTGAGCACCGAGGAACCGCCGGCGCCCTCTCGCGGTAGGGAAAACTAGGTCCTCCCACGTCGTCCGGGCTGCGGTAGCCACGTGTCCGCCGGCTTCCAGGAAAGCCAATTGTGGAGCCATGTTGGCCCCATATTGGCAATACTGGCTCAGGCAGAGTCCCTTTCCGTGCGAGAGCCAATCAAAAAATCGACCTGGGTCGCGCCTAAGCCAATCGCAGAGTGGCTGTGGAAATAAGCTATTTCCCAGCTTTTCAAACTCGAGTCTTAAGCGATCTCGCGATTATAGCCGCGTTATTAATAATAGATTACTAACTACAAAAGTACCTCCTAAATTGTATTGCCGGCTGATGAGTATGATAAGTTGCTGTATTACGACAAGTTGGAGGTGGCAAGCCTCTGCTCAGTTTACAGCATATAAAGCATCTGTCCTTCAGTTTGAAATAGGCTTGTCTGAAGTCAGCACACCCTGATACCCCGAAGGAATTCTGTTTATTTCTCTTTTTTATTAAAGGGAAAAATCAAAAATAAACCTTTAGACTCAGATATCATAGGCATAATGAAGATGAACCCTATCATTAAGGAACTCAAAATATTAAAATAATAGATAATTTTTATTCACACCCAACAACACGTACCAGGTACGGTCCTAAGTACTTTACATGTATTAGCTCTTTGAAGTCTCAGAAACACTGAGAGGTGGGTACTATGAATACCCACAGTTTATAGATGAAACTGAGGTACAGAGAAGTAACTTCACAGAACTAGTAAATGGCAGAGCGTGACCAAGGCAGTGAGGCAGCAAAGCCCCATTCTTAAGCACCATCTCCAAGAAAATTGAAAACATACTCGCACACAAAAACTTAATACAAAGTGTTGATAGCAGCATTATCCATAATAGCCAAAAAGTAAAATCACCCAAATGTCCAATCAAGTAATGAACGTATAAAAAAGTGCTATATCTAATCTATACACAGGAATATTAGTCAGTCATTAAAAGGAAGTACTGATACATGCTACAACATAGATGAACCTTGAAAACATTTAGCTAAGTGAAAAAAACCAGACAGAAAATGCTACATAGTGTATGATTCCATTTATATTAACTGCCTGGAATAAACAAATCCAATACAGACAGAAAATAGATTAAGGATTTACAGGGGGTGATGGGAGTGACTGCTAATTGGTATGGGATTACTTTTTGGATGATGAATATGTTCTGGAATTAGATAGTGATGATTGCACAATTTGGTAGTATACTAAAATGCACTGAAATGTACACTTCTAAAGGGTGAGGTTTATTCGATGTGAATTATATTGCAATAAATACCTGTCATATTGAACCCCAGCAAAATATTCAAGATCAATTATGATAAAATGTAATCAGGACTGAACCCAGTTCCGAGGGGATCAACTGGTGAAGGAAAGAATGGTTAAAATGTCACTAAATATGTAACATTCAAACAAACTGGAGTCTAAGAGTGAGAGGTCAGGTCCCTTTTTCAACGTCAGCCTGCATCCCCAAATCCTGGCAAACTATTCTGAGAATAACACTGGTATAGATGGCTGAGGACAAACTAATCCCCACTGCTGGGGGAGAAATAAAACACCTCAAAATAGTTACAGAAAGCAAATCACTGGCATGTATAAAAAGTGAAAACAAACTATCAGCTTGAATGAATGGAAGAAACTCTTTGCAGTTGTAATGAAAATTTTGTCATTTGAGACTTTTATTACTTGTCTATATATACACATTAAGATATTTATATCTTACTGGATTATCCTCTTTTTAGATATTTAGAGTGGGCATACACGCAGATGTATATGTATCATATGTACATGATTATTCATATATATATTCATATATAATCATTTCATTGTTTCATTGCCACAGCTTATTCAAATGAACATGAGCTTGAAATTCGGTTATTTTGCGCTCAATAGTTACACAAATCATACTGCAAATATCTGATCTGAGCTGAAACCACAGTGAACCATTTTATTGAATCAATGTGAAATAATTAAAGGGACTCATTGCATCTTTCAAGAGACAAAATGCACTTTCCTATAGTCAAAGCTTGGTAACTCAGGATACTGAAAATGTACATAGCTACACAGAACAGAAAAACAAATACCACCCTTGCCCAGTTGGCAGCAGTTGAATTATAGACCCTAAAACTTACTATATCAAAGTGAGGTAAAGAGACAGTGTTTGTTTAAGACTAATTAATATCATCAGGGCTTTAAGTTTTAGCTATGAAGTCACTCTTCAGAAGTGACTCTTAAAAAGTGGTTCCAGTGCAGAATCAGGCTTTTCTTTTTAATAACTACCGTTTTGGAACACCCGTCTTAAACCTATGGTAGGTACTTTGCATATACTATCTTTAATCCCCTCAGCAGCCTTGCAAGGCAGACCTATTGTCACCATTTTACATATGGAGAAACTGAGGCTCACAGAGAGTACAGAACTGGCTCAGAGTGACATTCACACAGCTGATAAGAGGTTAAGCTAGGATTCAAGCACAGATGTATGCCACACCAAAGCCAATTGGGGACTGCTAAATGCCACATCTCACCCAAAGCAGAAAGATAGCAGAGCTAATAAACAATTTCTTCCTCTCTGCTCTAGACTGAAATACTTTGAAAGGACTCTGTTTTCTTCACCGAATCCCCAAGTCCTAGTAGAGTATTCATTCTGCTATAAGGTCAGTGGCATCTACTGTGCTGACAGCTATATTATTCCTTATTGGAAATACTGCTCTTGGAAACACTGAAAGAGAACTCAGAAATGGAGATACAGATTCTGAGTACCTACGAGGCCACATGGATAGCAGTTGCTAACAGGGTTCTCATCCTGGCTCTACTAGCTACTGGCTGTGTAATCCTGGGCAAATTACGTGACTTCCCATAGCTTCAGCTTCTTTTGGGAAAGGAAGAGTTGCTGTGAGGTTTTATAAGTAACCATTCACCATGGCCTAGGCAGCAACTAACAGGCCTCAATAAATACTGGTTAACTGAGTTGCTCTGGGGTATTTTCCTAGCTAACGCTTTACCTAAATGGTTAAAATCAAGAGTCTTCAGCTTTTTTGCACCCATACATGTGAAGACGTTGAGCTCTCAGCCAAGAACTAGAACAATATTAGTCTACGAATAGTAAATATCATACTAAATCAACATAAGGATCAGAGCAGAAAATAATCATAGTAGGTTACCTCTGCCTTTTTCCAGCCAGGTAACTCTTTCTTACCTGTATTAGTTATCTATTTCTGGGTATAACAAATTGTCCCACAATTTAACAGCTCAAGGCAACAAAATTTATTATTTCACGGTTTTCACAGGTCAGGAATCCAGGCGCAGCCTCTGGCTGCAGAACTCTCGTGTGAGGAGAATGTCAGGCTGTCAGCCAAGGGAGAAGACTCACCTGAAGTTCAAGGATCTGCTTCTAAGTGTTCTCATCTGGTGGTTGGCATGTGTCACTTCCTTGTACATTCTTAACAGCTGAGGACACACCCATGGGTCTCTCCATGGGGCCGATCACAACGTGGCAGTTTGCTTCTCCTAGCATAAGCAATCTAAGGGAGAGAGAAAGAGAAATGGAGAGAAAGGGGGGCGGGGAGGGAGAGAGACAGAGAGGGAGGGTGAGAGAGAGAATGCCCAAAACAGAAGCCACAGACTTTTTGTAGCTTAATGTTGGCAGTGAAATTTCATCACTGCTGCCCATATCCTGTTCATTAGAAGCAGGTCAGTAAGTCAATCCAGCTCACCCTCAAGGGGAGATTACCCAAGAGTTGAATACCAGCAGGCAGGGAGCCCCGGGGGCCATCTTACCTACCACACTATCTTTTTCAGGTCTCAGCTTCCACGTTACTTCCTCCAGAAAGCATTCTTCAGAGAGAAAATCGGACCTCCTGCTATGCCCATCTTGGTAACTGCCCCTATTCACCCTTCATGTCTCTTAACATTCCGACCACTCATTACTACATATTGTGATACTGAGCATTATGTATATGACATGTTTTACATATATTGTCTTATTTCTTTTCCTGTCAACTTTTTTGTTTCTAATGCTGTGGTACTGTAAATGATGAACATCCTAACATTCCACAACTAAATACATCAGTATGTCTCTCTCAAAACAAAAAAATCCAGTTTTCTACATATCAAGAATGACATTTTCACACTTAACAAAACTAACAGTAATGCCAAATCCATATTCACATTTCCCCCAGCTGTCCCTAAGATGTCATTTTCAGCTGATTTGTCCAAATTACGATCCAATTCAGAACCATGCAATGCATCTGGTTGCCATGTTGCTTACGTCACTTTTAACCTAGAAGAGTTCCTTTGGTCAGGACACTGACTTGCTGAAGATCCCAGGCCAGTTCCACCTCCTGGATCTGCTTGATCGCTCCCTCTTACCCTGGTATTTCTGTAAGATGGAAATTAGATCTGAAGAGTTGGTTAGATAGAAATTGAACATTTTTATGAAGAGAACTTCAGAAGTCATGCTGTTTATTTCCGTTATAACACACCAAGAAGTACACGCGTACATGATGATCCCATCCCTAATGATGCTGAGATTGACACTGGGTTACAGTAATGACAGCTCTATCCTTCCACTGCAATCAGAATACTATCTGCAGTATGAATAGTTACATCTGGACTAGAGTCCGAAACCAGGACTATTTCTGGCAAAATTGGATGAATGCCTATCAACCATTAACTTAAATGGTTTAATGGTTTTGTCTTTTCCTGAATCAGTATTCTCCTTAGGGGGTGGCAAAATAATGAGTTTCTAATTATATGTTACCTTCTACATTTACTAGCTAACAATTCTGTAAATTAGAGATTTCCCTGAACAATAGTGGCTATTTAGTTACCCCAAAATATAGTTTCTATTTTTTTTTTTTATTTATTTGAGACAGAGAGAATGAGAGAGAGAGAGCACATGATAGGGGGGAGGGTCAGAGGCAGAAGCAGGCTCCCTGCCGAGCAGGAAGCCGGATGTGGGACTCGATCCAGGGACTCCAGGATCATGACCTGAGCCGAAGGCAGTCGCTTAACCAACTGAGCCACCCAGGCGCCCTATAGTTTCTATTTTAAAAGGTAGATAAATGCTTAATGCTTTCCCTTTATTTATCAGCTTTCAAAATAAAAAGGTGGTTTGATAGCCATCTCAACTAGAGACAAATTAGTTTTTTTCCCCTGACTCCTTTCTTTAAGTATTAGCATGGACTTGCAGGTTTTCAATAGATTGAATCCATTTCAATTAACTAAAATCAATAATCATTTTCGATGCTCGAATTTCCATAAATTATCCATTTGTTCTTCACAAGGATCTTTTAAGTAAGGTATCATTACTATCCCCTTTTACATACCAAGAAACTGGGCCAAAGAGAAGTTAAGTAACTAAGAAGTGAAGTAACTAAGGTGGCTCGGATAATAACTTCAGTGTGCAATTGAATCTAGACTCCAAGAGAGCAGGGAATGAATTCATGTTTTTTTCTATTCATTTCTCTTGAATGTAGCTCAATGCCAGTCAATAAATAAGTTGATGAGCAAATTAATTAATTGATTATCATTTCTAGTTGACACCAGAAAACATTCTAATACCTACTGAAGACTTTCAGATTAAATAATGTAATACCTGGGATTAGGTTCAAAATAAACAAGAGTAGGAAGCTGCAAGGCAGAGGAGAGGGTTACAGATGAAACAAGGTTGACTGTACGTTGAGAAATGTTGAAGCTGGATCATAGGTACATGAGAGTTTATGATACTATCCTTTCTACTTTTTAATATTCGAAATTTTCCATTAACAAAGAAAATATTCTAAGTCTTTGAAACATTGAAATGTAGGGAACTACATAAAAGTATTTAAACTGATACACAGCAAAATGTATCTGCTTACATTTTTAGTCTGTAGTCTAACAAAAGGTAAGAAAGTAAAGTGAACAGGGTGCCTGGGTGTCTCAGTCAGTTAAGCATCAGACTCTTGATTTCAGATTAGGTCATGATCTCAGGATTGTGAGATCGAGCCCTGCATCCTGCTCTGCGCTCAACGGGGAGTCTGCTTGAGATTCTTTCTCTCCCTCTCCCTCTTTCCCTCCCCCCCCCCACTCATGCTCACTCTCCCTTTCTAAAATAAATAAATAAATCTTTAAATAAAGAAAGAAAGTAAAGTGAACTGATGATACCAGCTATCCCAACACAAGCTAAATTAGATATGCAAAGAGTAAGATGCTCCTTAAAGTCATAGATGGTAACTACACTTAACGTAACGAACATTGCATAATGTATAGAATTGTTAAATCACTATATTGTGCACCTGAACTAATGTAACATTATATGTCAACTATACTTAATAAAAAAATTTTTTAAGAGTAAGAGCATCCTGGGGCGCCTGGGTGGCTCAGTTGGTTAAGCGACTGCCTTCGGCTCAGGTCATGATCCTGGAGTCCTGGGATCGAGTCCCGCCTCGGGCTCCCTGCTCAGCAGGGGGTCTGCTTCTCCCTCTGACCCTCTTCCCTCTCGTGCTCTCTGTCTCTCATTCTCTCTCTCAAATAAATAAATAAAATCTTTAAAAAAAAAAGAGTAAGAGCATCCTATAAAACAGATTAAGATAACAGAAATCTCATGTTTGACTTTTTTGTTGGAAAGCTGACAACAATGGTATGTGTAATATTGTTTAAATGCCAAGACTTAGAGAAAATCTGATCACTACAAGAGGAATGGGGAAAGAAACCTGTGAATCTCTCTTCTAGAAGAAAAGATCTCAAGACAAGGACTTATCCCTGGTGACCAAGTTCAGAAGCCAGATAAAAAGATGCCAGGTCACAAAACACTCTGGGGTACAAATAGATATCCATTAAAAATATTGTTTCTAAGAAACATAGAAAGAATGAGAAAAATAAAATTACCATTAGAATACCACAGTAATTATGCTCTAGGCAGGTTCGTCTGAGGCATGCTAAAATTAGTAAATGAAACTGTAAAGAGAAACAGGATATTGTATAGGCTCAAAATATCTCCACCCAAAAGTTATAAAATAGTGTGGTGGTTTTAAGATACACCAATGAATTTGTTGATACTCCTCCCTCCAAAAGATGGAGCTCAGTGTCCCTCTCCTTGAGTGGAGGTTAACGTTAGCGACTCTACCTAACAGCATTTACACTTACAGTGGAGAAATCTGGCACACACCATTTCAACCAAATGCTGGGTTAATATCTTCAGTGACGGCATGCACTCCTGATACCACGTGACAAGAAGGGCTCTTCCCCAAAATCCATAACATCAGTCTAAACCCAAGGAAACATTAAACAAATACAAATTGGGGGACATTCTACAAAATACCTGATCAATATTCTTCAAAAGTGTGTAATAAGTCATCAAAGAAAGGTGAGGACTGAGAAACTGTCACCAATTTAAGGCAACAAAGGAAATGTGACAACTAAATGCAACGTGGTATCTTGGATTGCATCCTGGAGCAGGAAAAGGATACTAGTGGGAAAAACTGAGGAAATCTGAATAAAGCTTGTAGTTCAGTTAGTATTGTACCTCTTAGTTTTGATAAATGCACTATGGTTATGTAATATGTTAACATTAGGGGAAGCTGGATGCAGAGTATCTCTGTACTTTGTGTTTCTTTTGTAAATCTGAAATTATTTCAAAATAAAAAAATTTTCAAAATATATCATAAACTTGCAGATAGCTAGCTCTCAGTGATGCCAACTAAGTGCAGAACATAAAACCACAGTCATTTTGTGATGTATGCCTTAGTTTGTCCATCTACGAAATGAGAGGACTGGACAAGATGCTTACCCAGTGATAAGGACAAGCAGTGCAAAATGTCCCTAGAAAAGCCTCAGCTCTGTGAGTGCCAAGTGATCTCCCAAGGTACCCTTGACCTTGGGAAATACTTGTGGTTAAGGATGGTATTCCCAGCTTTACAGTCTCCCAAATAGATTTCCTTGGCAGAAGAAGACCAAAACTGAAGTCAATAACACTCACTTTAAACTGAGCACACAAAGATCCATCTCCATAAACCAGAATGCCAATTTATTTACAGAGAATTACAGTAGTCAAGTGAGCAAGATGTCCCTGTCCTCTCTGTGGGCAAATTTACAGAGCTAGCAAAATTATCAGAAAACAGCTCAATGAGACCGGATGCAGAACAAGGGCAGTAAGTTGATTTGAATTTTTAATAACATTGGGTCATGACAGCCTGATAATTCACTGTTCCAAATAGAGAAATACCTTCCATTTAGACCATCTGTGTCTGCCCTTGCACTGGGGACCTCTCTGCCCTACCCAAGAACCTCTTCTTCCCATGTATACCTAAGCTTACTTCCCTAGCTAGAAGGACTTTTTAAAATGTCTTAAAAATCTAAAAGAGATGTGTTCTTTTCTATTCTGCTCTATAGGAAACAAACAGAAAGGAAGTCATTTTTATCATTAACATCATTGATTGATTCAGTCAACAGACAATAAATGGTTAATGAGCTCATGAATTTGTAGACCCTTAAGATAATTCCATGGACCACCTGGGATCTGTGAGCCACAGAGTGGAGTAAACTGCTTTAAGACAACCATCTACGTTTTGTTTCCACAATTTTTCCCCAGTAAGATACCATGTGATTACTTAGGCCTCCACTCATTAAGTGATAATCACATTCCCTAAGATTACCCTAATTTGGATTTGTCCTGGAATAGCCACCCACTCATGTGTGAGCTTTTGGTTTATAACCCAGATGACTAGATCTAAGTCCACTATGTATATGCACTCTACTAGTTTAACTCTCAGAACCTTTGGATTTGTCCTCAAATACTCAATGACACATTTACAATATCTTGGTTATTAATGCAAATAGTTCATCAAACCCATTGTGTAAAGTAAACATTATTTCTTTTACTGGATTGGTGGGAGGGAGCCTTTCTCTTTCTTTTATGAACAACAATCATGTCTTTTATGGCTCATTCCAGCTCCAAAATCATACTATCAAAATTTTTGTGTTTCTCAAAATTAAAGTGACATCATATCAGGAATCATTGAAAGATAATATTTAAGACTCTATTATATTGCATTTGTTTTATATACTACCTGTCATATGCAATTTCCCCAATTACTACTTTGACAAGTTACAAAAGAAGTTGATTGGAGAGCTGAAAGGAATCTCTGATATCATCTGGCCCAACATTCTTTGTCTACAGAAGGAAACAGAGACCCTGGCACTTAACTTTCTCATGGTCACATATCCAGTTAGTGGCAGAGATAGGGCTAGAACCCAGGTCTCCATGACCTTATGCTTCCTTAGTTAAATCTGACCAAAACCTCTGTCTCTTAGAATTTATGAAACTCAACATCTGCAGTGTGTCATTAAGCAACCCACCAGTCTCAGGACAGAGTGAAGTAATAACTCACCATTTTAGAAGTTACTTGAATTCTTCTCCATTACACGAAATGTATCAGATCAAATGATTCAGAAGATAATTAACTTGTCCATTTGGCAAATCCATTCATTTGTCCATTGAGCAAACATTTAATGCACATTCATTTTGTGAGAGAAATTATCTTAGTTGCTAAAGATGCAAGAGTCATTGTACACAGTCATGGAGTACACAGTCTAGAAGAGGAGGTAGATTAACCAAATCTCAGCCAAGACAACGACTAGTATTTACAAAGGGATTACTATATGCAAGCATTTTACGTGGAACTTCTCATGGAACTCCTCATAACAATCATACATAGCAGCTACTTATTATCCCCACTTCACAGATGAGAATTAGAAAGGTTAACTGAATTGCCCAAATGCATATGGTGTAAGTGGGCCACTCAGGCAATTCCACACATCTGCATTTGCTCCAAATGTCTATGCCATACTGCTTGGAACTCAGGCAGAAACACAGAAGGGGGGGTACTATATTTGGAGGGAGACTCCACTGTGGACACAGAAACTGAAGCCGCAAGAGAACTAGGAAAGGATGCATTTAGGGACAGTGTTTTGGAAGTAATTTTAGGAACTCCATGATGAAAGGACCAATGTGCAGGGGAGTGGCAGGATCAGATTTGCTTGGTAAAATGATCACTTGGACTACAGGGAGAATAAGGAGTTAAAACAGCAAGACTGAAGTTAGGGAGACAGTAAAAAGCTTTTGTTATTCACCATGATGAGACTTTAAGCTAAGACAATGACCACTAGATGGAGAAGAGGGGACAGGCTCAAGAACCATTTAAAAGATAGAATCAGGGCACCTGGGTGGCTCAGTAGATCAAGCATCTGACTCTTGATTATGGCTCAGGTCATGATCTCAGGGTTGTGAGATCGAGCCCCATGTCCGGCTCCAGGCTGAGCATTGAGCCTGCTTGGGATTTTCTCTCTCTCCCCCTCCATCTGCCCATCCCCCTCCCCCCCCCCCTGCAGAAAAGGATAGAATCAACAAAACTAGGTGATGGATTGGATTGCAGTGTGGGACAGGTGGGGAGTTTTAGGCAAAGTTAGGATTTCTGACTTGGGCTGCCTGGGTAATACACAGGGATAACTTCTCCAATGTTATAGATCAAATATAGAGTACAGTATGTACGTATCTACACACATGCATATATATACACGCAGTGCAGTACAGATATATATTCTAAATAGACTTGTTCTGGTTTTAGACTTTAATTTACTCTATTACATTCAAATTCCCTTGCTAATGAAATCTGTTATTACCAGATACCCATAGGATTTTTAGAACAAAACAGAAAACAGTGGAAATTAAATAATTTCCCCCAGCCCAGTCACTTGCACCACAACATCAAAACTTCATGAGCTTTTAGTTAGGAAGTTTCCAGAACTGCCATGACAGGTCACAGTCCCCTTTATGCAGAAGACCTTGTCAGGCCAAAGTAATAACACTAAAAAGTAAATAATAAAGCAAATCACTATTAGTGGAATTCACTATTAGTGAAATGACATATTCATTCATTCAGGAAATTTCATAGCCTTTCTAATAATCTGTACCAGTCTGACACTAGGACATGGGAAAAGATATAATGAAACCCAACTCCTGCCCTTAAGGAGCTTGTGGTCTAAGGAGGAAGATGAAGAAGCAAAAATTGCAAAATAGATGATAAGATCTCCAGCAAGGATTAGCTCAGATTCTGGGAAGCCCAACAGAAGGGCAGAGCCCCAGCCCTCTCCTGTGGGCAGTGGGCCCCTCCTCCTCCGGGCCAGGCCAGCTCCTCTACAGGAAGCATATGATTGCATTAGGTACAGACGGTGTGGGAGGGCATTTCAGGTTGCAGAAAAGCATGGTGTGAAAGAAGGACATTTTGACTCATGTCACCATTTTGTTCCAGAGGACGTTTTGATGCTGCAATACTGAGAAGACCCTTGTAGCTTCTCTGTCACAGACTGCCTAGGTTTGAATCCTGCATCTGCCCTCTAACTGCTGTGTATTTGGGGACAATTGATTTCCAGTCTTTGTGCCAAAGCTTCCCCATCTTAAAATGGAAATAATAATTATATATCTGCAAAGAGTTATTGTGAGGGTTAAATAAATGTAAGCCCATTTAAAGTATTTAGAACAGGGCAGCTAATAAGTGCTCAATCAACAGTAGCTATTACCATTACTGTAATTTTATTCTTTTTGCTTGATCTCAGCTTGTTTTATTTATGTCTCCATGTCTGGATCTTTCTCTCTGTTTTACCTCGCTCTCTTGGTTGCATAAAATGCTCTCAACTTTCTCAGGGGTGACTAAGAAATAAATATAAACTATTAGTCTGGTGTCCAATACATAATGGATATTTCTGGTAAAAATAACCAATACGAATTAAAACCAAAAATGACTATGACTGCATGTGGTAAGATGTGGTTGCTGACTAAGAACTGACTGAAGATCAGCGTGCCTGGGTGGCTCAGTCAGTTAAGCATCAGACTGTTGGTTTTGGCTCAGTTCATGATCTCAGGGTCGTAATCTCAGGGTCATGGGATCCAGCCCCACGTTGGGCTCTGTGCTCAGCAGAGAGTCTGTTTCTCTCCCTCTCCCTTGCCACCCCCCTCCTGCTGAAATAAACAAATTAATAAATCTTTTTTAAAAATTGGCTGAAGATCAAATCTTCCAGTGCATATTTGCAGAATTTGTCTCAGGAGAGTTGGATCTGGTAGAAACAACAGTCACTGAAGAACCCTCACAAAAACAATATAAAAATTGGTAAAATCTGATGCAAGCAAAGCTGCAGGATGATTCAAATCTTCACTCTGCAATTTAAATGAACACTTAATTCTGTCAGAAAGACAGAATTATTACTTTACTATTATTATTTATTATCATTACCTTAGTAAATTAAAAAAGTATAGCAAAAATTGTAAAAAATATTTTATAATATAGAAAATTGATCCATAAATTTGTTGATGTTTTGGGAGGGTTTATTATTTGTTGGAGTTTATTGGAAGTTATTGGGGCTATTGGTGTTTGCTCCTGAAAAACTTTTCTCAATGAACCTGTAATAATGTTGGTATAATTTTGATTCAATGTCAAAATGCACTAGGGTCCAAGAGTTGGGATGGGCATATAGATCAAGGTGTGTGTGTGTGCATGTGTGTGTGTGTGTGTGCATGCACATGCAGATGTGTAGAAGAATTAGGAAAAAAACAAAGGCAGCGTGGGACACCTGGGTGGCTCAGTCGGTTGAACGTCCAACTCTTGCTTTCTGCTCAGGTCGTGATCTCAGGGCTGTGAGAACTGAGCCCTGACTCTGGCTCTGCACTCAGCAGGAAGTCTACTTGAGATTCTCTCTCTCCCTCTCTCCTAATCCCCCAAATAAATAAATAAATCTCTAAAAAAAAAAAAAGGCAGCATGGCTTCAGAGCTGGAGCAGCATGCCGAATATCCCCCATGCCATTAGGAATCTCCTGTCATCCCAACTGATGGGCCAGAGACAAAGCAGTGCACAGGCTTCAAGATCAGGCCGACTTGCACGGAGAAAGGGTTCCAGCACTCACCAACTCTTACCCTGCAATAGTCACCACCTCCCCAAACCTCCGCTTCCTCATATGAAAAGGAAAATAGCAATTGTACTCGCCTCCTCAGGTTATCCTGATGCCCCCCTGAGATAAGGCCCTTGGGCAGATGCCTGGCGCGCAGTTGGGCCTCACTCCGGACGTTGACCACCATTATTCTGATCCGACTTTCTCGGTGTGTATGTGCTCCCCGAAGTTACTCGGCGGGCAGTCAGCTCGATGAGTACCTCCTTCTGAGCAGGGCCTTCAGATCATATTGCAGGCCCCTCAGCCCAGTTTCCAGGACCTCAGCACAATGCCATGCTTATCATATGATCCCGGGGATGTTGAGCCGTATGTTGAACTCATAGTAAAGACAGAGAAATAAAAGGGGGGAAATAAAGGGCATTGGGGTCGCGGCTGTTCGACATATGGGGGCCATCAAAGGGATGTCAGGCAGATGGTGAGCAGGGGAGCGGCTCAGGGCAGGAAAAACACCTGGGTAACGTGTACTAATTAGCTGACAGGTGGGTCGAGGACTGGAGGAGGTGGGAAGCAGTATGTTGTTTATTCCCCAGAATCAGAGGCTGCCCGAGGCCAGATTCCCCTAATACCCCTCCTCCTCCTGGCTGAGTTAGTAAGAACAGTTACAAAGAACCGCTAGGAAGATTAACTCTGCCTTCAGACTCATCAGTTAAAGGTAAGAACAAGTTAAGAATGTGTTCTACTTCACCTTGAAGAAGCCCCGGGCCAGGTGCACGGAGGCTTTGCTGACAGGTTTGATAACTGGGCCTTTCAAGAGAGCCTGGGAGCCACTCTGGCCTCAGCCAGCACTCCACGGCCTCTGGTCATATATTCCCCGAAACTAAAATACAGCTTGCAAAGACAGCTCAGTGCCCTCACAGTCGCTGTGGCTTCCTCAAGCCACGACACGCTCTCTCTTTTATGAGGCTGCGGGGCTGTAATTCTCATCCCCTGACATTTATGGGAGGCTTCATATTAGCAAAAGGCTTTCCAGCCATTTTTATGAGGAATGCCTCCCTGAGACCTGCCAGGTATAATCACCCGGACTGAGCCGAAGGAAAGAGAGCAAAGCACATGAGGGAATGGCCCTCACCTGCCGGCCCACAAGGGGTGAGGGGCGGAGGCTTGCAAATGCCACTTCTCTTCAATCACATGTCAGAGCTGACTTTTTTGCCCTCGTAGCCTTGGCCGCTCGCTCTCTCTCACCCTCTTCCACCTGCGACCCATCCCCAGGTCCTGCAGGTGCAACTCCCAAAGGCACCTTGGGTCCATCTGTTTCTGTCCACCTCCACGGCATCGCTCTGGCCCAGCCTGACTCCCACATAGCCCCATCCGGCTCCTCATCCTTGTCTTGTCCCCAGCCCTACCTTCCGTTATCCACACAGGAGACAAAGTATGTTTGCTCATTAGATATTCACTTATTTACTTAACGTATACACCTTTGTAAACTTTCTGATACTTCTGGAAACATCTTTATTGATATCCCATAGTAAATACGTTGCATCAAAAAGAATAATCTTGGGCGCCTGGGTGGCTCAGTTGGTTAAGCGACTGCCTTCGGCTCAGGTCATGATCCTGGAGTCCCGGGATTGAGTCCCGCATCAGGCTCCCTGCTCAGCGGGGAGTCTGCTTCTCCCTCTGACCCTACCCCCCTCTCATGCTCTCTCTATCTCATTCTCTCTCTCAAATAAAAAATAAATAAATAAAAATTTAAAAATTAAAAAAAAAAAGAATAATCTTTTAGGGGCACCTGGGTGGCTCAGTTGTTTAAGCGTCTGACTCCTGATTTCAGCTCAGGTCTTGATCTCAGGGTCATGGGCTCAAGCCCCGTGTTGGGCTCCACGCTGGGCATGGAGCCTACTTTAAACAAAACTAAACAAAAGAATAATCTTTTAAAAACAAAAATAGCAACCTTCAATAGCTTCCTGTACTGAGTAAGATTGATTCAGAATAAAACCCAAGTTCCTTTGCAGACTGCAGGGTCCCATTATGACCTGGCCTTCCCTCCACTTTGTCCCCTGCTCCACGCTGGGTTCAGGACCCACCAAGCTCTTTCCTGCATCCTGAGTTTACAGCCACTTCTTGATCTTCCTGGAAAGCCTTGGGTCCTGTTCTCAGCACTGCTGGCTTTGTCTCACCCTTCCATCCTCAGCTCCTGTGTCCCCTCCCGACCCGTCCAATCCTAAATTGTCCCCTCTTCCCCAATTACCCTGTTCATTACTTTCAGAGCATTTTGAACATCCTTAAAATATTTCTTATTTCTTGACTAACAGTCTATCACCTTTGCTAGAATGTACATCCCATGAGAACAGGGACTTAGTGTGTATTTCTCACGACTGTGTTTAATGCCTAGCCCAGCATCTGCGCAGAGTATAAGCTCAGTAAATACGTGCTGAAAAAATTCAATGAAGGGATGCAGCACTCTGCTGAAAAGCCTCTCTCCTTCCCTGAACCCCCTGCTAGTCTTCATTACTATCAGTAGAGGGCAGCAAAGACCCTGAGTTATCTACCTTCTGCAGTTTATGCTGGAAAAACTCCAGAGAGCGTATCTCCCTTTGCCAGATAGTAGACGTGGTTTTATGGGAATTTCAGGAAAATGTCCAGCCTTACAAACTCTTTCTTCTCCTTGTTCGTGAAGCCTTCTCCACTCTGAACCATTTATAGAATTTTTTTTTTTTTTTTTTTTTTTTTAAGATTTCGGGCTGACAACACTCCTCAGGAAAGGAAAGCAGATGTTATACCGACTAAGCCAAAAAGAAACCCAGTGGCCTGGAGCCTCTCCCTTTCTGCCTGACAAGTTAGCGTTAGCTGTTGGGACTTAAGGATTTCCAGCTCTCCCTTATGGTGTGTGCGGAGGAGCAGGTATCAGCTAGGCAGCTGCTGTTTGTGTTTGGAGCACTTGTAAGAGCCAAGTGTGTGGGTTTATACTTCTGTCTTCTGCTGGTATGTTTCTGCTTATTCCAGCTCCTTTTTTTATTGAACAGTCCCCCCACCCAGGGCAAGAACCTCACGGTCTCTTGCCTTTGTGGGCTCCTGCACCAAGAGTGCCCACTGAACCCAGGTAATCAGCCGCAGAATCAGCAGCCAAACACATTCTAAGGAATGGTGTTTTCATTCACTCTCTGCCCCACAAATACTGCCTGAGCCCTGGGTCTGTCCTTCATGGGTACAGATACTCCGCTTGATTAAAAGAATAGTCGCTAGAATCAAAAGGGAGGCAGAGGTTCTCAATCTCGGCAATACTGACACTTTGGACTAGACAGTTCTTTGTTGTGGGAGCATCCTAAGATGTTTCACAGCATCCCTGGCCTCTGCCCATGAGATGCAGGTAGCACCGACCCCCTAAGTTGTGATAACCAAAGCCGTTTCCAGACATTGCTAAAAGTCCCCCTGGGGGGTGTCCCAATTTCCACCCAAAGCTTGACAACCACGATCTTAAAGATCATGATGGATAACTTTGGGGATATGTTTCCAGCCTGGGTCAATGACCCCTTTCTCCTAGCACTGTCTCTCCTCCCTGTCCCATGCCCGGCTGCTGTGACCTGAAGCCCATGGACTTGGTACATTGGTCATCTGACCCAACTTAGGCCTCTCAGCTTCTCTCCTGTGGGAATTTGAAACTAGGACCTAGGGACTGACTACCACCTGTGTTCTTTTGGGGTCAAGACTTGAACGCAAATTTAGAAGAGTGGAAGAATGTAGGCTACCATCGGGCCAGCAAGCAGAGATATCCTACTGCAGAGATAAGGATGAAATAACTCCAGAGAAACACAGAGGAAGAGGCAGAAAGGAGTCACCTAGTTCTAGCATTTTCCAGACAGGCCAAACTTCCTGCCTTTGGGTCATTTAAGATATGCCTGGACAATTATAACTAATTGCTCTTTCATGCTAGGGCAGTTTCTTGTTTGTTTGTTTGTTCTGTAACTGGCAAATGAGTCCCAACTGGTATGTTCTCTGTGGCCTGGATCTGAAATCATAACCAGGAAACAAGGGATCTAGGCATTTGAGGGACAGTTTCTAGCCCTCAAGGCAGCCCCACCCTTCTTGGCACAAGTGCTATGTTCTTCTTTCCCTACCAAATGACTTCCTCACCCTCTCTGTAGAGTTTTCTCTCGTCCTAACCTTGGTCTGTACACAGCCTGGCATGCCATGGCCTAGACTCAGCTTCTTGTCCATTCACCAAGAGCATGAATGCTAACACCAAACCCAGGCCAGGTTTCTTGGCTCAGATTCCTGGCCAAGTGAGTCTGACTGGCTCGTGTGGCAAACATGGTTGGCTGCCCATCCAACAACCATCCCTCCCAGTCAGTTTTGTTCAGGAGAACAACCCCAAATGGTGAACTAAATTGGTTTGGAAGGGCAAAGAGATGTAAGAGGAATCTTCAGGAAGGGTGGGGAGGTTTAGGGGAAAACATTTTATGCTTGATCCCGGAGGGCAAAGCCTACGGAAGGGTCAGCCGAGCGCTTCCTGCCGGCTTTGGACATGTCATGTGAGGACGTGATACTTGAAGCTGTGGTAGCCATTTTGCAACCATGAAGTAAAGCCAAGAGAACTAGAGAGGAACTGACAGAGGGCTATAACATCCTTGAGCTGACGAATTGACCAACCCTGTAGCCATATACTTTTAGACTTCTTGTTACATGAGATAATTAGATGTCCTTACAGTTTTAGCAACTTTGACTCAGGTATCCTGTTACTTGAAGCCCAAAGGATCCCAGCAGATACAGTACAGCTCATCTTTTCAGGCCAGGTCACTCAGGTCCTAGGTCACGAGCTGGCTACCCTGCAGATTTATTGCCTTGGAGTCATGCATCTATACCTCCAGTCCATAAGCTTATCCCCCACCCCAACCTCTTATTATGAAAACTTAAAAACCTACAGAAAAGTTGAGAGAATAATACAATGAATGCTTATATAGGATTCATTCATCAGTGGTTAACATTTAGCTACATACACTACATACATTGTACATATTCCCCTATATAAGGACATTTTTTTTTTTTTTACGGAATCATTTCAAAGTTAGAGACTTAATGAAGCTTCACCCCAAAGAACTTCAGGATATACCTCCTAAAAAACAAGGACATTTTTTTTTTTTTAAGATTTTATTTATTTGACAGAGAGACACAGTGAGAGAGGGAACACAAGCAGGGGGAGTGGGAGAGGGAGAAGCAGGCTTCCCGCAGAGCAGGGAGCCTGATTCGGGGCTCGATCCCAGGACCCTGGGATCATGACCTGAGCCGAAGGCAGACGCCTAACGACTGAGCCACCTGGGCACCCCAACAAGGACATTCTTCTAAATAACCAGTAATATCCTTTGGAGCTTTTCTGGGTTTGTCTTTTGTTCTTATCCAGGATTCATCAAGAATTAGATGCTGTTTTAAAGTCATCCTACAGTCTCTCCTTTATTCCAAAACAATTCTCCTGGTTTTTTTTTTTTGGTTTTTTTTTTTTTGTCTTTCCTGTCATTGACTTTCAGGGCCAGTTGTTTATTTATTTATTCATTTTTTAAAAAGATTTATCTATTTATTTTAGAGAGAGAGAGTGCAGCAGGGAGGGACAGAGAGAGAGAGGGAGAGAGAGTCTTAAGTAGACTCCCCACTCAGTGCAGAGCCCGATGTGGGGCTCAATCTCACAACCCCAAGATCTTGACCTGAGCTGAAACTAAGAGTCAGATGCTTATCCAACTGAGCACCCAAGTGCCCCAGTCCAGTGTTTTTATAGAATGTCCACAATTTGGGTTGTCTGGTTGTTTCTTTATTATATCCAATTAAAGATTTTCGGCAAAAACTCTGCAGAGGTGAGGTTGGGTCCTTCTCAGTGCATCACAACAAAAGGCACACGATGCCATTGTGTTCTTTCATTGGTCACGCTAAGTTTAATCAGTTGATTGGGGTGCTGTCTGGTAGAACTCTCCGTCGTAAAGGCATCTCTTTCTCCTTTGGATTAATAAGTAACCTGAGGGATTGAACTTTGAGAATATGGGAATATCTCATGCCCCCACAACTTTCAGCCACTGTTTTAATTAATAAGGCTTGCCTGAATCAACTATTATATTAGTGACTGCAAAAATCACAATTTTAAAAAATTCTATCATTTTTTTTCTACATCCGTTACCTGGCACTCCACTGTTTAACAAAGTTTTCTCTTCCCTCACACACACTTTTGCAATTTTCTTGAATATCATGATGAACTCAGAATATTCATTACCACTTTCTTTTTGATTTTCAGTTTGTCCCAAATTTGTCCCTTCAAAGCGGGAGCCCTTTAGAATTGGTTTCTGTATCCTTCTGACACATCCCTATCTGTTTTTGAGCACTTCTTTGCTCTTCTAGCAAAGGAAGTCCCAAGCTCATCTTGTACTTTCCTTGACCCAGACCTGGGATCAGACCTGGTTCTTTTCAGTGAGAAACAGTTGTTAGAAACCAAGAACTGAGTGATAAGGGTGCTCATGGCAAATGGGGTGTCACTGGTTCTAAGCCCTTTTAGGGGACAGAGCCAGGAAGTGTATTTTATTTTATTTTATAGATTTATGTATTTGACAGAGAGAGAGAGAGTGCACAAGCAGGGGGAGCTACAGGGAGAGAGGGAGAAGCAGGTTCCCCGATGAGCAAGGAGCCCAACGTTGGGCTCTATCCCAGGACAAGGGGGATCATGACCTGAGCTGAAGGCAGACGCTTAACCAACTGAGCCACCCAGGCATCCCGCCTCTGTCTGTCACCAACATTAGTATATTTGCTCATTTACTGCTCTCTACAATACACTGAATAGTATCAGAATTACTATGTCTATACCACAACAAACTTACTGATAAAGTACAAGATTATTTACAGTTTTTATTTTATCCTGAGAATATAGCTCACTAAAGGTAATGGTGTGTCTAAAAGCCTCTAAACCTTGAAATAAGTTCATTTGTTTCTCTTCACATTAGGGTTTTCCTCTCCATGTTGATTTTTTTTTTCTTTGTGGTAGTGGGCTTTTTATTATTTTTATTATTTTTATTTTATTATTTTTACTTTTTTTTCCAATTTTATTGAGGTATAGTTCACACTGTGTTAGTTTCAGGTGAACAACATAATGATTTGATATATGTATATATTGCAAAATGATTACGACAATAAGTTTAGTTAACATCCATCATGAAAATATGGAACACCTCATGAAGTTACATATCATGTTTGTACAAGGACCACGCTATTCTTCTTCTCTGTATCATTCCACTGTTAGTATATGTGCTGCTGAAGGGAGTGCTAATATGTTTTTTAATATGTAAAACAGTACCATAATTCAAAAGTCAAAATCATACGAAAAGGTAACTCAGGGAAGTTTTCTTCAATCCCCATACATAACAAATTTTATTAGTTTCTGGTTTATCCTTTCTTATTTGCAAAAATAAGCAAATACATATATATATGCATATACATACATATGTCCTTATTTTGCCTTCTTTTTTATTCAAATGGTAGTGTATGGTATATACTTCTTTGCACGGTATTCTTTTCATTTCCTATTGTTCTATATTACATATATGCAAGTCTTTCATAGCACTAATTTTTCTCTGTGTGATCTATTTTATTTGCTTTCTCAAATATATTTGTACTTACTTTATTTTAATGATGAGTTTGTTGTTGTTGTTGTTGTTAAATAGATTCCACATCCAGCCTGGAGCCCAACACAGGGCCTGAACTCACAAGCCTGAGATCAAGACCTGAGCTGAGATCAAGTGTTAGATACTTCAACCAACTGAGCTACCCAGGTATGCCTTTAATGGTTAGTTTTGTATTAAAGCTAAAATAACCTTAGTTTCTCCCCACACACACACCATCTTATTTTTGTTATTATCTATTGGTTCCCCAACAATATTTAATTAGTTAATAATTTCTTTCCTGTCATCCCAATTTACCAGCTTCTCACTTGAATAAATATCATTTTACCCCATCAGTAACTATAAAACAATCAACAAGTATATTCTGTTTTTCAAGTGGACTGGGCATGTACTTTTCTTATAACCATCATAGTTTTACGGGTAATTACATATTTATGCTCATCAATAGTCCTTTAGTCAATGTCTTTCCCTTTTGGTTGCCTAAAAAACGTTTCCTTACGAAGGGCACATGGGAGCTATGTTCTCTGATTCTCTCATGTTCATAACTTTTAACATGTTGTCTAGATATAAAATCTTTGCCTTATGTTTCCCTTCTTTGAATATTTTCAATATGTTGCTCTATTTATTCTGGAATAAAGTCCAAAGACAATCACTTAAGTCATGATATTTTGACTAAATGCCCAAATGATTTTTTTTTTTTTGTAAACTCCAGATGTCTTTTAGGATATATCTTGACAATGATCATTCAGTACTGATTTCCTAGGTACTAGTGTCAAATCTCTATTTTTCAGGAAAGTTTTCTTAAATGTTACCTTTTTTAAATTTAAATTACTTTTTACGTTTCCATTACTTTTTATTTTCTTCTTTGTAGGTCTTCTAATAGGTGATTATTCAACCTATGTGTATGTGTGTTGATATTCTTTGCTCACCTTCTATATCTACCACTTTCTCTTAAATCTCTTTGATTTGTTGAAATTCACTCCTTTCACCTATTTATTTTAAGTCATTATCTCCTATATTTATTCACCTTTAGATTCCATTTTAGTCTCCATTTCTCAAATAATATTAATTCTGAGTTCTCCCACCTCATTCCTGAGATTTTCTAATTTTGATTATAGTCCTTTCTTATTTAATGTTTTACTAGTTTTTAAGCGCATCTTGAAATAATAAGTTACATTTTTCAGCTGTTTTATAAGCATGTCTTTCTGTTATGTTTTCATTGCTGGGCTGTTATGTTCTGTATTTTTTTTTTCTATGATAAATTAGTGTTAGATTTTTTTTTACCAGTTTGAGATACAATTGACCTATAATATGGTGTAAATTTAGGGTATACAATTCAATGATTTTATGTATGTATATATTATAAAATGTAAAAATAATGTAAATGTAAAAAAATTTACAAAAAACTTGTAAAATGTAAAAAGTTAACACAACCAGCTTCATGTTGGATTTGAACACAATCTAATGCTATTGTTTCTTTTTATATGAATTCAGTTTTTCTTTATGAACAAGGGGTGAGTCAGGACAACTTTTCTGGCTTCAGTGCTCTAGGTCTTCCTCTTACAGCATCGTCTTTTTCAATGGCCTTACGCTTTCTGACATGTGGTTCCTCTGCTCTTTCATTTAGACTTCCTTTTTCCTTTCTTCTACCCTGTCCTTCCCCAATTGGACTCTACTCTCAGAACTCTCCCCTTGGTGTGAGACTTTCTCCTGAAAAGGAGCTTTGTAATTTTGAAAGTTCACAGAGCCAAGACTATACCAGCTCCTTCAGATCTTATCTTGGACCCCACCCAGCCACAGCTTTGCTGAGAGTGTGCAAAACTCCTCCTCACTCCAGTTGTTCTCAAATTGCTTCCCTTTGCGTTTCATTGAGTCCTGTTGTCAGTTTTAGTAGTTCTCATCTACCCTGCTGCTTCCTCCTGCGACATGGATAGACACTGTGTCCTTAGTTATTGGTAGTTTTCCTTCACCTGCTCGTATTTTGGGGTTCATGAAGATACCGTGTTCATCTAGATTTTTTAAGATGTTGACATTGGGCCTTGGATTTTGCCATTAAAGTTTATGTCTTTTTTTTAAAGGGGATTTTGGAAGATTTAAAAACCTCACTGTCCCTGCTACCATCTTCCCATCATTTCCATTGATTTATTTGTTCATTCATTTATTCAACAAATAAGTTTGAGCCCTGAATTGTAACCTTATGCCTCTTCCTATTCTCTTGGTGCCATTAACTTCAGGATCCTGCTGCTTGTAATTACCTGATTCCACTTAAGCCCAGAGGTATCTGCCACCTTGGGCTGATCATTCATTACTGAGAGAAGTCAAGAACTCTCTTCCCCACTACCTGTGCAGCCAAACTGGAGAGCTACATGTCCTGTGTCTCTTGCTTCTCATGCCACATCTGGACTTTACTATAAAAGCATAGTGTATTGGGGCACCTGGCTGGCTCAGTCGGTTAAGTATCCAACTCCTGATATCAGCTCAGGTCATGATCTCAGGGTTGTGAGATCGAGCCCCGCGTAAGGCTCCGAGCTCAGCGTGAATCTGCTTCTCCCTCTCCCTCTGCCCCTCCCCACTCCTGAAATAAATAAAACAAACTCTTAAAAAAAAAAAAAAAAGCATAGTGAATTTAATCTAGCTTCCCAAATGGCTACTAAAAGAATTGCATGAGGTAACTTGAGGCATAAGAGAGTTAACTCTCCTTGGGGCAAACCATGACTAGTGGGAAGCAGAAAAAAGGTTGGAGCTGGGCAGATAGATTCCCTCTACCTTCTTCCTACCTGGGACTGACTATTACAAGGCACATCTTCTTTGTTCTGCCTATCCTGAGATATCCATGAGGTTCACTAAGGCACCATCTGCCAGCCAAGGAGTGCTCCGTGGCTGGAGCTCCACCTAGAGGAGGTGTCTATTCTAATTCACACAAGAGTCAGGTATAGGCTAATGCTGCCCACTGGAGTGTAGAGATGCATGAACAATGATGAGCACCTAGAACAAGCAATAGGAACTGGGAAATCATTAAATTATCACCCATCACCCAGTTCCTTCTAGTGTATCTTTGCTAGATGGTCCACACTCTGCTGAACTGATCCCTATGAGATGTTCACTATGTCATTTTTAGCTTTAATTGTTTGAAACTTCTCCCTTTTTCTGTTTATTAACTTTTAACTTATATTTATTGATCTATAATTTGATGTTATAATATATATGATGTTACATTAAAATACAACTATAATTATATATATGCTATATATAATTATATAAACTACAAATAAAAATACAAACTATAAATTATTATTTATATTATAACATTAACTATATATAGATATATATAACTATAACTATATACAATAAGTATAAACTATATACTATAGTATATATAACATAACTATAAATTATAGTTATAATTTTAAATTAATATACACTATAGTATATACTATATATTATACATATTACATATTATGTACTATATATAATTATAATATAAGCTATAATTTATAATTTAATCTGTAATTAAACCTTTTTTGGTGTAGGGGCGCCTGGGTGGCTCAGTCGGTAAGCGTCTGCCTTCGGCTCAGGTCATGATCCCAGAGTCCTGGGATCGAGCCCCACATCGGGCTCCCTGCTCTGCTGGAAGCCTGCTTCTCCCTCTCCCACTCCCCCTGCTTGTGTTCCCTCTCTCGCTGTCTCTCTCTCTCTCTCTGTCAAATAAATAAAATCTTTAAAAAAAAAAAAAAACAACCTTTTTTGGTGTAAAATTAAATGGGTTCTGATGAATGCACACACAATTGTGTGACCACCAACACAATAAAGTACAAATATCTGCATCACTCCATAAAGATCCTTTGTACTATATAATCAGTCCCCTCCTCTTACCCACAGCAACCACTGATCTGATTTCTGTCCCTATAGTTTTCCCTTTTAGTGCATGTCATATCAATAGAATCATGTAACCTACGGTGTCAGACTTCTTTATTTTTTTTTAATTTTTTAAGCTTTTTATTTATTTATTTGACAGAGAGAGAGAGAAAGAGACAGCATACAAGCAGGGAGAGCAGCAGAGGGAGAGGGAGAAGCAGGCTTCCTGCTGAGCAGGGAGCCCAACATGGGGCTCTATCCTAGGACCCTGTGATCATGACCTGAGCCACCCAGCACCCCCAGACTTCTTTAACTTAGCAAAATGCTCTTGTAATTCAGCCATGTCATTACATATATCAGTAGTTTGTTGCTTATCACTGAGTTGTATTCCCTTGTAAGGATGTACCGCAGCTTGTTTATCTAGTCACCTATAGATGGACATATGGACATAGGGATTGTTTCCAGTTTCTAGTGATTATGAATAAAGCTGTTATAAACATTTGTGTACAGATTTTTTTTTTGTGGGCATATACTTTCATTTTTAGTGGGTGCAATTGCTAGGTCATATGGTAAGTGTACGTTTAACTTGATAAACCACTTCCAAATTGTTTTCAAAAGTGGCTGTACTGAATATTGGTATTCCCAGCACCTATGTACAGGACTATTTTTCATTAATTTTTAAAATTTGACCAGGACTCCATGAACCCATTCTCATCATTTAAATAAGTCAATCAACACAGAGATGCAAAATTCCCATTTCTCTCATCAATCTCTCTCCACTCCTTAAGTGTGGTCACTGTGATTGGTTTGGTGTTGTATAAAAATTCTTTCTTATTTTGAAAAGAATTAAAAACTCTTTGAGCGCCATAACCACCACCAAATTCTAATCCCTACTAGAAGGCAGGGCATGATAGCAACACTATTGGCATTGGTGTCAGCCAAACCTGGACTTTGATCCTGTATCTGCCACTTTCTAGCTCCAAACAAAGCGTGGAAATAGCAGCATGCATATGCTGTTAATTGGAGATATACATCTCTCCTTATAATTAATACATGAAAATAAAATATTTAAATATATATTACATACATATTTGAGTTTCCATTTGCCATTCCTAATTAATATAGATTTCTAGTTTTCTGCCATTTTTGGACAGTAAAGGTTAACACATTAATATATGAGACTGCCTTGGATCCTAGACAAGGCACATTAGTGTGAAATATTCATCTGGAACTTTGTTGTCCAGAAAAGTCTGCAGGAAAGCCTTAAGATGAAAAACAGGAGTAGGGGTTACAAACAGCCCATTTCTAACATTTATAAATCAGCTGTAACTGACCAAATGCAGTGATGAGTCTAAAAGTAGTAAAAACCTAGAAGGGTGAGCGTGCCAGGGGCTGGAGGGAGGGGAAAATGGGGGAGGTGCTGTTCAACAGGTATAAAGTCTCAGTCATGCAAGATGAAAAAGTTCTAGATCTGCTGTATGACATTGTACTTGTAGTTAAGAATACTTAACTATGCACTTGAAAAGTTAAGAGGGTAGATCTCACGTTATGTGTTCTTACCACAATAATAAAAAAGGGAAGGGTATTAGTGGAAAATTTGATGAAATCTGTAATTTAGCCAATAATGTTGAATTACTGTTAATTTCTTAGTTTTGACAAATGAATGCTGGTTATGGAAGATGTTACCATTCAGGGAAGCTCGCTGAAGGGTCTACAGTAACTCTCTGCACTGTCTTAGCAATGTTTCTGTAAGGCTAAAATTATTCCAAAGGATAAAGGTTATTTTTTTTTTACGTAATGAAAACCAAGTCACCCACACAAGGGTATTGGCTGTACGATTTTTATAATGGCAAAAATTGAGGTAAAAACCAGGGACACCTGAGCGTCTCAGTGGGTTAAGCGTCTGCCTTTGGCTCAGGTCATGATCTCGGAGTCCCGGGATCGAGCCTCTGCATCGGGCTCCCTGCTCGGCGGGAAGCCTGCATCTCCCTCTCCCACTCCCCCTGCTTGTGTTCCCTCTCTCGCTGTGTCTCTCTCTCTCAAATAAATAAATAAAATCTTTTTTTAAAAATTGGGGTAAAAACCATTTAAGAAGTATGACTAAAAAAAATTAGTGTGTATCATGTAGTTATTAAAAAGATAAAGTTGATGCTGAGTATTATGTAATGACATGGAAAGCAGTGCACACTATATTGTTAAGTAGGAAAAGAAGCTTACTAAAGCTTTTATATTATGATCTCATTTGTGTATATGTGTATTTTTTGTCTTATGTAAAAAATACATATATCTATGTAGGTTAGTATAAAAGATGCCTAGAAAATTAAACACCAAACTGTTTACACGGTACTTTATTCAGGTACTGGTCGCGGAAAGCTATGTCTATTCTATACGTGTGGGTTATACGCGTAAGTCGTGTTGAATATTTTATCGAGCTCAGGACAGCCCTTACGCCTGGCCAAGAGAGGCTCCTACCTCAGACCTCATGGGTTACAGTGTGGAAGTCACAAGCACACAGTGCAAAGGTAAATATATTAAAGAACCTAAGGGATCAGGTACTCACGGCTGACACAGAGCAGCCACACACTAGAGCCCATACTGGGACTTACACCACGTAGGCCACAGGAAGGGTTTCTCTGCATCTCTTGCCCTTTGTTCTCAAAACAACTGGTGACTTTCTCCAATGTTGTGAGGAATTGTAGGTTGTTCTGCCAACAGCCAGGAAGGACATTGCTTAGGAGTGTGAGGAAGATTTGAGCTGTGGAAGCACTTAGGTAAGAGAAGAGACAAATTAATTAGCTTGTCAAATCCTTCTTCTCGCATATATCAATGTTATAGATTCTTGCATAATAAAGTATCTTTTCCCAGGAGTACTTAGCATGTGTTTTCTTGCTTTCTTTAAGTTCCGGTTGACAGACCTATTAGTATTCACACATTACTGCAGTCTTAGCAATAGTACATATAGCAACCAAAGAACAGTTTATAATATTAAATAATATCATTCTTTTTTTTTTAAAGACTTTATTTATTTGACAGAGAGAGACACAGTGAGAGAGGGAACACAAGCAGGGGGAGTGGGAGAGGGAGAAGCAGGCTCTCCGCTGAGCAGGAAGCCCGATGCGGGGCTTGATCCCAGGACTCTGGGATCATGACCTGAGCTGAAGGCAGATGCTTAACGACTGAGCCACCCAGGCACCCCAAATAATATCATTCTTAATTCTTTTTTATGCGTAGTCTAGACCTGGCATACTTGAAGCATGAAGCATAATCCCAATTTTTTGCATTAGCAACTGATGGTCATGCACACGGGAATTGTATGCAATTTTATATTTATAAAAATATTTTATAAAATATAAGTAAATTTTTTAAGGATTTATTTATGAGAGAGTGGGGGAGGGGTAGAGGGAGAGAATCTCAAGCAGACTCCCCACTGAGTGCAGACCCCCCCCACCCCCAGACGGGGCTCAATCTCATGACCCCAAGATCATGACCTGAGCCAAAATAAAGAGTTGGAGGCTTAACTGACTGAGCCACCCAGGTGCCCCAAGATATAAATTTTAAAACAAGTAACTAAGCTTTATTTGAATAATTTTTGTTCAGATTTTACTCTTCATTAATTATTCTTTTTTGCTCTTTAATAACTTTTTGAGACCATACAGGAAAAATAATTTTAATTTTTCAATATTTTAACATTTACTTTAATTACATTTTTGATGAAGTACAGGCAAAGTTGGAATATTTGACTATGATTACATTTAATCTCTTAATCCTATAGATCATAGAGAATGAGAACAAGCTGGTATTGGGATACAACCACACATAATGAAAGGGGAACTCAGAAGAGGAAGGGCTGAAAAGAAAATGAACAAAAAAGTGGGCTGCTTCAATGTTTTTAAATTGCAGACAATGAAAGTAAATAGACTTCCACTAAGCATGACCCACATACAATTTACAAACATTACAAATTATTTACTGAACAAAGACTTACTGACTGAACAAAATAAAATAAGCAAGGAAAGTATTCTTAGCAAATCTACAACCTGAACAGTCAGATAAAACAACTGTGACTTTATGTTCTTTACTAAAGGGTTTTTTTTTCCTGATCAAAAGATGACAATGAAAAAGATAATTTTTTATATAAAATTCACAACTTAGAAGAAATAAATGCAATTCTGGCCTGCCCATTAGACAATAAAGAAATTACCAAAAAAAATTGGCAAATTGGATGAGAAAAATAAAAACTTTGAAACTTTTTTCTCTCATTTTTTTATTTTATTATGTTATGTTAATCACCATATATTACATCATTAGTTTTTGATGTAGTGTTCCATGATTCATTGTTTGCGTGTAACACCCAGTGCTCCATTCAGTACGTGCCCTCTTTAATACACATCTTTAGGGTAACCCATCCCCCCACCCCCCTCCCCTCTAGAACCCTCAGTTTGTTTCTCAGAGTCCATAGTCTCTCATGGTT
>NC_138375.1:105900183-105936349 GCF_054177405.1 Leptonychotes weddellii
GTCCATAGTCTCTCATGGTTCGTCTCCCCCTCCGATTTCCCCCCCTTCATTTTTCCCTTCCTACTATCTTCTTTTTTTTTAACATATAATGTATTATTTGTTTCAGAGGTACTTTGAATCTTTACCGTTTACAGGAAAGTGATCCTACAAAAAGTCTGTCGTGATCTTTTTAAATCATGAGGATGCTTCCAGAAGAACGTAAGCTGATTCAAATGATTGCCTAATAATTTTCCATTGGATAAAGATGGGGAAAATGTAATATATCATATTATAATAAAATATTTTTTTCAAATGGAGAAACTGTAGAAACTCTGTTAAATTTTAAGTTCAAAGACAAAGTATTTTGTTAGCCAGTCTTCATAAGCAGTTCTGGCCAAGGAAAGTATTTGGGAGTGGAAATACTTAGGTTCTCAATTAAAAGAACACACAATGTTACTTACAACCAAAAATACATAAAGAAACAAAACAACACAAAAAACCTGCCTATGCAAATACAAGAACTATAAAAAAGTCTAAAGTAACAGTAACTGAACAAGAATAATCAACACGGAAACTCATAAACAAATAAATAGGGATATAAGATATTGCTGTGATATTATTAAGAGAATAGATGTTGTGTATTTAACCAACCTTGTGTGACAATAGCAGCACAATATTCATCGAGTTTCTTTTCTTTTCTTTTTTTTTTTTTTGACAGAGAATGAGAGACAGCGAGAGAGGGAACACAAGCAGGGGGAGTGGCCAATAATAACTAATATTTATTAAGTGCTTATTATGAGCTAGGCACTGAGCTTGTTACCGCTTATACAATGGTTCACAACACCTCCATGAGGTAAACATTCCAATTTCACTTTACAGCTAGGACTATAAACTGAGGCTTGGAGAGGCAAAGTTGCTTGCCCAGATGCTCAAAGCTGAATCAAGTGTACATTCACTGTGTCCATCCTGATGGGGACTGGCTGCTAAGGGCTGATGGAACTCCAGGGAATGCAGGGCCTCTTCCGGGAAAGATCAGCTCTCTACCCCTGGAAGGCCATCATTAGGCACTGATGGCTTTTGTTTCAAAGACTTTCCAGTCTACAAAAGAAACCAGTGAAACCAGAAACACTTCCAGGGAGCCTAAGATGATAACATGCGAAGCCAGTAGTATTTCTCGTACTTTTTCCACCAAAATAACCCATCAGAGCAAGAATGAATTCTTAACTCTTTGGGTTCAGCCCAAAAGATTCTGATCAATTTCTTGTGCTGTCTCTTTAAAATCATACACACAGGGACGCCTGGGTGGCTCAGTCGTTAAGCATCTGCCTTTGGCTCAGGCATGGTCCCAGGGTCCTGGGATTGAGCCCCGCATCGGGCTCCCTGCTCCACGGGAAGCCTGCTTCTCCCTCTCCCACTCCCCCTGCTTGTGTTCCCTCTTTTGCTGTGTCTCTCTCTGTCAAATAAATAAATAAAATCTTTAAAATCATACACATATTTTTCTCCATACTGTGTGTGTGTGTATATAATGTTTTTCTTCCAGATCTTCAAGTAAAAATGACACTTCAGAAGGGATTCTACGTTCATCTTAGAGTTTAAAGCTCTTTGGCATTCTGTCTGCTCCTCTGGTTTGAATAGCAGAGCCCTCAACGCCATCAGTGGCTACCTTGGTAGGGTTTACTTGGCTGTTAGGTGAGCTCAAAGCCCTGCAGGTAAAGGGGAAGCTAGATTAACTCCTTCCCAATTTAGTTCAGGACCTGTCCTGTTTGTCTTTTACTTTAATCATCCTCCTAGCCTGCCTCTGACAGTTTTGAAGGGACGTGAACTCCTTGCCATTACAGTTGTCCAGTCTGCTTGCCTGGAGAGCTCTGGGGAGTAAGACATTGAGCAATGAATGAAGGAAACTTTCAAATTTGATATCCTATGATCCTGTAATTTTGTAAGTCTTCTACAGCAGCAATTTCAAGAATCAGTAAATATTTATTCAGCTCTTTTTAAAGGGCCAGATACTATATGAGGTAGTGATGAACAGCACAGTCTTCTTGAAACTCAGTTTCCTAGGAGAGATATAAACAAGCAGGGAACTATAATACAGCTCTCACAAGAGAAGCATGGAAGCTCGGGAAGCTCAAAGGAAGGTCACCAAGCCTGGAACAGTGGAGATGGATCTTAGCAGGCTTCTAGGAGGAGGTGCCAAGAGGTTTGAAGAATGAGCAGAAGTTGACCCAGGTCCTTCTGAAAGGCCCTGGAGTTGAGATTCATTTCCGTGAGTTTCAGGTCCCTTCCCTGCCCTCCTGCTTTTGTTTACCCATTCTACTTGGCTGCTAGGATATTTAGGAACAAAAGTGCTAACTTTTTAATGATCAGTTGTAACCATGGACGTGAAGAGAGAATAAGGAGCCCATCCCATCACACAAAACTACATCAGAGAGGGGGACTAGACTCCAGGTTTTTGGCAACAAGGTTACCGGGTAGATCCTAAACTCGCTTGAGCCGGTCACAGCTGTTAACCGAGGGGAAGGGAGGGGTGATTCGTGCTGCATGTGCCTCCTGTGAACACAAAGAAAATATCGTTCAGGGAAGAAGCAAGCTTCTCCTTCTAGTAGTACGTGTTTTGGTCATCACACAGTAGATAGCCAAGCCAATAATCCAGCCTGCAAAACTGCCAGCTCAAAAAAACCAAACCCTTTGAAGTGGCTAATGAATACACTCTTTTTAACTTACTCCCATCTCATTGCTCAAAGCTGTGCAGTTGCTCCTGGGCAGAAGTTTCACTAATGTAGGGATGTTGACTGGCCACTGCATCAAATATTTATCAAGTCACAGATGGGAATCTACAAAGAGTTTGCAGAGAGGTTTAGTGTCTCCCTTTGGCTCTCGGGGAAGCACGTCAGCACTGCAGAACGCAAGCCCACAAACACACACCTTCCAGCCGATGCTGGTGGTGGCTGACCCATTTTAACCAGGTTAAATGAGGCCCCACTTAAAGACATCACTGTTTTTTCTTAAAGTAAAAGTAAAATATCTTCACCGTCACCATACGCACAAGACGTAGTGTGCGTCTTTTAAATAAAACGAATGATACTGTATCCAATGTTTGAAAGCATTTCTCTGTTTCGCTTTTCTCATTTAACAATAGATTCTTAACATCTTTGCAGGACATTGAGTATTTTTCTACAGCGTATTTTTATATATTTACACAATAATCTAGTGTATGAATGTGCCATGATTTACCCAACCAGTTTGTTGGGATTGGCTATTTAAGTTGTATCCAGCTTTCCACTATGTAAGCGATGGTTTTGCTGAACATCCTTATAATTAATTATTTGTGCCCGGTGAGGACGTTTTCTCAGGCAAATGAGTGGAAAAGGAATTGCCAAGTCAAAGAGTTCATCTGTTATGCCAGCGTACATTTCCAAGATCAGAGTCTAAGAGGGGGTGGGGCTGGCACTTTTGGGGGCGCTGTCAGCTCACCCATCCTAAGCGGGTCACTGAGAGCTACAAATTAGTCCAGGAGTTTGGGGGTCGGTTGGTTTTTATATTTGTTTGTTTTTGTAACAGCCTCTTTGAAACTTGAACTTTTTTTCCTCTTTAACAGCTATCTTATTTCGCTATCTCCCATCTTTATTTAGTGACACTGGAGAGAAAGAAGGATCTCTTCAATGATAAACAGCCGCAGCTGGGCTCAATAAGGAGTTATGGATTGCTGTTCTGCATTACTATCAACCACAGTTATTATGTCGGGTCTATCAATATCTTTTTCCTCTAACAATAGAAGGCAAGCTGTTTCCTGCAATTGAAGTCTCCTTAGAGCAGAGGTTCAGTGATATGTAGAAAAAAGATGAAGGAGTAGTTAAAATAAAATTGCCACCCTTTTGTTTGGCCAAACAAAGATATTAACAATAAACAATGGCCATTTACTATCATCAAGTGATCACGAAAGAATGAGCATTTAACACACAGGCACTTGAACCAAAAAAAGGAGGAGGAGGAGGTAATTCCAGAATAAACGCATTCTTACCTAGGACTGAACAATTGGCATTCTTGCACTGATACTCAAATTGTTCTTATTTTTCTTCTCACCAAGGATTTGGAGACAACCTTTTGGACTGGCATCAGCCTGTGGACCCTGGCTTGAGAATCGCTGTCTGACAGGCTGGCGACCATGTCTGCTACATGGAGTGGGATCTGACCCAGTCCTCTTCCGCCCTGGACAAGAGAGAAGTGAGAGAAACCCTCTATTCCTTCCAGGAGTCTCTTCCTCCTTGCTTGGTCTATATGGCATTTCCAGATGGCAGTTATTTGGGTATCATTTCCATAGCCTGTGCATCTCCACAAACCACCTATCTTGTTATTTATTTAGCACTTGTTTTAAATCAATACTTTTTTAACTTCAAAAATAAAATTTTGGTAAAGAAACTTTACAAATGTTAAAACCATTATCCTTTGTCTTAAATAAAGTGAAATGATGTTACTAGATTCTAGATCTGATTTACGTGCCAAAAATTCCAAGATTGAGTCCTGTATTTTCTTGGTTTCAAAAGAGAGAGAGCAATGAAAAAAGAGAAAGAGCGAGCGAGAGAGATTGATTAGCAAGTGAAAGGTGTTAAAGATACATTAGTACAGATATGAGACCCTGCCCTTGGCACAACTACAAGGATTGAAGGAGAATTGGAATGGAAATAAACTTCTCACCATGCGAGGTCATGTATTCATGGATGCTCTATCTGTGTGCCCCTAGTAGGGGTCCCACAGTTTGGAAAGTAGAAAGAGAACCAGACTTGGTTTGGAGGCCTGGCCTGGCTGATTGCAGACTCTAAACCCTCAGGCAAATCACTTCACCTCTTCTTAAAACCTCAGCTTCTCCAGCTGTAAAATGAGATGATAATAATCTCCATCAGGGATATCTCGAGAATAAAGCATTCTGTAATCTCTAAAATGCTATACCTGTCATGGAGGATTAGCCTCACTTGTGAGAGCACTTTTATTTATGGGTATCAAATCTTTTCTCCAGAGGCCCAGAATACATTTCCAGGCTAAACATGTCACTACAGCCTAAAAGAAGTAAGTGGATTAAAACCTTTAAAAATGAAATACTTGATTCCGTATGATGTGGGATAGTCCCTAGTAGGACTGAACTAAGCATTTTTAGGAATTCTGATTACTTGCTCAGTGACTCTAATCAGGAGGGCAGGGACCATGCCTGTTTCTTTCTCTTCTCTGTCCCTTGCACCTAATTCAGTGTGTGGCACATCAGGAACGTTCAGTACATGGTGAGTGCATGAATGAGATAACATCCCTATGTTACACCTTGGTCTTCGTAGTAGATATCTATGGCTTTTTGCCACCCAGCGAGGTATTAATCATGTTTTAATTTTCTATATTTTATGATGCTTTGCCATCTTGGGGCCTCACAGACCCAGCAAGGGACTGCCCCTCCCAGGGGTACCTAATTCCTAGAATTAACAAACAACTTGCCTGTGAGCACCCTTTTAATATGTAAACCAATCCACACCTCCCCTCCCCCCCCCATCCACCTCCTTTTTATCAGGCTCCTGCAGTGGACACTATCCCCCTGCCCTACATCACCCTAAGGCCAGGTATGAGATAGCTAGGGACCCCCCCTGTAGCCCAGAGCCCACTAAAATAATTCCATTATTTGAACTATCCAGTCCTAAACCTGGCCAGCTGTTGACCCTTTCTTGCCCATTCCTTCCCATGAAAACCACAACAAAGGCTTTGGCCCTGCTTTCTTTTCTTTACTCTTGCCCCTGCCCCCTGGTGCTTCCTCCATGTGGCCCTGCTTGGTGTGGCTGGCCCCCTCCTCTTGGGAACTGTGGGTAACAAACTATCGTTGCGGTGGCAATCCTCTCTCCCTGTGTTAGCTTGGCCTTATCGGAATAACCAACTCCAAGTAGACTTTAAAACAAGGATCAACCTTGAGAACACCCCAAGTGTTCTCAATTCGTGGTTAAAGGGGAGTTAGTCTCCCCTCCCACTCGGCAGGGGGAGTATAAGGCTCAGGTCTGAGCCAACTGACTCATGGCATCAGGATAGTCTCAGAGATGAACACATGAGCACATTAAAGTTGCAACGAGTGTTTTGCTGGGACAAAAACTCTTGATTTTTTTTTTTCCTGCTGGATTAGAAACTGGGAAAGCTTTAGGTCTGGAGCTATGCAGCCATTTTGCTAGCTGGAGGCAAAGAGCCTGTTTGAAATGGAGCCAATCTGGGAAAGCAGTGCCAAGAGAGGAAGAGAAATCAGTTCCTCACAGCATCATTTGAACCAATCCCACTCCTGCACTTTCCAGTTACCTATTTTTAAGCCAATTTAGTCTGGGTTTTCTGTACTTACAAATAAAAGCATCCTAACTTACAGGGCTTTCTTTCCCCTCTTCTTGATACCCAAAGCCACATTTGGGGATATTTATAATTGCAGTTTTAATTAATTCAGTTCCATAGTCAGTGCGTGCCAGGCGCTGGGCTGGGCCATGGTGACACATCTACTAAAACACTTGAAAGAGCTTCAGTGTAGAGAGGTGGAAAGACATGCAAACAACCAGCGGAGAGTAGGATAAGGGCTTTCACGGGGGCTCATGCAAAGACTGCGGAGCAGGCAAGGAACAATGAAATCCGCCCGGACGTTCTCCCTCTTCTGTCCTGTATTAGTCACAGCCTTGACTCAGCCGTCTTGCGGGGTATCTCTCCCACTCAAGGAGCATCAGCTCTATGGAGTGCTAACACTGAGCGAGGGCTTCCTGCGCCACTGTGCTGGTGCCCACGTCATTCTCTCAGTTCCTTTCTAGGGCAGACAGATCTCCATTTTAGAGACAAGGATTCCTCTCTTAAGGGGCTGAGCTAGGGTGAACAACCCTAGTCAACTCCATGGTAGAATCCGAACTCACATGTGGACTATCTGCCCCCTGAAGGCCATGCACTTCATTATCAAGCTGCTCAGCATGTGCCCATCAGGCTCCACCCTGTAATTATAGAAGAGCCCTCCAAAAATGTTCCCTATTTTACAGCAGAATTTGCTATAAGATTATTTTATATTATAGTACAGGGCAAAAGGTAGTCAATGTAGACAACTCTTTTTTTCCCCACACAAGTTATTTTGAGAACCCCAGCGAGTGAGTAAAACGAGGTGCACCTGTGTATGGGCATATCCTTGCTCAAGACCCCAAACTCTCATTTGAGATGTCTCTCTGCCTGGTGGTCCTCTGAGAGGCGGAGCAGCCAGATGCATTATTAAGTGGAGAAGAAGCCCCTGGGCCCCAAGATCAGGACTGCCTGCGGTTGGAAGGGCGAAGCAAGATTTCCGACTGACACGGTTCAGCCAATGGTGTCTTTGCTTCCAGCAGAGCATGTGGGGCTTTGGAGAGTTTCACTGCGCCTGATGGAGGCACCGGAGGCAGCCGGAGCCCCAGGCATACCGGCCACCTTGGCAGATTTCCTTTTTAAGCTTCATGTTGGCTTGTCAGCCTCATCAACCCAAACCAGTTAAACAAACAATTTATTAGACTGGCAGCCTCTCTGGATGCTGCAACTTTTATTTAAGGGACTGTTGGCTTTTCCAATTTCAACTATACCGTAACAATTTTCTTTCCAGAGGAAACAGGGTGGATCCTTCAGCCCGGGTAAGAAGTGTCTATTATATGGATGTGGACATGGAATTCATATGCAGGCTATGAATATTCATAGGCTTTCCTAGACATATCACATCAAATCTGTGTAAGGGAAAAAGTATTTCACTTTAAAATCAAAGCTGAGGGCGCCTGGGTGGCTCAGTTGGTTAAGCGACTGCCTTCGGCTCAGGTCATGATCCTGGAGTCCCAGGATCGAGTCCCGCATCGGGCTCCCTGCTCAGCGGGGAGCCTGCTTCTCCCTCTGACCCTCCCCCCTCTCATGCTCGCTCTATCTCATTCTCTCTCTCAAATAAATAAATAAAATCTTTAAAATAAAAAAAAAATAAAATCAAAGCTGAGTAGGATGTTTTTAAATCATCATTAGGTTCTTATTATAAATGAATGCATTTATATTAAATCTGGATTCAAATTAGGAATAATTCACACAATGCATAATTAGATAACTTGCTTTCTCCCCTTCGTGGTATATTCTCAAAGATCTTTTTATGATCATTTAATTTTGAGCCTTTTGAAATAGATGTGAATAGACACACTGGATTTTGTAACACATTACTGCCTGCTTGATTTCAAAATTGCTATTTTAGGTTTCTTGACAACTAAGAATGGCCTTATTTCTTTCTGACAGTTTTTCCAGTGATTGGTCAGGATGACTGGGATTTCACTGCCCTGTTTCGTTTTACTTTATGTATTCACAGATGTCCTTGCAATTCAGTTTTTACTCCTATGAAGTCCTGATTTTATTGTTCATTTTATTATTCATAAGAAATATACAAGTCTCCACAACGGCAGTAACTGCCATCTGCTCAAGCTTCCTCCGGGCCATTCACTGTGCATGTACGTCACAGCTTGTCCACCCCTCGGAATGACCCGGGGAGCAGGATTCCATCTTTTTCTCACATTAGAGTTGAACATACTGCAGCTCCAAAAGTTCAAGATATCTTGCCTAAGAAACCCTGCTCATGAGAAAAGGAACTGAATTATCAGCGCATCCCAAGTCGGCACACTTATCCTGCCCACTGGTTCTTTCTCTCCACACCATCCGGAGCCCCTTCCAGCTCCAGCCACCATTCTCAACAGTGGGGAGGAGGGCAGACAGAGCTCCCTGACACCAGCTGGCAGGCTCCCCAGCATCCCAACTGAGGCCGAATCATAAATGTGGACTTCGGTCCCCACAGGTGGTACAAGGGCCGGGTCCTCAGCATGCCTGCATTCCCTGGCTGGTCTCAACCCACCGCGGAGCCTCTCTCCATTGGGGGCTTGGATTTATGTCGATGCGGACATTCCGAGTTCTTCATAAATATTTGTAGTTGCTGTTGGACATTTGGGGGCTCCAAAAGAGGGAGAGGGAGAGTTGCTTCAGAGGAAAACAATTCATTTAAATATACCTTTAAAAGAGTTCCCGCTTTGATTTTCACGATGACCTGAATTTGCTCTCCTTCTGCAAGTGCCTGACATGACTCTGAGGGTGACTGAGAAGGCACTGACATCTCGCCCCGCACACCGGCCTTTCCATCTTTTCTGAGGCCCAGGGCTACCCTCCTTCTGGCCTGAGCCCTCCCCTTTCACCGCTGCCACCTTCCAGGGGCCTGGTTGGCTTCCCAGCCCTTCGGGTCTCCAAGAAACAAGAGGAGAGAGAAAGAGGGGGGCTGCTACCGTCTCAGGCCTTGCCATCAGATGCATGCCCTGCCTCTTGATCAGCAAAGAAGGGCAGATGAAAAGACCCGTCAGCCCCGCCCGCCCGCTCCTGTCTCTGTCACAACTGCTTCTTTAGCCTCCAAAGCATTCGGAGCTTTCCCACAGCAGGAAACGAAAATGCTCTTTTCCCAGACATGAGAGCCGAAGTTCTTCCCAAGCCATGGGACCTGTCTGTCTTCCGTTGGAATCTTTCATCTTCGCTTCCATTCCCTCCTTTCAGAGCTTCTTCAATAATTGATGGCGTTCTGAGTGGTACAGCCGTGGCATCTGAGTGGCTGAGTCAGGCTGGGCAGGATGGGGAAGAGGAAGGTGGCGCTGCTGTGGGCTCCTGCTCAGCGGCAGCCCGTGCCCCCTTCTCCGCACCCCTCCTCCTCCGGCTCCCAGGCCCAGCCCAGTGGCGGACCCCGAAGAGAGTCCACTCGGGTCAGGTGGTCTAGACGCAGTGGCCGAGATGGGGATTCTTGTGCAAGTGCCTTATTGAGGGACCGCCTTCAGGAGAAACCTGTCATGGGAAGAGGGAGAGAAACAGGGCAGGGCGGCGGGGGGTGGGAAGTGTTGGACAAAGATGGGACTTAGGAAAATCTAGCCTAGACCCGATCCCCTTGCCCCACCCGCACCCCCCCTCCCCCAGAGCACTGCAGGATAAACTGCACCTCAGAGGTGGTCCTGCCCAGGGAAAAGGGCTGGGCTGTGACATTCCCCCCATCAGTCAGCCAAATGCCACACCTGCCCTTGGGATGCGTGTGAACTCCCAGGCATGTCCCACCAAGAGGCTCTGCAACCAAAAACAGCCCTTTGGTGACAAGTCCAACAGGTGCAGCAGCAGGGGGTGGTGCGTGCGGACCTGGTCAAGGGACCCAGGCTGGGTACCACCAGCAGCTGCTCCAGGGCTCAAGAACTAGTTGTGAGGATGACTGAGCAGTTCTATTCATGCTGGACATACCTGGACTCCCTCTCCCCTCCCTCCTCCCTTTCTAATTTCCCTTCTTCCTCCCCTCCTTCCTCCCCCACTACTCCCCTTCCTCTTCCACCCTCCCTCTTTCCTCTCCTCACTCCGTCCAACAGATATTTATCAGTAAACCAGTCCTGGGGCACCTGGGTGGCTCAGTCGTTAAGCGTCTGCCTTCGGCTCAGGTCATGATCCCAGGGTCCTGGGATTGAGTCCCGCACTGGGCTCCCTGCTCCGCGGGAAGCCTGCTTCTCCCTCTCCCACTCCCTCTGCTTGTGTTCCCTCTCTCGCTGTGTCTCTCTCTCTGTGTCAAATAAATAAATGAAATCTTAAAAAAAAAAAAAAAGCAAACCAGGCCTCAGGGAGCTTATAGTCTCTGTAAGGAGACAGGCAGTGGACAAGCAAATGAAGAAACACACAAAATAATTCCAAACTGAGATCACCGCTCTGAAGGAAATAGAGTAGCAGGAGAGAGGTTAACAGACAAGGCAGTGAGGGACCCATTTTTGGTTAGGTAGTCAAGAAGGCTTCTCTGAGTAAACAAGCACACATTTCACTTGTAAGCTGAGTCCTGAAGTTAGGGGAGGCCCCAGTAGTGAGAACACAGGGCCAAGGGGGCTCCAGGGAGGGCAGGCAGTGATGCAAGTCCACAGGAAGGAGGTTTGCGTGCTCTAAGAGCTGACGCAAGTCCGGAGAGGAGCTGGGGAAGTGTGACTTGGTCCAGACAATGCCAAGCCTTGTAGGCCATGGGAAGGGGCCTAGAAGTGACCTACTTGCAGCTGAAAACCCGACTCAGGGCATTCGGATGTGCGAGGAGAATGTAGTCTCTTTACTTCCTCTCATGGATCCAAACCTTAAGCTTCTCCTAACTCCAGGAGAAAGCTGACTTTTCAATATTTGTATCTCACACTCAGAAAATGCCAGAACACGTTTGTCCTTTTCTTCCCCAAGATGGCCTCTAGGGTATGGGGAGCTTACACATGATCCTCGTGATGGCAGGGGAGGGCCTTGGACCTAATGTGGGTCCTTCTGTGGCTCTCAGAGTCTTTTCAGCCCCTGCGGCACAGTGCTTGCTCTCTTCCTCTGACCACCCTCCTGCAGAAGGCCATAACTGCTGAGCATGCCTGTTTCATCCCTAGTTGTGTTCTCCATCCTCCAACACCCCAGCCTTGATCTTGCTGGTGCTGCAGACCAGCAGCCTACCCTTGATTCCCATTCATCCCCGGACGCGGGGGTCAGCCTTGCATCCTCAGCTTTTCCAAGGTCAGTCACCTTTTCAAACATCTCCACCACATCCTTCCATGGCGTCCATGGAAGCTTCTGGACACCTTCCATGCTGTAAGGAGCCAATGCTAGATTTTTTATGATTCAGCTCTATGCATGCCATGACATCAGTTTTACCCTGATGTGACAGTTTCATATTTGCCTGGATGGTACCCTGCAAAGTAGGGGCCCTCCCAGGGTCCAAATCAGAATCAGGAAGCCAGGTGAAAATGTCCCATCAAGCTACTAACAGGGGAGATCAAGCACACATGTTTCACCATCTCTGCCCCCTAATTCCTCCAGTGTGGATTTCCCACCTCACTTTTTCTTTCCTCCAGAATTGACATCACCATTCACTCTTAGCAGACGCTGCAGTAACAGATTAGTTGTTGGAGACTGCTCTTGACGGGGAAAAGAATGATACCTTGGTTTAATATCTTCACATTATTATTCCTGTTATAAATGGTATAAAAAGAACCCAACACTTGCAGTACAGAAATTGAAGGGGCCAAGGATAGAGACAGAGACTGTCGGAAGCCAGAAGCTGGTATGTAGTTCCCCAGGACAGATGTTAGCAGCTTGAACTGGAGTTGTAGGCAGCGGAGGGAAGGGAACAGAAGTGATACATAGTTTGGGTGTAGACCTGGTGGATAGACTATGTAACAAGCATTTATTGAGCACATGCTCGAGGAAGGCCCTGGAAAGACACAAAGATGAGGAGGACACAGTCCCTGCACTCAAAATTCTTGCAAAATAATAGATAATAAGAAAACACATGGAAGCAATGAATGTCACACTAGGTTAGCACTGGAATTGTGGATAGGGGAGATGAGAAATAGGAATCCGTGAAAGTAAACTTCGTAGGTCCAGTACTGGTTAATGCACTTCAATACCATCATTCCCATAATAGTCGTGTGACCTCGAGTAAGTCACTTAACCTCTCCAAGCCTCAATTTCCTCAAGCCACAAAAAGACAAAATCAAACAAAGCAAAAAAAAAAGGATGCAACAATTAAGTCTACTCCATAGGGGTGTGTGAGGACTCAATGAGATTGTATGTAAGGCACTTAGGATATCGACTGGCTCATAACATATATTTTTTATCATCCAGCAACTTAATCGAGTACCTGTATTACTTCACTTCCCTGAAATGCACTTCCCTGACTGTATGCCTCTCTACATCCATGGGAGGGCTTCCCGATGGGGCAATCTTCCATGGCAAAGACAATGTTAATCAGCCACTAGTGTCCCCCCCCGACACTGTCTGCCTAACACTTGTATAGAAGATGAGAGCGGCCCCACACCATTGGAGTCTCTGGTCTGATAGGAAAGATGAGGCATAAGTGTGTGAATAAGGCATAATACAAGACAGCATTTGAGTTAGTGATTCATACAACATATCACTTTTAAAGGTACATAGAGTGATAAGAGACTTACTCAATCCCCCCAGATGCCCTCCCAGGGAGGCATTATCAATCTATTTCACAGATGAAGAAACCAAGGCTCAGGGAGATCACACCTAAGATTAGCTGGTAATTCACCTAAGATCACACAGCTAGTAAATGACAGATGTATGACTCCATAGACCACACTTGTATGTAAGCAGCATCAGCCAGTCAGTAGCTACCCCTTGAATGCCAGCAACCGAGACATTATGCTGAGCTCACCGTATTCAATTTGGGCCAGCTGCAGACTGCGATATAGACTTGCAGAAAACAGAAAGGTTAAATGCATGCCTCCGTGGCTAGGAGGAGCACTGGGCATCGAAGAGGAGGCATAGGAGGAGCACTGGGCATTGAAGAGGCACCAAAGAACCTCCTCACTGTATGAAACTTCAGGCAGGTCTCATGACTTCTGTTTACTCCTCAGTAGCTTCGGTCACTTTAATTTATAAAACGGTGCCCCAATTTGGTAATTAAAATGGCCAGCCCCCATGTTTTAATAAATATGTCTACTATGACTTAAAGTTAAATGTTGTTAAAGGTCCCCCTTTGTCCTGGAGCTGGGGGATGGGATGTGATAGGCTTCTGTAAGTACCTCTCATTCTCCACCCCCCACCCCAGCTCCTGCAGGGCCAGGCGGGCTGAGGAAGAAGAGGTAACAGAAGTAACGTTCTCACTCTACAGTGCTAATGTTAGACTTGGCAGAAGTGTAAGGCTGACTCTCTTGAGGGGCTTTCATGTGTTCTTTGGAGACTCCATCAATGTAGATTGCTCCTTCAGTTTCCTTGACATGAATGAATGTATTCCTATTCTGTTTGATTGCTTACAGCTCCATCCATAGCCCTGGGTATCTTGGATTCCACTTCCTGTACCAAGCTCCCATTGCCTCTTTTGCTGGTCCTCTTGGCCAAAATCTAAGATGGTCCCACACTGATGCTCTCTTAAACGTGGTCCATATCTGATCACGGAAAACACTCACGAGCTCCACCGCACTCTAGGAGAGCGATGACTTCCCACATTTCAGCCCTCCATTCAGCACCAGAGGCCACTTCGACCAAGCTCAGGCTATTAGATTTCTTGGGCACAGCTCATACACATCCACTGTACATCAGAAGCAGCAAAGGACTCATTTTAAGCTCTTTGAGTGGTCTCCTTTAAGTCTTTTTCCTCGTGCTCAGATGAAGTGTAGCCCGCCCTCCCCTTGGGGTGAAGAAATCCTCTTCAAAAATCCTCTAATCCCCAACTAATGGTGCTCATACACCCCTGAGATGAGCGAGGGGTTTCTCAGACACCTACTTTGAAAATGTTTGTATCTGGTTCCAGCACCTTACTTTAGAATGTACCTCAGCCAAAAATTTCCTTTTAATGTCTTATTACACTTACAACTCGGTGAATGAGCTAATGACTCATTCTCCCTTGGGGTGGGTGGGAAGGCGCCCTTAAACAGCCATTACAAGCCCTTGGTTCTTCTCCTGACCTCAGCCTGGTTCCTCCAGGTGACCTTGGAGCAGCCCTTTCGTTGCTCTGGGTCTCAGCTTCTCCTCTCAGTGAAATGGAAATCAAATCTCTGTTCTTGCCCTCTCTCCAGGGAGGTATTGTGAGGAATAATAAGGCAATGCCTATAAAGTGCTTTAAGTACTTCGGGGAAAGACGTTGGCTAAATACCAAATGATAATAATAACACCGGCATCATCCTCCACATTATTATTCATGGGTCGAGAGGAGAAAGCGGTTGCTGATGGTGTCTTTGCTCTGTGGGAAGGAGGACTTGAGGCCCCAGGATGCGCTATCAATAAGTCAAAGCCAATAAACCCAGAGCACGGGAGGTGGGAGTTATCATAAAGGCTGAATGTACACACCCATTTATATTTGAAATGATAACCGGCTCCATTTCTCATTTTTTTATTTTTATAGTTAGAGCTCAGAGCAGCTAGAATTGAGAGGAAATTGCGCTCCTTTTCTGGGAGATGGGGGAGCAAAGAGACATTTTTTTTTACAGCTTCAATTTTGCCACTCATCCCTCTTCTTAACATAGCACACACACACACACATTTCCCTCAGCTCTACTCTCCATCCCACTCATTTCTGCGTCGAAGTTTGAACCAGCAGGCAGGATGTCAGTCTGGTGGGAGATGAGGAGCAGAGAGGGAGAGAGGACCAGAGGTGAGCCTTGCGGACAACCAGACTCAGCATGGGCAAAGGGAAGAAGGTTGTTCCCTAAAGTTCCCCTAGATCTGATCAGAGTTCATTCATTCTTTTATTCCTCAAAAAAAGAGTGTCACAGTGTATCAGGCATGTACTCCGTGCCACAGCCAAACCCAGAACAAGGGACAGCCAGTCCCTGCCAAAAGTTCATTCCCTTAAAATCCTGCAAAGTCTTCATGGAGGGCTGGTAGGACAGCACAGTTTGGAGAACATCAGCTCTTTACTCAGCAATGCATCTAACAGGGGTTGATAATGCATGATCTTCAGAATCCTTTGCCCCAAATGATTCCTGAGTTTACACTTCTGGTCCTAAAGGAAAGTTCCCCCCCCCCCGCCCCAGTTTGAGCAGGGTATGGTCAGGTTTTCACAAGATTGTTCCCAAATGCACACATACCTTCAAGTATGCGGCGCTAAGTGTGGTGGACTTCAAGTCTGAAGACAAGCTTTCAGTCCAAGGCTACCACCTACCTCCTAAATGTCTCTGAGCCTCAGTTTCTTTACATGCAAATCGAGGGGAAAAAACGTGGCTGCTCTGTATACCTCGCAGAGTTGCTATGAGAGAACATGGAAGGACGAGATTGCTGGTGAACAGTGCAGCTCTATTCAGAGGGAAGCTCTGGTTACTGAGCTCTCTCGCTCACAATGTGCCCAGCACACTGCCAAGGGAGCTGGTCCCTGAGTCCTAGATAGTTGGAAATTTGAGCAATCAGCCCAGCTGCCTAGGCATTTGAGGACTTACTACTTTCAATTCTAGGAGTCTGTGGGCACTGAGAGCACAGGAACCCATCTTTGTTACCTTTTTTTTAAAAGATTTTATTTATTTATTTGACAGAGAGAGAGACAGCGAGAGAGGGAACACAAGCAGGGGGAGTGGGAGAGGGAGAAGCAGGCTTCCTGCCGATCAGGGAGCCTGACGCAGGGCTCGATCCCAGGACCTTGGGATCATGACCTGAGCCGAAGGCAGACGCTTAAGCAACTGAGCCACCCAGGAGCCCCGCTTTGTTACCTTTTTAATTTTTGAATTTTACTCAAATAACATTTTTGTGTTTATGAAAGTAATATGTAGGGTCTTTGCAAAGAAAAAAAATCAGACAACAGAGAAAGACACAAAGGAAAACTTTAAAATATGATACAATCTTACAACTATGAATTTTAGGGGTATAGACTTCCAAACTTTTTGCTGTGCATTCACACACATAGTGTTTTTCCAAAGATGGCACCTTTTACATACATAGTTTCACTGAGCTTTGCCCTGAACAGAACTGGCAGCTGTCCACCTGCCTTTGTTTAGAAGGCTCTCTGACCAGATCTGGAGGTCTCTTCTTGAGACATAACATCCCCTTTGAGCTCTTTCAGCATCCCTGAGGGCCCCTTTCATGGGTAGAATCACTTTCAGTGGCCACAAAAAATGAGAAAGTAAAAAAACTTCTCCCCTGCTCAAAGCAATCCAGATTGGGTACATTTATAAGCCCTACTTGCTAGGTTCCGAGGCATTGACATCTTGTCATTTTCCCCTCTTTTTCAAATTTCAAGTTGAAGTTTGATGTTGAATTAAAAATGTTGCCAGGGGCTGCCTGCAGGGCCCTCAGGCTAAAACAGTGGCAGCATCTGCCAAGGGAGACCCACAGGTCCTTCTTCGGACCATGGCAACCTGCAGTTGTCATCTGAGCCCAGCAGAGGAGGGGAGAAGCGTGCATATGAAGGGAAATTCAAGGATCACTACTTTTTTTAAAAGCCAACCTTGGCACATGCTTCTCCACTTTATTTGGTTTTTAGGACTAAATACCTGTGAGACATTTCCTGATTTTTCCAAGAAGGTGGAGAAGGAGTAGTGACTTGTGGGACAAATGCCAGACCTTGTTAACTGTCTCAGGGCCCCAGAGGAATGCTGTGAAGGGGACATGCATGGGGCTGATCAATAGATTTCTTTCATACAATTGGGCTGTTTGCTGAGAGATCAGAAGAGAAGGGCAGGGCACTATGCTCTGGAAACAGGAAAATCCTCTATGGATGGAGCCTTAAATCTACCTCTATGCCAGTTTAAGCTGAGAACTGAGTGCAAGGACTCAGAGAACTCAAGACCAGAGTTGCCTCTAGAAAGAGGAACGGGAGACTAGAGAGGGATGGAAACTTAATTTTCACTCTACATCTGCACCCCCCTCCCCTTTTAAATTTTGTACCATGTGCCTGATTTGCCTTTCGCCATCATAAACAAACAGACTCAAAGGAATCTTGGCTCCTGGGACCCATTCATGAACAACAAATACTCGTTGGTAAGGGCAGCCTTTCCTTCTCTCTCAAATTATGCTAAAGTCCACCGAGTCTTTTCACTAAACAGAACTGATGGCCTCATTCCTTCCTACAGAGTAGTCTTCCTTTGAAAATAAAAAAAGAACACTCAAATCAAAGAACCAGCAAAAAGTTTGTAATTATTATTGTCCTTATGATTTGGTGTGCTCTATATTTTCTGATTGTGGGGAAAAAAAAAAGAAGTATAATGGCCTCAGATGGCATTGATAGCTCTCAACTAATGAGACTGACTTTTGCATGGGTCTGTGATTGTACTATCTTACTATCCCTATTATTTATAAGTAATGTTATGTGTAATATACTTCTAATATACTTAAATTAATATACTTACTATATTGTTTCAGCTCATTCTCAATCCCAGCTGTGCTGCATTGGACAAATTACTTAACCTCTCTGAGCCTCAGTTTCTTCATACAGAGAATGGGGGCTAACAATAGGACCTGCCTCCCAAGGTTGTCATGAATTAAATGACAGCACATTAGGCCTGGCACGTAAGTGCTCAGCAGACATTATTCTTCTTATTTTTTTTTTTAAAGATTTTTTTTTTATTTATTTATTTGAGACAGAGAGAATGAGAGAGAGAGAGCACATGAGAGGGGGGAGGGTCAGAGGCAGAAGCAGGCTCCCCGCCGAGCAGGGAGCCCGATGCGGGACTCGATCCAGGGACTCCAGGATCATGACCTGAGCCGAAGGCAGTCGCTTAACCAACTGAGCCACCAGGCGCCCCGACATTATTCTTATTATTAATATCTCCTTTATTACTAGTATTTTAGAGAGAACCAGATGTTGAAACTGATTCCTAGGTATACTGAGAAACAAAGATGGCTGTAAAAAGGAAATGGAAGCAGTATGGGAAAGTGCTAAGTGTCCCAAGATCTAGAAATCCCATTGAGTAAATCCACACGACTTTCATAGGCACCAGGCCTCTCAGTGTGTCTTTCTTCTGATGCATAATTTTATTTTACTACCCTTAACTTTACACCTTTCTCCCCCACATGCCATCTTGCACAAAAACAATAATGGAGCCAGCCCTTGAGTCTTTTGAGTACCTAATATTTAGCTTTCCCTGCTCTAGGGTGAAAGCTGGTCCTGGTGATGACCAGTGAACTGTAAATGCTGGGAGAATCCTGGAGAAATGGATGGACCTAAAATTCCTCATCTTTTTTTTTTTTCCTTTCAACAAATAATCATTAAGAGTGGCAGGCGCTCTTCTAGAATTGTTGCTCTCAGCTAGGGACTATTTTGTCCCCCAGGGGATATTTGGCAATGGCTGGGGACATTTTTGGTTGTCACAGCTAGGTGCTACTACTGACAGCTAATGGGGAGAGGCCATGGAGTCTGCTAAGCACCCTACCGTGCACAGAACAGACCCCATGGCGAAGCTCTACAGCTCAAAGGTCCTAGTGCTGAGGATGAGAAACCCTGCTCCAGAGGTCTGGGAAAGTTACATCCCCAAAACAGACAATGATCCTTGCCCTTTAGAATGTAAATTCTACAAGGAGTCAGAAAATAGACTATAAAAGTAATAAATACATTGGAAAATTATTGATACTATTACAGAAAGGACAAAGTTGAGCAAGGTAAGGAGAATGAGGAACACTGGGCGTGGGAGTATTGTATAGGGTGGTCAGACGGTGGTGAGTGGATGGAATTTGAGTAAATTTCAGGGAGGAGAGGAAGACAGGCAAACAAATAATCATGGAAAAAGCACTCCAAGCAGAGGGAATAGTTATGCAAAGACCCTAATTCAGACAGGCCTGGTGTTTTTGCCTTACTGTGGAACAGTGAGCGAGGGGATAGTAGTAGAGGATGAGGTCAGAGAGGCAGCAGGAATCTAGATCATGCAGGGCCCTGTGGGCCACTATGAAGACTGATATTTACCCCAAGGGAACAGTTTTAAGCACAAACGTGATGTGAGCTGACTTATATTAGCAGTTTTGTTGAGAATGGATGACTGAGGGGCAAGGGTGGAAGCAGGAGGACCCCATTTGTCAGGAGGCTGTTGTAAGATGTAATGACAGCCTGGATTAAGGTGGTAGCTGTGGAGGCAGTGAGAAGTAGGCAGATAGACTTTGAAGGAAGAGCTAACTGGATTTGCTGATGAATTAAACTGAAGAATGACTCTGAGGTTTTTGGCCTGAGCAACTGGAAGGATGTAATTACAATATACTGGGATGGGGAAAGCTGGGCTAGAGAAGATTTAGTGAGGAAGATCAGGAATTCAGCCTTGCACAGATAGTTTCAGGTGTCTATCTGACATCTGAGGGGAGATGTCAACCAGCAGTTGGACATAGAAGTCTTGTAGAAGCTCAGGAGAGAGATGAAGGCTGGAAATGTACATGTGTGCATCACAGAACTGAGATGGGATTCAATGAGATGATCAGCAGAGTGCATGTCAATGGAGAAAAGGTCCAAGGCACTGCAGTGAAGAGTTTGGAGAGAAAAGGAGAAACCTGCAAAGGGCACTGTGAAGGATTAGCCAATGGTATAGGAGAAAAACAAGAGGATGTGTCATCCTGAAAGCAAAGTGAAAAAGTCTATCAAAGAGAAGGGAGCAATCAACTGGTCAAATACTGCCGATATTAAGACTTAAGATGCTGAGGACTGCTTAGTAACCACTGGATTTAGCCAAGTAGAGGTCACTGATAAACCTGATAGAGCAATTAGAGTGGAGCTTGACTGAACTGGGTTCCAGAGAACTTGAGAGAAGAGGAATTGAACACAGGAAGCATAGACAACTCTTGAGAAGTTTTTATGAAAAGGGGAGCAAAGAAAGGGGGCCTTAGAAGCTGGCGAGGGGAATGGGGTCAGGAGATTTTTGTAAGACAGGAACAATCTGTTATAGAGAGCATAAACTGATTGTGTAAGGAGACAGGACAAATTCGCTGGAGTTATGTCTTGAAGTAAGTGAGAGAAGAAAGGATTTAGTCCCAAAGCAAAGGTGTTGGCTTTAAGAGCATAGAAAGTTCATCTATGGTAATAAGAAGGAAGGCACATGAGGTGGGTGAAAGTGTTAGGAGGTTTAGGTTTGGTTACAGATGACTTCAGTTTTCTTACTGACTTACCAGTTGAAAATGGGGATTGTAGAGGGGGTAGTAGAGACTTTGAGAGGACATGTGTGAACAAATTGTCTAGGTTACAAGAGGATGAATGACCAAAGACAAGTACCGTGGCTGCCTGAGGGCCACTTGAGTTTCAAAGTCACTCTTTTAAAGCGAGACTTTAAAGTGTGGTTATGGGATTTTCTCCAGCACATTCAGCTACGTGGATATGGGCTCAGAGTAGGTTGGTGTTAGAAGGAACCAAAATTATGGTTTTCACTGGGTATGATGAAGCAAAAGAAGAGCAAAGGAGTTGAGGCTATATGAAAAGGAATAATTATAATAATTCCTCTTAGAATTTAAGCTACTCACCTTCTAATAATACATGTTTTTATAATGTAGGTGTAATTTTGTAACACTTTGTTGAGCTAGCCAGATCCCAAATTTGGCAAGTTTTTTAAAGAATTCGAAGGTCTAAAGACATCATCAAGTCCCTTCTTCTGCCTGCTTTTCTTAGCAGGTGAGAGACTTTTCTATTTTGTGTCTCCCAAGGAGATGCCACCATTACCACAGAGGAAGCAAAACTAATGTTTACTAACCCAAGCTTACAGAAATATTTCCCAAATAGCTTAATCAAACTCCCCTTGCTCCCATTTTCTCTTCTTGCGTTCTTGGTAGTAATAATGATTTGCCCACTTTTCTTATTCTCTTTTATGTCATTACTTCATTCATTCATTCATTCATTCAAGAAATGTCTAATGAGTACTAACTATGAAGTAGGTGCTGGTTGTAGAATTGTGGGAAACCATGGTCTTTTATCTCCCAACTATACAGTCATGGGCTAAAAACAGGTGATTTCAATACACTGTAATAAGAGATATGATTGAAGAGAAACAGAGCCTTATATGAACACAGAGCACTGAGTTAGAGGCACTAACCCGGTCATTGGGAAGGAGGAGAGGGGAAGCTCATGGAAGTTCTTCTTCCAAGAAGAGATGTGGAAGTTGAGTGGGAGTTACGTGAAAGTAGGAGAGACAAAAAGCATTCTAGGCAGTGTGAACATGTGTGAAAGGCTGATAGAGAGAAGGAACAGGATGCGGGAAGTTCACTGTGCCAGGAGCATAGGGAGGCAGGAAGAAACAAATAAGGCTGGAGAGACTGGCAAGAGACTCAAAGGAAGGGCTCGCCATTTATATCAAGAATTGGGGCTTTATCCTAAGGGAACTGGAAGCATTGATGGGTTTTAAACAGAGAGAGAGATCATCAATTTGTACTTAGGAAGGTTTTCTCTGGCTGCCTAGCATGGGTAAAGAGCTTCAGGATAGCATAACTATCTAGAAGCTATCGTAGTCAATGAGTAAGAGATGATGGTGGACTAGACTAGGGACAGGGCAGTGCAGCGGGAGAGAAATAGATGGATTTAAGAGATGTTTTAGTTGGTTGAACTGATAGGTGCTGGTGATTTATTGGCTTTGGAGAATCAATGAAAGGGAAGAATCAAGGAAGAGGCTCCAGTTTCTGACTTTGAAAACTGGTTTGCTAGTGTTGCCATTTGCTGAAATATGACACACAAGGGAATAAATCAGTTTTGGAAATGTTGGGTTTAAAGTGCCCATGACATATCCAAAAGAATATTCTTGAGGGATGTTATATATAAGGATCTGCCACTCAGCGAGCGCTGACAGAGAAAGACAGAGAGAGATGCACATTTAAGAATTATCTACAAATAGATAGTGATTGAAGCCATGGGAGTAGATAAAATAGCAATCGCCTCTGTGGAAAATGGAAGAAAGGAACACCTAAGTCAAACCCCTGAAGAACACATACATTTAAGGAATGGGCAGAGGAAGGGCCTCCAAAAGAAGCGGAGAATAATCAGCCAGAAAAGTAAGAGAAAAACATCAGGAGAATGGGGAGTCATGGAAGCCACAGCAAGAAAGTACTTTAAGAAGGAAGGGGTGGCCAACAATGTCAAACACTGCCAAGAGGCTGGATAAAATAAGATTAAAAGGCCCACTGGATTTGACTATGGCAGCCATGAGAGCAGCAACCAGGTTGCAGTGAATTGAATAAGAGATGAGGAATTGTAGACAACAAACATAAACAATTCTTTGAAGAAGTTTGTTATGTCTACATGCAAAAAAAAAAAAAATGGAGAAGTGGGTGCAAATCTTCACATGAATTATCTCTTAAAAAATACATTGGTCCAAGGTGTCAAAATATTTCAGGAGAAACATTTTCACATGAGTTTCCAGGATAATGTCCTCAACTCTCCATCTTTTTTTAAATTAACATATAATGTATTATTGGTTTCAGAGGTAGAGATCTGTGATTCATCAGTCTTATATAATACACTGTGCTCATTATATCACATGCCCTCCTTAATGTCCATCACCCAGTTACCCCATCCCTCCACCCCCGCTCCCCTCCAGCAACCCTCATTTTGTTTCCTATGATCAAGAGTCTCTTATGATTTGTCTCCCTCTCTGGTTTCGTCTTGTTTTATTTTTTCCTCTCTTCCCCTATGATCCTCTGTTTTGTTTCTTAAGTTCCAAATATCAGTGAGATCATATGATAATTGTCTTTCTCTGATTGACTTATTTCGCTTAGCATAATACCCTCTAGTTCCATCCACGTCATTGCAAACGGCAAGATTTCGGTTTTTTGATGGCTGAGTATTATTCCAAGAAGATGTGATATATATATATATCACATCTTCTTTATTGATTCATCTGTCAATGGACATCTGGGCTCTTCCCATAGTTTGGCTATTGGGGACATTGCTGCTATAAACATTGGGGTGTAGGTGCCCCTTTGGGTCTCTGCATTTGTATCTTTGGGGTAAATACCCCGTAGTAAAATTGCCGGGTCCTAGGGTAGCTCTATTTTCAACTTTTTGAGGAACCTCCATACTGTTTTCCAGAGTGGCTGCACCAGCTTGCATTCCCACCAACAGCATAGCAGGGTTCCCCTTTCTCTGCATCCTCGTCAACATCTGTTGTTTCTTGACTTATTAATTTTAGCCATTCTGATTGGTGTGAGCTAGTATCTCATTGTGGTTTTGGTTTGCATTTCCCTGATGTCGCTCAACTCTACATCTTGTGTAAAAGCATAGACTCAGTCAAAGACAACTAACTCAGCTCAAATTTCCTTTCTTGGGACAGAATTGTATTTCTTTAAGAAGGCCCCACAAATCTATCACGTACTAATCATTCTTAGGACTATCCTCAGAATGCCTTCCAAATTCTTCAAATTTCTCTCCAGCCACTGAAGCATCATGAAGTGAAAAGTTTATATAGTAGGAAGTCATCAGCTAGGTGAAAGAAACTGACTGGTTAACTTAAGAAAAAAATGGGGAGGATTTATCAGAAGACTATAGAGGAGCCCACACAAACACACAAAGCTAAAGAACCAGGAAATAGAACCTGGACATTCACCACAGCCCCTGGAGTCCCTAGCTGTATGCAAGACCTCTTATAGTTGAGCCCTGAATAATAATCATTCAACCCGAGATTCCCTACAGTATAACTTTCCCCACCAGCAATATTCCTTCTTTGGCTATGCTTTTTTTTTTTTTTTTTTTAGATTTTATTTATTTATTTGAAAGGAAGAGAGAGAGAGCACAAGCAGGGGGAATGGCAGAGGGAGAGGGAGAAGCAGGCTCCCCACTGAGCAGGGAGCCTGATGCAAGGCTCGATCCCAGGACCCTGGGATAATGACCTGAGCTGAAGGCAGACGCTTAACGAACTGAGCCACCCAGGCACCCCTTCGCTATGATTTCTATCTGGCTCTTCTTTCTCTAACTCCTTCATAGGCTTAACCATATAGACAAACCTTCATGCACTACAATAGAACATGCTGTTGCGATCTTTCTAGCCAATCTTCCCCCTTCCTCTGATTTAGAGTTTCAAATACCAAAATTCAGCCTAGGACATTGATGGATGGAGCATCTGAGCTCTACACCTCCCTTACCTGGCCCATTTGATTAGTGGCAACAGCTCAAATAGAAAATTCAGACCCCAAAGTATGTTTTGAGTCTGGATGATTCCATTTGGCTGAATCGCCAGACAGAGGAACTGGAGAGCTATCAAATACCCACTTTCCTTTGTGCTGGGCACATGCAGCAGGCTGAGAATCCTAATGCCTTTACAGGAAGTACCCTCACACACTTCATGGTTATCCCAGGCTACAATTGTCCTTCATGCATCCCAGGCATCACTTCATCATGTGCGAAAAGAAGTATCAAGATCTTTCTCTTTTTAACACAATCATGGAGACATAGTTGCTGACCAAAAAGGTTATAGGGAAATATGGCTCTTCTTGAACAGGAGTCTTATTTTGCAAAACAGATGTGTTTTTGGAAAGATACATGTAAATGATTTGGGGATTTGTCTTGTTTTATTGTTGTTAGATTACCTAATACCCATTTCCCCCACTGGCAAATGAGTTCAAAATAGCTTCATTTCCACCTAAGCTTCAGTCTTTAGAAGCATGATAATGTGGCAGTTAAATGTTCTTGGCTCTTTTTTTTTTTTAAAGATTTTATTTATTTATTCATGAGAGACAGAGAGAGAGGCAGAGGGAGAAGCAGGCTCCCAAGGAGCAGGGAGCCCGATGCGGGACTCAATCCCAGGACCCTGGGACCATGACCTGAGCCGAAGGCAGACGCTTAACCATCTGAGCCACCCAGGCGCCCTGTTCTTGGCTCTTGAAGCAGCCAGCCTGAGTTTGAATTCAAACTTAATGTTTTCAAATCCCCCTTTTTTTAACTGTTACACAGAGTCTGTCCTCTCAGTGAGTAATGCATGAGTGCTTGGCTCAAAGTAAAAACCCCATGAATTGTAGCAGTTATTATTACTTTGAGCTCTTTAAATTTCTGTGCTCTCCAGCTATGTTAAACCCCACTTGAAAACAATTCTCTAAAAAAAACTTTCTACTATAAAATTAGAAAATGTTTGTTGTAGAAAATTTGAAAAATGCAGAATAAAAATAAAGAAAAACATAAACACAAAAAATGACCCTTGGAGGTGCCTAGGTGGCTCAGTAGGTTAAGCATCCAACTCTTGGTCTCAGCTCAGGTCTTAATCTCAGGGTTGTGAGTTCAAGCCCTGTGTTGGGCTCCACACTCGGCATGGAGCCTACTTAAAAAAAAAAAAGACCCTTAGTCCCACCTCTGACAGATAACCATCCCTACCATTCTAATGTTACACATGCATCAGTACTAGTTCTTTAGTACTCAGTTCTTCAAAGTACTAAAAGAACTGTTAATTAAAGGGATCCTGCTCATAAAGGTGTATCCTTTTTTAGATTGAGATATAATTCATAGACCATAAAATCCACCCTTTCAAAGTGTACTCTTCACTGGTTTTTAGCACATTTGTAAAATTGCGCGATAATCACCACTATCCAATTTCAGGCCATTTTCATCACCCCCACAAGAAACCCCACACCTATTAGTAGTCATTCCCTATTCTTCACTCCCTCTAGCTCTTGGCAGCCACCAAACTACTTTCCGCTATAAAGATTTGTCTACTCTAGACATTTTAAATAATGGAATCAGACAATATATGACCTTTTGTGTCCAGCTTCTTTCACTTAGCAAAATATTTTCAAGGTTTATCCATGTTGTAGCATGTAACAGTACTTCATTTCTTTTTATGACTGAATAGTATTCCATTGTATGGGTGTAATATAATTTGTTTATTCATTTGCTAGTTGATGGATATTTGGTTTGATTTCACTTTTTGACTATTATGAATAATGCTGTTGTGAACATTCACGTACAAGCTATTGTCTAAACATATGTGATAAAATCTTAAAAAAATCTAGATCTCTAAAATGCTTTCTAGAGAGCAGTTTAAATTCATTATTAAATATTTCAGGGGTGCCTGGGTGGCACAGTCAGTTGAGCAGCCAACTCTTGGTTTTGGCTCAGGTCGTGATCTCAGGGTCATGAGATTGAGCCCCGAGTCGGGCTCTGTGCTCAGTGTGCAGTCTGCTTAGGACTCTCCCTATGGCCCCCACCCTGTCTCTCTCTCTAAAGTGAATAAATAAATCTTTTTTTTTTTTTTAGTGAGCTCTTTTTTTTTTTAAGATTTTATTTATTTATTTGAGAGAGAGAATGAGAGAGAGAGAGAGAGAGCACATGAGAGGGAGGAGGGTCAGAGGGAGAAGCAGACTCCCCGCCGAGCAGGGAGCCCGATGCGGGACTCGATCCCGGGACTCCAGGATCATGACCTGAGCCGAAGGCAGTCGCTTAACCGACTGAGCCACCCAGGCGCCCGAATAAATAAATCTTTAAAAAAAAATTTGATCATAGAGAAAAGTATAGAGAATAATATAATAAAACCAAGGACCTATCACACAAATTAATAAATTGTAGTATTTTAACATACTTGTCCCAGACCTGAATATTACACTGGGCATGACCTTTGAACTCATGTCACATCCCATTTCCTTCCACTCCCCCCCGAAGTAACCACTGAACTAAATTTAAAAGGTAGTTTTTCTATAAAAGTATCCTCAAAGCTATATTTTTAAAATTTACCTATGTTGCTACAGGTTGAGTGGTACATTTTATTTAATCTGCTGTACAGAACCCATAATAGATTTATCCATTCTCCTACTGCTGGAGTTTTAGGTTGTTTCCTGGGTTTGTTAACATAAATAATGATGCAGTGAACATGCTACATGTCTGCTAGTGACTCTAGACATGAAACGGCTGGACTGTAGAATATGCACATCTTCAGCCTCAACTGATTCTGCCAAACTGCTCTCAAAGTCAGCTTTTCTGATTCAAGGCACACTTGTATATGGTCTGAGTGTGTCAGTGTTGTTTATATGGATTGTAAACCCCTTGACTGCAGGGCCCATGCAGTCTTTAACACGCTGAATGGGCAAAATTGGTTTGGGTATTGTGGGAAAGTACAGAAAGAACACAGATGAGACTGTTATGGCTTGATTTGGGTCCTCCAAAAAGATGTTGAAGTGCTAACCCTCCAATACCTGTGAATGTGACCTTATATGGAAACAAGAGCTTTGCAGATGATCAGGTTAAGAGGACTGTGTTCTTACTAAAAGGGAAAATCTGCACACAGAGACATAGACACAAGAAGAATACCAACATGAAGGCAGAGACTGCAGAGAAGCATCTCCAAGCCAAGGAACACCACGGATTTCCAGGAAACCACCAGAATCTAGGAGAGAAGCCTGAAACATATTCTCCCTCCCAGGCTTCAGGAAGAATCAACCCTGCTGACACCTTGATCTAGGACTTCTAGCCTCCCGAACTGGGAAGACAATGAATTTCTGTTGTTCAGAACACCCAGTGTGTGGTAGTTTGTTGAGGAGACCCAGGAAACACATGGGAATGAGTCATCTTGGCATCCAAACTAAATATCAATGATGCCAGGTTAGCGCTGGATGGATATCTGCTTTGACATCAATTTCTCTTCCTCTTGTCACCCTACATGGTTGCTTTTTGATTTTTGTTTTGCTTTGTCTTTTTTAGCTCTTTCCTACAGCGATTTTTGTTCTTAAGGCCTAATGCCACACACTGAGCCCTTGAATTTCCTTTGATCTTAAAACATTGGTAAAGCTCTTTCGTGATTAGCTAATATTCAATTTAACTGAGAGCACTTCCTTTTTCCCCGCTTAATATGTAAGATCTTTTTTCCAGTTTTGGTACTCAATGATTTATGTTGCTTATAAGGAAGATACGTTAGGCTTAAGAGACACCCTGATTCTGAGATGCTGCTGGGTTCAAGAGGAGACTCTTAGAGAAAACTTGCCTGCAGAAAGTGTGTGGGAAGAAAGTATTAGTCAAGAATTTTTTTCTTTTTTACTTCCCATGTTTAAAATATGTTGATCCAGTGGGAAAGATACTTCTGGGGGTGTAGCCTGGGCTCCTTACTAGAAAGTTGATTGGAAAATCCATAAAAGAAAGAGTGGAGGGGAAAACAAATTGATAGTTTCCAGAGGGGGGGGGACACTCAAGGGGATGGTGGAAATAGGTGATGGGGATTAATTAAGGAGCGCACTTGTGATGAGCCCTGGGTAAGGCACGGAAGTGTTGAATCACTATATTGTACACCTAAAACTAACATTACACTGGATGTTAACTAACTGGAATTAAGATAAAAACTAAAAAAAAAAAAAGTAAGAGTGGAGGCAAGTTCAGACAGAGTAAGGCCACGCAAAGCAGCAGAATAGAAAGGCCTCAATTATTATACATTTTGAATAGCTATAGAAGATTGGAAAAATCGGTTACAGGATTCTGTATGGCAGTTCATAAATGAGCCAGCAGGGCATGGAGCAACATGGACAGATCTCAAAAACATAAAGCTGTTCCCAGATACTTACGGTACATAGCAAAAACCGTGTCTGTAATGTGCATGGGTAAAATTCAGATACCTGCAGCATAGTGACCACTTCTAAGGAACCCCAGGAGCAGACAGTGAAGGCGGAATTTGGAGGCACCCGGAAAGTGTTAAGGCTCTGTGCTGACCAACACACCATATATTCTGTTGGGTAAGTTTATGTACATTATTCCGGAATATCTCAATAATCTCAAGAGGGAGGTAATTTTATCACCTCCATTTTATAAGGGAAGAAACTGAGGCAAAGAGTGAGTAGTAAGTAGGTGTGTCCAAGATCTCACGGCTGCTGAGTCCCAGCTCCAGAGCCTGTGCCCTTAACTCTGCACTGCCGGGCCCGCTACAAATGTTACAAATACTGAACCGCGGGGCACCCGGGTGGCTCAGTCGGTTAAGCGTCTGCCTTCGGCTCAGGTCATGATCCCAGGGTCCTGGGATCGAGCCCCAAATCGGGCTCCCTGCTCGGCGGGAAGCCTGCTTCTCTCTCTCCCACCCCCCCTGCTTGTGTTCCCTCTCTCGCTGTGTCTCTCTCTGTCAAATAAATAAATAAAATCTTAAAAAAAAAAACAAATACTGAACCGCGGGGCGCCTGGGTGGCTCAGTCGGTTAAGCGTCTGCCTTCGGCTCAGGTCATGATCTCAGGGTCCTGGGATCGAGCCCCGCATCGGGCTCCCTGCTCTGCAGGAAGCCTGCTTCTCCCTCTCCCACTCCCCCTGCTTGTGTTCCCTCTCTCACTATGTCTCTCTCTGTCAAATAAATAAATAAATAAATCTTAAAAAAAAAAAAACAAATACTGAACCGCCCGGGATAGGACAAGAGAACGACAAGAGAACGGAGCCGGTTTCATTCTTCTGCAGGAAACTCCCTGGAAAGAGCAGGCGGCTTCTCGGGAAGGATCAGATGCCCACTTGACCCTCAAACAGTACCCTCGGCTGACAGGACAGCTCAGCTCTTCCAAAAAGCTGGGAGAGGAGGGGTAAATGGCAGCATTTAGCTTTTGTGAGTGAACTGGGTGGGGGGGCCTTGGAACTCTTCCACCCACTTGAAAAACGGTCGCCCATCTGACATTAATAGAAAAAGACCATTAAGAAGCTTTGTGCTATTCTGTTCTCGTGGTTCTGGTCCCTCTTTGCCTTTGTTGCTGCTGGCATTTTATAAATTATGGATGCGCCTGGGTGTTGCCGTTCCCCCATTTCCTCTGTAGTGCCGCTCGCTCCCCGTGCCTGCATCGCATCCTTCCTCTGAGCAAAGGGCCGCGCGGCCCAGACCCCACATCAGTGTAATTAGCGCACCGCACGGGGCTCGGGTGTCAGGACTGCTTCCACTCACCGCCAGCCCGCCGCCAGCCCCTGTCACTCACCACAGAGTCAGCCAGGCGGCCCCCAGGCCAGCCGCACGGCCCGGGCCGCGGAGAGGGGACGCTCCAGGGGGAAGCTCGGGGTCCCCCCACGACCAGCTGGGTCTGCGGATGTCTCTGGGGTTCGGCAGCAGCCTCGGACAGTATCTGATCTCAAAAGCAGACAGTGTGGAGGGAGAGGAAGGGCCGTTCATGTCTGCCCCTTGACTGGCTACAGAGGAGCTTGCGGCGCAGGTGACGGAAGGTGGGTGGCAGGCTCCTAAGGAACCGACAGCTGGAAGGGTTTTGGGGGTAACCACTGGACCAGTGTTTTCCCAGAGACACCGCAGGGGAGATGTGTAGCGTGGTAATGGAGAGTATTTGGGGTGGTATGCTAATGAGACCTTTATTTAACAGCTTTGAGGTTTTTTTTTAAAGTAGATAGGTAAGTAGAGAGACAGAGATGATAGAGAGAGAGAGAAAATCTCGCTCCTCAAGCCCACACTCACAGTTTCATAGAGAGTGTTGCTAAAGTACATATACTCTTACATCCAGTTTTATTTTAGAGAAAAATTGTGCTCAGGTGAAATGCAGATATGGACAAAGGGCACACAAGGGACCGAGGTTTGAGAAGAGGTGCAAGAGGGCCAGGGATTCTTGGTTGTTTGGAGGGCCAAGGATCCCTGTACAAACTTGGTGAAAGCAAAGAACCCACGCCACTCAAACACATACATAGCCTCACAAATTTAAGGTGCAAACGCAAGGGTTTTTTAGGTGCTCTGAAGGCTGTTCCTTGACCTTGAAGGGATACATGGAACCCAGGCGGAGACCCTCTCGGCTCCATCGTGAACTCCTCACAGGCAGGAACCAACCTCTTCCTTCACTGTATCCCAGGCTCACAAGAACTGCTCAAAAATGGTTACTGAAGATGTCAGTGAGCTGTAGTACAAATCATTATTCCCCCCAGAGCCAGAGAAATCAATGGATTTGCCCAAGATCACAGAACTAGAGGCACAAACCCATGTCTCCAGAGCGTCAGTGGCTTCACTACATGTTCCTGTCTCCCACCCACCTCTGTTCTCTCCTTAAGCACCCCACTGCTTTTTCTACCTCTTGCCTATATCCACTCCCAAGAATCCAATACTTGGGGATTCCAGAGACAGAAGAAACAGTAGGAGGTAAGGAGGAAAGCAGGAAAGGGTCAAAGATGGTGTCAGGTTTGGCCCCGGGCCCTGCCCCATCCTCCCTGGCAAGCGCCGGAGGAAGGGCCTCAACGTGAGGGTGGTGGCCCCAGGGCAGCCCCGTGTGCCACTTGTCAGTGGTGGCAGGGAGGAAGGAGACAGGCAAATAGATTTAATTTCCTGGGAGTGCTCTACCTAAGCCCCTTTCCCGGATGGTTATGAGATGCACAAAGTTTACATAAGAGACCCGTTAATGCTCTGTCTCTGGGGTTAATATTTAATTAGACAGTTTTAAAAAGTGCACACTATTACCGAGGATACTGCTTCACTGCTTGTCTTTCCTCTGGGATGCAGTGTGCAGACATAGAATTCAGAGCCCCTCATGGTTTCCATGGAAACCCTCACCACTGGTGACTCTGGGCCCGGCATAGGGGCCAGCGAAGGCCCAGCGAAGACCCCAGACGTGGAAGACTTACGAAGCTCTTGAATCTCCTCTGAGGGTTTGGTCAGAAACCATCCGGTTGACCACACACACCCAGGGTCAGGGACCTCACTATTCCAAAGGCAGCCTCTACAATTTGGGGGGCATTCTGACGGTGACAGAGACCTGACACAGACTGGGATCAAATCCGTACTGAACTAGTGGTCTTCGTTCAGTAATTCGCAGCTATGGAGACCAAGTCTAATTCCTCTTTTCTGTAACTTTCTAATTATCATCATAATTTGACCTCTTATATGTGGGTAGGTACTGTGTTAAGTAATTGATATACACATCTCATTTACTATACACACCACCATGTGATGTTGGTATCATTAGCATTTTCATTTTACACACGACCTGACCGAGCCTATACAGCGAGTTAACATCAGAATGGGATTCCAACCAAGGCAGGTGTGTCTGACTCCCTGTACCATCTTCTCTCTACCACATGCCACACCGCCTGCCACTGCTTCCCCTCAAGAGCCTTTGAGACATTTGAAGTAAGCACTCATGTTCCCCCTTCCCTCCTGCCTCCTTCTTGGCTAAACATCCTCAGTGCCTCTAGCCCAGAGTACATGATTTCTGCCTCCTCCCCACTGGGGCTGGCCCTGGGTGATTCTCCTGTTCCACTCGGTCTATGCCTCACTTGAAGGGGGGTGCCCACAACCTAGCCCAGCCTCCCTGCTGGCTAGTTCAGAGTACATGGGCCTTTTATCCTGCTTCTTCAGGGCACACGTTGCAGTGCAAGATGGAATAAAATTTCTGTTGGTTCCTATTTTATGTTTAGGCTTAACTCAAACCCGAGTGTACTCTATTGCATGAGATTTTCTCTGGTTAAGTCATGGTTTCCAGTCCTTTTCCTTTGCATTTGCTTGTTTGGAGCAATGTATACATTTTTAACTTTCATTTCTCATTGCTTAAATTCCATCTTTAAGTGTGGTCTGTCATTCCAACCTCTTGAGATCTGTAAGAACTTGGTACTCGCTGCATTTGTTCTCAATTCCCAATTCTCTGCTGTTCCCAATTATGATAGACCTGCCTTCTAGGTTTCTGAGTTGTTGATACACTCTGAACAGAAGTGGGGAGAGAGCCTGGAAGTTGAGGCATGTTTGAATATTGCAGCTTTGCGTGGCCAGCCTGTGCCTGCTTGCACCTGATAACAGTGTGGTGTTGGAAAGCTCAATACTCACAGTCAGCGTCTAGCAACCCCTCTGGTGTCTCTCTGCTATTCTGCCAAGGCCAAGGACAGCCACTTAGTCCTGGCACAGCCCAGCCGGGACGTTGGGGAGAGTCCAAGGTTCCAAGAGCAATCCTCAATTACTGGGGAAAGGAGTCAGTGGATAAGTGGCCACCTTCCGTCCTATCTTTCGGAGGGACAGTTCAGCTGAGGCACAGATCACGTGGTTCTGCAGAGGATCCCCAGGGAGGCTGTGCTCCAATCGCTCCATGGTAAGCAGCTCACAAGGGCACCCCATGTGTTTTGGCTCTTCTTCCCGGTGTCTCATCTTCCTCATTCTTTCAGCCAGCCTTCCTAGGGTCACCTCCCAAAGAAAACACCTGCACCCAAGCTCGTGTCTCGGTTGTTGCTTTCGGGAAACCTAAACTGAGGCGGATATGAAGCTGGAGGTAGCAAAGAGATAGAAGATGGATCATTTCTGTTGTATTCCAGGATATCTTTTAAGATGTTTTATGTTTAAATTTTTCATTAAGAAAATAATATATTAAAAAAATAGAGGGGCGCCTGGGTGGCTCAGTCGGTTAAGCGTCTGACTCTTGATTTCAGCTCAGGTCGTGATCTCAGGGTCATGAGATCGAGCCCCGCATTGGGCTCCATGCTCAGCCGGGAACCTGTTTGAGATTCTCTCTCTCCCTCTCTCTCTCTCTGCCCCTCCCCTGCTCATGCACACACGCAAGTTCTCTCTCTCTCTCTCAAATAAATTTTTGAAAATTTAAAAAAATAAAAAAGTAGAGAAACTTTGGGAACTAGAGAACAGAAGGGGGAAAAATCTAGCCATAATACCATCACCTTAATAAAATTACACCTGTCATTTTTAAATACTGTAATTCTTTTCGGTCCTTTCTGAGCATATTTTAATATCAAGAGGAATTACACTCTCTTTGCCACTTTGTATTTTACATTTTCAACTGAATAATTCTTCATTTTTTCAATTTTATCAAATAGTCCTAAAGCCATTACTTTCAATAGTACTATTTAATAATTATCTCTATTTGTCAGTCTCCCCAGGGGTTTCTGACCTCTGAAGGGCTGGGTCTATGTCTTGCTTATCTTCTTCTTCATAGCATTGGCTCAGTGCCTGGCACACGTTAAGCATTCATTAAGGCTCATTAAATTGATGAGCAGACACACCATAGTCTACTTTGGCATTTTTCTATGGTTACATGTGAATTGTTTTCAATTTTCAAGATTGTCATTCATGCGATTGTGAATATATGGTATTTAGAACATCTTGGATTTTCCATTACCTCTTCTCTCCCTGCATCTGTGTTGGCCTTATTCATATAACAAACTCTGGGAATCCAGTTCACATGAAAAGTTGTGGAGGAAATGATACCTATTTCATTGGCCCTGCAGCTTACAAGCAGGAGTTCAACTTGGATAAACAAGTCAGGCAGGTAACACTAAACTTAACCATCCTTATTGGAAATTTCCATTAAGGTTATTCCATGCTAAGTAGTACTCCAAGGGAGAGGACACGTTTTAATTCCTTCCATTGGTCACAGACCTGAGCATGTCCAATTTGTTTACCTGCTGACATCACCTAGTTTTCAAACAGCTTCTAAACACTACACCAATGAATAAATGATAATTCAATAATAGTAACAGGTTGAATTTATTTTTCACCTCTAATGTACCAGATACTTTACACATGTCATCAGTCACATATAATTGTCAAAGTACAATTCTCTCAGGTGGTTACTACTATTATCCCTATTGACTAAAGAAAAAAATGGGGATTCAGAGAGGTTAAGTAGTTAGCCCAGGGTTACACAGAAGAATAGAGAAAAAAATATCATTCCATTTCACAGAATAAAATTATTTTTTACCAAGAATGAAATATTAACTGCTGCAACTAGTTCTGTGCATAGGTGGAAAAGTCACCTGCCTGAATGGTATAACTTTATCTATCACTTTATCTTGCCATGGGGCCTGAAGATGCAACTATGAATTTGCTTTTTGAGTTATGGCATTGCCTGAAAATAGTCCTAATAAAAGAAAAATAGGACTGCCCTAGTTGGGGCAATATATTAAGACATTTGCACCCATTGACATATGAATTCAAGTTAGACTGTCGATTTAGATAATCCTGTGGCTCTCAACTCTGGCTGCACATTATAATTATTGGTTCTGGGGAGCTTTAAAAACTGCTGCCAAGACCTCACCCATACCCTCTGAGATTCAGATTCATTTGAGCTGAGCTGAGGTCCAAATAGGCTTGAGAATTCCTGAGCTAGCTAGCCATTTTACAAGACACTGGAAAAAATGAGATGTAGAACAAACAAGGTTTGTAGAGAATGTCTATAATGATCCCAAGTAAAAGAGCAACTGGTTAAGTTCAATATTTAAGTGGGAAATACTTAACAACAACAAAATGCGGGTTGGAAGACATTGAAGATAAATTTTCTCTATGTATTTGCTTTAGACCATCCTGTTTGGTTTGAGCTTTATCTTGGAATTCCCAGTACTGTCTTCCAGGTTCTACCTAATAATAATTTCTTTGGTGACAAGTGGGGTCTTAGGCTCCATCCTTAGTACAAGGTTCTAAGCCTGGGCTGAGTGTGAAGTGGGTACAGTATGGGTCAGAGATGAAACTGAGACCAAGCCAAGCAATTCATTCTATTCAGGTCCCACTATGACAGAGGCAATCAGAGAAATCGAAATCTGGCCTGAAGGAACAGAATGGGAACTATAGAGTCCAGAATAGAGAAAGAGGGGTTTGGATGGAAAACAGGAGGAATGGCCTGGAAAGGTATCCTTGAGCACTGACAGATGGGCAAGGAGGGCTTCTGTAGACACCTGGGCTATGACCTCAGGTCACCGAGAGGGAGCCAATGAGACCACTGAGCCAGGTGGAGAATTCTCCCATCTTCACAGGAAATTCAGCCCGGCACCTGAAGAAACAATGATTCCCTTTGGGTCTTTTTAAAAGATGAAGCAATGAGAGTGAAATAAGTCAATCAGAGAAAGACATGTATCATATGACCTCACTGATATGAGGAATTCTTAATCTCAGGAAACAAACTGAGG
>NC_138375.1:105936849-106127261 GCF_054177405.1 Leptonychotes weddellii
CTCTTCTCTCAAGGGCACACACACATTCCCTCACTTCTGTTCACAGCAAGGTCCATGTGACAGTTATAGAAATTATTAAAATGACCAAGTACCCACTTTTCCAGAGTCAGAGAATTCTAATAAATTCTGCAAGTTCCTTGAGAGCAGGAATCCTGCTTTTTTTTCTCATTGTTTCTCCGACAGAGTTTAGTATAGTATCTTGCACATCCATCCAGTAAATAGTAACTCAGAGCTCCTAGTTCTCACTGAGAACACACAGATGAGTGAGCCCTGAGTGTAAGTCCATAACCAAGTATGACCTGTGTGGTAGGCCCTGTGAAAATGGTGTGCAGTGTGGGGGAACAGAGGAAGGAGCTACTGACTGAGTCCACCTAAGGAGCACAGGCAAGCGACCCAGAAGAAGTGGCATCAAGCGAGGATTTGAAGGATGATGGCATTTCCCAGGCAGAGCAGCAGTACGTGAGAGTTATGGCCACCGGGAAATGGGATGACATGATGGGAAACACTGATACTTCTGAATGTTTGGGACAGAGTATCCATGCAAATGCCCTGGGAGTGTGGGCCAGCGTGGGGGAAAGAGGCACTCTCTCATTCTACTGCCGGCTGCATTCAAGGCATATCCTCTATGGAGAGCAAATTGGCAATACCTAACAAAAGTAAAAATGCACATCTCCTTTGACCCAGCCATTACACATCAAGTAATCTGTCCTAGAGATGTATTGTGAAATTACATATGTACCAGGTTACTCATCACCACGTTGCTCGTAAAAGCAAAAGTCTGGGGAGAAAAAACCCAATTCCACTAAGAGGGATCAGTTAAATAAATTATGGTACATCCCTAGAATGGAATACAGTGGGCAGCTGTTTATAAAAAGCAAACTCCTTATCTACTGACAGGGAAAATGCACTAGGATATATTAAGTATAATAAGACAAGTGAAGAACTACGCATAGTCTGCTACCATCTTGAGAAAAAAAGAACACATGAAAATACATATACATAAATATATATTTACGAGCAAATATATACAAGCTTATAATTAATAAAACTTCTCTGGAAAGATATAGAAGAAAGTGATACTAGTGCTGGGGGGATGGGAAAAGAAAGCAAAGGAGGAATGCTCATGCCTTCAACTTGACCCATGTGACCGTACCACCTAGTCAAATAAATTGAATACAAGGAAAATTGATGACAACAACCACAGAAAGGGCTGACATCATCAAACATGTCTTTCAGAAAGGTGACAACTATGAGGAGCAACAACCAAAGAGACATGAGGCCAGAGGCAGGAAGACTAATTAGGAGCCACGGCCCCCATCCAGTCACGAGACAACGGAAGTCAGAGGAAGTGAGCAGGCAGCCCACATTTCAGCTGTCATTTGAGGGTGACTCTACCTACCTTATTCTAAGCATTTACTGTAGGCCGGGCATTGTATACACATTGTATTCCCTCCTACTAGCTTTAGAGATTTTGCCTGCCCCATTTTACAGATGAGGAAACAAAAGCTCAGAGAGGTTGAGTGACTTGCCAAGAACCACACAGGTAGAGTTCACGGGAGAACCAGGATGCAAAGCCCTCTCCCCATGCTATTCTGGGGGCTTTGGTCACACCAGAGCCAGTGACCAGCTCTGGGGGCAACTTGCTGTGAATAGAACAAGGGAGGAATCTCAGACAGAGCATGGCCACATTTTGGCATCTCTGAAAGACCTCTGGAGCTCCTGAGGCCAAGGACAGCTCAGGAAAAGAACCAGGGCATGTACCCTGGTCTGTGGGCTGGAAATCAGGCTGATCCTTGAGGGACAGATGGTTTCAATGCCATGAGACTGACTCTGAAACTTTGGGAGAAGCCCAGATCTCACTAAGACCCAGGAAAGCCAGAGGCTCCATAAGACACGGCGCTCCTGGTACCCTCTCCAGGGATTCAGTGGACTGGCTCCTGGGGCCTGCGAGGGCAAGATGTGCTTCTCCCTCCCCAGCAGGAAGTGCTAGGAATGGGTTCCCCGGGGGGCCGTTTAGCTGGAAGAGCCTCCATATTTTCCTCTCCCATCTCCCTGCGGTATCAAGTGTGTGACTATTGATTTCCTCCCTGCATTTGTTTTTGTTATCCATTATTTATGGGATCATTTTTCCATCCTTCGTGCATGAAGGCAAATTTTGTGTAAAAATCAATTGAGTGAGCGCCGCCGATGGCTTGTTGCATTTTCTGGGCTTTCATCTCTGAGGCACTGGTTCTCGGGAGATGCCGAGCAGGATATTAGGGAGCACACCAGAATGGGAAAGGGAGCTGAGGGGCAATGCAGGGTTCAGAAACCTGTCTTAAGAGACCTAGCCCAACAGTTGCTTTTGGTCCCTGGAACAACACGCTCTGTTGAGCTCACCTGAGAATCTAGGGAGGGATTAATGTCTCCCTGCCCTGATCTGATCTCTGTTTCTCTACTTCTTGCCCATTTGCTGGGCTGCAGTCAAGAAAGAGGTAGATTCTTCCATTTCACATAGATTTGTTTCAACGTAGAAATCCACAGCATTCTCCAGGATAAAGGCTTGGGGGCCCGCTCTTTAGCAGCTTAACCCAAAGATTCCAGGAAAGTCACCCTGAAGGATTCGACTCGGGGGAGTGGGATTAAGGGCAGGACTGACATTTAATAAGCACCTGCTATATGTCGACTGAGCATTTCACTTATATTCTTACTTGAGCTTCAGCGTACCTGGCAAGGTAAGTAGGGTGTGAAGGAAGGAGCAGGGGATTTGGTGTCAGAAAGTCCTAAAGTCCCTACGTGGCCCCTTCCTAGCTGTGTGCCTTTAGGTAAGATTCTTAGCCTCTCTGTGCCACAGTTTCCTCTTTTTTTTTAAGATTTTATTTATTTATTTGAGAGAGAGAGAGAGAGCATGAGAGGGGGGAGGGTCAGAGGGAGAAGCAGACCCTCCGCTGAGCAGGGAGCCCAATGCGGGACTCGATCCCGGGACTCCAGGATCACAACCTAAGCCGAAGGCAGTCGCTTAACCGACTGAGCCACCCAGGTGCCCCTGTTCTTATCTATTCTTTTTTTTTTTTTTGATCTTGATTTATTTATTTGAGAGAGAGAGGATGAGACAGAGAGAGAGGATGAGACAGAGAGAGAGGATGAGAGAGAGAGAGAGCATGAGAGGGGGGAGGGTCAGAGGGAGAAGCAGACTCCCCGCTGAGCAGGGAGCCTGATGCAGGACTCGATCCCGGGACTCTAGGATCATGACCTGAGCCGAAGGCAGTCGCTTAACCGACTGAGCCACCCAGGTGCCCCTGTGCCACAGTTTTCTTACTTATACAATGGGGATAACAGTGCTTCTCTCCAACGACATCGCACATTTAAGAGTAGGCAACCGGCTCACGGTAAGGCTCCAACAAACAAAAATGTCTTCAGTTGAAGTATTATTTCCACATTTTACCCCAAGTAAAGGGATACTTCCAACCCTGGCAGTTACTGTCTGTCATACTTTTCTGTCTCCGTGAGGACCAACATCTCACCGGTCTGCCCAGGGCCTGGTAGAGTGCAGGCACGACAGAGTGGATATTCCATCAATGTTACTATACTAGTTACTATTACCATCATTCTCGTTTTCCAGATAGAGACAGAAGGGCTAAGCCACGGGACCTGCCCAAGGTCACATAACTAGCAATAGCACAGCTGGCTTTCACGCCCACCTTCCTGACTCCAAAGCCTATGCCTTTCCCACTCTCTCCACTTTCAAGGTCATGAGGTCAAATTCAGGCTAATGGTTGGCAGAACTAGACCCTGGCAAGGTACCTGCTGTGGTGCCGCTTCCTCTACCCGGAACGCAGCCGTGGCCATCTGTTGATGTGCGATCTAAGGCTGCCTCCACACAGTAATGGCAGAGTGAAGTAGTTGCAAGGGAGACTGTGTGGCCACAAAGCCTAAAATACTCACTTTCTGACCCATAGAGAAAAACCAGGCCTCGTTTCCAAGCTAGGCTCTAAGGAACATGAGCATCCATCAAAACAACGGAGGCCCTGGAGGAAAAAACAACAGGAAAGGGGTCCTTCCTTCATCCGATAGGTGTGAGAAGTGCTACATTCTGGATTCCTTTCCTGGAGATTCCCATTCATGCCAACTTGTGAGAGACTCTGAAAAGTTCCGCGGTTAAACAGCAACAACAACAACAAAGTTCTTTGAAAACTGCCCAAACTTATTTAACTTGTCAATGGGATACTTCTTGTGGCGAAACAACGTGAGTGACCAATGCCATATGTGGACCACAGTTTGGTAAAGATCTATAAAGCTCCTTGATTCCCAAACTTCAGTCATTTGTATGACCCTTATGATAACTGCCTTAAGTATATACCTCCTAAACACTATTTATTAAATATGTTTACTAAAAATGCTTCCTAGGGGCGCCCGGGTGGCTCAGTCGGTTAAGCGGCTGCCTTTGGCTCAGCTCATGATCCCGGGGTCCTGGGATCGAGCCCCGTGTTGGGCTCCCTGCTCAGTGGAGAGTCTGCTTCTCTCTCTCCTGCTGCCACTCCCCATGCTGCGTCAAATAAATAAATAAAATCTTTTAAAAAAAATGTTTCCTAAACATTTTTCTTAAATTTACTGCCTTTTTTAACTTGATCCCAGCCAGGCAACGGTAGCCATGAAATCATGGGCTCAGTGTGTGTCGGGAGGGGGGCCGGGGGCCGGGGAGGTGTGTGTGTGTAGGGGTGGGTGGGTGTAGCTACAAAAATAGACATGTTTTCCTGTCGTAATTATCCACATGCCACCCATGAAGGAAAACGTAATACATGTTGGGATATATTGGTTCATCCTGCCCTGCCCAGTTCAGTAGCCAATAGCCACAGGGGGCTTTTTAAATTAAACTAAAAACTCCCTTCTTCAGTTGCATCAGTCTCATTTCAAGTGCTTAGTAGCCTCATGTGGCTAGTGGCTACCATACTGGACAGTGCAGATACAGAAAACACTTTCATTATAGAAAGTTTTATTGGACAGCACTGGACCTTTTTAAAATATTTCACAACTCTACTCAGCAGTGTTGCCCACCCAATCTCCACCCACCCTACCCCCCAGTTTTGTATAACTCTTCCAACACACTCTGAGAAGTATAGCTACTGGGGCCAAATTTGGCCAACACTGTCTCTCTTCATCTTATCTCTTCACCAGAGTCTTCCCTTCCTTCCCCCTATACTCTGCCTCCCTTTCTCTCTCTCTCTCTCTCTCATGCACACACACACTCCAATGCCACCAACGTCTACCCTTTTAAACAGGAAGGACCCACAGCTACCCTCTGAGATCCAAGAACCAGTCTAGATCCTTCTCTTGGGCAACGACATGGAAGCATCCTCATTCTGGGCTCCCAGTATGCAAAAGAAGATTGGAGCAGAGGAGATATCACAAATTGGTGGTCAGGGAGCTAAATCTGGCCTGCATATGTGTTTAATTGGGTCTACCTGATTTTTTTTTTTTTTTTTACTTTTACTTTAACGAAGAGACAAGTAGGTATCACATAGTAGAAACCTAGATTTCCAGCTTCTCTTGAAAAATCAGAAGATTTGCTTATTTTGGGCTCATTTTCCCACACAGCAGTCACAGGCTGGGTACCTTCTGCCCCTTGTAGGCCAGGCACGTGCCCTCCAGTTCACCACCATCTGCACTATTCTCTGCCACCCTGTGCATGGCTCATTGTTCTCATTTACTTGACCTTCTGGCATTTGGCTCTGTTACCCTGAAAGGATCATCTCAAAGGTTTCATCAGTTACTTTCCACCTGTGATTTCAAACATGTGAGTACTCTCTCCTCAGGCATAATGCATGGTTCTTAGGACCTAGACAAGAACTATGAACAGGAATGAATTGGTCTTCAAGGATTGTTCAGTCCTAGTGATTAAAACTTCAACTGCTGGGTGCCTGGGTGGCTCAGTTGGTTAAGCGACTGCCTTCGGCTCAGGTCATGATCCTGGAGTCCCGGGATCAAGTCCCGCATCGGGCTCCCTGCTCAGCGGGGAGTCTGCTTCTCCCTCTGACCCTCCCCCCTCTCATGTGCTCTCTCTCAAATAAATAAGTAAAATCTTTAAAAAAAAAAAAAAAAACTTCAACTGTTAGCAGGGTTGAAAAGTTGGAGGCTGGTCTGATATTTTCCTAAATTTGAGTATCTTCAAGCTTTTGCCACCTTCTTCCCAATGTAATGTATACTTGGCCTCTGGAGAAACAGTGCTTAGATTTTGAGGACAGATCACTTTGAAAATTTGATAAAAGCTCCAGAGTTAGTAAGGGTGGGAATATACACATAAAGACACACAATTTTGCATAAGGTTTCAGGGGATACAAAGATGCCCTTCAAAGCACATCTGTGATTCTTCCAGGAGTCCTCGGACCTTTGTTCAGAATTTCTGCTCTGGAGACTTCCCGTTAAAATAGGAGCCTGAACATATACATCAGCTCCCTCTCTCCCAAACCTAACCTTAAAATGATGATTAAAGGATATTTAAAGCATTTAAAGCCTAAACCTACAGGGACAAAGAGAACAAGAAAAAAGACAAATGCAAAAAAAAAAAAAAAAAAAGGTTTTTTGGAAACTGGAGAGCAAGTAAGAGGTAAGTGATAACAGAGTCAGTAAAGCTGAATCCAAAGTCAGCGGTGGGGGAGGGGGGCAGGGGGTGCTGAGAAGGAACCCAAAATGCACGGCAAATCCCCTAAAAGACTTGCAAAGTGACAGCACCTCATATCTCTGGAAGTGGGAGTTAAGACGCGGCTGCAAATGGGTGATTTGGCGGAGAGCTTGTTTAAAAAGCGGCTAGACCTTCAGATGAGCAGTTAGACTTACCTCAACCACTTGGCCCAGCTGGGGAACAGCCTCATCCAAACCCCACAGAAAGCTGGTAATTTATTCACTAGAAAAATGTGGGGGTGGGGGGGCTTTTTTTTAAGTGACTGTATTTGGGACACCAGCCACAGTTAAGGGTGGGAAACTAGACTGAAAACAGTGGAATTAAATAAAATTTTACATTCTAAATGTTGAAAATCACATCCCTTTTCTCTCACTCAGCACCCTGAACATGAACAGCCAGACACAGATGCTTCAAAGGGGAAATTGAGAGATTCTCAATCCCGTCTTTCTGGGAATTAACCAATCCAAAGAAGACAAACAAACAAACAAACTAGCATCAGAGAATCTTCAAGGAAGCAGCCCAACACGGTCACTCTAAATAGAAAACCCAAGTTATCAAAGCCAACTTTGGGTGCAGAGTTTCCAGTCAACTTTTTACCTAATTAAACAGTATCAAGGCACAGAGACCAGTCATATTGAAAATAAAAACACTTTAAGGGCACCTGGGTGGCTCAGTCGTTAAGCGTCTGCCTTCGGCTCAGGTCATGGTCCCAGGGTCTTGGGATCGAGTCCCACATGGGGCTCCCTGCTCCACGGGAAGCCTGCTTCTCCCTCTCCCACTCCCCCTGCTTGTGTTCCCTCTCTCGCTGTGTCTCTCTCTGTCAAATAAATAAATAAAATCTTAAGAAAAAAGAAAATAAAAGAAAAACACTTTGGAGGAAAAAGACACTGAGGAAGGAAGAAATTTAGAAGAAGTGATTAGTAATATTAGACATGTAATTGACTATAACTCAGAGCTACTATCACTAAAAAGATAGCATCCATGAAATAAGAAAAAATTAAAGAGCAAAAATATCTGTTAGAATTTTTTAAACATGGGATGCCTGGGTGGTTCAATCAGTTAAGCCTCTGCCTTCAGCTCAGGTCATGAGCCCAGGGTCCTGGGATGGAGTCCCACATCAGGATCCTTGCTCTGCGGAGAGCCTGCTTCTCCCTCTGTTTGCCACCCCACCCCCCACCCCAGCTTGCTTAGTTTCTCTCTCTCTCTAACAAATAAATACGTAAAATCTTTTTTAAAAAGAATTTTTTAAACAGGAAAACAGTAGGAGAAATTAAAAGAGAAAATAAAAACAAAAAGAGAAAAATAGTAGAGAAACGATAAATAAATCAGAGAGCCAATCCAGATGGCTCAATATCAAAACAATAGGCATTTGAGAAATACGGAGGAGGAAAAAAAAAAGAAAGCTTCCAAGAAATAATGCAAGGAAATTTCCTAGAATTAAAGTTGTGAATTTCAAGATGGAAAGTGCCCAGCAGAATAAATTTTAAAAATATACCATACAAGCTTCCAGAGCGAGAACATAAATTTCATACACAAATCAAGAATGAGAATGGCCTTGAACTTTTCAACTTCCAGCATTTTCAACACCAAATGCTAGAAAGCAATGGAGCAAACTCTTGAAAAGGCTTAGGGAAAATTAATTCCAACCTAGAATTCTATAGCTGTCAAACAGCCATTGACACGTTAGAATAGAATAAAGACGTTCTTAGACCTGATGGTTTTCAAAAAAGCCTATCTCCATCACACTCTCTCAGGGAGCATGTGTGCCACTTAAATGAGGCATAAACCCAAAGAAAAGATACTGATTTTGGAAAACAGAGGATTCAACCCAAAAGAGAATCCATAGGCTGATGGCAAAGGGTGCCCCTAGGATGAGAGCTGTGGGCAGCTATAGAGAGAGCTGATGCTTCTTCCTGGGGCAGGTCAGAAAGTTCCAAGACAGGTTCCTTCAAGGAGATTAAACTGATGGAACACCTGATGTGTTCAAAAGTCTTGAGACGAGATTTATGTCAATGGGGAGAGTCTGGGGTTCGTAATAATAGAGAAAACAAAACAGAAAAAGGCAATAATTACTAATGCCAAGAAAAATAAAATATGATGTGGAAAAGGAAAAGTAACTATACTGTCTTACATGGCTCAGCAGTAAATGTTGTTTGGAGTAAAACACACGAACACCGAATATTCATTTAACCAAAACTGAGATCTAACTATATTGGAATGGTGAGGGGACAGAAATTAGGGTAGGGAACAAGAGAGAGCTAAATCTTCATCTCATTACTGGAAACTGAACACGCAAGAGGTGGCAATATAAACATGATATTTAGAGACAGTGAAGTAAACAGCAAGGGAACCAGCTGAAGGGAGTGAAAGTGATCACCCCGAGAATCGGAGTGGGGGGGAGGAGGACTGCAGGATATTTTTTTATCATACCAAGCCTTGCTAAATTATTTGAACTTTGAAATTATGGACACATATAACTTTTACTTTAAAAATAAATTTGAAAGAAAAGAAATCTTGCTCTGATTTCTGGAAGGAGAATGAGCATCACCCAATTCCTAACTAACGTAGTTTCTCACAAACTCTCCTAGACATAACCTGTGTTGCCTCATTGGCATCAAACTCTCATCCTTCAGAAAAGAAGCAGCTCTTCTTATACTCCCTCCCACCCCCTGAAATCATTTTAACTGGGCTTAAACTCTGAAGAGTCCAACTGCATACCAGTCAGTAGCTGGTTTGTTCTGGAGAAGATACGTCCATCTCAACGCATCATGTACACAGAGGGGGCCATATGAAATCTGGCTCCATGCAATCTGTCTCCCAAAATGGGGAACAGACGGTGGTCAACTGTGACTGCCAGGAGCACACGCCATGCTCTCCCGCTGTTACTTCCTCTTGTCTTTGTTTTTTGAAAAAAAATCATGGTTTAGTTCCATAACTTGGTGCCAACTGATGTTAAGCTAAGTCACGCAGGTTTGCGGGTTATTGTTTGTCTCTTCTTTTCAACTTCCATGACTTTTCTCTCTGAAGGGGGGGGGGAAGGAGGAGAACAGTATTCATACATTATATACTATGCTAACAGAGATAGTCAGAAATATTGGGCCTGGCTCCCAAGAACTACAGACAGTAAAGGTCAGATTAACTTGGTTAACATCTAACAAACAAATTGGTCCGGAGTCCCAGTAATGAGACATCACTAGTCTCCAATAGGAGCATAAGCTCTGTGACAATAGGCACTGAGCCCTGAGTTCTCTGCTGAGTCCCCAGCACCTTAAGCAGGACCTGTCACAGAGTAATAACAGAACACATATTTGTTCCATTAATTCATTATATTTCTAGACCCTCAGCTATTTCTTCCTTCCTTCCTTCCCTCCTTTCCTTCTTTCTTTTTTTAGACCTCAGCTATTTCTTTTTTTTTTTTTTAAGATTTTTTATTTATTTATTTGACAGAGAGAGACACAGCAAGAGAGGGAACAGAAGCAGGGGGGGTGGGGGAGGGAGAAGCAGGCTTCCCACCGAGCGGGGAGCCTGACGTGAGACTCGATCCCACGACCCTGGGATCATGACCTGAGCCGAAGGCAGTCGCTTAACAACTGAGCCACCCAGGAGCCCCAGACCTCAGCTATTTCTAATGAAGCCAGGCATACACACAGAAATCAGAAGAGACCCCCACTTTTCTTCAGCTCTTTGGTCAACCTGTGCTAGAGAATGAAAAAAAAAAAAAGCACAGTTGAGAGTATTCATAATCATTTTTACAATTGTATTTATTTTATGTTGGGTCAAAGGAAGATCTTCAGAAGCTTTAAACACTTAATGGTTTTGTTACCCTTTGCCTGTATGAAATTAAAAACACTACCTCAGGAAGTCTAACACAATTCTGAACTTGACTATTAGGATGCTTTTTTAAAATATCAAATATTGAAGTCTGCCAAAACATCTTTTCTTGTTCTGGTGTGTCTTCACGTTGCATGTTTAGTCTGCCTTTTGGAAGGTGAGCCCTGGCTGGGAGCACAGGTAGCCTCCATAGCCTGCTGCATCTGTGACACGCCAGGGTCCGCATGAGAAACTGGAAAACAGTAACCAATCCTCCCAAGCATGTGCACACTGCGACTGGGGCAAAGAAAAGGAGACTGGGAGGGAAAGAACTGAAGAAACAAAAGAAAAGAAGCTTTTTTTTTTAAAAGAAGAAAAAGATGGGAGAGAGGAGAAAGCCGCGCCAGTGGACGAAAGGCAGTCAGGGCCCTCAGTCTAGTCCCTACTCTACTAAACCAGTCTTATTTTTATTTTTTTTAATTAATTGATTGATTGATTTGAGAGAAAGAGGGGGAGGGGCAGAGGGAGAAGGAGAGAGAGAATCTCAAGCAGACTCGCAGCTGAGTGTGGAGCCTCTCACCATCTCACAACCCTGAGATCACGACCTGAGTCAAAACCAAGAGTCAAGCACTTAACAAACTGAGCCACCCAGGCGCCCCTCTACAGAACCATTTTTAAATAACAGCTCGCCAATGACAGCTCCTATTTCCCTCGAAGTCTCTAGTGACCCTCAGGGATAACACTATAGACAGCTGGGTGACCCTGAGTTCTTCTAATATGGTAAGCTGGTAAAGGAGCCGAGCCTGTTTTTATTGTTATTGGCTTCACGTATATGTTTCAATATTCCAAAAGGCAAATGCAGGAATAAAAATATTAAAATAATATTTCTTTTCCACGCTCCTTTAAGGAAGTTGTACATTTTTTTGGAGGAGAGGGTCCCTTTGTATTTTTCACTGGAGGTATCTAAGAATGAACAAACATCTAGAGCAGCAGTAGTTCTCAGACTGGAATGAGATGGGATCTCATTCAACCAAACATCTGATGCTGAAACCCACCCTCCACCCAATCCCCCAGTGTCACTCCCTGAAATCTCGGCTTGAATCCTCCAGGACAGGGATTCACAACACAGCCCACTCCTTGGACCGTGTTGAGAGGCACAGCCTCTTCCTTGTATGAAACTAAATTTTTCTTTCTGTGACTTCATTTCTTATCTAATTATACCTCCGTGGGGCCCCACAGAACAAGACTAAGCTTCTTTCACATAAAAGTCCTTTCGATTTCACCCCTAAAAATATAAGTACACTTTATTCTCCAGGAGCAGACACGGCATAGTGGAAAGAGTACAGCTCTCGAGGTAGTTAACTCCGGGTTTAATTCCTAGGTTCTATCATTTATAGTTGTATGACCTTGAACAAGTTGTTTAACCTTTCTGATACCTCATTTTTAAAATACGGGTTAGGGACACCTGCGTGGCTCAGTCGGTTAAATGTCTGCCTTTGGCTCAGGTCATGATCCCAGAGTCCTGGGATCGAGTTCTGCTTCAGGCTCCCTGCTCAGCGGGGAATCTGCTTCTCCCTCTGCATGCTGCTCCACCTGCTTATTCTCTCAATCTCTCTCTCTGATACAGAAATAAATAAAATTTTTAAAAAATAAAATATGGGTTATAATATATGTACTTCACCTAGGTTTGTAAAACATCTTAGAAGGAGCAGTACTTTTAAGCTAGGAACATACTGTACCCTAAAATTTCCTCCTTTCCTGCCTTCACCTTTGGGAGGAGGGATGTGGTCGGGAGGATTATAAGCAAGAATAGCTCATTCATAGATTTACTTTCAAAATTTGTTAAATACTTGCTATTCTAAAGTGATCATCAGAGTTGTTGCTTGTTTTACTGTTATTTGCCATATACCTACTAAATTGTTTTGAGATCTCATTTTTGCCCTATAATAAAGAGGTTGCGCTAGAATTTGCTGGCAATCTAAGCTACTTGTTCTTATGAGCCACATATCAGGGTGCAGTATGTGGTTGCACCAAAGGTTCTGGATGCTGCCCCAATTTATTCCTTCAGTAAACTAACATTGCAATGGTGGGGAGAGCAAAACAGTTACAGATACATTGTGAAATGGGAGGCAAATTTTATGCCACCTTTAATGAAAAAAAGAATTGAAAGTTGTGTTTCAGGCTATATACCCAAACTCCATTGTGGGGCACTTTGCGGGGGGTGGGGGGCAGTGTACAAAACATCTTCCTCAATCCAGGTGTGTAAGCAGACTCACCTGGAGAGATTGTGAAAAATACAGATTCTTGGTCCCCTCGAAATACAATATCTTGTTCTCCACCCAGAGGATCTCCATGAACTCTTCTCCCTTCACATTCTAGGATTTCATGTGCCTAACAATGATAATAGAAAGCATTTGAAGAAATAGTATTACAACTCTTCTTGTGACGGAAAGCCCTACTGTGACAATCAAGAGATACAGATCTTCCCCTCAATGACCTAATAGCACTAGAAGTCGTAGGGCCATCCAACCCAAAGCCATAAACAATATTAAAATATGGGGAGAAAAACTCAAGAAGTAAAAACTATAGAACACAGGAATTAGGTGAAGGTTGTCAAAAGGCGCAAACTTCCAATCATAAAATAAGTTCTGAGGATGTAATGTACAACCTGATGACTATAGCTAGCAAAACTGTATTATATATTAAAAGTTGCTCTGGGAGTAGATCTTAAAAGTTCTCACCATGAGGGAAAAAATTGTAATTATGGGAAGTGATGGATGTGAACTAACCTTATTGTGGTGATCATTTTCAATAGCTACATATAACAAATCACTATGTTGGGCGCCTGGGTGGCTCAGTCGTTAACCACCTGCCTTCTGCTCAGGTCATGATCCCAGAGTCCTGGGATCGAGCCCCGCATCAGGCTCCTGCTTGGCGGGGAGCCTGCTTCTGTCTCTCCCACTCCTCCTGCTTGTGTTCCCTCTCTCGCTGTGTCTCTCTCTGTCAAATAAATAAATAAATAAAATATTAAAAAAAAAAAACAAACAGGGCGCCTGGGTGGCTCAGTTGGTTAAGCGACTGCCTTCGGCTCAGGTCATGATCCTGGAGTCCCGGGATCGAGTCCCGCATCGGGCTCCCTGCTCGGCGGGGAGTCTGCTTCTCCCTCTGGCCCTCCCCCGTCTCATGCTCTATCTCATTCTCTCTCTCAAATAAATAAATAAAATATTTAAAAAAAAAAACAAATCACTATGTTGTACACCTTAAACTTCTGCAATGTTATTTGTTGATTATCTCTCAATAAAACTGGGGGGAAAGTCTATAGGACAGGAGAAACCTCAGGAAGCTGGAGGAGGAATAGTTGAAGGTGGCTGATGCTCTTATCATTTTACCTGAACCACATGACCATACAGCCCCTCAAAGGTTGAGTGAGCTGGCAGCTGCAAGCATTGCCCAAAGTTGGGGCGGGGGCGGGGGGGGGGAGATGAAGCTCTGAGAGCCAGAACAGGAGCCCTGGTCAGCATTGTCTTATCTGTGGATTCCAGTCACAGCTGGAATGGGCTTGGATGCTGGGGGCCTACCCTGCCCAGCCCACAACCACCCCCCGCAGTCTCTCTACTCCCCACTGGGGCTCCCCAGACCTGGTACTGAACTGGCTTGGCTGAGCCAGGACTATCGAATCTAACAAAATGTTTTAATTTCAACCTGCCTCTGCCTTTAATTTTTAAACTTACAAACTGTTGGTGTTTTTATTTTTTCATTAGGATGTGGGGTTATGTTTCCACCCCATGGTTTTAGAAGCCTCAGTGCTGGGAACCCAGTGGACACCACACTTGGTAGCCTCTCCTTCCAATTCTACTTTGATTGTACAGCTATCCTTTTGAAAGCAAAATAGAAAAATAACAAGCTGAAACAAATATTAAATGTAAGACATGCCAAAGCCTACACACATCAGCTCATAGCTGGCAACTTCACACGTCATCTGGCCCGAACCTCTTGTTTTACCCACAAGAAAAGAGGGGGTCAGAGCAGGGAAGCCCCCAGCTCGAAATCTCAATTCTAGTTGTTGGCAGACTGGTTAAAACAAAAACAAAAACACTAGATTCTGACCCCTAATGTAGTGCTTTTTTCACTCCACCACACTGTCTCTTGGGAGACTACTGATCTGAAGAATAATTTTGCCAAAGCCATTTGGAGTCTTTATTGACAGTTGGCTCATACTCTAATTGGCACCTTATTTTTACCTTCAGTAAAGTTCTTCCCAGTTTGCTAAAGTGGTTTCAGTGCTTCTGGGTATTTGACCATACATTTAGATAGTCACATGAAGAGTACCCTTTAGAGGACCTATTCCAGGGGGATCCTAACCTGGGACTCATAAACTCATGGGGTGAATCTAGCAGATACATGGTTAATCTTCAAGAAGTTAGCAAAAAGTTTGAGTGCACAAATGTACATTTTTCTGGGTTAGGGAAATAGTTTTCTTCAGATTCTCAAAGGAGTCCATAAATCCTCACCAAAATTGAACTACTGTCTAATTCAATTCCCTACCTTAGAGTGGGGAAACTGAGGCACTGAGAAGTGAATTGAGTTGCCAAGAACACATAGAACGGCGTGCCTGAACTCAGACCTTTCTGTGCACATTTCAGATTCTTTCCCACTGTACCCTGTGGTCTGTAAGGTGACCAGAGATTCTGATTCTCCTAGTTAACTCTTTCAATCCACGCTTTTCACTACAAGAAGAAATCATTGAGAGAGTATGCAAGGCTTAGTACAAATCAATCCTGCCCGCGAAACAATGGCTCCCTGTACATCACCCATCAGTCAGTCCAGATCACCACCTTGAACTTCTGTCAGAGATAGAATTTATGAGGCTTGTAATTCCCTCACTTGGCTGGAATTTCTGCAGCCCTAGGCGGATTATTAAATGATGTCACTGATGTCTTCTCCAGTCCCATCATTGCTATTATACATCACAGAAAAACTTCTTACTGCAAAACTGGGCTCACTGATTCCATAGTACTTACAGATAGGCTGCTTTAAATTCCGTTCTGAAGGAGATGGGATAGAATGCAAATCAGTCCATAAACACTCTTTATGTTTGTGAGTAGGCAGTTTTTACACATCATGGAGTCTGCATCTTCAGATTACTTTTTAGCAAAAAAAAAAAAAAAGAATCAGAATTTTTAAGGCCCATTCAGTTCATATTTTTAATTATTGATTTTTGTATAAAACTTCCTAGGTTTCGTGGTATGGAAAGATTATTCAGGATTATTATTATTCCTAGTTCTCTGATACCAGAGCTGGAAATTAGTGCACAATGACTAAAAATGACAAGTCAAAAAATGACAGCCAATAAAATCTCTCTGGTGTATACACAAGAAATTGATAAGGTTATTTGCCTTCAACAAAGGGAACTAACTTGGGTCAAGGATGGAAGAAAGACTTTTCACTGCAAATCTTGTAGTTCTTTTGAATTTGAATTTGAATCATGTATTATTTAATCAAAACATGAAGACACAGACTCTGAACTTTAAAAGAAAAATAGTATCAAAAATATATTATTTAAACATGGAATTAACTTCCAAAAGAAATAGCTAAAAGTGGATGAGGGTGGGGATTTGATCAAATTGTCTTTCTGTGTTCAATTTTTAACTATATGCATGAATTACTCTGACAAAATATAAAAGTAGTTTAAAAAAAATCACCTCCAAACTACTAATTTTACAGGTAAAGAAACTGAGGCCATAAGGGTGGAAAAGACTAGTTTTCCCAAGGTGGCAGAGCATAGATACGTACTCAGTTTGCCGTGTCTCAGGCCAGACCTTCCTTAACATGGAAAGAGATTCTTGGAGTGGCTGGTGTCTAAATGCCTTCTAATTATTGTTGTTTTTGTTGTTGTTGTTGTTACTGTTATTATTATTAGATTAAGACATTTTCAGAATATTTTAATAAAATTGACCTCTCCTCATTCTGATCCTCTGTGCTAATAATTGTACCCTTTTTTATTCATTCAATTACAAGCAAATTGACAGGAGACATTTATATGAGGCAGCTTAAACCCCAGCTAATGGAGTGCCTAATGACTAATTGATCAGATCCCAACCCAGAGAGCAGCCCTGAGTGGCCTAAAGGAATTTATGCAATTAGTTTAGGTTTGGTAGAAATTGAGTGCATATGAAAGTAAGCTTTTTATGGTCTTGATTTATGAGGGCTGGACATTAACTATATCTGCCAAGAGGTGAGCTACCTAGCCAAGCCCCAGGCATAGGGAGGCTCTGTCGCAAGAGGGGATGTAGGGTTTTGGGAGCTGGGCTGGTGTGTGTGTGTGTGTGTGTGTGTGCACGCGCGGGATGGGTGAAGGGCGTGTTGAGTGGAAGAAAAAAATATATGATATTGGGGGGGATTCGTCCAGAGACTTCTTGAAATTACGGTGATGCTCCCTCCCTATGTAATTCAAAGTAAAAACATCAATCCTAAATAGGTATCAAGAAGTCCAATAAAATTTTGATTTTCCCAAGATGAACACTAGGATTTTGTGTGTGTGAAATCCTAAAACTCAAATGTAAACTCAGAGAAAGAGAGTGCTGCTTCGGTTCCAGTTTGCCTCTAGTGCCAGGCTGGGCAGTGCTGGGCTGAGGGAAAGGGCAAAGAACTGACGCTTTATGGAGACAAGCCCTCCACGCGCAGGAGAAGGAAAGCAACCGGTGGGGAGGACTCCCCGGGAGGAGCCTGGGTCGGGCCGCGCATCCCTCTCTTCGCAACGTCTCCTACCGCAGTCCAGGGGGCTCCCCAAGCCGGAACGACGCGCAGAGAAAGCCCCCCGCCCCCCGGAGGCACGGGGAGGAGCCGGGCGAACCCTGACCCCGCGGGGGAGCCCTGGGAGCCGGGCGAATGCGGAAGCGCCGTCGGGGGGCGGAGGGAAACCTGACCTGATTCGAACAGAGCGATCGAAGGGGCGCCTAATTCGTCTGCCGGGGTCCTCGCTGGCTCCGTCCGGCCGCCGGGGCGGAGTAACCGCAGGGGCCTCCCGCCGCTCGGCGGAAGAGAGGGAAGACGGGAAGGGGGCTTTCTGCGCGCGCAGAGGTCGCGGCCCATCTCGTTCGTGCACTTTGGGGTCAGTTTCGCGCCTGCGAGGTTGGAGGGAAGCTGAGAGCGGGTTACGTGGGAGACAGGCAAACACACGGACGCCGACAGTGACGGAGACTTGGGAGGCGGCGCGAGTGGAGGGCCCCGAAACGCGGCGAGGACAGGGGGCATCGTCGGCTTCCACCACCTCCGTTGCTTGCGCGGCACCTTCAGCCAAATCCGACGCGCCTGCTCCGCCTCCACTCCAGGCAGCCGCCCCTGCCCTGCCCCCGACAGAGCTGGGTCTCGCCTGGGGACCAGTGAGGCCAAGAAGCCCGTGTTTTGCCAGCTCTCCACCAAATTGTTGTGTCACAACTTGTCCCTGGCAAATTACATAAACACTCTGAGCCTCCAAGTTCTCATCTGTAAAATGGGGTTTAAAATGGGACAAACTCGTTTTGTTTAAGGATTAATAATGCATATAAAGAGCTTGGAACAGTACCTGACATACAGGAAGCCCTTAATACATGTTAGATTTTATTATTCGCTTATCCAACAACCGTTTGTGAAGCGCCCACTCTGTGGGTCCCAGGAGGGGGTGGGGGAAGGGTACTGTACCAGAGTACTTGCCCGGAGCGCATTTACTGCTAAATAAACAAACAGGTGCGGTCAGGGAATGATAAGGACTAAGAAAGAAATACAACAGGGTAGTAAGATAGCATGACTGGAGAAAAGAGCGATCTAAGGTAGAAGGAGCCACCTAAGTCCCTCCGCCCCTCTCTGGGCCTCAGTCTCTCCTTCAGTATAAAGAGGCGCTATGACCAGCGAGTGTCACCCTCAGCTGACACCTTCTGACACCAAGCCCAAAGGTGGAGCTGGACCCAGGAGACCGAATCAGGGACCCCATCCCGCTTCCTCTGCTCACTGGAGCCCACCCCTTGGGAGTAGAGCTGGGCTGAGTCTTGTAACAATCAAGACGTTGGTGCTTGCCAGGATTCTGCAAAGAAGAAAGGCGTGAGTTCGAGGAGCTGCCATTGGGGTCAAGATTCTCAGGACTCCAGGAGAGCGAATTACATTGTCCCTTCCATACCTGAGCCACACGGTGTGCAAGGAGATTACTTGTACCCTTTCTGGTTTACCCCTGACAACCCCAAGGAGAGCTGGTAGCCACTGCTGCTGCTGTCGTTTAATAGATGAACACTGTGGCTCACAGAGGGGAAAATGTTGACTCAGCTGAGGCCAAGCCCTGATGTGGCCCCTGCAACACTAACTCTCACTTTTCTGAGCCTAAGTAATGTTTTTAAAAGATTAAGTATCCATTAATGCGTACTATGGGTCAGGCCCTAGCCTGTGTGATACTCATCACAGCAATCCCTGAAGGATGGTCTTTTCTCCTACTTTACGTATGAAGCCTCTGAGGCTCAGAGAATTAAAGGCACGTCCTCATCTAAGCGATGGAGTAGGTGTTGCACCTCCAGGTCTGTCTACTCCAGAGCCAGAGTTGTTTCCATCTCAGCAGGAAAGTAAAATAACCCAAGCTCAACGACCAAGAGAGTGTCTGGAACATTCAGCAGGGCAGAGGTCACCCCCTGATCCTCTTCCCGGATTCCTCCTCTAGGTTCTCAGGGCCCATATCACGGAGGACCCCCTCTGTACCCCTGATGACCACAGAGGGAGGCAAGATTTCTTCTAATTTAAACAGGAAGGAAACTGGCTGCCTTTGAATGGAAGATGGAGCTGCAGATCACCACCTTGACACTGACCCCACTCCCTTGTCTATACTTGATGGTGCCTGTTCTTCCCTACAGTACCCAGAATCTAGGAAGAGTTGGGCTGGAAGGGGTCCTTTCATTTTATAAAACAAAATCCTCATTCCTTCATTCCTTCATTCATTTCACAGATACCTATTGTCTGCCACTCTGGGCCAGATCCTGAGCTGGGCACTGAGTATAAAACAGTGAACAAAACTGATACTATCTTGAGCGCAGAAAGGAAGCTCCTGGCCAGAGATCACACAGGAGCCCAGGATTCAGGAGGAGCCCATGGCTTCAACCATGCTGGCCTCTGCATGCATGGCCCATTCCAGGTTAGACCCTAATTCCAGACAGCCAAGTGCCTAGAATCCTCTCCTTACTCCACAGATGATTCTCAAAATCCCACCTTGAAAGGCCCAATGCAGCTTTCCATACAAACAGCCCTGAACATTGCCCCCCGCCCCCCTTCTCTTGGCTAAGTTTAAAGAAACTCCCAGCTGGGCCTGGACAGTGAATTCTTCAAATTGGTGGTATTTTGGAATGGAAAATCTGTTCCGGAGTGTTTTTCAGTTACTCTTCAAAATTATTTTTGTGAGGTTTTGCAGCCATCAGGAAAAGCTTACAGAAGTGATGTGACTTACCCAAGGTCACACAGCTAGGAAATGGCCCACCAGGATGCAAATGAGGCCTATGTGAACCCCAAACCGGCTGGTACCTACCCACCCTCCACTCTCGGAGAGGTTTGTGCCCCCGCCTCGCAGAGGCGACTGCACAAATCCAGAGAAACCGCAGCTCCGTTGTTTCCTCAGAGAGCCCAAGGAGAGAGGCGGCGGCGGCGCCGGGCGGGCGCCCTCAGTGGGTGGGAGAGGGTGGGGCGCGTCGTGCACCAAGCAGCAGCTCCGGCCCGCAGGTAGAAACTGGTCAAAATACCAGTGCGCGAGGACACCCCGGGCGCCTGAAGCGGACCAGTCACAGAGGGGCGGGCCGACTCACAACCCAACCAGGCCAGTTACGGAGCAGATCTTAACTTTCGGGCGGCTCATCTCTCCCTCTCAAAAAAAAAAAAAAAAAAAAGTCTTCCAAACTTTTGAGGTTATTAATTTAAATTATATATATAATATATGTTTTATATATTATATATAATAACAGCAGGGAACTTTTCAGAAAGGAGATGGAGGCGGATATCGGGTTCTTTCCCGGGCCAGAAAAGCTGAAGGCTCTTACCTGCAGGAAACCTCGCAGCCCGCAAAGGCGCGTCTGTCTGGAGCGCTTCACTTCGACGCGGGACGCTCACGGCCGCCTCTTCTGCAGCCCGGCTGGGCTCCGGCCGTGTTTTATACCACTATAGGCAATTAATATTGCATCAGCCGTATTTTAAATTTTCAAAACCCACAATATAATGTAATGGCATAGGGCATTTATTATTAAAGGACACCCGATGGAAAAGGAGGTGGAGGCATCGCTGGGGTTGTTACGCTAGGCGGGGGCGAGGGGCTAAGGCCCAGGGGCTGGGGGCAATCCCCAGGTTTGCTTGTGCAGCATAGGGGGTGCACCGCGCCGAGGGGAGACCGACTCTGCTCCGAATTTCAGGCCAGAGGTGATGACCCACTGCTCTTTGAAGACACAGAGGGAAAGTGTGCTGACCACTTCTAGACTTGGAACATTAATTTTTAAGTCATGAAGGTGTTTCTGCGGCTCACAAATAAAAAGGTTTCTTCCCCCCTTTTAAAGGGGGTGAGAGAGAAGGGAACTGCCATCTGTTGAGCACCTACTGTGCTCAAGGCACTATGCTAGGATGTTTGCAGCAGATTTATCATTTAAACCCACAGAGAAGATGAGATAGACCTTGGGGTGAGTAAGTTATTGGGTGATAGTTTTAATCAAGTTTCTGAAACGACCTCAGAGGGACCCCAACAGACTCTGTCCCAGTAAAGAACACTTTCCTTCCTCTTTGCATCTATCCACTCACTTCCTATCCAGCCATTTGAATCTTCTGAAATAATGTTTCATCTCAAGCACAAAGCACTACCAGATGCCTTAAATAAACAATTTTATTTAATCTTGACAATAAACGTGTGGGGTAAATATTTCCCTCTTGATCCTGAAGACAAGCAATCGAGGCTTTTTAGAAAAGGCAAGAAACTGGCTTCCAGGTTATTCAGCCAATGAGTGGAAGTATTGGGGGCTCCTACTCCCATCAGTCTGGCCTCAAAATTTGCAATGGGTCTGAATCAAGTTGAGCGAAGAGAGGCTGATAGATTCGCATACAGGGAAGCATGCGGGGAAGTGCCTTGTAACCCTGAGGTCCGGAGAAGAGCTGCCAGATCTCCCTAGAGGAGATCAGAGTGAGAAGGTGAGGCTGCATGGAAGAGGAAAGAGATGGCCAGACACCGGCCTGCTGGAAGTGAGAACCCAGCCCGTATGGGTTCTCACTTTTAAATCCTTTCCAAGACTAGTACTTCTTAGTCTCTGAGAAAGAAAAGCACTGTGATTCGGGTTGAAAAATAAAGCATTTATTTTAGAAGTTAATTCAAGGGGTAAAGAGAGAAGAAAACTCAATATTTTATTTGTATCTATTTGGAGAACAAAACCAAAGGTCACACAGCCACACGCAAATTACATGAAGCAACGAAAGATTAAATGTGATGGGGCCAGAGGAACGTGGGTGAGAAGGATCCAGGCCAGCAGTCTGGCTCCTCTTTCTACCCAAAACCATAAGTGGACTTCCACCCAGAGACACCCAAATAAGGGGGATGGAAAGAAGCAGAGTTAAATAAATAATAGGAAAAAACAATGCTAACAACAATAATAAAATCACAACGAGGTTAGACGTGTTGGAAGGAGTTGCATACGATTCAGAGAAGTTACAATTACTTTGGAAAAGCCACCTTTATGCTGTGCTGGGAATCTGGCTGGAGCAGCGAGCTGGGGTCAGAGAGTCCTCAGTCGGTCCGGAGCACTACCAATCCCCCTGGCTCTCCAGAAGGCAGTAATTATCCCCTCAAACACCATCAGATCAGGGAGAATGGACCAGAGCAGTCAGCTGCTGCTTGCCACCAGATGCGATCCCAGCATTTTCAGGTGTTGAATTAGGCCCATCTTTTCTGGGGCCCGAATTACCGCAGAGAACAGCTGGGACCTCGAAACTCCACGAACACTTTCCCTGAACCTAATCCATGCTACCTTAGAGAACTTACAACAAACCAAAGGATGAGACGGATAAAATTTAAGAGGGTAAAGGAGTATAAGGCTATCCTTTGGAAACATACATGTATTTTATATACTCTAAATAAATCTCCAGTACATGTTTGTGCCCCAGTTAGACTTTCTATTATTATTTATCACTGCCTTCCCATCCCTTCACCTTTTGTCTAATCGCGCTTAGCAAAGTGGCGCCTTCACCCCCAGAGTTGTGCGGCCGGGCCAACTCACTATCCCCTGTATGTGGGCTCCTGCCCTAAGGTCGCGCAGCCCAGCGCTCAAGGGCGATTTTCAGCACCAGGGACAGCGCTAGTCCCTCCAGGCCTACCCTTGACGGATTTTTCCTTAGCGCCGTAACTTTTCTGATGGGAATAGAAAGGAAAGAGAAAGAGAAGGCCGGGAGGCAACCAGGTGGGATAAAGGGGAAAGTCTGTGGCTTCGGGGGAGAGAGCCTGACCTGCCAGGAAACGTCTTGGTGTCCCCCATAACCGTTACCCCCCCCAACTCCGGGGGGTGGTGTACACTCAGCTCTCCCGGACCCGGACGCTGCGCCCCGCCGCAGTCAGTGGACAGCCGAGTACTTCATTCGTTTCTGTTTCTGTCTCTGGTTGCAAAACCAGACCCTCACCACGTTCTTTTTAAGGTCCAGTTTCTCGGCGATGGCCGCGATCTTCTCAGATGAGGGCCGCGGCTGGATGGCGAAGTAGGCCTCCAGTGAGCGCTTCTCTGGCGCCGCGATGGACGTGCGTTTGCGCTTCCGCTCACTGCCGTTGAAGAGCTCTGGCTTGCTGTTTTTCTCTCGATAGGCGGCCTCGGCTTCCTCCAGCCAGGCCTGAAGCACGGGCTTGAGCGCGATCATGTTGTTGTGTGAGAGAGTGAGAGACTCGAACCTGCAAATGGTGCTCTGGCTGAGCGAGCCTACGCCGGGGATCTTGAGGTTGGCTAGAGCCGCGCCCACGTCCGCCTGGGTCACCCCCAGCTTGATGCGCCGCTGCTTGAAGCGCTCGGCGAAGGCCTCGAGCTCTCGGGGGTCCGACTCCACGTCGCTGAGGCATGCGGGCATGGCGCTGTGAGGCGCCACGGCATGTGGGTGACTCATGCCCATGGCCTGGTGCAGGTGGCCCATGGCGCCCAGGTGGTGCGGGTGGATCTGCGCCGGCATCACCGAGTGCTCCGGAGCGCCCAAACCGCTCACGCTCAGCGTGGGAGAGATGTGCTCTAGCAGGTCGCCCTCGAGGCCCTGGTGCACCGGGTGGTGCGGGTGCGAGGTGAGCGCGGCCGGATGGGATATGGGCACGGTGGACGAAGTGGACGTGCAGGGCACGCTGCTCATGGTATGATAGGTGGCGTCGGGCTTGAACGGATGGTTCTTGCCGTGGGAGACGATATCCACCGCCGCCAGAGCTTCGGCGCGTGCCAGCAGGCTCTCATCAAAGCTTCCAAATATATTACCCTGCAGCTGCAAGCGAGAAGGCGCACAGCACGGTCAGTGGGGAATACTGTCAACTCAGGATTAAAACACATTTTCAAGCAACCGCGATGCTTCTCCTCAAAGCCCAGGTCATAAAAATTAATACGGAGACAGAGGCTCTGCTGGAACAGACGTGTGGATCAGAGAGACATGAATGAGAGAGAGAGCGCGCCGGGAGAGAGCGCGGGGGAGACAAGGAGAGGGGTTCAGACAGCGGCGATTGTTCTGGGGGACATGAAAAAAACATGAAGCTAGTGCCTGTCAAAAAATGTGCCTTAGAGCGGTAATTATGCTCCACTACGTACCTGCGGGGCTGGGAGACAGACTCGGCGCATGGCCTCGGAACCAGAATGCAGGCTGGAGAATTTGGGTTCTTGAAGCACCGGGTGCATGCCGAAAGGCTGCTTGGCGTTCATGGCCATCATCTTCGCGCGCCTGGCAGGGAGGCAGCGAGGGACATGGATCAGGCTCTTCTCGCTCGCTCGCCGCGCTCCAAGTGAGCGCCGCTCAGCGCCCGCGCTCCCCTCGCCCTCTCGCTCGCTGCCTCCCCTCTCCCCCACCTGCTTCTTCACTCATCTTACAAGCAGCCTGCCAGGAAGGGCCCGGGCGCGCGCAGGCGTGCTCACGCGCCCGGGACTCGCAGGGGCGGCCCGGGAGGCGAGGCCAGGCAGCCGCTCTAGGCGCGCCTCTGTGCGCCCGCCACGGCCGCCCCCGCCACAGCATTTATACCCGGGCCGGGCCTGGCCTCTCCCGGCCGCCCCGCCCCGCCTGGCTCCAGCGCGGCAGGCCTCCCGGATTCTTTCTTCTTCTTCGTGGACTTGTTTCCCCCCAAAGTCTCAAACCTCTCTGTCCTGTCCCAACTCGCACGGCCCAGATCGAAGGACAGCCCCGGGCTGAGCGGGGCCAGGAAGCTGACCCTACTACTACACACACACACACACACACACACACACACACACACACACACTCTCCTTGTCGGCCAGGCTGCCGCCAAACTGTCCATTTCCAGGGCGCTCCTGGCCCCACGCCCGAGCGGTCCACCAGTGTCCGGCCCGCGGCTCAGCGAAGAGGCGCCTCCAAGCACCCAGACGGGCTCCAGGGAGGTTGAGGGGCTGCCAGAACGAGCCCCAGGTGACCTCAATCGCCTGGGGGGTGGAAATGGGGGACGTAGCTGCCTGCCGGGTCCTGGAGGCCTGAGGCTTCCTCCCCACGCTCGCAGTTCTTGCTTGCCTTCGCTAGGAAAAGATAACTTGGTCCTCCTCCCCCACCCCATCCCCAACACGCCAGTCTAAAGAAGTTTACTGAGTACTGTTTAGTAACATTTCAGGACTGCCCACGCCCGCCTTCGGAGTCAGTCAGTACACTTCTGCTGGGCTGCCAACGCTTACAAGCCCCGTTCCCCCAGAACAATAGCTGCCATTTGTGAGCTCCTAATACGTGCTAGGTTGTTTAGAGACTTAGCTCGCGGTATCCTCACATCCTACGGAGTCGGTACTGTTATTCTGTTTTAAAGTTGAGGAAAACGAGGGTCAGACGGGTTAAATGAGTCGCCCAAGACAACAGAGCTGGTTGGGAGCAGAGCCATTCACTCACTCTTCCGTTATCCATTCCACGAATATTTACTGATGGCCTACTGTGTGCTAGGCGCCACGTCTGACTTCCCAGGCTCTTCATAATTCTGCACTTTGTCGTCCTCTCGAAGTTTCGGGGACCGGAGTGCCCCGCCCCCGCCTCCCCTCTGCTCTGATCCCCTCGCCTTCCCTCTCCTTCCCCCGCGCTAGTAAACATTGTGAATAATGGATGGGGAGTCCTGGTACCGCGGCAGCGCCGCCCTCCGGGGTTCGGAGCGGAGCCCTGGGCGCCCAGCTGAGCCCACCTCGCCCCCAACGCCGATCCCGCCTCTGGCCGGGAGCGGCCTTTGTGTTTCAGAGTTTTCACAAGCCTGCGGGCTAGGCCTTGCGCGCCCGCGGGCATGGGCCGAGTTTCCCAGACGTGAACATGGTGGTTGGGCGTGGAGGGGCCAGCCGTTGGCCTAAGAGGAAATCCTGCCTAGGTCTGGGCTCCCCACACGCGGATCCTGCCAATCTCTTCTCTGCATCGCACGCAGCCAGCCCCCTTACTTGGTTCTTGTCCATCTTCTGTCCTCTAACCTGGGAAGAGGACTCAGCACAGGGGCCAGAGACCAAGGGCCGCCCTCTAAACCTCTCCGATCCTCGGTTTCCTTGACTGTAAAATGGCAGCTGCCCTACTGTTTGCCTTCTTGGGTTCTGGTGAAGGAGTTTGGAACTACAGGAGAAAGGAAACCATTGAGCATGGTACCTAGTGCTCAGCAAACCTCACAACCTGATGCTTGGGGCGCAGGCTTTGCCCTCAGATTCAGCATGCATCTCTGCCTCTTGCTGACCGAGAGGCCACCAGCCGTCTCATACCTTATCGTACTGTAGTCTCCTTATATGTCAAATGGAGAAATCGTTTTTCCTCCACTGAGTGCTGTGAACAATGCACTGAAATAAGCAGTTGACACAGCGCTTGGCACATTGAAATCAGGAAATAAATCTTTGTTCCTCTCTTCTTCTTCTCTCACCTTAAGGATAAAGCATTTGGGAGCCAGAGTGGCCTGAGTAATCTCCCTGGAGAATGGTTTGTCTGAAGTTACAAACTGGTTCTCTGCTGTCCTTCCTTTATTCAACACCTGCTTTGTGCCAGACTCCATGCAGAGGACCAGGACACAGATGTGAATGAGACCCCATCCCTGCCCTCACAGAGTCACCATTCTGAAATCCACTGCAGGAAATGGGCTGCAAGCTTGCTCTGCGGTGGAGACAATGTAGATTCAGGACACAGAGCAAGGCTGGTGGGATTCTTGAAACACAGAATGCACACCAGAACCGTGGGCCTTAGGAGGGCTGGGATTTAGACAGCATTCTAATATTGGGCTTTATGTGACCCTGGCTGGGCTTCAGTTTACCCACAAGAAGAGGGCTGGCCTAGATGATATGTGCTGCAGTTCTAGCCAAATACTACCATTCTGGTTAATTTACATGAAACACATTTGGGGGCGCTTGGGTGGCTCAGTTGGTTAGGTGGGCCGACTCGTGGTTTGGGCTCAGGTCATGATCTCAGGGTCCTGGGATGAAGCCCAGCCCAGTGCATTGGGATCCATGTTCGGCAGGAAGTCTGCTTGTGGATTCTCTCTCTCTCTCTTCCCCCCTCCCTCTGCCCCTCCCTCCCCTCCTGTTCTGTCTCTCCCTAAAATAAATAAATCTTTTTTTTTTTAATGAAACACATTTTGAGTAAGTCAAAAGCTTCTTTCCAAGGACGTGTAAATTCCCAGAAGCTGAATGCACCATTATTTTATCACTTCACCAGAATTTAGGATCACTCATTCTTGTTCTCTGCCCAGTGCAGGAAGGCAAAAGGGGGAAAGAAACGTGGGGATGGTGGATCTTCCAGGGAGAAAAATGTGTAACTTGTCTTGACCACATGGTGCCCTGAGACCAACACTCACTTCATCATACCCTAGTTGTCTATGAAGTTGAACCCCCAGAAACAGAAGGACAGGCCCATCCACATCCATCCTTCTCCACTTTGTGCCCTCAGGGGCCTGGGAGACACTTGCCACGGTCGAGGTCAGGCAGGGGTCAGAGCCAGAGCAAGGCTAACTGGCCCCCTTAGGCCTCCATTGCTGAACTTCAGCTCTCCAGCCCCCGTTCTAGCATCCGCGGGCATTAGGATCACAAATCAAAAACCACTCTTGCATCAGGTGAGCTGTGTTCCCTGGGTTTACCTCATCCTTCCCCCTCAAGAAGGTCTACTCACAGCTCCACACAGCCAGCAGTAAGGTGACACCCATCCTTCGGGACCAGTCTTTCTGAGAAGGCCCTGGAGAGAGAGGAGATGAAGTAAACACCACACAGGAAAGAATGAGAAGGAGAGCCATGAACACTCTATACTTTATAGGATTTGCAAACTTGAATTCTGTCCGAAGCAAGTCCAGGAAAGTAAACTAGTTGGGTGTATAAAGGGGAAGATGGGGACGGAGGTAAACTGGAGAGCAAATGCCCCATCCTCATCCCCGTGGCATTAAATTACAATTAAAATGCACATGCACATGCCCCCCACACACACACACAATCCCACATAACAAGATCTGTCTGAGGGTCCAAGTAGGGACCACAGGAGCATTTATGGAAGTGACACTAAAGGGGGCACTTTCTTTTTTCTGCGATCATTTCAGAATGCCTACTGACAGCTGGGTCTTGTCATAGGTTCTGCAGGCATAGAGTGCACTGCTTTAAGAGCTCAGAGTCTGGTGGGAACATAAAATTGCCACAGGTAACTCTAAATCAGAATGCAAAGCACTATGTCCCCCAGAAGGATTAGCCCTGGGGGGGGGTTTGCTGGGGCAGATGGGCAAAGGTGTTTTCCTGTGGGCCAGTGGTTTTCAACTTTAGCATGAGCAGGAATCATCTGCAGCCCCTTAAAATACAGCATCCGAGGACCACACACAGAGATTCTGACCACGAGGACTGAGTATTTCCTAACAGACATTCGTGATTTGCGTGCAGGTGACCTGGGACCCTCAACTTGAAAACCTTGCTCTGGAAACTTGTTACCTGACATTACTTTTTTTTTTTTTTAAGCCCTGACCTAACTATGTAAGTTTTGCTAAGACTCGAAGAGATCGTTTCTCTTCTTGGAGTCTTTCATGTCTTCCTCTATTATCCGTTGGTAAGAACATGATGTTTTATCATCTCAGCTTCTTGAAGGACCCTGAGACTTACCTGTCCCCATGTCTCCAGTGCCTGCATCTACAGGCCAGGCACCATATAGGAGCTTAATATAACAATTTGCATGGAATGAATGAATGCATGAATAATATCCTCCCCAAGATTCTGGCAGTAGGATGATGGTGACAGCAAGAAAAACCAGTTATGGACTGCCAGGCTCCGGGCTATGTGCTTTAGAAAAGAATTATAGCTGGATCTCCACATCAAGACTTCGAGATTGATATTATTTCTCCATTTTCCAGATGAGAAAACTGAGGCATAGAGAGACTGAGTTCTCCAAGGCATTGGAGACATGTAAGCCTGGTAGGGTGGGCATTGGAACCCAGGTTTTTCCAACCTCTGAGCCGATGCTTTTAACTAACATTTCCCCATCCTCCAAGCCCAGAGGCTAAGCCTGGGAGGATGAGCCGGGTTTACTTCTCTCCCAGAAGGGAGGCGGCCTCTACTCCAGAGGCACAGAGGCTGGCCCCGCTCCAGGCACGCTTCCGGCAGGGGCCACCTGCAGAAGCAGGAACGCCCCGGTCCCACCTCCGTCCCTGGCCGAGCTCCACCTCGGGGGAGATGGGGAGGAGGAAGAGGGGTGGGATGGAAGATGGCCCGATAGGACGGTCGGCCTGAATTCAAGATGCCATCGCGGGGAGGCAGCTGGCGGGGCTGCCGGGCCAGGTGTTCGCAGCCGCCCGCCTCGCCTTCCTCTCTCTTTCTCTCGTCTCCTTTCACGAACTTCTCACATGTACCCGCCGCCTGCGCAGCTGCTGCCGGCCTCGCCTGTCGGCCGCTCGCCTCTCATTGTCTGCGCGGGCTCAGACAATCCGAGACGCCCAGAGGGACTGGGGAGCCCGAGGCCGGGCACTCCTGAGGGGTCGGCACGCTCCAGCCCTCCCCCTGCCCGGCGTCCCCGCCCACAGAGCTCTGGCCCTCCCGCGGGAGGGCTCCTGGCAAGTCCCTGACTCCTTATGGCCTCACTTTCCTCATCTGAAAAATGAGGGGACCAAGCCAGGGAACTCCTAGAGCCCTTCTCCATCATGCATTCTTTCACTGAATACATTTACTGAGCATCTACTGTGCGGCAGTCACGATGTTAGCAGATAGGATTCAGCTACAACCAAGACAGCCCCCTACTCCCTCCCACTTAGCCCTTACCCCTCTAGAGCCGACAGAGGATTGGAGGTCTACTTCCAGTAGCTGTGTAGGAACGTTTTCCTGCGGCCCAAAACGGACAAGAGAGGCCCCAAGTTTTCTGGGTTTAGTCTATGAGGATTTCAAGGACAACCAGGCAGTGGTTTGGATCTAACAGGGCAGTGCCCAGGACACTCTTCCTTATAACTTCCCACAGGCATGGGGCGCCTGGGTGGTTCAATGGGTTAAGCGCCTGCCTTCTGCTCAGGTCATGATCCCAGGGTCCTGGGATGGAGCCCCACGTGGGGCACTCTGCTCAGCGGGGAGCCGGCTTCTCCCTCTCCCTCTACTGTTGCCCCTGCTTGTGTTCTCTCTCTCTCTCTCTGTCAAGTGAATAAATAAAATCATAAAAAAAAAAAACAAAAAACTTCCCACAGTCAGCACTTGGCTTTTTCATAGCCCCCGACCCCCAAGTAGGTCCTGTTGTGTCATCATTTTTGAGCTCTAGACTTTGGAATATCGCTGTCCTCAGCAGCATGGCCAGCTCTGTGCTTGTCCTTGAGAATCTGAACTCGATAATCACATGGTCCTGTTCCTGGCCCATGAAGACTGGTTTTGCCTTTCTCTTCTCCAGTTCATAGGCATCTTTCGAGTTCAAAGTCATAAAGTCAATCCCCAGGTCACCCAGTTGGTTGTCACCTCTTCCCTGACCAAAGGATTAGGCCGTTTCTCTTACCCAGTCAGCTTGGTTGTGAAGAGGCAGCAAGGGAAAAGGTCTGGATTCAAACATGTAGCTAACCTGCTCTGCAACTCTGGACAAGTCACTCATGGACTCTGGGCCTCTGGTTACTCAGGACGGCAAGAGTGTTGGTGAGACAGGATCCCATGGGTCCTTTCAGTGTGGATATGTCAAAGTTCTATGTGTGGATCTTGGAAAAATGGTACAGGTCAAATCCATCACCATAAATGGAAACCAAGTTCTAATGGTTCTGCAGGATGCTCTGCAAACCAAGCAGGAAGCTTTGTTGTTTCATGCATTCATCAAATGTTGCCAAGCACTTCCTCTGTGCTGGGCACATGCTAGGTCTGGAGATACAATGATAAACAAGGACTACATGGCCCCTGCTTTAAAGCTTAGAGTCTGGCTGTTGTCTTATTCATTCCTCACAATAAATCCCCAGAAGTGAATTATCCTTCTGCCTTTTCTTTATGGATGAGGCAACTGAGTCTCAGAGAGGTAAAGTAATCTGTCTGCCAACGCACAGCTCATTGTTTCCTGAGCTCTTACTCTGTCTTCCTGGCTGTGTGCATTACGTCAGTTCATCCTAACAGCCACCCTATCTAGGATGTAGGTACTGTTACTACCTCTGTTTCACGGAGAGGACTGCTGAGGGCTCAGAGAAGTTGTGTTCCTCGAAGCCACACGGGAATAAGCCACAGGGTTAGGATTTGAACTCAGGTCTGCTGCCCTAAACCGTGGGGCATACCGGGAAGCCTCCAGGAAAGGGGGTGAAACTTCCCACCCATACCAGGAAGCCTCCAGGAAAGGGGGTGAAACTTCCTGCAACTTGTCCACTTGCCCTGCAGTCCCCTGGATGAAACAAAGAGCAGCAGAACCATTAACCAGTCTCTGTAAATTAACAAGAAGAAGGAGAGGAAAGTGAGGAGGAGGAGTGGGGGAACGAAGAGGCAGTGGAGAAGGAGGAGAAGGAGGAGGAGAAGGAGAAGGAGAAAGAAACATAGCAAAGAAAAAGAAAAAGGGAAAACAAGCAAAGGCTTTGCTCCCATCAGGGGGGAAATCGGCATCTTGTCGCCTAGCTCCATGCCCTGATTTATGATAAAAAATTTAGAGGAAATCATTTATATTTTAAAGGATCTAAATAGCTGCATGAAAGTTTTATCTAAAGTGCCACTGTATTTATAGGCAGTTCTTCCATGCTGGAGGTAATTAATAGATGTATAAATCGCAGGGCTCCGAGCTCCCCTGCCCGGCCCAGCTGGATGGCGGCGCAGGCCTTGGCACTTGGGGACAGAGGGGGGAAGGGGTGGCAGCAGCAGAGACACCTGCACCATCCCCACCTCCCACCGGCCGGCCGCCCTTGGGGAAGCCTTTGCTGGGACCCCAAAGCTAATTCCCCCAGGACAAGGGGATGCAGCTCCAAAGTGGAAGTTGAGCTGCAGTTCCCAGCTGCCCAACTTCTAGTCCCCTTCAAGAGTTTGTCACTAGAGAGCTCTAGAGGAGGCCCTCCTTCCCTCTTTCCTGCCCCCAAGCCAGCACCAGGGAATTTGCGGGCTGTGCTCTGTCGGGTTTATAACTCCGGGAGGTCTTGGTAAGTGAAGTCCTGGGCTCCCTCACTCCCCCACCCCAACTTTAGCCCAAGTCCCATTCTCTCTCTGTGCCCCCCCCCCTGCTCAAGATGCCAGGCGCTTGTTTTGTTTTGGAAAAGGAAGCCAGTTGTGAGAGGCTGACAGCTCTCGGCTTACTTTAATTAAGGCTATGAAATATTGATGGTTTTGGCTCTCTCTGTGGCCACCACACCTTACAAGCTGGGAGAGAAGCCCAGGGATGAACAAGTTAAGGTAAGCCAGATGGTTTCCCTTCAGAAACGCCATTCAGACCTACAGAGGTGTCACTGCCTGAGATCGTCTCTGAGCCTACATAATTGATGGGTCTTCTGAATGTGAAAAAGAAAAAAATCCACCAAACTGGAAAGAAACAGTGATGACTCATTTGGGGTTGAGGAGAGGCTGTGCCTTCGTACTGGGCTGAGGGTGGATAGGCTGGGGGTAAACAGCAGCTACCTTGGCCCTTTTCTTTCATTGGGTTCCTTCCAGCTGGGCCATATTGAGCCACTTTCTGTCAGGATGTAGGGCAGAAAGAATCCTCCCCATCTAAACACCCTCCTTTATCTTCCCTGGGGGACTAAGAGCAGGTATTCCTCGATAAGAAGAAACTATCCATCTCCCTTTTTATTTTATTTTTATTTTTTAAATGTTTTTTTCAAAGATTTTATTTATTTATTCATGAGAGGCAGAGGCAGAGGGAGAAGCAGGCACCCCGTGGAGCAGGGAGCCCGATGCGGGACTCGATCCCAGGACCGCGGGAACTGGGATCGAGTCCCTGGGCTGAAGGCAGACACTTTAACGACCGAGCCACCCAGGCACCCTATTTCTTAAAGGTTTTTATTTAAGTAATCTCCACACCCGGTGCAGGACTCGAACTCACAACCCTGAGATCAAGAGTCACACGCTCTTCCAACTGAGCCTCCAAGCACCCCTATCCATCTTCCTTTTTAAAGTCCTTTAATTTCCTGTGCTCTGACAATGTACCACCAAAAGTGGGTTCAAAAGGAACTCACACAGTCACCTCTTTATTCCACCATTAAGTTTGAGCTGGAGGATGAATGTGTGTCTGTGTTTTTTTGCCGGTCATGTGGCTCTAAACAACACTACAAAAGAGTTGCCATCCTGGCACATCAAGATGTTTTGACCTAGTGGATTCATGCACTTATGGGAGCTGGAGGGGAGTGTGTTGGTGCTCTTTGTGGTGGTGATAGTGGTGGTGGGGGAGACTCGCTCTTCCAAGACCCATGTCTTCTGTGTGCGTGAACAGGGGTGAAACATTATTTTTGACATAGGATGACCTTGCCATTGACACATTTTACTACATCAGTCCAGAAGTGTGTGATAGACAGTTGCTTCTCTTTACTAAAATTCTTTACAAACAAAATACTATAAATATATTCTGCCCCATTCCATTTCTTCCCACGTGTATTTGTCCATAATTTATTATATTTCTCAAACAATGTTTTTCTAATATAACAAAAAGGACAATGAAGACCTAGCTCTATCCCTGGGTTCAGTATCCAAGTTCTCGTAGATCAGAAATACAGAAAACCTGGAAGCTCTTCTCTCCTATTTCCCCAGACATTTTTCTCTCTGTGAGAATGACAGTTCATCGATTTCTTCTGCTCTTGCATCCTACTTCCTGAACAGGGGGAGAATTTTGCATGCATTTGCAACTGAGTCTTTCTGAATTCAAACAAAATCAGGTCTGGTGGTAAATAGAAGGATCTGGAAGTGAACGTCATATTCCAAAGAGCTGTATACATCACAATACAGTAGGTGGTACTGTGTTAGATTTCACTTCACATTTATAACCTCCTTTTTCTCCAAAGAGCGTGTTGCACACAACTGGCCAGTTTCAGTGCAGTAAGAAATGACTGCATCCTTTGTGAATGAGCGGTAAGCTTTTGATAACTGCTATCAGTGTGCAGAGTGGCTATGTGACCGGGAATGGTCAGAGGGCTTAGGGAGGCAGGGAAGCTTCCTCTGAGTTGCTATGAGCTGAATGAGAAGAAGGAACTCGCATGTGACAATCTCTGAGAAGAGTTTGCCAAGGAAGGGTAAGTGTGGCACCCCAGGCTGGGAAAGAGTTTGTGTGTTCAAAGACCAGGAAGAAGGACACGCTGCTGGGGCCAGTGCATAAAGGAGAGGAAAGGGGTGAGTTTGGAGGGGTGAGGGGATTATAAATAGGACCTTATAAACCATGGTAAGAAACTAGTGTTTTGTTCCAAGAGCTGTGGAAAGTTTTAAGCAGGAGAGTGATAAGCATTTTGATAAAAGTCTCCTAAAAGGCAACACAACCTAGCAGGCACATAGCAGGGAGGTCTTCCAGAAAAAAAAAGTGGTACTCTTGCTGTTCCCTCTGTCTGGAATGCTCTTCCTGCAGACAGTCACGTGGCTCACTTGCACACTGCCTTCAGGTGTCAGCTCAAATGTCATCTTCTCAGCGAAGCCTTCCCAGATCCCTCTATTTACCATTTCAGCTACCTCACCCCTCCTGCATTGTCTCTGCCCTTCTCTGCTGTCTCCATAGCACTCATTATCTTAGAAACTTCATAGTCGTATTTGATTTTCTTATTAGTTTGTTGTTTATTTTGCTAATAGAATGTAGGTTTGTTGAAGGCAGGGGCTTGGCTTTAGTCACTCCCATTTACCTACTGTCACAAACACTGCCTAGAGCTTAAGAAATTTGCATGGAGGGGCGCCTGGGTGGCTCAGTTGGTTGAGCGACTGCCTTCAGCTCAGGTCATGATCCTGGAGTCCCGGAATCGAGTCCCGCATCGGGCTCCCTGCTCGGCAGGGAGTCTGCTTCTCCCTCTGACCCTCCTCCCTCTCATGTGCTCTCTCTCTCTCTCTCATTCTCTCTCTCAAATAAATAAATAAAATCTTTAAAAAAAAAAAAAGAAATTTGCATGGAATCAATGAACTCACCTGAGCTGAGTTTTGACAACGTCTGGTGTAAAAGAATGACATCACTTGTGCCATTGGTGAGGCGTATATTTGGGTCCTCTCATTCAGGCACCCATGACCAACGGGAGGCCATAGGGTTCTTTGTCACCTTGGAAGGTATGAGCAGTAAGTAGCCAACGTGGGCATCAACCTCGCCTCAGACTGCGCTCCCCGTCATTCTGCTCATCATGTCAAGCCCATTTCCATCTCAGAATCCTTGTCTTCATGTTCCTCTACCTGGAACCTTATCCCCCGATTCCTTCCCCTGGCCAACTCCCCCTTGTCTGTCATTCAGTTCACATGCCACCTCATCAGAGAGGACTTCCCTGGCCTTCCCTGACTACTCAATCAAAATTACCTCCCTATACCCCATCCCCCCACTGGTCACTTTCTACCCCATTACTCCATTCTTGTTTTTCAACCTAGCACTTAGCACGATCTGAAAATTACTTCTCCCTTTACTTGTTTATGTGTTCATTACCCATGTGCTTTCGCTAGAACGTAAGCCCCATGAAAGCAGACAAGGCCAACCTTGTATTTCATGGACTCTTCAGTGCCTGGCATACAGGGAGGTGCTCCAAACGTGTGTTGAATGGATGCATAAATGAATAAATAAGTCAGACAAGCTAAGGTTGGCCCAGAGCTGCAGAGTGAATGATTGGCATTGCCCAGGAAACCCAATTCCGAGTTCCCTCCTCCCCTTTAGACGACATTGCCTTCCCGATGTATGTGGGAAAAGATAGCTGAAAAGATATACAAGAAGAGCTGAAACTTTTCTAAGCCCAAACTGAAGGGGAAATGTTGAGCTCTTGTGGAGGAAAGAGAAAGCATGTCCCAATTTTGGGAGGATCATTGCTTCCATTGTTCATCTGAGCCTTTGGGTCAATAAAGCAGATTTCTGACATCATAAAGCCAATTAAGACAAAAAAAAAAAAAACCAAAACCACATACACAAAACTTGACACTGGCTATGGCATGACTGTTCCATTGTACAATCTGATCGAGGAAATGTATCTAGGATTACCCAGACAGTCAATTATTCATGAGCTAAACGTCCAGGCATCAATTACCTGGCTTGATGCTCTTATTCATTAAGGAGATTGAACAGCCCAACTTAACAAAGCAGGAGAAAGTTGCTAAGTAACAGAAGTTACCTGACCAGCCCGCAACACTGCAACTTCCACAATATGAGTCTTTTCATGGCAAGAGGGCCCAAGGATCACCAGCACCAGAGATCAAGCGGTAAGCCCCAGTGGGGCTAGTTTCAGCTTCGGCAAAGGGAAGGGAGCTCAGGGCATATGGGCTTGATTTAGACAGCAGGAGCAATGTACAAGATATAAGCTAAGTTCCCTTTACCAAATGAACAGGATATTTGCCAAAAGGAATAAGAATATTTCACAACACATATCAGTTAACATTTTAGTTGAAAGTCAAAGATGCCTCTCTAGTATATAATTGAGCAAAGGTAGACTGCAAGTGTAACAACAACTCCCCCTGGGTGCTACAAATTCTTAGAATTTTTCTTCAGGCGTCCATCTGAGAGTGAGTCTAAAAATCATTCTAAGGATAAGAAAATTTATAAATAAGAAAAGTTTCTATAGAGGACACAGAGCTTTATATACCCAGCATAATTAACTTTCTCCTTATAAAAACTTGTTCCACTACAGATAAAACTGTAGTTCCCTTGGCTACTACTTCTAGTACTTGTCTGTATTACTTTTACAATAAAAAAAAAAAGACCCATGTATTCTCAGATTTGAACATACAGATCTTGAGGGAAGGAGTTTCTGTTTGGGGCTTCAAGGGAATATAGCAGTTGACACAGGGTTTTCCAAAAATGGGGGTGCATTACCACACCCAGTGTATTGTTTCGGGACATAGTGTGATGTAGGCAAGACCAGTTACATAGTCTGCAGGACCCAGTGCAAAATGAAAATGTAGATCCCCTTTCTCAAAAATTAAGAATTTCAAGATGGCGGGGGCACCTGGGTGGCTCAGTCGGTTAAGCGACCGACTCTTAAAGTCATGATCTCAGCATCGTGGGATCAAGCCCTGCATCGGGCTCCAAGCTTGGTGGGGAATCTGCTTGAGAGTCTCTCTCCCTCTCTCTCTGTCCCTCCCACCCTCCTCTCTCAATAAATAAATAAATATTAAAAAAAAAAAAAGAATTTCAAGATGGCAACAACAGAGTGTTAAACCAAGCACGAGGACGTTCTCAGTGCAGAGCCCTGTGCCGCCGCCCAGGATGTACACCCATCAAACTGGCCCTGGGTTGCTGAGTGAAGAGCACAGGCTTCCCTGTGAGACAGACTCCAGTGTGAGCCCTGATTTCACCTTTACTAGCTGAAAGGCCTTGATGAGTCTTCATTTTCTCAGAGATAATAATAGGAGCAAATTGAGGATGAAGTGAGACCACGCCTGGCACATGCCAACCACTCCATAGGGAATAATTATCTTTAATGCTGTGGAAATATTAATGACAAGTTAGTGACAATGGAGCAATGCTCCTGGCCCTGCTGGTAAGTGTCTGCACGGGATAACTTGATTCACGCGCGTGAGCTCCAAAACAGGGCAAGCCAGGACTGACCGACACTGCCCTTCTCTCTGCACTTGGGTATCACCTGGTCCAGTTCAGTGGAATTCCTTTCTTCCCACAGCTATTAGCACCTGAGAAGGGCCTGATTTGGGTTGATGTGAATATTTCATGTGAGGTGAGGCTGTTGCAAGTTTGATAACTGAGGTTCATTCTGAGCCAACATAATCTGGCTCGTTCATTCATTCATGAAATACTTTGATGGTCATTGGCTGGCACTGGGGAAGCAGATAAATCATAGGCAGTTCCCATCCTGGAAAATACTGCCACAGCCCTTTGAGGGACTGACTTGTTTTCATCTTTTTAGGTCTCAGCTCAAATATCAGCTCCTCAGACAGACCTTCCTCTCTGCCCTCCCTAAAGAAGATTGCCAATGACTGTCTCATCACCCCATTCATTGCCTTCATAGATCCTATTGACTTATTTGTCAGCAACAGAGCTGGTATCTCGTTCATTCTGTATCTCTATAACACAGAGAAAGTCCTGGCTTACAGTAGGAACACAGTCAATATTTTTCAATAAATTCGTGAATAAAGGAATAGAGGAATTGGATGGTGCCGTGGGAACACAGTGCAGGAACACAGCATTCTGCCTGAAATTGTTGCCGATAGCCTCCCAGAGGAAGTGTCATTTCAGATGAGTCTTAAGAGATGGAAAGGAGTCTGACAGGCAAACAAAGGTGGGTGGATGTTCTAGACTGTGCAAAAGTCTAGAGGCCCAAGAGAGGTCAGGGACTGCAGATGTTTTATTGGAGCTGAAGGTAGGGTGCTGGTCACAGGAGGGCAGGAATTCGGCCCAGAAGCTCAAGTGGGAAGCAGATCACTGAAAGCATTAGATGGATCTCCTTCTAAGGAAGCTGAGTTTTACACTGGAGGCAGTCAAGCAAACTCCATTTATCTGCCTGCTCAGTGGCCGGCACCGAACCAAGTGTAATGGGTACAGCAGTGAATAAAACATACACAGTCCCTAACCTCAGGGAGCTTACCCTCTGGCAGGGAAGACAGACATGATATAAATACAGAGTGCTTTATCACTCCATCATTAAACAAAGACTACTAAAAGCACTGTGATCAAATATTAGAGGGGGTGAGAACCCATAACAAGGATATCTGACCTGGGTTAGGGATTGGAGAAACCTACCTTTTTTTTTTTTAAATATTTTATTCATTTATTTGAGCGAGAAAGAGAGAGAGCACTCAAGCCCGAGCAGGGGGGAGGGACAGAGGGAGAAGCAGACTCCCCAGTTAGCAGGGAGCCCAATGCAGGACTTGATCCCAGGACCCTGAGATCATGACCTGAGCCAAAGGCAGATGCTTAACCAGCTGAGCCACCCAGGTGCCCCAAGTGTCCAACTCTTGATCTCAGCTCAGGTCTTGATCTCAGGCTCATGTTTTCAAGCCCCGCATGGGCTCCATGCTGGGTGTGTAGCCTACTTAAAAAAAGAGAGAGATTATAACACCTGTTCTTTAAGACAGTATAGGAAATGGAAGTACGTATGGGGCAATTGTATCACACATTGCAAAGTAAATAAGCAAAGCCCACAAACTTTTTTATTAGGTCAAAAACTTTCCCCAAGGGGCGCCTGGGTGGCTCAGTCGTTGAGCGTCTGCCTCCGGCTCAGGTCATGATCCCAGGGTCCTGGATCGAGTCCCGCATCGGGCTCCCTGCTAGGTGGGGAGCCTACTTCTCCCTCTGCCTCTGCCTCTCTCTCTCTCTCTCTGACTCTCATGAATAAATAAATAAAATATTTAAAAATCAATCAATTAATCAATCAATAAAATCTTTAAAAAAAAACTTTCCCCAATCCTGTAATTTCTTCTCAGAGATTCTGTATATAAAACAAGAAGTAAGTAAAGGAAACTAGGACTCTTTAGTGACTGGCTGGACTTCTTGCAAATTTGGTTTATCTTTATTTGGGAAGGAGGTAACCAAAATGAAATGCAATCCAGAGAAGGCAGAAGGAGCTAGAACCTCACATTCTCACCAACAGTGCCAAAGTCCAGGCGCCAGGGGAACAGCACCGTGATCGATGGCTAAGTGCATGGGGATGGCTGGTCTTCTGCCCCATTATAAATGGCTTTCAGCGGTACCCCTTTGAAAGGACTCCTGGACTTGCGTGCATCTCTGGGCTCTGCAATCAAGGTCAAAGTTGATATAGGGTGGAAGAATGGGCTTCCTTGTTCGAGAATATTTTTCATGAGCCCATGGTGGATCTCTACGGCAGTTCTTAAAATAGCCAGGGAGGAGTAACTGGACTGGCAGCCAATTATCGATCATTCAGCAGAGTACTAGCAGCTGTCACCAGGCCAGAGGAACAGAGAGACCGTGCACCTGCCCTCTTCTGGCAGAACACATTTCCCCAAATCCTTATCACAGACGCAGAACTAAAAGCTCTACCTGATTTGCTACCTCAGCAGCACAGTATCTGATAATATCCTCTGATAAATGGAGATAAATAGTGTTTGGAAGGTGGACAGTGCTTTCTAGATTGACAGCCCAATTCTAGGAGACACAAAGGCATCAAGCCGTCATCTGAAGTGAAAGTCTATAAAACCATCAGTAGTGGAGGCTCTTTTCCATCCCAGCATGTTTCTATGGGCCCATTCAATTGCTAAATCCATCCATCCATCCATCCATCCATCCATCCAACCATCCATCAAAACATGGTTCAATGTCTATCAGTGTCAGGTTCCATTTCAGGTTATGAGATATGAAAATGACTGGGATTCGGGCCTGGAGGAGCACACAATCGATGTTGACCACAACCCCACTGGAAATAGGACCTGGCACTAGAGTTCTTAGGAAAAAATTCTCCCTCCAGCTGTGATATGCCAAGTGAATGAGATGATGGGATCAATGGTGAAGGCCCAGATAGTCTTGTCCAGGAATGGCCAATACGTTTGTTATATCCTTGTGTCACTCATACTCAACTGGTGATGGCTGTCTGGAACTCTGTGTAAGAATAACTCTGATGGTAAGTTCAGGTGGTGGGAAAGAATACTGAGGTTGATTAGTGATGTCTGTTGCAAGTGAAGAATGGGGGAGTGGCGGCACATATTTGCTTTCTCTGGGGCAGTGGAAAGACAACAGGCAAGAAGCCTATCCAGAGAGACTCTGATTTTATTTCTACCAATAGCTGTGTAGCTTAGGCAAGTGAGCTACCTTCTCTCTGTTCCCTGATCTGTAGAACAGGGATGATAATGTATTATTTGCTCTATTTTCCTCCCAAGTTTGCTAGTAATAATTGAATGAAATAAAATATGAAAGTATTTGTCACCATATAATTATATTGTAGGTTAATATTGTACTGAAGGAATTAGGCTTTAGTCTGGGCAGGGGGAGAGGAGAATCAACCAGTTTGTTTCCCTTTTTTTATGAATTTGATTTTGTTTTCCTATGCAGTCATAATACAGAGAGCACTTGTGTCAGGTAGGTCTTTTTGATGTTAAAGAGCATTCAAGGTAGGAGAAGAGTATCATAAGAATTCCTTTAAAATGAGGAAAACAGAGTTCTCACCAGAACCCAGGATAGTGGGGGCTCATGGAGACTGGTTCCCAGTTCAAGATAAGGAGTGTGGTTTATGATCCAATGTCACCGTATGGCCTTATCACTGTCTCAGCAGCTGGAGTCTGATCCCCGACGTCACAACAACTCTGTCATGCTTGCTCCTCTATGTGATGTCGGTGACAGTAATCATGGTGATAAAAATAGTTATTGAGGGGCACCTGGGTGGCTCAGTCATTAAGCATCTGCCTTCAGCTCAGGTCATGATCCCAGCGTCCTGGGATCGAGCCCCACATCGGGCTCCCTCCTCGGCAGGAAGCCTGATTCTCCCTCAGCTGTCACTCCCCCTGCTTGTGTTCCCTCTCTCTCTGTCTCTCTCTCTGTCAAATAAATAAATAAAATCTTAAAAAAAAAAAAAAAGATAGTTATTGATGCTGTGCCAGGCACTTCACCCAAGGCTTTACTAAGATATCTTCATTTAATCCTTCCAACCATCCCATGAGGTATTCGTATTTTAGGATGTGTTGGCTGAAGTCTTAAGAGGCTAAGCAACGCCAAGGTCACAGAGCTAGTGAAGATCACCTGAAAGCAAAATCTGGGAGGAGTTGAGATGGCAGAGTAGTAGGGGGACCCTAATCTTGCCTCGTCCCTAGAACACAGCTAGATAAATATGAAAGCAAAATCTGTTGAGATCTCACCCACTGCACTCCACTACCATCCATCTCACAAGTCTCCGACTGAGATGATTTGACCACACAACAAAGAGTAATTCACCCATGGTTGGGAGTTGGATTGACAATCCCAAATGCCCCAACAGCTTGGAGCTCTGGGACTCGAGCCCCATGAACACTGGTAGAAAGGACTATTGTCTCAAGTACAAGGGTTATTTTTCAGGAACAGAGAGCCTGATAGATTCAAAGGGAGCACAATTGACCAGGGACATTGTACTTCTACTATTCACGGGGTTGTTTTTTTTTTTTTTTTTAAGTACTTTGGATTAAGTTCTAGCAAGGCAGCAAAAATTAGAATTTTCTCCCATTTCACTCACATCACCTGTTTCTGTTCCCAGAACTCGTAAAATATCCATTTTGTAATATCACATTTTACAGAGCTCTTGTCCATAATGTAGACCACATCCTTTCAGCATTTACATCCTAGCAGGTAAATAACTTTCATTTTAAGAAGTTCCCATCATATGCTTCTTAAGAACTAGCTGAAGTCTAGCTGAAGTCTATATATAGTGCAAGTGCCTGGGCCTGTCTAGACCGCCAAAAGGAACTCTCCCACCATAGAACACTGGCTGAAGTTTGTTGAATTAACAGCCCCCTCAGTCACTGGTTTCAAAATATCTTGGGGCGCCTGGGTGGCTCAGTCGTTAAGCGTCTGCCTTCAGCTCAGGTCATGATCCCAGGGTCCTGGGATCGAGCCCCACATCGGGCTCCCTGCTCCGCGGGAAGCCTGCTTCTCCCTCTCCCACTCCCCCTGCTTGTGTTCCCTCTCTCGCTGTGTCTCTCTCTGTCAAATAAATAAAATCTTTAAAATAAATAAATAAATAGGGGCGCCTGGGTGGCTCAGTCGTTAAGCATCTGCCTTCAGCTCAGGTCATGATCCCAGGGTCCTGGGATCAAGCCCCGCATCGGGCTCCCTCCTCTGCGGGAAGCCTGCTTCTCCCTCTCCCACTCCCCCTGCTTGTGTTCCCTCTCTCCTTGTGTCTCTCTCTGTCAAATAAATAAATAAAATCTTTAAAAAAAAATCCACTTTGGGGCTCCTGAGTGATTCAGTCGGTGAAGCGTCCGACTCTTGATTTCAGCTCAGGTCATGATTTCCGGGCGTGGAATCAAGCGCTCCATTGGGCTCTACACTCAGCGTGGAATCTGCTTGAGGATTCTCTCTCTCCCTCTCCTTCTGCCCGCCCCTCCGCTCTTTCTCTCTTTCTCTCTCAAATAAATAAATCTTTTTTAAAAATTCACTTTTAGCCTGAAAAATAGTATTTCTCTATATAACTACATAACACTTTCTTCCTTCTTACGCCGTGGTCACTCCCTCGGGGTACTGCCGAGAAAGTGGGTGTTGCTGCAACAGGAAGCACACACTTTCAAAAGTTATAGGACTGGTGAGGGCTCCCAGAAAACTTTGCTGTGCTCTCACAGTCCCTAAGTTATAACCAGAAAACATGACTGCATAAAAAAAAATTGTTATTCTCTGCTTATTACAGGAACATTAGAAAATATAAAGAAGCACAAAGAAGGCAATAAAAGCAATTCACAACCACAAATACTCTAACATTTTCGTATATATCCTCCTGTTTTTCTCCCCCTAGACATTTGGATGCATTCATACAACTGTTGATTTCTCCCACCTTCACCCTAAGTTCTCTCCTCCCTCAGAGTGGCCTGTCCCCAAAATAGTACCATTTGCCTAGTTGCTCAGGGTAGTACCTAGGAATGATGTTTAATTCCTCTCTTGCTCACCCCACATCCAATCCACTGACATATCTCATCTCTCCCGCTTTCCAAATATAGCTACTTCCAAGCCCATCACCATGTCCAGACCACCACCCCTCTTGCCTTTTGACCTCCTGACTTCTGCTCTTAGCTCCCTGTCTCTCTAGCTGATTTTCAAAACAATAGAGTGATTCTTTTTAAAAAAGTTTCATCATATCATACCCCTGCTCAGAACCTTCCAATAGCTTCCCATCACACTTAGAATGAAATCCAAGACAGTCCCAGGGCCTACAAAGTCCTACGTGACCTACTCCCCTCCCTCACTGCCCCTCTGATCTTCTCCTTTCCGCTCTCGCTGCTTCCTGCACCCAATCTCAGGAGCGACAGGACCCCAGTGGAGCCCTCTGCTGCCATTCTGAGCACATGACTTGTTTTCATGCAGGTCTCAGCTTTCTCTCTTTATGATCTGTTTCTGACCAGGTGAAACTCCATGAGAGCAGAGGACTTGGTTTACCTTGGTCTGAGGTCTCACATTCTAGTACAGTACATTCTAGTACATTCTAGTACCTTAGAGATGTGGGTCATACATAAGACTAAAAATTAGACTTAGTGAATGTAAAACCACAACTTTGGTGAGAGAATATACTGGTCAGTAGAAGTTGGGCTATGCTGCGGTAACAAACAATGCTTACGTCTCAGTCACCTAAAATAACAAAGAATAGCTTCTCTTTCACACTTGTCCATCAAGTGTGGGGACCAGGAGGTAGTCTCTGCCCAGGGCACCATCACTCAGTGATGAAGGCTGACGGAATCTCTACCCTGGAGAGTTGCAAGACCATGGCTGGGAGGAAAAATGAGAGCAAATTGGACTGCTCCTTACAGGCTTCTATGGGGAATTGATATATGTTGTTTCTTCACCCATTTAATGTACCAAAGCTAGTCTCATGGCCACCCTTAACTCCATGGAGGCAAGGGAAGCATGATCAATCATGTGCCTAGACAGAGGGGCATCAGAAGTACAGGGTGTCCACAAAGCCTGAAAACATAAGAGAATACATTTTGAATAGTTTGTTGATTTTTTTTAAAAAAGATTTTATTTATTTATTTATTTGACAGAGAGAGACACAGCGAGAGAGAGAGCACAAGCAGGGGAAGTGGGAGAGGGGGAAGCAGGCTTCCCGCAGAGCATGGAGCCCGATGTGGGGCTCGGTCCCAGGACCCTGGGACCATGACCTGAGCCGAAGCCAGACACTTAATGACAGAGCCACCCAGGTGCCCCAAATAGTTTGTTGATATTATAATTCATGAAAAAATTATATTTTCTTGTTTCCAGACTTTAAATACTCTCTATTTGGTCAACAGCACTGACAACTTCCACAGTGCTGTGCAGAAAATGTCTTTCTCATCTCTGTGGCCCTGATAAGGTATAACAGGGATCTGACCCCTATTTGTGGGAAGCGATGTTTGAGTTGAGATCTGAAGGATGAGTTGCTTCAGGGAGAAGGAAGATGTTTCAGGGAGAGTGAACTTTTTAGGCCATGGGGCTGGGTGTTGTAGGGGGAGTCAGGGAAAGAGTCAAGGGAGAGAACGCTGGAGACTGAGTAAGAGAGGCAGGCAGGACCAGGGCTCTGCGCGCATTTGGCGAAGGGTGAGGCTGTGTATGCACGGATTATATTTGCAAAATGGGCATCAAACTAAAATTGTCTCAGAGCCTGGTTTTTTTAACTTAACATTATATCATAAACAACTTTCCTTGTCACCATAAGCCTTAATGCAACTTATTTTTAATGACAGCACAGAACCATTATATAACCAAATCATAATTCATTTAACCAATCTCCTACCGTTCAGTTTTGAAATGGCTTCAATTTTTTCACCACTGTAAACGATGCTACAGAGAAGACCCTTGTAATTTAGTGTTTGTCTCTTCCACCATCATTCACTTGGAATGAATTGTTCAAAGCACAGTTGCTGGGTAAATGAGTACGCGCATTTGTTAAGCTTTTTTTTTTTTTTAATGAATTAAAAAATTCATCCTCTGGACAGTTTGTGCCCCTGTCTACTCACATCACAAATACCACTTTGCTTTAAATGTTAAGACATCTGTAAGTTACTTTGTTTCACTATTTTCCAGCCCCATACACCATACCCGGGCAGAGGGAAGGCGAAGCGAGGAGCGAGATCTGCAAGTGCGCGGGGATACCTCCACAGAGACAAACCGGCAACACTCATATATCAGGCCATAGTTTCCAGTAAGTACCATCATCTCGTCCACAATATAGATCTCTCTAGCAGCAAACATTTAGGGGCCATATAATTCAGAAGTCGCTGTTGAAACAGATCAATGGGCCCTGCACATGATAACGAGCTTTCCCCCGCAATTGAGAGCTGGGGAGGCTGCGCCTCTCTCCACCCCGCGACTGGTCCGTGAATGGGGAGTCACCATTCAGCCCTGCCAGGGCGGCCCTGAAGCCGCGGGAGGGGAAGCAGGGCGGCTCAGCGGGCTGAGGAGAGGACTGCGTTATTAGAACTTCTCTTTCGGGCTCTGCCGCGGACTTGGGCCGTGGCCTCAGAGCCGTCTGTCTCCTTTTTCCTAGTGGTGAAATTCACAGCAGCGCTAGCTTCTCCCACGTAAGGAATCCAGCCAAGCGCTCAAAGACTTTGAACACGTCTGCGCCTCGGCAAAGGCAATTTTGTTGCCCAGGGCAATTAATTGTTTGGTTTTTTTTTTTAAGATTTTATTTATTTACTTAGAGAGAGAGAGAGAACGCGCGCGCGCAGACGCGCACACAAGCGGGGGGAGGGGCAGAGGGAGAGGGACATGTAGCACTTCAGAAAAATCTAGATTTCATGGTCAAGGAAAGAGGGCAAATCAAAATCAAGGCACCAATGAGAAATAAGAAATGTGGTAAATTGTCTTGTCTTTTGCTCTACAATGAACCAGTAGGCTAACATGATACTAAAATATGCCCCTTATTGGAGGTCTGAAAACAATGTAGAGGAAATATTTTTTCATAATTCTGGAAAGATAGCAACTTATTTTTGGAAGAAAAAGCTAATGAAAGCAATATAATCTACACGATTCCGTTTTTTGAAAATTGTGAGCATAAATACATGTAAATACAGCCTTCACAGAATGTATGTAAATACATTCACTAGAGGTATACACAGGAAAAGTATCAAGTGGTTGTCTGTGGGTTTTCATTTTTCTTCCTTTGGCCAATCTCTATTTTCTGATTTTTCTACAATGAACATAAATTACTTGAGCAGTAAAAATTACTTTAAAGTAACTGATGAATATTTTAGAGGACAATGATCTCTGTGAACCTAAACAGAGAATAAACCGGGAAGCTTTCATATTATATATATGGACATGATCCAAAACTGAGTAATATGAAATATTTGTTTTCATTGAAAAGAAGTAAGGAAGTCAAGGGGAGGGGGCATTTTCTGACTTGAAGTAAACATATTTGGGGACCTGATCAGAAATAACTATTGAGGGGCGCCTGGATGGCTCACATGGTTAAGCGTCTGCCTTCGCCTCAGGTCATGATCTCAGGGTACCGGGATGGAGTCCTGGGATCGAGCCCCACATCTGGCTCCCTGCTCAACGGGGAGTCTGCTTCTCCCTCTTCTTCTCCTGCTCCCCCTGCTTGTGTTCTCTCACTCTCTCTGTCAAATAAATAAGCTAAATCTTAAAAAAAAAAAAAAAGAATTATTGACTTTTGTATCTCCACTTAGAAAAATTCTGTTTCTAAATGTTACAGATCAAATTCTCCTTCTCTGCAAACGATGTAGGTTTTACTTCCACAGAATGGATTATCTCTTCAAATTACACTAGCAGTCACCAACTTAGCACCTAGAACCGTGCAGTCCCATATACGTCTGGAGGGCTCTCCCGGCACATCATGCGTGTCCCCACATCCCAAGTACATACTGTACCAAGTAACAGAGAGCTAAATGGGATTCATCCATGACTATGATAACAAGCCTATATATGGCAGCTCCTCTTATAGATTCCTTGCTCATACGACTCCTGGGAAGGGATCAGATGAAATGTTGAGAGAATATAATGTTAATCTAACCATCATCCTTTCCCCCTTCCACTATTAGACACTCCAGTTTTGCTTTGGGGAACTAGCCCTTCTTGAACAGATACAATCCTGGTGGGACTGTCAATCATGAGTCCTATCCTCTTCTGGTTGATGGGTTAGCATATGACTCAGGGTTGGCCAGGCAAGTGTTCTCAACATGGGCACTGAATCCTTACTGGACTGATAAGGGCTGTAGGAGCTCATTCACGACAGTTGCGACACCTAAAAGTATGGTCCCATTATTCCTGCTGCCTCAGAACTGCCTGGCTCCTGTCGTTTTCTGAGATTTTCAGCCTTTTCCTCAATCCTTTATGCTACTCTATATTTTCAGTAAATTCCTTTTTTTTAATTAGCTAGATTTATTTTCTGTGGCTCATAACCAAAGAATTCAAAAAAGATAGAGACCTCTTGTCACAGACCAGCCTCTGAATCTCTGCAAAGTCACAAGATGATACTGGATGATTACTCCTGTATGGCTGGAATCAGGTGACAAGAGGTCACAAAATATCTATTATTCCCTGGAAATGAAATGAATACAAATATATATGTGTATACACACATGCGTGCATACACACAATATATATATGATATGTAAATATATTGTGTAATGAATAATATTAATGTATATAAATATATATTAATAAAGTGCTCTGAAAATAGCACTCTTTTGATATTAAATGAGTCCCCACCACCACCATCTGCTATAAGAAGAGAAAAACATTCTGAATTATAACTAATGCAAAATAAACTAAAATTCTGGAAACATAATCCAAAGTCATGACAATGTGGCTGCAAAAGTTTCAGTGATCCCCAGGTCAAGAGTTCCTAGAAGGGAGAGCAGGATAAAAGAAGCAAAGATGGGACAACATAACACATAGACTGCTCTAGGCTGGGAATCAAAAGAGCTGGTCTTTAGGATGTAATTCTGAAGCTGACGACTCCAGGCATTTCTGCAAGCCATCACTCAGATCTAGGAAGGAGAGAGCATTATTTCTCAACCCTCTCTTTCTTTGTCCAAATTCCCATGGGACAGTTGGCTGATTCTACCCACCAATGACTGCTCTCCCCTAGGTCACGTGTCCATCTAGGGTTCAGTCACCTGAGGTCACAGAAGGTCAAGGTCATGTCATATAAAAAAGGATGCAGAAGCCCAGCCCTGAGGGTGGAGAGGACAGTTCTGAAAGTCAGGGACAAGAGTTGGGAAAGGCTTGTCTGCTGCAGCAGGATAATTTTAGAACAAGAAGGGGGATTAGAAAACAGGTCCCTCGTTCCCAGACAAACGTTTCAGCTACCAGACCACATCATCACTTGGAATACAAATTTTCTGAGAGGGTTGCGTTAGATAATTTCCAAAGCCCAGCCAGCACTAAAGCACTGTGGTAAAGTTTCATTACAGCGTGAGGATTGCTTTGTTAGTAAACAAAGAACATTCCTTCGAAGTATTTGTTTCAGTGGGGGTAGGTATACTGCGTGGTCATAGACTGTAGGTTTTGGAATTGGACTCTCTGGGTTCGATCCTGGCTCTCCAGGGTCCCTCCCCATCCACACATAGTCTCTGAGCCACCTCGTATGTTTTTTATGAAAGATACACGAAATAGCCGATGAGAAGAACTCGTTGCAATTCCTGGCATTTTACTTTTATGAGATATAAAAATACCACTGCTGTTATACCAGGAAAGGATGGATGAAGAAAAGCCTTTCTCGCTCTAAGCCTGATTTCAGTTTTTAGTCCATAGTAAATCTATAATCTGATATTGACCGTTTGTGATATCAACCTGATCTCAGAAATAATTTTTTATCATGATGACCTCTTAGGATAAAGTCAGATGAACAAAACACAAATCACTATCTCATCACATAAGCATTGATCATTGATTTTTTTTAAGTGATGAGGGAAAAGGCACTTCTCAGTAAACCCTGGTTCACACAGTGAATATTAACATAACCTCCCCTCCTCCCTCCCGCACTCCCCGCTGCCCCCACATTCTCCTCCCTTCATCCTTCCTGTGAGCATCTCCCTAGCATTGTCCTAACTCCTGTGATGTACCCTCCCAGGACTCTCTTCAATAGAGGAAAAAATACACTTTTTATTGATTTCATTTCATATACATTTATGCTGTTGGTTGGCTGCTTTTATGTTACATCCAACCTTCAGAATTCGGGTTGAATATGTCATGCCATGATGCGCAGGAGGCCTGTGGAGAGAGCGCCCCTGGACATTAATGGGAGCCGAGTACATTCAAAGGAAGAATTTTGCTTTCAGTGTATTTAACACTGTTTGCCTAGAGTTCTGTCTCCACAGGGGCTAACATCTGTGTAAAACAGCAGGGAGGGGAGCTCCTGGCCTAGGCCCTGCTGAGAACAAAGCCAGGACACCTGAGAATTAAAGAGCTCCCATCCTTCAAAGCTTTCCCAAGACTTATCATCCCTCTGTCTGTCTTGACGCTTTCACTACCTGCGTCCGCACCACTGAACAATTCATACACAGCGTCGCTGCGCAGGTTGATAAACTTGATGTGAATGGCATCATACGTATACATCTTATTGCCCCTCGCTCTTGTTGATCAGAATGACGTTCCTGAGATTTATCCACCTCGCTCTAGCTTATTCATTTTAATAGCTGGAGAGCATTTTATTGTTCATAATGTTTTATTTCTTAAGCTGAGCAGTGGGTACCTTTGGTATTTGTCCTATTCTTTTCTAAACTTTAGCGGAAGTCTGAGATAGTTCATGATCTAAAGAATAAAGTGAGTGCTGTCTTGCGGGTTCTCCTGGACATACAGTGATCCTTGCAGCCGTGCTTGGCTGCCCTGGTGGGTTGCAGAGTGCCTCTCCCCACTCATCCACGTTCCTGGCTCTGTAGGCTTGAGCTCAGCAACTAATAGTTTTGCAATAAGACTAGTTGTGTTTACTGAACACTGATGCTGTGCCAGGCACTGTGCCAAGTGCTTTGAGAGGGTGATCTCACTTAGTCCTCATAACAACACTACAGGGAGGGGAGTGTCATTATTGTCCCACATTTATAGCTGAGAGAGATGAGGCTCGGAAGTTTGGTGACACGTCAGAGGGCGAGGAAGGCGTAGCCAGCATTTCTTTGCAAGCAGGCCTCTCTGACTGCAAGATTCACGTTCTCATGAATCACGCCCCCATGTTTTTCCATAGTTTGCGGGGGGAGGGGTGCCTTTGGCTTGGTCTGGACACTGATGGTTGGCCTGGCCCCTCCTCAGGACATGCTCACCCAGACACCCATGGTAGGACGGAAGGACGAAAGTAGCATTGGGATTGTGACTTCCAGCCAACCCCTTCTTCACTATAGTAAGAGTGAAGAAAATACACTTTAGGATGGTTTGATCTGCATGCTAAGATGGTTCAAAGGACCAGACACTACCCCATATCCACTTCCACCCCACTGCACACAGGCATTTACCCAGTGGCTGTCTTCCCACACCAAGCCTCGGACCTACCACAGGGGTTGGCCAAGAGACTTTTGGGAAGGGCCTTCAGACCTGTGAGATTTTTTCCTAACAAGTTTATACTTAAAGTCATGGTCATTTTTCTTTTCTATTTTTTTCTCCTTTCTTCCCTTTCTTCTTCCTCTTCCTTAAATAAGAAAAGCATTTACATTTTTTAATGCAAGGATTTTAAGTATGCCAATTTCAAATTCTTATTTTGTTTAAATGCCTCAGGAGCCTTTAAAACATGGCAGTGGCTGGACCCCTGAGAAGTCTCACTGGGGCTCTGTAGGAGGGGAAGGGTCAAGATCTTGTAGGTCACCCCGCAGTGTGCTGGGAATTCCCTCTGGTACCCTGGAGAACTCTCTGAGTTGCAACAGCCAGACAAAATAAAGCCTCTTGCATGGGTCTGTATCCTCTCTAATAGAAGGTAATTTGAGGGGCGCCTGGGTGGCTCAGTCGTTAAGCATCTGCCTTCAGCTCAGGTCATGATCCCAGGGTCCTGGGAATGAGCCCCACATCGGGCTCCCTGCTCGGCGGGGAGCCTGCTTCTCCCTCTGCCTGCTGCTCCCCCTGCTTGTGCGCGCTCTCTCTCTCTCTGACAAATAAATAAATAAAATCTTAAAAAAAAGAAGAAGAAGAAGAAGATAACTTGAAAGATATCAGGATTTGTTTGTTTGCTTGTTTTTACCAAAATTTGCACTGGCTGTGGATGAATAACTATTTAAGATCAGTGTTACAGGACCAAGCTGACAGGTGGCACCTCTCAGCTGCAACCTTCCCCCAAAACCTATTCCAGCAGCCCCACAGTAGGGGGAATTCTCTTCTGTGGCATGCTACCAAAACCTAAACCAGCAGGTGAAAGAAAAAAAAAAAAGAAGAAATCAACTTCACGCCTCTGAAAGAATCAGCAGCACTGTATTCATCAATCCTAGCCAGGAAGCTGCTCCGCTGTTTTAATAATTCCAAACGTTCTGAGGAGGACCCCTGCTCCTTGGAAAAAGGCTGTCGTAACTTCAGGCACTTGTGACAAAACCTGGGTGAATTATTAGACAATTTCATGCTGGTTTGTGGAGTGATTAAAACAAGTGGCCTTGAATGATAGCACATGTTATAAAGAGATGGAGACTTTCAGTTATAAAAGATGTATCAATCAGGGGAAAGCAAATACAAGTTAAAGTTTGATGAGCAATTGGATATTAATTGGTATTAACTCTGCTTTTTATGTCACTTTGATGTGGAGTGGATCATAAACATGGTAAGCTATACTAATAATGTATATTCACTTCAATTCAACTTTATGGCGTCATTTATTAAAGAAACCAGCATTGAGATTGAGTTGTTGGTGCACTGGTGTGTGCTTTTCCCATTGTGTACCAAACTTCGCTCGCGTCGTGTACGCTCTCAGCCCCAGCCTGCGGGGGCCACTGCAGGTTAGACGTGTGAGACCCATTGCCTGGTTTTTGCTTTATGCACCAATTCTAAATTATAGTGGAAACAGGTTTAATAGCAACCTAGGGCCTTATGCTTTTTTCCAGAATTGTTTTTTACAAGTTGCCTGCTTTTTTCTGAATTTAGACAGCAAGTTCAAGGAAAGGAATGTCTTCTTAAGGTTATTAAGTAAACACCAAATAGACACTGTAGCATACGTCTATAAATAGCCACCATGTTTTACGTCAAGTATAACCCAACACATTTTATTTCCAATATAAAAGTAATTTTTTCCAATTACAAAAATGCAAAAGTAATACATGATTACTTATAAAAAAAGAAAAAATTGTCTTCAGGGGGCGCCTGAGTGTCTCAGTCATTAAGCGTCTGCCTTAGGCTCAGGTCCTGATCCCGGGGTCCTGTGATCAAGCCCCACATCGGGCTCCCTGCTCTGCGGGAAGCCTGCTTCTCCCTCTCCCACTCCCCCTGCTTGTGTTCCCTCTCTCCCTGTGTCTCTGTCAAATAAATAAATAAAATCTTTAAAAAAAAATTAAAATGGAAGCACACTGGATAATCAGGTTCGTAATGTCCTTTTTTCCTTTAATAATCCATTTGGACAATTTTTCAATTTCATTTTACCTGGATTCATAGCCCAGTTCTGCCATTTCTTCACTGTGTGACCCTGGGCAAGTTACTTAATCTCTCTGTGCTTTCTTATCTGTAAAATGGGAATAATCTTATGCACCTTAAGGAGTAGTATAAACGTAAAGGAGACATTTTTGAACACATCCTTTTAAGCTATTATTTAGTGCTTAGCACTATGCTTAACATGTTCAAAAAGTTACCACTTTTTTTTAAGCCAATACTGTTTCTAATGAGTGGGGTCTAATTGGCTGCATTGCCAAACTATAATTTATTTAATCAATAGACTAATGCTGATATTTCAGGTTGACACTGACATTTCAAGAATACCTTGGCATTATTACCTTGGGATAAACCTTCAGGAGCCCACATGGCTAAGAAAACATCTAAGAAATACGGCTTCTCTTTGCTGCACTGGTTGCCATGACTTAGAATTTTAGCACAGCCAGTACTTTATTACTACATTATTACTACATTATTATTACTTGCCTCCATATGACAAATTTACTCTACTAGTTCTGTTGTTTTGTTTTAAAAATCAACCACAGTTTCCCTTTGGTTGAGTGAAAGGTAGGCCAGCTTAGAGTGAGGCTGAAAAATCACTGGAGATCTTTGGGAAGTCTAGGATGGTATTTTGTTGATATTTGGGAGACAAACTTTGCCTACTCTGGGGGTCAGAAGCAGGCAAACACTGATGTGCCTTGGATTTTTTCATAGAAGGAAATCTATTAATTAGGCTAATGCTCTGAGGAAAGTATTTCACCGAGCTGTTTGCCTCAGAACCTATATTTTTATTTTCTGCCCATTAATTTAAACAGATTATTCAAAGGGGATGTGTATTAATAAATAGCAAGGGAAGGGACTGAAGCTAACCTGGGGCAAGGGTTCCATCGTACGTGTATGAACTAAGAGGAACGCCCATCAAGGAGTAAAATGGGCTGTTTGTACAAAGCAAGAGGAGGAAGGCAGGCGAGCGCAGAGATGGAAGGGATCCTTCTGTTCCAGATTTATTTGATTAAAAGGCAGGTTTGCTGTCATAGTTTGTAAATATGTCAGGACCATAATTACCACTCACACCACATTGGGGGGAAAAGGCAGGTTTGTGTGAAAATTAGAGAACCAGATCACAGAACAGGCACCCTGTGATGGCAGGCACTTGGCAAACAAAAGACATGTGTTGCATCTCATTAAAAGAGATTTCCTTTCATTGCCATGGAGGGACTCAGATGTCATATTTCCCCTCCAAAGTAAATGGCCTATTTTCAAAATAGGCAGAGAGTCCCCGCTCCTTGTATCTGCTCTTAATTCAAGAAATATATCTAATGGTAGTCTAACAAGAGTCAGTTTCAGAAGAAATTAATGAGGAACATCCATTAATTATTTATGCTCTGAAACAGTAGGTCTGCTAATGTTTCTGCTAATCACCAAAGCTAAACAGATGTATCTTCATAAAGACAACCTTGAAGGATAGAGTGAGTATAAAGAGGTGCAAATAGGAGAAATCCGTCTAGGTACAGGGATGGAAGGAAGCGATACTAGTAGAAACACTGTCCCCGCCCAAGGCAGTATTTGTTTAAACTGCAAGGCACAGGAAAATCGCCAGAGCAGGTTCTGTTCACATTTCCCAGTGTTTAAGTATTCTATCAAGCAGTAGGAAAATCGCCAGAGCAGGTTCTGTTCACATTTCCCAGTGTTTAAGTATTCTATCAAGCAGTAAGAATGGAAGTTGAATGGAAGGAGGGGAGGACAAAAAGAACGAGACCACTACTCTGAAACAACTTCAAAAGCGCCCCCTTTCCGGAGCCGTTCCAAAAGCAGCTTATTCCGTGGCTGCTGAATGAGTGGCAAGGCTGTAAATGTTGAAATCATCATGTACAAATCTGGATGATTCAAACCTGTGTTTTTGCTTTCACGCTGATTTGGACAGAATAAAATGTGTCTGTCCCTTTTCTGAGTTGCAAAAGTTGTGTCCGGACCTGCAGTATGGAGTGGCAGTTTGTGTGGGGCCATTTTTTTTAAGATTTTATTTATTTATTTGAGAAACAGAGAAAAAGAGAGAGCAAGCACAAGCAGGGGGAGGGGCAGTGGGAGAAGCAGATTCCCTGCTAAGCAGGGACCCCAAAGCGGGGCTCGATCCCAGGACCCTGGAATCCTGAGCTGAAGGCAGATGCTCAACCATCTGAGCCACCCAGGTGCCCGTGCATGGGGCCATTTCTGAGAGCTGGCCCGTCCGGATTGAAAGCCTGGCTCTTCCACTCACTAGCTTTGTGCTGGGGGGAGAGACCTCTGAGTACCTCAGCTTCCTGACTGGCAACATGGGATAGCAAGAGGACCCACCACTAGGTTGTAAAATGATGCTCTTAGGACAACCCAAAACACATGCTCAGTTTTTGTGAGGTATTATTATTATATATTATTATTACTTATATTTATTATATTCAGGACAGCTTTACTGTGGTCAATTTATGAGTGTGGCAGTAGTGGGTATTTCACACAGAATTCACATTCTGTACGTCCACAGCTTTCGTGATGGGATGATAGTGACGGTCTCCACCTTGCCTTCTAACTCACACTGTCCGTCATGATGATTTCTCATGATCCTTTGAGAACAGAATTCCCTTCATGTTCCAAGGAAGATGTACAGGATGCTTGGTATCAACTTGGGGACCAAAATGGCGGCCACAGGAGACTGGCGTCTCCAGGTGTGCCTCTTCCCATCTACACTGGAGACGGAGGATTAGTTCCTTTCGAAGGCACTTGTAGCCCTCAGACCTTGTATCCAAAGGGTCACAGGGAATGACCCCTCTTTGGGAAGATCATCTCTGTCTTGCCTGTTGAATCACGTGTCATCAACATATGGAGTGATCCTAGGAAGCATTTCTCATGCTGCATGCAGAATCACCCGGGGAAGTTTAAAAAACATATATGCGTATTTACATATGTATTTATTTATATTGAGTGTGCAGTATGTAAGTGCAAGTGAGCATATGTGTTGTGTGTGTTGTGTGTGTGCATGTGTGATATGTGCACATGTGTGGGCGTGTGTCTACTCAAGCCCCTCTCTAGGACTACCGAATTAGAATTCTCATTGCTGGGGCCCAATAACCTGCATTTTCTGAAGCTCGCTAGGAAACTTCCGGTGTACAGTCAGATTTCGGAACTACTATTCAAAGGCGGGGATTTTCTACATCCTGTGTCACAGCGCATTTGCATGTTTCTCATCGTTTGCTGTGATTAAAGAGTATCAGTATTTACGAAAGACCCGCTGTCATAAATTAGGGTGGATGTGAGCTTATCCCCGTAGCACGGACACTCTCCCTCACTCCTGTGCTCTAACACTTTCTTGCGCGGCGGGAAGAGGGGGTTACGTTTCTAGTGCTGGAACCAGCATCCTGTCTCCTCTCTGCAGGAGTCGGCCATGTGCGAGGGCCACTGATGGGCCGTTAGTCCATGCGGTCAAAATAATGCTTCACTTACCAGAAAGAAATGGAGGGTGGGGGGAGGACTACTTTCAGTAGCTAGCGCACTACACTCCTGAGAGTGCGTTGCTCAGGGGATTGTGCATTACCCGCCGAGGAGGTCTACACCAGACCAACAGCGTGTTCTCCCGGGGCCAGAATGCCTGTCTCACCTCTCCAACCAGAACCTGTCCCTGGCATGGGTCCACCCTCTTTCCACGGGCAACCTCTTTTGATGCCTGTGAACATTTTCTGCTCTGAGCCTGGTCAGCTGGGATGGCTGCAGCCAAGGACCCACAAGAGACTTGAGAGGAGTCATGAAACAAGACAAAAACAATAGATTCCTTTAGTATCCATCCCACCCCCTGCTTTCCACCATCCCCTGTGCATACTCCCTTAACATCAATGATCCCTGGACCAGTCATCATTAGGTTGTGAAATTAAAATAGAAATACCACAAAGAGAGGAGAGCCTATTACCTAAAACCAAGCTCTCTGGAAGTAACATCAGCTCATTTGTCCAAGTTCGGGGGAAACGGACAGGGGCTGGGCCAAGTGCGCACGCCATTAGCTGTTCTAACAAAATCAAACCCAACGTGCAGCCAAAGCTTTCTGCGTCACTTCTATGTTTTATTAAGCAGCACAGCCTGTCAGGCCGGGTAACTGGCGCTGCACAGACCAGCTGAATTCAGAGGTGTATTGCGACAGTATATTGAGGTCTTTCTACCCACACTGGTCAGGTTTCTGATTCCTTCTCCACACATTTCTAAACCCCAAGGACATGCTTACTCGCTCTGTGATCTGTAAAAATACATAAACTCTCACAGAGCTGAATGCAATTAATCTGAACTGGGATCGCAGGCACTTTATAAACCATAAAATGAAAAACGGTGGGGGGAGTAGTGAAGAGATGAATTCTGATAAATCTTACATGTTTTGTGCCGCATTGAAACAAAAAAATTTTAATTTGCCTATGAAGGTATGAAAAAGTACGACTTCCAGACCACTCTTCTATTTAGCTGACCTGCACAAACTTCTGCTCAGATATTTTTACTTTAGGATAGATACTACTACCTTTAAAATGCAACACCCAGAATAGTGCCCACTACTAAAATATCTGCAGAGTGCACTGTAATAACAATTAAACCAGCTAGTGGGAGAAAGGAAGAAAATGAAATCGTTATTCCAGAATTTCTCTACCTCCCAGTGCTGCCAGCCTCTGAATGCTCAGAAGGAGAAAGTCCTTAGAAAAATCTTAGCTAATAACGTCATACAAAAATCAAGTTGTATGGGGGAAAAGGGCAAGGATGTTTCTTCTCTGTTTATCATATAATTTAACATACTCTTGAAACAAATGGGCAGATGACACTCACTTGTTCCGGATGTCATGCAATAAATAAGTTCTTCAAAAATTCTCCGAGTTGCTTTTCAGTATTACTACCAGTGCAAAGAGTGACAATAGCAAATGATCTTTTCCTACAGGAAAGCTCAAAACGTTCATGTCTTCTGGGATCCCAGTGTGTAAAGTACTGTAACATTGTAAAGGTTTGAATGATTACATAATCCTTAGGTCTGTTGCCTTAAAAAAAAAAAGCGCCTTGTTGGTTATAAGACAGGCTCATTTCTTTCCCTGCAAGAGCTTACTCTTTTGGGTTACAGCGTAGTTTCAGAACGGAATCCACAGGTAATATTCATGACCAGTGGAAAAGGCCCCTTCGCCTAATATTCCAGATCTAGTCCAGATAAAGCCATTATCAAAAATTTTACACCTGCTCTCCTGTTTTGATTTTAAATTTGAAGTGCAACTTCGCCTCTGGCTTCTGGGTAGTCACATTAAGTTAATCATTCCAACAATAAGAAAGAATAAGGCAGAAAACAAAGGAGAGGGACTCCCAGTGAATCACGCACACTACCGGTGGCAATCCACCACCTCCTTTCTCCCTAAAGCGAAATACTTTGCTACAGGAAATGGGTTTTCAAAAAGAAAAAGTCTTGCCGTTTTATGAATAGGGAGATGATGTCCTGAGGAAGTGTAGAGACATAAACACATCCTCAGAGAAGAAAAAGTCTCCGCCTGGTTAATGGTGTGGTAGGTTAGACATGAGGAGGGGAAGCAAGCAAGGGGAAGACTCCATCCTTTCCAGACAAAATATGTCTGTGTATTTTCAAGTTGAGTGTTTAAAACATTTTTATCTTCCAGAATGCTCAATAAATCAATACATTTGCTTAAATGGTTACAAGAGAACCCACTAAAAGAAGAAATGTTTAATAGTTTTAATAACATGACTTTTCAGAGTTTATCATCTGAATGATAATTTTACAAAGAGGTGAGGAAAATGATAGCTTGCTTTTAAATAGTTTTCTGCCTTTTACCCAGAAACAAAAAATCCATGAACAGTTTGTGCAGTTATTTCCCATACTGTGTACTAACGACGTATCTATTCAACAGCTAATTCTTGTGTCCCCCAAATATACTCCAAATGCAAAATAGTTTCATCAACTTTTCTATCTTAATTGTTTTCCTTTGGGCTCACCGTAGAGCATAATTCATTGACCACCTTTTTACACACAGGTATACCCACTGTACAGAAATGTGACAGCAAGGAAAAATCTCATTTTATGTAACTAAGAAATTCACATGAAAGGATTTTTTGGGCTGGAGCAAATTGTGTGGCAAATAACACAACAGCCCATGAGGGTGATTCTGAAGTATGCCTTTTAAATTCCCAAGTCACAGGGCTTGAGACTTTGGGGTGATAATTATGCTTCTCTGTGATACACTGTCAGTAGACAAAAAATACTTATCTTCTTCAGGGGAGACTGGTAGGGGGATCCTAGTCAGGAAAGCGAGCCCTTTCATTCTTCTGCAGGAGGTAACTTGGACGACTGTCAAAACACACGGTATTTGACTCAGCTCAGGGCTACGTGTAATGTGCATTTACAACCATTAAGTCGTGAGAAAATGTCATTACCTAGAGTCCAATTGTCTTTATCTGGTTGAGTAATGTGGCATATTATGGAAACATAAAAGTGCAAACTCGGGTATGAAGTATTCCCTTGTCTCCAACATTGCTAAACACAGTTATTTAAGTAATTCCCTAAGATTTAATAGCCAAAGTAGGAAATTCAATGGTAGTTGAATATAACTCCATTTGGACAATTTGATGAGGCTTAGAAGATGTGCTAATAGTGGTTTACATTTCACAAAGTACTTTCAGAGGTTTTATCTCACTGAATGCTTATTGCAACCCTGTGAACATTAAATGGGTACCGATATTAAAATGCCCATTTTATTTAAGTTGAGCATTTAAGACTAATTAATCCAAGCTTGCACAGGTAGCAGGAATTGGGATGTGAACACAGTATCAAGCAACGGTTAAAAGACTTACTGTGAAGTCAGATATAATGTGACTTTCAAACTGGACTTCGCTTTGAGACTTTGAGGTGACAGAGCCTGTGACTCACTTTTCCCTTGAACAAAAAGAGAAAAACCAGAGTATACCTCTCAGCGTTGTTGAAAGGACTAAATAAGAACGTTTGAAAACATGCAGCTCAGTGCGTCACACAAGAAACACTGAAATGGTAGCCAGGATAACTGTGACCCTAAGGCTGGGCCTCTCTTGGCCACTGTAGGGTGAGGGACGCCCCAGTTGTGGGAGATGAGTTGCCTGCCTCAGACCTGTGGGTCCTCAGGGTTCTGCCTACCATCTCTCTTCACAAAGGGAATACTAACAGAAACACTACGACACACAAGGCGCTTGGCTGGCTCAGTTGGGGGAGCACACGACTCTTGATTTGAGCCCCATGTTGGGCATAGAGATTACTTAAAAATAAAATCTTTTTTTTTTTAAGTACTACGCAAAAAAGGGTACCATGCTTTAAAGAAACCAACACTCAAATTAAAAAAAAATAATTCGTAGAAAATACATCAGGTAGGGGTGCCTGAGTGGCTCAGTCGTTAAGCGGCTGCCTTCAGCTCAGGTCATGATCCCAGGGTCCTGGGATCAAGCCCCGCATCGGGCTCCTTGCTCAGTGGGAGGCCTGCTTCTCCCTCTCCCACTCCCCCTGCTTGTGTTCCTTCTCTTGCTGTGTCTCTGTCAAATAAATAAATAAAATTAAAAAAAAAAAAAAAGAAAGAAAATACATCAGGTAGTAAGTCTCCACAATTCTTTTTCCAAGTTGACCTTAATTTCTTAGTGCCATTAAAAGGGACTGTGCTGAAATGAAATGAAAATGAATCAAATAAAAAGCAGAGATAGTTATTATCCACCCTGGTTCTTCCAGTCATTTACTCAACAGTTATTACAGGGCTTGTGTGTGCAGAATATTTCACCTGTCTGATCTAACATGTTTTCTTAATTTCTTATTTATGGCACACACACACACACACACACACAAATGGGTCATGTTTCTGGGCAAGCATGCGCAAGGAGTCCCTAGTAAAATGTTGAACAGAATCAAAACTTGTACTTTTCTCCTATTTTAAGTGTGCAAATTCTCGGGAGTCTAACTCATGTAGGCCACAAAGGGAGAAAAACAAGTGAAACCCTCTCCTGACACCAGTCCTGCCGCCCACAGTCTAGGAAGCATAAAAGCGCTGCCGGTGATGATCACTGAAACAGCAAAACGTAGGAAAACGCAGTCCTCCTGGGCTGCAGGACACGAGGTGCAAAAGAGGCTATGTGCTGGTTTTAGACGTTTAAAGTCTTCCGAACATGTCATAATGTACCAGGTAGGGTCTTGTTTTTTTTTTTTTTTCTAGATATAGTCATTTCTGAGAAACTGATGGGTGCCTACAAGTCACAAACAGATTTCCAAAAATATGAAGGCCTCAGCACAGAAGCTTGCCATAAAGAGTTCCTGTATAAGTAAGTCCTCGCTTCTGGCAGATTTTAATCATTTACTTCAGTCTTTAAAGTCTTCTCTTTAGCTTTATCTGACTTATCAAGAACAGTCACCAAAAATATAAAACTAAGAGTGAATGAAACTTCTTTGACATACTTGGAGCCTCAGGAGACCGCACAGCAACATTCTATTGAGCTAACTCCAAATAATGTTCACATGAGTGGCTAAAGTGCAGAAATGTATAATTTATTAGGATTTAAATAAATCACAGGGAGAGAAGTGCTTTAAAGTCATTGGTAGATGTAAAAAAAAAAGTAATTCTAAGGAATTAAGTTCTGTGTATAAAATTCTTGACCATCTTTAATTGAAGCAAAACATGTTGATAATGCTTTAAAAACAGCACACCTGCTTTTTTAGCATTTAATGACAATGAAATATTTGTTAATGGCAGAATCCAGTTTTTAGGGGTAAACACCTAAAAATATGTACTGTTACCAGCAGAAGGTTATAATCACTGTCTTTTGACTCAGCCATTTCCCTGAGACAGTTGGTATACTGGAAATACTCCCAATGGCTACTAAGTTTGTCAAGAATAAAAGTCTTTTTTCTGTTGAATCTAGTAGAACATGCCTAGATTCCTCATGGGCTGTCAAGGAAAAAAAAAAGTCCCCTTTCTCCCAAGGGTGCTTACATCTGCCTTTTTTTTTTTTGCAGGTGACAATTACCACTATACAATTAGTAGTCAACAAACACTTCATAGTTGCCAAAATAGCTAAAATTAGAAATTCCCCAAGGATCTAGAATGACATTACTAAAATAAGAAATCCAAACTTGTAAAAAAAAAAATCAAATAACTCTATACAATAGAACAATGACATGAACATCAGTTTTATTCACTGAGAATATATATTTTTTAAAAATCTATGGCATAAACATAACTATAAAACGAACACTGCTATTCTCAGCACTTTCTGCCTAGAAAATTCAGTATACTATATGAAAACATCATTAAATTAAAGCATGTAAACTTATTTATGTACAACATGATTTTTTTAATGCCAAGGTTAAAAGGAAGAAGGCACCAGAAATATTGAAAAACACAAAGAAGCAAGGTAGAAATACGGCAAGATTATCATAATCCAGTTTGCCATGGGGAAAATATTTAAGATAAAATTGAAAATAAAATAAACATAGGTTATGATATAGCCAAATTAGTGTGAAATGTATCAAATTGGCTGGCTGTACATTATGGAGGTCACAGAAAATTACTTTAAAATGTTTCCCCACAAATTAGCATATATAAACTGTTGTCTATGGTTTCCAATATGCTACCTAAAAACACAGTTGTTGCTCCCTAAGGGAACTTGGTTCCAATCCAAGGCAGATGAGATAGATGGAGCCAGAATGGCAGTGTTTTGACAGACACTGATAAAAAAGGCCAGTGACATTCTATAGACTTGCAGTATTCCATTTTATTAGAAGCAGCAGAGCAAAGAGGTTAAGAGTATGAGCTCTGGAGTCAGACCAGTGTTTAAATCCTGGTCCTACCACTAAAGGCTGGAATCCACTTAACCTCTCCAAAACTCAGTTTTCAAGTTGAACAAAAGGAGGTTAGAGCAGTTTCTTCAAAGGGCAGCCGCAAGCAAGAAGGTAGGCAAACTTCTGAACCATTATCTGGTACACAGCCTGCATTCAATACATGCCAGTTATTTTAAAAAAGTGAATAGCTTAAAAATACCAATCAGTTTCATTGAAAACATTTACTTGGTACCATTGGTATTACAGGAAAGTCAGGCTTTATTGCTTAAGGAATCCCACAAGGAATGTAGAGAGAGAACAGAAATACTGGAATGTACATATAACATATACTTCCATGATTAGTACTGATTTCATTACTTTGCAGGTTTAATGGCTTTTCTCTGCGGCTTTCTGAAGATATGGCAACATTCTCATCAATACGTTCCCAACTTTCTCTTTACATTTTAGAAACTGAAAAAGCTCAGGTACATAAAGCTACAAATGACACACTTGCCCAAATTTAAGAAAAGTGGCACGGAATGGGTATTTTTTATACAGGGGTTTATCGAGACCAATCAGAAACCTACAGGGCAAAGTGTTTGAAAGGATAAAGTTCAATGGCACAATGTTGGAATATGTAGTGTTCTCACAGAGATAGCATACTTGATTTGCTTTGAATGGTTGATAGCTAAGGTAAACTCCGTATCAAAATAAAATTCAAAGCCAAATAATTTGTATTGATTCACACCCACTAAGTAGTTGCAGTTGTATGGACTTCACAGGCAGGTCTTTTATATATATAATAAATAATATCTGCAAAGTGACCTGAATTTTGTAAAAAGTAGCACCAATAGAACAGTATTCCACTCCATTCCCTGGACAAATGACAAAAATTTAAAACTGCAAGTAGGTTTAAAGTCTCTCACAGTTGTCTATTTAAAAAATTGAAAACTATAGGGGCACCTGGGTGCCTGGGTGGCTTAGTTGGTTAAGCATCCAACTGTTTCAGTTTAGATCACGATTTCAGGGTAGTGAGATTGAGCCCGTCAGGCTCTGCGCTCAGCAAGGAGTCTGCTTGAGATTCTCTCTTCCTCATCCTGTTCATGCACGCGTGCACATGCGCTCTCTCTAAAATAACATCTTTGAAAAAACTGAAAACTATAAAACACCTTCATGTTCAAGAGCATCCACTAATCAATAAAGATGTCATTTTATACATTACTTCCACCTTTAATTTTAGGCCAATGGTCAACAGCACACTCCAGACTGACTACTTTTCCAAGCAAAACACAGAAGATAAAATTTTAACATTTTATATTCAAAATAGTAGTGATGACAGCAAGGGAGAGAGTGGTTTAAAAGTGCAATTCACCCTGCAATTCAAAAGTCTACTCTTTTCCAAACTGCAATTCTGAAAGCCAAATATTGGGTCCTGACAAGAATTTTTAATAGAATATAAAACTACCAGGTGCCTACTGCATAAGGATACACATTGGTAAACTTTTTTCTCCTGGGTGTTTGTGTGTACTAGGTCACAATGCAAAATGTGTTTTTCACTGAATTGCTGTGAAAGATTGAGTCACTGCTCCAAGGCCAACTAAAGTTTGCCTGCTGGAGCCCCCTACAGGCTCTCAATGTTAAAAACTTCAATCCTACAGTAAATAACCCTTTTGTTCAGAAACTAGAACTCAATAGTTTATAGAGGAACAGATGTTTCCATAGATAAATAGGCAGTGTTTGGTCCAAAAACATAAACTGAACATGTGTGCAAGCTCATTCTTGAAGCCAAATCATCCTCAAGAAACCAAATGAATTTAGCAAGTTCTGTATTAGCCCTTAGATCTAATTTCATTTAAAATCGGGAGAATATATACCCATATTTCGCAGTAATAGCTGAGGGCAAACTAAGAGAAGGAACCGCAAGGACTTTAGAAAACTGTTAACCAGACATCCACTTTTATGAAGTTTTCACAAAGCAGTGTTAAAAAAACCAACAGAAACATGAGGAGGGTCACTGAAAAGCTTGTTTTCACACCTCTATACCCCAACAAAGGATTGTGTAAAGAACAATTTTGAAATATCAAGTCTATACTTAATAGACTCTATTATTTTAAGAACTAATGGATCATTATACCAAAGTAGTGGAACTCGATGAAGTGGTTGGAAAACTGGTGTAGAAAACACAGGCTGATTTTCATTGAAAACAAGCTAATAGGGTATTAGAATAGAGCCTTCTTCCCTTGCTCCTCTTTCATAAAAGGAAAGATAACAAATACAAAGAAAAGTTAACAGCAATGCTTATCATGCTTAATCACCACCATCATTAAAAACAAATTTGCAGAAGCCCAAGAAAAGAGTAGCTTCCATCTACAAATACCTTGCCAATAATCATCAAACACTATCCTGACCTTAATTTCAACTGTATCAAGTCACCTATATCAGAATGCTGGGACAGTTTAGTTAACCTAAGGTCGAATGCAGAATCAGGTTAAGAGGCCAAATGGTAGATGATCCTGTAGAAAGGAGATCAGTTGACAGTAAGATCAATGTAGCATTAATGGTCATTCAAAACATAAGCAATAGCAGTATAGTTTTTTTTTGACTCATTGTTAGCCCCTCACATAGATATTTGAGACTAAAATTGAAAAAAAGTGCTCTACCAATGTTGGTTCACATGTTTAAAGCTATCCTCTCTCATCTAAAATGATCCCACACGTTGACATACGCTCACCCCTGTGTTTACAGTAACATAATTAGATCCAGACTAGATAGTACACTGGGGCTTGGGATTCAAAATTTATCCTTGGCTTTAGAAGAATTGACATCAAAATCAGTAAAAACATCACATAAAACCAGTAATTGCTGTCGATAAGAGCTCCACTGTAGCAAAATATTTGCCTTGCTACCATTAAACAGATATAACTATGCTTAGAAGTATGCTTGAACCCTTCCAAATGCCCAATTAATGTTAATTATAAACATAATGCTGGATGGGGCACCTGGGTGGCTCAGTCGTGAAGCGTCTGCCTTCGGCTCAGGTCATGATTCCAGGGTCCTGGGATCGAGTCCCGCATTGGGCTCCCTGCTCCTTGGGAGCCTGCTTCTCCCTCTCCCACTCCCCCTGCTTGTGTTCCCCTCTCTCGCTGTGTCTTTCTCTGTCAAATAAATAAAATCTTAAAAAAAAAAACAAAAAAAAACCATAATGCTGGTTAAATTATCACGTATTCAAAACAAATGGTCACACAGACCTTGCCATTTACTTAATTCATAAAATACAGATAAAATTTATTTGAAAAGAATGAAAATGAAATTTGTTCCCATTCCTTGGTATTTTCCTGTAAAGTTGAGATTTAAAGAATTCTTCGTAGACAATGCCTAATCATTTGAAGGGGAATTTTATAGTAAGAAAAACAGTTTTTAAAATGAGAAAATAAGTCCGAATGATATACCTCCCCTTCTCATCACCATCCAGTCCTTGGTGTGTATTATCACTTCCTTCTCCTGTTATTCCTTACAAATACTCATCATGACCTATCTGTAGGTCATCTCTTCAAGGTGTTCTTTCCCTTCTCTCTATTCCACTGATGGAAAATGTCCTTCCAATTCACTGGTAAGCATAATGAAAAATCTCAAGATAACATTCAAGTAACTTTTTTCCTAAAAACGGTTTGTGTTTTTTGTTTCTGGGATACCAGGACCCATTCACAACCAAAAAAATATGGTTATCCAAGGTTACTCACAACTACCACTTCAATACTCTTCTCATTCATTTTTAAGACCGCCCTGTTCATTACAACTTCTTGAATTTATTGAATATTTAATAGCTAGGGACTTCGGTACCCAAATTCATATTGAGTGCATTCTCTCATGTACATGAACCCAACATGAAACACACAGGCATATCCACTGCTCATTCATTCTCACATACAAACAAGCATACACACACATTTTCTTTCTTTCCAGAACAAGCCAGAATTACAGCTCTTTCGGTGATTGTTAGAATTTTTGGAATGGTTCATAAATTTTCCAAATTATTTTAAATTTGTAATACTTTTATCTTTTTTTTTCTTTTTTTCCAATTGTGAACCATTCCATATTGCATCTTTATTGCAAAAGTCAACATGCTTCTTAGAAATTCAGATTGTAATCGATAAAACAAACATTACATATATGAATTTAAATGTATAAACAGTTAGAAATTCAACAATATCTCCTATTATACTATTACACAAGTTCACAATTTTGTAAAAACTATAATACAGGCATACTATACATCAAGAGGAACCACTATTCCTTTTCACATGATTTTTTCTTCTTTTGAAATAATGATCCATCACCACGGACCTACCTAACTAGACTGTTTCCCAATTTTATCATCTTAGCTGGTGACAATGTTTTCCCAATGTTACAACACGAAGAAAGTGAGGGAAATTCTGTAATCCCTAGGGTCACCTTGTTAAGCTTGGGCAGCAACCCACTAGTAAACGAGGCTAACCTATCTAGACTGTTGGCTGTTACTGCTCATCAGCTTCTTAGATGTCATACTCATTAAAAAGAACAACATTTGCCTCAGATGGAGTATGTTATTTCCATAAGGGAAGATGCCAGGAAAACAAACCGTGGTACTCACTTTTAAGAGAAATTCTAGGGCTTCGGGTTTTGAGGGTGGGGGTAAAAAAATCCTAAAGGAAAAAAATACACATTCAACTATTTTATGCTAACCTTAACTAAATTTTCTAATATTATATTTAACCCATATTTTGAATTCATTTTGGAGAGTCAAATATGTCTTAGACTCTTAGGACATTTTAAAATTATTTTAGTCCTATTTTAAGGTGTATTGAAAACTACACTATTTTATAGAAAGAGCTTCAAATCTTCCTGAAAACAGTGTCCGTCTATTCTTTACTTGAACACCCTTTTCTTTCATCTCCTCTCCCCCAGTAACTAAAAAGTCAAACAAATCTTCAACTCTATGCTGAGAGTATTATCAAACGATGTCAACTTTGAAGTTAAAAAAATCATATGAAAAGGAATCTCATTCTGCTAAACTGTCTACTGAAAATTTTCTTTTACAGCTCCATTAATTTACTGTAATTTTCAGTTTCCAAATACAAAAATACAACAATTCTTATTGAAATCTATACGCTGGTAGTTTTAGTACACAAAAAAACCAAACAAATTATTTACAAAATTATACAGTTTAAGAAAAAACTTTGTACAAAAAATATATAAATCCTTTGTTCCCTCTATCACGTTTAAACTGTCAGGACTCAAAATATTCACCACAATGAATCTTTCAAAATATATACCAACTGAGCCACAGACATCAAAATTTCATTAGAGATGATGGAGGAGGAAGGAGCAAGATTGCTTATCCTAGGTACCCCGTTGTAAGGTTTTCCTTTTATGAGCTTATTTTAGCTTCAGTGTTATCAGAAATATAATAACCTAGAAAAAGGAAGTCCTTATTATTGTGAAGGGAAAATTACATGAACTAAAAAATGATCCTGGTTTGAGACATCATTCCAGGAAAATACGTGGAAGAGAAAAGATAATCAGAACGTGGGATTTAACTTCTTACAGCTAGGTAAATCTAGAGTCCTGATGGTTTTAGGTTTCTTAGCGAACAGTTTCTATTTTGAGAAACAGCCTTTACCTCAGGAAACAAAATCCTTGATATAGTAATCACCAAGAACCTTCTGAAGCCAACAGGAAGTTTCAAATTTTCACACCACACATATATAAAAACATAGATGTGTATATCCTTGAAAAAGTGACATCCTATGTACATTAATCATTTTATTTCCCAGGGGTCAATACAGTGTAGTGTTGCTCCTCTGCTTTTCCCTCTAACATTCAGAACACAAGGACATAAATTTACATATATATTTTACTTAACAGATATTCTACTCTATACAGTGTACAGTAAAAATGCACACAGTGAAGGAAACTGTCTATTGAAGGATGCATATGTTCATGGATAGCAACAAGCTACAAAATTATGAAAATATAAAGTCATCTGATCAAAGTCAAATTATGACTCCCATTTATTACTAGCATCCCCATCCACCTACCCCACCCCGCCCCCACCCTATCCCCAGTCACCTCACCATCATGGTTTAAATTTAGGAAAAGAATTTCAGACACTTTTTAACCCTTTTGTATAACTATTAACTAGACTGAAGCTTCGAAAAAGAAAAAAGAAAAGCTGGTGACTCTCTCCCCCCGCCCCGGAAACCTTCCATTATTCTCATCAAAACATCACTTATTTATCAAAGTGCTGGTTTAAACTTTTTATTGGGGGACTGACTTTTGGTGGCTCAAAAGAATCACTTATCTCAATAGCTGGTAAGTCAGGGCTGTTAATAAAAAGGCAGGAGAAAGAAAATGGGGATAAGAAAGGGGCAAGAGGTGAAAGCCTTTTACATTCTGAGAATATTTTTAAAGAGGACCAACTGAACCAATACTCACTAATTTCAAAGCAAACTAAGGATCAGTAGCATAAATCCAGGACAGTTAATATGACAGAATGGAAATACCATGGAGCTAGCTACCACTGCCTTACAGCATTTAAGAATACAGTCTGATTTACACTAAAAATAGTACTTCTACTGCACATAAACACCCCCCCACCTCGAAAATTTAGATTGAATACAAACTGGGCTCCTCCACAGTAAAAAAAATTAAAATAAATTTACTTTTCTTCTTCCAAGACAACTCTTGAAAGCAAAAGGGTATTTTAATTACAAATATCTCCTTCTATCTGACGACCCATCCATAATAGCTGAGAGTTAAGAGATTCCAGGCGATTTTGACATTTAATGAAATTTTATCAGATTATAATCCAAAATAAAATTTCTGAACACCCTGTCATTTACATCATAATCCAACACCAATAGCAACAAAACAGGTGGTGTGGAAAATAAGGCTCTAGAGATTATCCATATCATTCCTGTGGATCTTCACAACTGTGTAAAAGTCACTAGGCCTTTGGTGCTTTAATATCATGAACAGTTATGAGATGTGTTTAAATAGCAAACTTGCTGTCCTTAAACCTACTGTGTGGAAAAGAAAAATAAAAAAAATTTTTGGCTCATTGACTTCTTTAAATAATTTTAAAAAGTTGTTCTTCTAAACAATATTCCTAAAAATTATACAACTCGCATCAGATTTCATCTTCGCCATGAACGAGACTCATATTCATCTTCATCTTCATCATCATCATCATGCAGAAACAAATCTGAGGTCTCTGTTTCCTGAAGAAAGAGACGGTAAAATCTGCTTAGTGGTACAAGAAAGTTAAATTATTAGGCCAAAGGACAAACAGACTAGTATACAAAACGCAGGCTGGATTTACAAGTGATGCACTCAGAGTATCCTTCAGGGCAAAAACACCCACAACAGTTTTTTAACATATATATATTCTCCTCCCCCTTGCTAATTTTGCTAGTTTTAATAGATTTCCATTCTAATACCATCAGGAAAATAAAGAAAATAATATATGAATGTTTAGTAGGAGAAATAAAAAAAATCTATGAAATGGTTTTGATAGAATCTATTAATAAAATTAAATAAATTTAAAATTAATTTTATTCCATTAACTTAAAAAGAAGGAAAATAAATGACTAAGCTCCTAAACCTTTCCTTTAATATCCAATTATCTGTGAATGGAGAACATACCAATTTCCCCATGACGCCAACATTCTCAATCTTACATAAAAATCTAAAATCTTACAGTAGAAATATCTATAAACATTCCCAAAACACCAAGATTTTTCTTTCCTTTTCTTGTTTTTAAACATGCGAAATGTTTCTGCTTTTGCTTTTTAAAATTACCCACATAGTCAGAGGACTCTTAAGCAATGATAAATGCTAACATCTTTTAAAACCAAAATTACAACAAATCAGGAATAATTTGCAATGTTGGCTAAGTGTCCCTTTTAATAAAGAAATTAGAAATAGGGAGTAAAAAAATAAAATTATTTTTCATGTATTTTAAGAGTTTCATTATTTAGCAGTTCTATTATGTTAAGTCCTTGGTTTTCATATTTCTTCCCTATTATTCCCACTTCCTTACTCTCATTTTAACCAATTGTACACAGAAGGAAAATAAGAAACTCAAATCTATTACTTATGGTACATGAACAAAAAGCTAAAACAACCAGCTAAAATTAAATCTGTTCATGTAATCCATGTCCTCACTTACCAGAATAAAAATTTTTAGAGCACAAAGCCAAATAAATGCAAAGAAAAAAGAAAAAAAAGTCTCTCCTACACCAGAAAATATCCCCCCGCAAAGAGGTTTTTATGTCTGCAACTGTTCTGATTCTTTAGTAAACTTGTAGACTAGTCTTAAGTTACTGCATGCATAAAAAAACAATATTTTATTTACTTTAATGTCAAGAAAAATACTAATTGAGAAACAATCTAATCTGAATGCTTATTTTCAATCGTTACATTTACCTCCTCCTTGACTTCTTCTTCCTCGGTCTCAGTGGATACAGAAGGCACCTTGGCCTTGTGCCATGATATTTGCAGCCGACGGTCTTTGAATTTTGACCCTTGGTTTGCAGTCTAAAATAGATTTTAGAAAAACACAAAAGTCTGTATTCAAATTGTATACTATTTAAAAAGTGTAATGACTTGGGGAGGAAAATATTAAAGTGGATCTATACAATCTCCAGTAAGAGCTAGAAAAAGTGAAATCCCTTCCTCCCTTTTTAAATGTATTTAAATTCAATTAGTGAACATATAGTCTATCATTAGTTTCAGATGTAGAGTTCAGGTATTCATCTGTTGCATGTAGCACCCAGTGCTCATTACATCACGTGCCCTCCTTAATGCCCATCACCCAGTTACCCGATCTGCCCACCGACCTCCCCTCTAGCAACCCTGAAGTCCCTTTTAATTAAACAACCACATGTACTATTTTGCCCAGATAATTTATGACTTGTATTGATGTCATGTTAACTTTAAAACTTCCTCTTGGTTTAGATGATACTGTCACTCCACTTAAAAAAGTCATGATGAAAACAACAAATACTAACTTTTTTTTTTTTCTGCTCATGATTTTATTGACATCAGGAGTATTGAACAAGGGCGCCTGGGTGACTTAGTTAAGTGTCTGCCTTCAGCTGAGATCATGTTCCCAGGGTTCTGGGATTAGAGTCAGTCCCGCACTGGGCTCCCTGCTCAGCGAGGAGTCTGCTTTTCCCTCTGTCCCTCTTCCCCACTCGTGCTCGCTCTCTCTCTCAAAAATAAATAAATAAAATATATTTTTTTAAAAAGAGTATTGAACAAGATGCTAGGATTAAAAATCTTGATCCAGCTCTACCATTAATTGGCAAGTAACTGAACATAAATGAGCCTCCATAAGTTGCTTAATATCAAAGTATCTCAGCTTTCTTTTATTTTTTCCTATTTTAGGATTGCTCTAAGGAGTCCATAAGAACAATGTGAGTGTTCTATCCAAATGCACAAAACCACTGTTAGCACAATTATAAATATTAAAAGAAAGGCATTAAACCAAAAAACAAATTAATATACACCCTAACATACAAATTATTAGTGTGTAGCAAAGTATACAGCTATGCAAATGACACACTTGTTTAATCTCAAGCTCTTTAAAATTTAAATTCAATTAATTAACATATAATGTATTACTAGTTTCAGAGGCAGAGGTCAGTGATTCAGCAGTCTTATATAACACCCAGTGCTCATTACATCACGTGCCCTCTCTAATGCCCATCACCCAGCCACCCCATCCCCCCACCCCCTTCCCCTCTGAAACCCTCAGTTTGTTTCCTATGATTAAGAGTCTCCTATGGTGGGGCACCTGGGTGGCTCAGTCGTTAAGCCTCTGCCTTCGGCTCAGGTCAGGATCCCAGGGTCCTGGGATCGAGCCCCGCATCGGGCACCCTGCTCCACGGGAAGCCCACTTCTCCCTCTGCCACTCCCCCTGCTTGTGTTCCCTCTCTCGCTGTGTCTCTCTGTCAAATAAATAAATAAAATCTTAAAAAAAAAAAGTCTCCTATGGTCACCCTCTCTGATTTCATCTTGTTTTATTTTTTCCCCTCTTCCCCTATGATCCTTTTTCAACAAATACTATCTTAATACGATTGCTGGTCTTTAGCTTTGATAATCTACATAGTTAGACTGAAAACTTAAAAGTGTAATTTTTTTTAAATGCCTATTGCTGTCACAGCATCTCTTAGAGCCCAACCCATAGTTGATAAAGCTATTCCCACTTCCTCTTCTGAAATGCCATACAAGACAAGTACCAGCCATTCTACACATTCAACAAATGTTAAACACCTACTCTCCTAACTCAAGGTAAAATTACTCTGTTTCAAATGTATTTCTTAGTACTACCACCCAATTTCTTCCCCCCTCCAAGAAATTTCATTAAGAGAAAGCAAAAATTTCAAAGAAAAAGCAAGAGAGACAAAAGAATAGGGTCCCAAAGTATCACTAAAGTGAAAGCTCAGTCATTCCTACAGCTTTTCTATCAATGATGCTAGATTGCAGAACATCCCCAATTCTGGGTTCAATCCTGAAAAATGTAATAGAAATGGTTCCTTCTAAATATGGGGGTTCAGTCTAGTTTTTCTAGGAAAAATGCTGATAAATGTCATTAAGCTTTTGCCAAATGTTTCCACAAAACACTCAGATCACTGCATGTTAAGAGTGTATGTTCTGTCAAATAAAATCTTAAAAAGGTGGGGGTGCATGGGTGGCTGGGTCAGTTAAGCATCTGCCTTCAGCTCAGGTCATGATTCCGGGGTCCTGGGATCGAGCCCCATGGGGGGGGCCCCCCCTCCCTGCTCAGCGGGGAGTCTGCTTCTCCCACTCCCTCTGCTGCTCCCCCTGCTTGTGCTCATTCTGTCAAATAAATAAAATCTTTTTAAAAAAATTAAAAATTAAAAAAAAAGAGTAGTGCATGTTAAGCCAGATCTGTAACCAGTCAATTACTGTCTGCACAGAAATCAGCCTGTGATCTAAGGAAAAACTCTATTATCCCTGTGGGGGCTGCATTTTTATACCCTGATACCAAACATTTTAACTCAATGGGACATACTAAAATGATGTATCAAAATGGCCCCATCCAAATATATATTTACCATCTTTTTTAAAAATCAAGTAGATGCTAAGAGAGTAGCTCTCATCACCAGAAAAAAGAGAATTCTTACTATGTAAGGTGATGGATGTGAACTACACTTATTTTAGTAATCATTTCATTATATGTACATATATCAAATCATTATGTTGTATAACTTAAACTAATACAATGTTGTATGTCAATTAGATCCCAATAAACTCGGAGAAAAAATCTGGTAATGTGTGTAGTAAACATCTTTTGCCCTTATTTGTTTAACATACACAGCCCAATTAGAGAGACTTTTTCACTATTTTGCTCACTTCGGTATTACTTGAATTCTTTCCAGCATTACTGAGGTAAAACTGACAAAACTGAAGGATATTTGTAAGTGTAAAACATGATGATCTGATATACATATAAAGAGTGAAGATTCTATCTAGTTCATTAACAACACATTCATCACCTCACCTTTTTTCTGATGAGAATATTTAGGTTCTACTCTCTTAGCAAATTTTAATTATACAATACAGTGTGATCAACCATAGTCACCTTAGACTTTGTTATTTAAAAATTTAAAAAAAGATATATTACTTTTATAACCACAGAAAGTGAAGATTTTTTAACCTACATTTACTGGGTTGCCCTCCAAAGAAGGTAGCAGTTCTATCCTCCAAAAGGAATTTTAGGGCATTAAATGTACTGCATATAAACTACTGGAGGAAGAATTAGAAATTTACTTTGTATGCAGTCAGGAATTAAGAATATGTAACTCCCACAATCTAACTTACAACAATAAACAAGATTAGTGATTAAAATTTGTACACATATACAATGAAGGATCTAGAAGAATACTCCTATCAACAGTGTTCATAAAAATAAAGCGAAAATAACCCAAATACCTATCCACAGGAGAACTGAAGAATAAACTATGTTATATTTATAAAACTGAAAATTATACAGCAATAAAAATGCCAAACTATTGTTACATATGACATTAATGAATCTTACAAACATAATGTTAAGGGGAAAAAGACACAAAATAATACAGACTGTGTGGTTCCATTCACATTTTTAAAACAGAATAATATTATCACCTTTAAGAACGCACATTTAGGTGATAAAACTACAGCTGGTTCTCATTATTCGCACTAGTCGTATGAAGTTCACTACAAGCACAGAATTAGCAAATACTGAACCACTGCTCCTGGGGCCAAGAGAGGGTTAGGTTCCTATGAGCCTCTGTTCAAAATATTTTCTTCAACTGATCAATACATAACCTTGTTTTATATTTAAAGACACCTTATTTAAAATACACTGTTGATTCACTGACATTGAACTCAGCTAAAAGCACTCATTCCTGAACAAAGCTTACATAACACACGGATCTTCACCATAAGGCACATTTCAGCCTTCTTGAACTTTCAACAGTGCACTTGAGAACTACACTTCGGGGGGGCATTTCAAATAGCAAAATCACCAATGAAAAGCACAAAAATGAGAAAAATTTGGTACTAAATAGACTGCAAAAAGGACAGCTGTTTACAGTATGAGAGCTGAAACAAGAAGGGCAGAGCATCACTTTATTTGAACTGAGCTGGGAACACATGCATCTGGTATCTCAAATTTTTCACAGCTCTGTCAAAGTCTGAAAATGACCACAAAAGCATCTTGAATATTAATTTTTGATCTTACAAATAATTTTAGTAGGTAGGTTAATGTGCAAATGCAAAATCCATGAATAATAAGGATCAACTGTATAACAAAAGCAAGGAGGTGATTATCATAAAGTGAGGAAAATGGTCACTTTTCTAAGGAGGAGAGAAAACAGTGACTGGAAGGGGGCTGGGAATATTCTTTTTCCTGAGCTGAGGGGTAGGTATATACACATTTACCTTCTGCTAAATCACTGAATTATATACATTTCTACTTGGTATAGTTTGTTTCAGTAAGTATTTTAAATTGAGTATTATCCTTATAATTTTAAGAAAACACCAAACAGCTAAGATATTTGTGTTAAAAAAGCAAGGCTTGAAATGCAGCTCTGTATTTATAATGTAAGCCCACTCTGGTAAATATTTTCAAGTGAGAGACTTTGTGTATATATTCTTATATTAATAATTTTTTTCTGTACAGCTATTTACCTTTTAAGAGTAGGCAGAGATCAAGAAAAGAGGGGAGATTTTTACTTCCAATTAACCATATTTTAAACTATTTGCATGTACTCTTTTGTTAAAAAGTACTTTAACAACTTTAAAACTAGCCTCTAAAATGTCACATATCTATTAAAATACGTAATTTTTCTATACCCACATATATATTATCTCACACACATATCTATAATATGGCTTGAAATAATGAAATAGTAGGCAAAAGTTAGCTCTCCATCACTCTGGGACAGTTTAAATCCAGTGTGGTACATCGATGCAACGAAATACCATGCAGCCATTAAAAAGAACAGAGCAACACCACGTGCACTCATATAGCATCATCTCTATTAACAAGCTAACACATATTAAATGAAAAATGCACATGCAAGAGAGTACTGTTTAACATACCACCATTTGTGTTAAAGAGAGACAAAATACATATACACAGAAAGAATATCTTCAAGAAGATATGTAAGAAACAGAAAACAATAAATGCCTATGGGGAGTGAAACTGAGTGACTGGGTACAGAAGGAAACCTTATCTTTCATTGCATACACTTTTAATTCTTTTACACTTTGTACATGTGTGCCGTCCCTCAAAATATATAAGATAATTCAAAAAAAATTATATACCGATATATAGGTGAAAATGAGAAAATCAATTATAGGCCATCAATGAAAAGTTACATGTAGTAACTCAGAGGTACTTGGAACCTTAGAGGCAGAAGTTACGCAGAGAGAGATTTATCTAGGTCAACCATTTTCCCAGATCACAAACCGATGCCAGTTCTGTCAGTCATCTGACTAGCAATCACCTGACGAGCAAATATGAAAAAACAAAACTCAAATGCTATTGAGGATATAAGCAACAGGTACTCTTATCCAATGTCACCGCAAGTATGAATTAATACAACATTCCTGCAGGGTTATTTGGCAAGCTGTCCCAAAATTTTAAATATGCATGCCTTTGATCTAGTCATCTCACTCCTACAAACCAAAGTAAAACAAGGTTCTCAACTGAGACAGTAACATTACCCTGGGGGCATTTTGGGTGTCACACAGACCAAAGAGCACTTCCTGGCATTTAACAGCAGTGCTAAAGGTCTTGACATGTGCAGGACTGTCCCGCATAACAAATTATTCTACTCAAAATCGCCAAATCCAGTAAGATGTTATTAACATTGTTCGTAACAGTGAAAAAAATGGAAAACATGCTAGCCATCAAATGGCAGTAAGTATCAGTAATTCACAAAAGATCTACCACTTTTTTTTTTTTTTTTTTACCAGGCCTGAGGAAGGGCAGTCACTGAAGTGCTATTCAGAAAATGTTAAATGCAGAGAAAGGGTAACTTTTGTTCTGGTAAACACAAAAGCTATTACTTGTCAAACAATAAGGTATCACTTTCATATACAGTAAAACTCTCAAATATATTTCCACACACTTGGAAGATGGGAAAGGGTAAAAACCGTATCTAGAGAGGCTACAGGGAAAATCTAACCATATGTGAGAAGTCTTTAGTAATTACAACAGAAGTATTCCATTGTCTTACATGGAAGTTCCAGGCATGAAGAAACAGGCAAATTAGAAGTTCTTGCCAGTAAGAACACAAAAATTTGAATGAATTACATAAATATTTTTGGGAGTACAGAAACCAGACTTCTAAACCTTTTTACTTTCTTAAGACTCAAAATGCTCTCTGCCTACAGACAGAAGAGTACATTGCATCCACAGTATACAATGATACTAAAGTGATTTATTTTTTAAAGGCATAAATCCGTAAGAAAAGAGAAAATAGGAGAGAATACAACACAGCCAAAAAAACTGGGGAGCTGAAAAGCAAAAGGATTAATGTCAATATATAATGCTTATAATTTAAAAATCAAGAAGTAACAGTAAAATCACATTATTTAAAAATGAAAAAATACTCAAAAATTCAGCTAAAAGATTTAAAAGTAGACATCCTTAAAGAAGAGAAGATGAGGAGAAATCGAGCAGGAGAATGTTTAACAACTCTGTAGATATAAGTTCATTTGGGTTTTCAAATGATGTACACATGTAACTTTTAAGAAAACTAAAACATTCCTATCAAAAGAATCTAAGGTACTTAAAGTTGTTTGCTTCTTTCTGTAACTAAAATGCTTTCCAAGTATTCTTCAATGAACATCATAGAAGACACTGTCTTGCAGAAGAATGAAACTGAACCATTCTCTTTCACCAAACACAAAAATAAACTCAAAATGGATTAAAAACCTAAATGTGAGGTCTGAAACCATAAAAATCCTAGAAGAGAGCTGAGGCAGTAATTTCTCTGCTATTGGCTGTAGCAGTGTTTTTCTAGATAGGTCTCCTGAGGCAAGGGAAATAACAGCAAAAAAAATTCTGAACTACATCAAAATAAAAAGCCTCTGCACAACGAAAGGAAACAATCAATAAAACCAAAAGGCAACCTACAGAATGGGAGAAGATACTTGCAAATGACATATCCGATAAAGAGGATCCAACATACATAAAGAACTTATAAAATTCAACACCCCCCAAAACAAATAATCAAATTAAAAGATGGGCAAGAGAAATAAACAGACATTTCTCCAAAGAAGATATCCACATGGCCAACAGACACATGAAAAGATGCTCAAGGGCGCCTGGGTGGCTCAGTCGTTAAGCGTCTGCCTTCAGCTCAGGTCATGATCCCAGGGTCCAGGGATCGAGCCCCACATCAGGCTCCCTGCTCAGCGGGGAGCCTGCTTCTCCCTCTCCCTCTGCCCCTCCCCCTGCTTGTGCTCACTCTCTCTCTCTAATAAATAAAATCTTAAAAAAAAAAAAAGAAAAGAAAAGATGCTCACCATCATTTATCATCAGGGAAATGCAAATCAGTATTACAGTGAGGCACACCTATCAGAATGGCTTAAATCAACAACACAAGAAACAACAGGTGCTGGCAAGGATGTGGTAAAAGAGGAAGCCTCTTGCACTGCTGGAGGAAACGTAAACTGGGGGCAGTCACTGTGGAAAAGAGTATGGAGGTTCCTCACAAAGTGAAAAATATAACTACACCTCTGCCCCCCAAAAATAAAACTACCCTACAATCCAGCAATTGCACCACTGGATATTTACCCAAAGAATACAAAAACATTAAATCAAAGGGATACATGCACTTCGACATTTACAGCAGTATTATTTACAATAGCCAAATTATAGAAACAGTCCAAGTGTCTACCGACTGATGAATATATAAAGATGTGTGTACACACAAGACACAGACAATGGAGTATTATTCACCTATAAGAATGAAATCTTGCCATTTGCAATGACATGGATAGAACTAGAACTAGAGAGTATTGTGCTGAGCAAAGTAAGTCAAAGGAAGACAAATACCATATGACTTCACTCATATGTGGAACTGAAGAAACAAAACAAATGAGTAAAGGAAAAAAAAAAGAGAGAGAGAGAAAGGGGCAAACCAAGAGAAAGACTCATAACTATAGAGAACAAACTGATGGTTACCAGATGGGAGGTGGGTGGGGGATGGGTGAAGCAGGTGATGGGGATTAAGGACACTTGTCATGATGAGCACTGCATGACGTATGGAAGTGTTGAATCACCATACTGTATACCGGAAACTAATCTTATACCGTATGTTAACTAACTGGAATTTAGATAAAACCTTAAAAAAAAAAAAAAAAGACACTGTCTTAGTTGTCTAAACCAACTACTTAATCTCTTTCCATTCTAATTGATTGTGATTTTTATCATTGGCCAACTGGCATATGGAACCATGACTGATTTAATTCAATCATGGTAATGGTTTCCTCAAGAGGGATTGGCTTACAAATGGGTAAGTGACAATTCTGGCTAAGACACATGAGGGCACAAGTGCTGAGTGAGAGTGGTGCATGTCAGGAGTCAGGTGGGCATGGAGGATGAGGGTTAAGGCAGGGATATTTTCCGGGAAGGTTATCTCATGATTTTAAAAAATGCGTAAGAAAGGTACTGTTCTTTTCTGCCTTTGGACATTCTTTTTAGAGGCCATGAAGTTTGTGGTTGCTGCAGACATCCTGGTGTCACACCATGAAGAAAAAAGCCTAAGAACAAAAGCCAACATACTAGGATACTAGAGGAGAAATACGAAAAGAAGTTGTGTGCCTGAGTTTCTGAATCAATTAAACCTAAAACCTCCTTACCTCTAGATTTCTTGAAAAGAAAGAAAATAAATGTTCACATTTCCCAAGTTATTCATATTTTACTTGTAGCCAAACACTTCCTGAAATGCATGTATTACTTTCATAATCAAGAAGAAAAAAAAAAATCAAGTTCCACCCTGTATCATTGAGTGCAACAGCTAAAACACACTACACCACAGTTCAAAAATCTTATAACTGATGAATACTACTTGAAAATGCCTAAGTGCATTTCAAGTATTCCAAACATTTAGTTTAAGTAACTCTTCTGTTGCAACTTGCCAAACCTCTCTTTTAATCAGGGGCAAAGGAAAGTACCTTAGCTCTTGTCCTGTCTGTGCCCTCAAGCAACGCTCTATGACTTAAAATTTTCATCTTCTGACCTAAATTTTAATATTAAAATACTTAGAGGGAATTCTTCATAAAGGTCTGTAATATCCTCAGATCTCTGTCAAATGAAAGATATATAAATAAGGACCCTTATTTTAAAAGTTCTTGCCAGACTGATTTTACCTTTAAAAACATAAAATTCTATTTATATGCTACATAATACTATTTTATATTTTTTAACTTAAATACTTAATATAAAAAGTAATATGATAAGCATATACCATCTCTCTGCAAACTACAGTCATCAGGCCAAATGTGGTCCAGTAACTTGTTTTTGATAGCCTGTGAGCTAAGAATGGTTTTAATGTTTAAAAGGTTATTAAGAGTGAAAAAGAAGTTGGGGCACCTGGATGGCTCAGTCGTTAAGCGTCTGCCTTCGGCTCAGGTCAGGATCCCAGGGTCCTGGGATCGAGCCCCGCATTGGGCTCCCTGCTCCGCGGGAAGTCTGCTTCTCCCTCTCCCACTCCCCCTGCTTGTGTTCCCTCTCTCCCTCTGTCTCTGTCAAATAAATAAATAAAAATCTTTCAAAAAAAAAAAAAAGAGTGAAAAAGAGAGGCACCTGGGTGGCTCAGTCAGTTAAGCGTCTGCTTTTGGCTCAGGTCATGATCTCAGGGTCCTGGGATTGAGCCCAGCATCGGGCACCCTGCTCAGCGGGGAGTCTGCTTCTCCCTTTCCCTCTGCCCCTACCCCCACGTGTGCTCTCTCTCTCTCCAAATAAATAAATAAAATCTTAAAAAAAAAAAAAAAGGGGGGAAAGAAGAGCACCTGGCTGGCTCAGGTGGAAGAGCATGTGACTCTTGATCTCAGGATCCTGAGTTAGACCCCCATATTGGCTGTAGAGATTACTTAAAATTTTTTATTTTCTTTTATTTTTTTAAAGATTTTATTTATTTATTTGACAGAGAGAGACACAGCGAGAGAGGGAACACAAACAGGGGGGGTGGAAGAGGGAGAATTCTGCAGGCACCCTGCTGAGCAGGGAGCCTGATGCAGGGCTCGATCCCAGGACCCTGGGATCATGACCTGAGCTGAAGGCAGACGCTTAATGACTGAGCCACTCAGGTACCCCTACTTAAAAATTTTTAAAAATTAAAAAAAAAAAAGGTAAAAAATAAGAGGGAGAGGGAGGAGCAGGTGAAGGAGGTGGCGGAAGAGAAGAAAACTCAAGAGACAGTATATAGTCCACAAAAACCTAAAATATTTACTATCTGGTCCTTTACAGAAAAAGTCTGCTGACCTCTGATATATGCTATTAAAATATTTCTATATAGGGGTGCCTGGGTGGCTCAGTTGGTTAACCATCCAACTCTTGGTTTCAGCTCAGGTATGATCTCATGGTCATGGGATCGTCATGGGATCGAGCCCCAACTTGGGATCCCTACTCGGTGAGGAGTCTGCTTCAGATTCTCTCTCCCTCTCTGCCCTTCTCCATGCGCATGCATGCTCGCTCTCATAAAATCTTTAAAACATTTATATATTATAACATATGCTTTATGTTATATATAGTTCTCATTGTATATTAGATATATTATGTATTTTAAATATGTATATAGTTTAATTTACACATATTTTTTATATAAGCATCTGGGATCTAAAAGCCCAACATTAACACATATCCTCTAATTTGGTTTTAAAATATACAGTATAAAAACATGGGGGCGCCTGGGTAGCTCAGTCAGTTGGGCGTCTGCCTTTGGCTCAGGTCGTGATCCCGGGATCCTGGGACTGAGCCCCACATCGGGTTCCCTGCTCCACGGGGCTCCGCAGGGCTCCGCGGGAAGCCTGCTTCTCCCTCTCCCACTCCCCCTGCTTGTGTTCCCTCTCTCCTTGTGTGTCAAATAAATAAATAAATAAATAAATAAATCTTTAAAAAAAACCAAACCTAATATGGGGTGCCTGGGTGGCTCAGTCAGTTAGGCACCTGCCTTCTGCTTAGGTCATGATCCCAGGGGCCTGGGATCAAGCCCTGAATCGGGCTCCCTGCTCAGTGGGGAGTCTGCTTCTCCCTCTCCCTCTGTTACTCCTCTCCACTTGTGCTCACTCGCTATCTTGCTTGCTCGCTATCTCTCTCTCTCAAATGAATAAAATCTTTAAAAAAAAATACTAATACTGGGGTGCCTGGGTGGCTCAGTCAGTTAAGCATCTGCCTTTGGCTCAGGTCATGATCTCAGGGTCCTGGGATCAAGCCCTGTGACCAGCTTTCTGCTCAGCGGAGAGTCCGCTTCTCCCTCTCCCTCTGCCCCCACTTGGCACGCTCTCTCTCTCTCTCAAATAAAATCTTTTAAAAAAACAACGCTAATTTTCATCCTAAACGTGAATGTGATGTTAAAAAGTCTGACTTAAGAAGTAATATATGTTCATTTGAATAGCTCCTCAGAAAGAAAGAAATGAAAAACCAACTTGAATTCTGCCAACCCAGAAATATAAATTTAACGGACTTTCATTCCAAGTTTATGTATAATCATCTTGTATCCCACTTTTTTTTAACCTAGAAGTCAATCCTGAGAATTTTCTCGTATTATTATTTAAAAACATGTTTTCCATAGCAGCAAAATGCCACTGAGAATTTAGATTGATGCTTTTTTACTATTACAAGGGGTGCTATAGTTAACATCCTTACAGCTCTTATTTGCAGACAACCATAATTCCCTTACGATAAATTCTTAGAAGTAGATTACTCGATAAAAGAATAAACTGAAGGATTCCAGAATTAGGTCCTCATACTGCAGAACAGCTTCATTAAAACCCATCTACCATCTTTTCATACATATATGGTTCATCCATGATCCTTTCACAATCATTAAGGACAGTAAAAGAATACTGAAAATATCCATGTTACCTTTGCCTTTGTGGGATATGAAATACCTCAAAGAAGAGTTACCCTTTATGTTTGCTAAATCTATTTACAATGCTGTCTAGGCATATATATTTCTGTAGTTCTTTCAATGAAAACATACTACACTGCCCAATTACCCATTACTAGGGTGTGTTTCTAGTACTTCAAGACTGTCTAATAGCACCCTATTAAACAACAAAATACCATCAAAACTGATGGCAATGTCTCCTTCTTGAAGTTACCTCACCTGCATTGGCTTTGTTTGCTCCTTCCCCAAATGCCTGGACATGCCCCTTTCCACAAACCAAATGCCATATTTCAGATTTATAAATATTTATACATGAAAATTGGTTATGAGATGCTCTAGAATGACCCCACTTATGAGAAAGACAGAGATGCATGTGAGCATGAGTTCTGGGCTAAAACTTAAACATCTACATATAGTTTCCAGAGACCCTCAAGATACAACACACAACCTCCTACCTAACAAAGATTACCTTGTTTTTATAACTAGAACTTTCTGCAAATTCAAATTTACAACAATTCTGCTTTACTTCAGTATTGCTTCACCAGAGCTTGTAATGGGTCTAAATGCCCAACTTATTTGGCAAGGAGATATTAATTTTATATATTTCAACATCAAAAGACAAAAATCAACATTTACCCTGCCTCCACAAGAATACTCTACACATGTGTAGTGCTCCTCTCCCTATTTTACTCCTCAAGAAGTCACTTTAAAGCTAGTCTCCCAGTTTACAAAAAAATATGTATATACAACGGTCAGACTGGTGAAAGAAACTGGCTCAAGAGTGAACAGAATGCAGCCAACAGAGCTCTCAAATCTGGACACTTTAACAACCCACCAGTGAAAAAGGATTAAGGGGCATCATACTAATAAGAAACAGAGTGAAGTCTTGCTCTTTAAGATTTCCTTCACCATCTTTAACACGTAATAGGGCTGAAAATGGGGGCGGCCCTCAGTCGGTTGAGCGTCTAACTCTTGACTTCCGCTCAGGTCATGATCTCAGGGTCGTGGGATCGAGCCCTGCGTGGGGCGGTGCACTGGGCACGGAGTCTGCTTGAGATTCTCTCTCTCTCCCTCTGCCCCTCCCCCCAACTCATTCTCACTTGCTCACGCTCTAAAAAATAATAAAAAAATAAAAATAAATAGGGCTGAAATGTTTTCTCCCAAAAAAGTCTGACAGGGCGCCTGGGTGGCTCAGTCGTTAAGCGTCTGCCTTCGGCTCAGGTCATGATCCCAGGGTCCTGGGATCGAGCCCCGCATCAGGCTCCCTGCTCTGTGGGAAGCCTGTTTCTCCCACTCCCCCTGCTTGTGTTCCCTCTCTCGCTGTCAAATAAATAAATAAAATCTTTAAACAAAAAAAAAGTCTGAGGAATAGGGATCCCAGATGTTAACAGTCAACTGTGTGTATTTTTATCTTGGTTCTGCCACTTACTAACTGTATGATCTTGGCCGGTTTACTCTTAAGTTTTAAACTTTCATTTTCTCATCTGTATACATGGAATTTCACATGCACTTTATACAGTTATTTAAGATTAAATGAGATCATGTATGAAAACACTCTAGCACAAGTAACACTCAGTATTTATTAAATGAATGAGTGGAAAGAGAATATACTCTGTTTAAGGAGCAAATTAAAGACAGTTATCTGTAACAAATCTCTATTTGCATGTTTATCTAAAAGTGTTTGCCACTGTATACAGAATATAATGATACATGTCTCTTATCCTAAATAAATTCTTCCTTTGAATTCTGCCTTCGTCCCAGATTATTTTCACTTATTGACTATAAACACCTGGTAAACCATGTAATAACCTCCCCCCCAAAAAATCAAATATTTGCTTAGAACAACTTGTCACTACAAATGCATTTAGGTGGAGTATTATGGAATTACAAAGCATGAGCTGCTTCTTGACCTTCAAATGTATTAATAAGAATTTGCTAATACCCATTTTTTTTTACAACTTGATTTTCTAATCTATAAAACATTTGACATTTATACAGAATGCAGCAAAAAAATGCTGAATACAGTGCTTTTAGAGCTGCATCTGTCTACTTTAAAAACTTACTGAGAAATGCTGAAGTAATTCATCTTTCTCCTCCTCAATGAATCCCCCAACTGATAGTGCTTTGGGGCGGTGGTCCACAACCATGTGATTCAGTGAGCCCCTTCCTCTTCCTCCACGGCCTCTGCCTCTTCCTCGACCTTGAGAGGACATGGTCTTTCCTCGACCCACAGGTAAAATACCTAATCGTGCAGCCTGAGTAACAACAAAAGGTAGAATATAATATACACTGTCAGACTAAAGCCTGGAAAACAGAGGAAGAAAAAAGTATTATTTGAGGTGTTAAATGTAGTGGGTAACTCCTCTTAAATCTCACCTCAACCTGTAACTGACTGAGTTTTTTCCGTAACTCTGTTGTGTCCTCTCCTGAGGATAGCCTCTTGTGAAGGTCCAGTTCAGTATCTAATAGTTCTTTCTGAGCCTTTGGAAAAATTAAGAGTAAAAATGTATTTGTTAAAAAAAAAAATGTATTTGTTAGATAACATCTAAGATCTTATTCAGAATAGTATACTAACAAGATGACACACATCTCTTTTGGCAAAATGAGAATAAGAGGATGCAATAAACCTGAGTGTTTTAGGGAAGGTTAACTGTGCAAAAACACATAGAGAGTATACTGACATTAGTAAAGATATTAAGCAGTATTACTGCTTAAGATGACCTAAAAATCATACCTTGGAAACAGTCAACGAGAAGAGGGAGCTGAGAATAATTTTCTAATAATAAAGAGTCATAAATGAAACAATCAGGCAAAATAAATTACATAGGAAATATTCGTTAATGATACAAACATAAATAATAGCTACATATTTGCTTTCAGATTTGAACCCTACAACTATTGCCATTCTTTTTTTGGTGTGAGGGACAAACTATCCATCTTTAGATGGCGTGACCGTGAGAGAACTAACCCCCCCCCATTTACTTTCTAACTTTTAAAATGTGTGTATGTTCCTTCTATAATTGGGGGACATTTCAATAAAAATATTTTATTACATTTTTTCAAAGCAATCTTGATGAAATACTTTATATCCCTCCAGTAATATAGAGAACCACAATTTCAACTGTATTATAATATTGTACATAAAAATTTGCATTCTATATATCTGATAAAGTTATTATTCTGAGTTCTCAACGGGCCAGAAATTAATCTAAAACTCCACTCAGAGCTGTGGTATAATGGAACCACTGTGTACAGCAAGTATTCTCCTAGGGTAAGGAAACAAATGGCAATTAACAAAATTAGACTACAAATGATCTAGAACTTCTGATTAATCTTTTCAACAGAATGCCCCATTTTTACCCATATAAAGCCAATGATACCTTTTGAATATTAAAAGAGATGGTTCCACTGTACTATAATAGAAAAACAATCCATGAAACAGGAAAATACATTTTTTTTTTTTTTTGCCATCACTCTAGCAATTTCATCTTCAGGAAAGGGAACCAAAAATCCAGTCAAAAACACATCTTTGTTCAAAGAGGGTATTACCACCTCTTTCAAAAAGCATACACAGAATATATAGAGACATTTTTTAAAAACTATTACTCTAACGGTCTCCCCATTAGACTATTAGCTACCTAAGGGTTTCAATGTACTTTCAAAGAGCCAAGCATATAACAGATGTTCAACAATCCTATGCTGACTGGAAAATGCAAATAGATACCTCTGTTTTTGTCTTTACTTTAGATGGTGTGGAGACTGCGGAAGATGTTTTTAATTCATCTTTCAACTGTGAGATCTTTTCACCAAGCTCTTTCAAAGTCTTCATTATGTTTGCTCTCTCTTCTGGTTTCATGTTTTTGTTCTTTTCTAGCTTAGATATTAGCATCTATAAAATAAACAGAAAAAAGTAAAACTACACTTAGTAAATTTTAATATAAATAACCCTTATAAACTTTACTATGAGGGATATCTTTGTAAAATCCATTGTATCCATCAATTCCAGCAGGCAAATAATGAGCTCTTATCTTACCTTCTGACATTCTATTTGTTTTTCTAGCACTTCTTGCCTCTTTTTCCTCATGTCTTGTTGTAGCTTCAATGCTTCCTATATGAATACATTAAAAAAATTAGTAATGGATAACAAAATTTGCCAACATTTGCATACATTTCATAAAATACCAACTCATTTCTTCTGCGTCTTCCCTATGCTGTACAAGAAAAATTTTGCTCCTAATCAAAAAATAGCTGAAACCAGAGATGAAACCTTTAAGTTTATTTTCTGTATAAGAGTTTATAACTGTACTTTAAAAAATATTTAAAATGCCGAACACTGTATCTATGACATTTACATTCACTTTTGAATGTATTTATGAAGAAAATGACATGACATGAATGTATTTATGAAGAAAAACAAGAGCTGTTCTCATTTGCCAATGTAATAAGCCAATCCTTATTTTTCAAGTTTAAAGTTTAAAAAATCTGAGATGAAGCTAGAGGACAGAAGTCATAGCAAATTCTATGGATTTCTGCCAGGAAAATACTGCCTCTCACCCCTCTCTGTTAATCAAATCTCTAATTATACTGAGACAATACATATAAATACCTATTTTATTTGAAAAACTCTATTTGAGTTTAAATCTAAAATGATAATGAAACTCAGAAGTAGAGTCATATGAATAACAACTACATAAATGTTTTACTTTATGTGAAACATTGTCTAACTTACAAAGCAAGAGAGGAATTAAAAGAGGAAATAATGAAATAAAACTGTCTGCTTCTTTACCTTGGAGGAAAAAACAAACAAAAGAGGACAACTCAGTGTCATTTATTTTTATACGGAAAAAATTCTTCCCTTGTGCTTGATGTAGCCACTGAAAGGCAATTGCAAAATACTTTTTTGTCTGTTCATCTCTTTTTTCCAAATGTACACTACATAAAGAAGCAGCTAAATAAACATTTTAATGTAGTTCCATAACAACATGAACTATTCAAATATGTGAACATAATCACTTAAGAATTCAATGGGTCGTTTCCTCTTTAAGGAAATTAGAATCAAGGCTGTTACCTGCTTCTTTTTAAGAACTTCTTGAACATCATGAGATTTAGACCCTGAACAAAGTTTTGAAGGTGTCTTTAAGTTTGAGGAGCTGTAAATCATTTTTGGATGGCCTGGAGCTGGAAATATCTATGAAACACAAATATAATTAAATTAAATTTTAGAAAAGCTTTCAAGTAATTTTTTAGAAAGACTGCATGTATTTTGTTTTTTTAGGAGTTAAACTTTTTTTTACATTTAAAAACTTCATTTATAAAACGAGTTTCTTATGTATACATAAATTCAACTGTCACTCAAATATAAAAACAAAAATTAATTTTAGCAATAATGTTGTGTTTCAGAATGCAAACACATTATTCCTCTTCTCCTTGTATTTTTTTAATTGAGAGAAAAAGAACTGCAGCCCCTTATATATCTAGGAGCTGGCCAACTACTCTGAGTGAGACCTTACTGTCCTGTTAAACAAAAACAATTTCACAAAATATCAACCTCCAACATGGCCACTCTTGGGACCAGGATGGGTCAAGACAAAAACAAGATCACTCCACAATCATTACTGAACAGACACAAAAAAGAGGAATACTATCTAAACAGTAAAAACAACTAGGTATCTCTCTAACTTGACTAACAGGAATGACTGCAGCTTCTTTACCAATTACAGCTTTAGCCTCATTCTAGTTTTCCCTCCTTCTAGGTTAAGACTAATTAAGACATTTGATCACAGAATTACTCCTGTTTCCTTAAACCCTCCTTCAAATCACCTAACACAGGATTAAGGTACTTTGTAATCATAATCTTATTACATTTAATCAAATGTAATAATCAAACATAAGTAGTTAGATCACAGATCTGAGCAAAGTGGTGGTCATCTCTACCGTGCTGGTTTTGGTATTTAGATTCCTTTCCCCTTCTGAACAGACCACTCTCCAGTTAGTCTTCCCTAAGGCTTAGCAGAACTACATGGTACAGTACAATCTCTCTGGTTCAAGTCTTTCCTAACACATGCTCCTCTTTTATTTTTTAATTAAATCTATGATATAAGGGACACAGAATATAATATTGAGAAGTTCATAGAAAACTCAACTGTGTAAATAATATCATTAAATATTCATAACCAAATACAAAACTTCTCTCAATCATACAATAGTTAACTGTCCTCAAAATTAAGCTACTTTAACTACAGAAGAGTCTCTGAGGTACTGTAGGAACCCTACATAGCTGAAATTTATGTTTTTATTAAAAAAAAAAAATGGCAACACCTACAATTTACTGAGCACTTAGTATGTATTAAACACTCCCCTTCCATGCTTTACTAACAGGAAATTTTTGAATCCCCACAGCAACTCAACTTATTGAAAAGGGAACCAATGTTCCCGAGTTATCTAATACAGCCAGTAAGAGGCAGGTCAAGTCAGTCGGGGCTGTCTGACTTCCAAATCTGTAAAATTGTCTTTGTTTTGGTATCCTTTTTTTTTTTAAAGATTTTATTTATTTATTTGACAGAAAGAGACACAGCAAGAGAGGGAACACAAGCAGGGGGAGTGGGAGAGGGAGAAGCAGGCTTCCCGCTGAACAGGGAGCCCAATGCGGGGCTTGATCCCAGGACCCTGGGACCATGACCTGAGCCGAAGGCAGACGCTTAACGACTGAGCCACCCAGGCGCCCCGGTATCTTTTTATAATAGAATTTTTGAAACAAAAGAGTTATATTACCAATTTGATGTATCCATCACCAAGCACCAACAATTATCGGGACATAAAATACATTAGTTCCCCCTTATCCACAGTTTGGCTTTCCATAATTTCAGTTACACGTGAGGTCAACGTGGTCTGGAAACAGATGACCCTCTGACTCATCAGAAGGTCATCAGTAGCCTAACACTACGTCACAATGCCTGTATCATTCACTTCACTTTACCTCATCATGTAGGCATTTTATCATCTCACATCACATGAATAAAGATGAGTACAGTACAATATTTTGAGAGTGACCTCTCTTTTATTAAAGTATATTGTTATAACTGTTCCATTTTATTATTGCTGTTATTCATTTCATTGTGCCTAATTTATATATTAAACTTTATTATGCATAGGGATATACAGGAAAAAAAATAGTATATATATAGGTTTTGGTACTATCTGTGGTGTCAGGCATCCACTGGGGATCTTGGAAAGTATCCCCTGTAGATAAGGGAAGACCACTATAATCTTGTTTTACTTAAGTCCCCAACTCCACATTCATACCAAACACCATGTTGTTCTGTCTGTAAATATTTCAGTTGTATCTTTAAAGGATAAAAACCCCTTTTTTAAACATAACCACAATATGGGGAGCCTGGGTGGCTTAGTTGTTAAGCGTCTGCTTTCAGCTCAGGTCATGATCCCAGGGTTCTGGGATCAAACCCCGCATCGGACTCCCTGCTCCGCGGGAAGCCTGCTTGTCCCTCTCCCACTCCCCCTGCTTGTGTTCCCTCTCTCGCTGTGTCTCTCTCCGTCAAATAAATAAAATCTTTAAAATAAATAAATAAATAGGGGCGCCTGGGTGGCTCAGTCATTAAGCGTCTGCCTTCGGCTCAGGTCATGATCCCAGGGTCCTCGGATCGAGCCCCACATCGGGCTCCCTGCTCAGTGGGAAGCCTGCCTCTCCCTCTTCCGCTCCCCCTTCTTCTGTTCCCCCTCTTGCTGTGTCTCTCTCTGTCAAATAAATAAAATCTTTAAAAATAAATAAATAAATAAATAAACATAACAATACCATCATCACACTTAAAAGATAATGACTCCTTAATATGATTAGATATTCACATCCTAAGACTGTATTATAATTTTCTAAACATTTTTCCCCATTTGAACTGGGATCTATTAAGGTCCATCTACTGCAACTGGTTATATCTCTTTTAAGTCTCCTTTAATACTGTTTCATTTCCCATCTCTTTCTTTTCCTTGCAAATTGCTGAAGAAACCACGTCACTCATCCTGCAATATTCACCACAGAATTATACGATACTCTGGTAACATGTTCTGCTGTCCTATGAATTTCCTTTAAATTAGTAGATCTAGAGCCTTTATGACAGTTTCTCATTCTTTGACAGGATTCTAGAAATCTCTGACAACTTCATTTTCTGGCTGGATAAAATATTCTAGGATCATCTGGAATACTGTCAGCCCCAAATCCGAGGAGAGCCATTTCTTCAAGAACCCCTGGCTCCTCTGAGTGCAGGGGGTAATTACCCTTGGAATGATTATTATTTCTAGATCTTTCCAGTGAGCAGATTTAAGAAATGTTCTAGAGTTTTTTACTGCTTATTTGTTTTTTAAGATAAAACTATCTGAATTTGTATCAGTACAGTTGATCCTTGAAAAACTCAGGAGTTAAGGGGTGCTGATCCCCCATCCCACAGCCAAAAATCCACTTATTTAACTTTTGACTCCCCCAAAACTTAATAGCCTACTGTTGACCAGAAGCCTTACTGATAATATGAACAGTCAATGAATACATACTTTGTATGTTACATACTGTATTCTTATGATAATAAGCTATAGAAAATGTTTAGAAAATCATAAGAGAAAATACATTTACAGTCTTTACTGTAATTATTTAAAAAATCCATGTTTAAAAGAGCCCAGATGTCCATCAATGGATGAATGGATAAAGATGTGGTATTTATAAATATATATACTCAGCTATCAAAAAGAATGAAATCTTATGGGCACCTGGGTGGCTCAGTTGGTTAAGCGTCTACCTTCAGCTCAGGTCATGATCTCAGGATCCTGAGATCCTGAGACCCACATAGGGCTCCTTACTCAGTGGGGAGCCTTCTTCTCCCTCCTCCCTGCTCATGCTCTCTCTCACTATCTCTCTCTAATAAACAAAATCTTAAAAAAAAAAAACTTGTCTGAATAAGTTTAAACACATAATTGTGTACCAGCAAAAGAATTCTTTAAAAAAAAAAAAAGAATGAAATCTTGCCATTTGAAACAATGTGGATAGAACTAGAATGTATTATGCTAAGCAAAATAAGTCAGAGAAAGACAAATACCATATCATTTTACTCGTATGTGGAATTTAAGAAACAAAACAGATGAACATAGGGGAAGGGAAGGAAAAATAAAATAGTATAAAAACAAAGAGACCCTTAACTATAGAAAACAAACAGAGGGTGGCTGGAGGGGAGGTGGGTTGGTGGTGGGATAACTAGGTGATGGGCATTAAGGAGGGCACTTGATGTAATGAGCACTGGGGGTTATATGCAACTGATGAATCACTAAATTCTACCCCAAAATTAATAATATACTATATGTTAACTTGAATTTAAATAAAACCATAAATAAATAAATAGATAAATAAATAATAAAGATCCATGTTCAGGTGGACCTGGCACAATTCAAATCCATGTTGCTCAAGGATCAACCATACTTTCAATTCAAAGCAGGACTACAGTGTTTTTACTTAATCTCATCTACCGTACACTTCTTTTCAACCACACTAATTTATCTCAATTGTCAGTGACAACAATGTAATTCTTCATTTGATTTATCCTGCAATGCTCACAAACCAGTTTCAGAATAACAATGCTGCCAACAACATGACTGCTGAAAAATACTTTTTAAAATTGCTTTTTGTGGGGCGCCTGGGTGGTAGAGCTGGTTAAGTGTCCAACTCTTGGTTTCAGATCAGGTCGGGATCTTAGGGTTGTGGGATTGAGCCCCAAGTCAGGCTCCAAGCTCAGTGCAGTCTGCTTGGGTTTCTCTCTCCCTTTTTCTGCCCCTCCCCCCACCACGTGCTCAAGCTCATGCACACGCACTCTCTCTTTCTCTCTCAAATAAATATTTTTTAAAAATTGCTTTTTGTCCTCAGGGCTTATCTCACTACGATCTATAGTCAAATAACTGTGTTTTAAAGTACCTTTTATGCAAACATTGTTAATTTGTTTCATTTTTCTTTTTAATTTTGAGATGACTTTTTTCATTTTATTTTATAACTGCATTCACCATTTACATGGTTCCAAGACAAATCTCTAAAACAAGACATAGTCAAAGTTGTCTAGTTTCTTCTATTCTTGCTGTAACCACCAAGATTTAAATTTTAGGAATTAAAAAAAATTCTTTTAATTTTAGGAATTTTTGTTTCTGTTAATAAGCAAATATTTTTATGTGTTCATGGGACCTACTTGTTTATACTAACAGGGCTGACTATGTATGTTTTGTTCCATTTAACTTTTTTTTTTACCTAATATAGCCTGATGATCACCTCATGGTTCATATGAAGATACTCCTCATTCCATTGTAAAGTTGCATATACGCTGTTCTATGGATGTACTACTACATTTTAAGTAACTAGTCCCCTATTGATGGGCATCTGGGTTGTTTGCAGTCCTTTGCTATCACAAAGAGTCTACAATTACTAGCCTTGTACACATATATTTTCACAGTTTGACAAATGTACTTTTGGCATACATTTTGAGGAGGATTACTGGTTTAGAATAAATGCATACATAATTTTGCCAGACACTGCCAAATTTGCTTTCATGGGGGTTGTACCACTTAGCATTTCCATCGGCATCTAAATCTCAAGATCTTTTTAGAAATTATCCTAGTTTATTATGGAATTTTAAAAATGGATCTAATTTTATCTTTTCTATATGGCTAGCCAGTTATCCAAACACCATTTATCAAAACCTCTGTATTTTCCCCACTGACCTAAGATACTGTTTTGACATCTAAAAATTCCTATTTGCCAGTAAGTCTATTTCTCATCTTTTATTCTGTTCCGTTGGTCTACCCATGTGCCAACTGACTTGGTTATACAGACTTCATAATATTTTTTAATGTCTAGTAGGGCTAGTCCTCCCTTGTTCTTTTTCAGAATTTTTCAGACCCTCTTTGAAATAATCACCATTGTGGAAAGTCACTGTACAGATATATTCCTAAAAGCAAAGAAACTACTTAAAATACATTCCAAAGTTTGACTTCGGATTACGACAGAATCTTCTTCATTAAGTTCTTACTTAAAGAGGAAAAGAAATGGACTAAGAAAGACATCTATTAGTAAATGGCTAAAATTCTCAAATTCCTACTTTGCTTTGAATAGGAAAAAAAAATTTAGCCAATTTTTGGCAGAATCATGGAAATTAGAGAAGTATACCTGCCACACTTAGGTTAGCTCTCACATTTACCTTGACTGAAGAAACAAGACACTACAAATCTGGATGAAAGTCAATTTCTTAATTTCTCTGTGTCGCTGAACAGCTTTAAATATATCTGAGGATCGCAGAAATACATACCTGGCAATCCTCTCCAGCACCACCTGACTGATTCAATAAGTGTGATGCATCACTCTGGTTACCACTTGCATGTCCAAGACGATGTTTAACAGGAACTTTGTTAAGAACATAGGCCCCCGACGTCTGTGGTTTACTCATTATCTGCACACACAAAATAAACACATATGTGGTATAAGTTTTTAAAGTGCCCAGGAATGATACAAATTCAGGGTGGTGATTACAATGGGGAAGAAAATAAAGAAATGAGAAGGGAGGGTGCTTCAATTATCTGTAAGGTTTTATTTTTTAAGTGGTACATATACAAACGATTGCTATTATCCATACTTCTATGGATGTCTGAAAAATGTCATAACAAAATGCATGCATATATGCATATGTGCTCATTTGGATAAAAACGCATGCATATATGTATATATGCTCGTACAGATAAACAGTTCTAATAATTTTTTAAATGTTCCCTTTAAGGAATTTGGGGGTTTTAACTGATGGTAGTTTATACCAGTAACAGTAGTTCGGTGCATGCATATATGCTCATCTGGATAAAAACGCATGCATATACGTATATATGCTCGTACAGATAAAAATCTCTAATAATTTTTTAAATGTTCCCTTTAAGGGATTTGGGGGTTTTAACTGATGGTAGCTTATAACAATAACAGAACAGGGTCTAATAGATCATAAAGCTGACAGTATCACTTTTATACACCATTTGGCCAACATCTAGGGGAAGCATTTGCCTTTGGGCTCTAACATGAAGTGTAACAGACAAAAGAAATCCAGGCTTAGGTGCAAATAAAAAGGATGATGACTGGAGTTAAGACTATGTACGGTAAAAATCTTTTTAAAAAAAGGGGGGGCGGGCGCGTCTGTATCATTAAGCGTCTGCCTTCGGCTTAGGTCATGATCCCAGGGTCCTGGAATCGAGCCCCGCATCGGGCTCCCTGCTCTGCAGGAAGCCTGCTTCTCCCTCTCCCACTCCCCCTGCTTGTGTTCCCTCTCACACTGTCTGTCAAATAAATAAAAATAAAATCTTTAAAAAAAAAAAGAAGACTATGTACGGTAAGAAATCCTTTTTAAAAATCTGAATGCATTTAACTGAAACAAGAGAACACTAGGAAAAGGTTATCATTATCATCAATATTGGAATGGCTCTAGTGCATAGTAGTTTGTTCTTTCCTTCGTCTATTCACTCAAGTGTATTGTGAGCCAGGCCTTGTTTTAGGCACGGAAGACAGAATGAATAGACAGAATCCCCATTTTCTTGGAGGTTACATTTCAGTTCAAAGTTTTAAGAGCTTTTTAAAAGAGTTTTCTACATGGAAAAATTAAGACAGAAGAGTGGGTACAAGGATGACTGACTCTAACACAAAACAAAGCAAAAGTTCTAGATTCAGAGTTGTTTGGTAGTGGACAGTTACTATATTTTACTGCTGAGAAGAATCACTAAGGGTACTTCTTTAACATGTAGATTTATGGACCTCATATCTAGAGACTGACTATAAGTTTGGGGAGATAAGGCCCAGGAATTTGTACCCAGGTAATCAATTCCAGTAGAAGAACAGCACTTGTCAAACTTTACGGTTCCTAAGAATCATCTGGAGAGCTTGCTTAGGCCCCAACCATAGTGATTCCAACTGAGTAAGTTGAGGTGAGGTCCAAGAAACTACATGTCTAATAAGTTCTCAGGAGTGAGATGCTGCTGTCTGTAGATAAAACTGAGTGGCTTTAATGTAGAAGACCTAAGGACCCAAACTGAGAAACAACGATCTAGATAGAGGGTGGGACCAGAGGACCTCTCATTCTCTGTGAACCAGTGGATTACCTTCTGGATACCCCCATGTACCGTTGAGGGAGGAGACTGGGCCACCAGCACCTGCTGCTGATGAAGGTGCTGTGGCAGATGATGGTGCTGCTGTGACAGGTGACTAAGTGTTTGCTGTTGCTGCAGGAGTAGCTGTGTTGGAGACTGTAGTGCTGGCTGCTCGTTATTTTCTCTATGCCACAGAACTCGAATGAATCGGTTGTTTAGAACTGCTTCAGTACTGGAAATGGCCTTCCTGGCCTCCTCATTAGTAAGATACTGGATGAGGGCTGCTTCTGGATCTCCCTTAAAAGCAACCTGTAAGAAAAAACAAAAGCATCAACAAAAAAACCCCACAGAAATTAACGAATAGTTAAATTCAAGTAAATTATTGATAAAGAATTCAAAAGCAGAGAACAGCCTGCTGAAATCCATTCTGAATACTTTGTAAATAAAGTTCTCCATCCTCTAAGAGATAATACGCATATTTTCCAAAATTATACATAAAAGAATATAATATTATTCAACAAATAATCCTAGTAACGTTACCTAACCACTTGGGGAAAAGTTGTTAGATCCCTCCCAGATATCTTACATTCAAATAAACTCCAGAAAAAGAAACTATTTTACAATAAACAAAAAACCTGATAAAAACACAAAGGAAAAAAGGGTGGATATCTGTATAATCTGAGTGTCTGGAAAACCTTTTTATGCATACATATAAAAGTTGGATCCATAAAGACAAAGAACAGTAGATTCTACCACATAAAATTTTAAAATCTGTCAGTCCACATATGCCCTAAACTGAATGATGAATGGAAAAAGTATTTTTAATATATATGACAAGCAGTGGCTTAGAAAAGTACTACTGTAAATACTTTCATAAAGAATGGGCAAAGACAATAGGCATATCCAAAAAAAACCCTACAAAAGATCTATATAAATTAGAAACCTATTTAAAAAAAGCAAATTAAAACAAGTATAATCTTTCACTTACGAAACTGGGCTAAAAAAATTTTAATGGATCCATATGACAGTGTTGATGAGGCTTCATACAGTGCATTTAGGAGTACCCATTGGCACAACCCTTTTGGAGAACAATTTGGCAGCTCAAATAAAAAGTCTTAAAATTCCCTTTAATTCAGCAATGCATCATAAAAAAATAATGAAGGTGCAGCGACAAGGTGGCTCACCACAGCATTGTTTTTATATAAAGCAATAGAAACAAAAGAAATTCCCAAAAACAAAGAACAGTAAATAAATGATGGCCTATAGCTAGGGACTGATTTATAACCCCCCTCCCAAATTCTTATGTTGAAATCTTAACCCCCCACCGTGATTACATTTGGAGACAGGGCTTTTAGGAAATAATTAAAGTTAAATGAGGTCATAACAGTGGGGCCCTAATCAGATGGTACTGGAAGCCTTATAGAAAGAGGAAGAGCTCTCTCTCCCCTTCCACAATTCAAGGACACAGCAAGAAAGTGGCCATCTGCAAAGCAGAAAGAGAACCCTTGTCAGGAACCAAATTGGCCAGCACCTTAACTTTGGACTTCCCCCCAAATAAGTTTTTGTTGTTTAACCCACCCAGTCTATGGAATGTTTTATGGAAACCAGACGAGACTCATCTACCAAACAACATTAAGCCATCTTATTTTTCTAAATGCCATAAATAATAATGACCCAGGAAACATGTAAGAGAAAAAAAGTAATCAGAGACATTTGGTATGACTTTGTATTCTTGAAGCGTGTAAAGTATTTTTAAAAAGAGAACATGTGGGGCGCCTGGGTGGCTCAGCTGGTTAAGCGTCTGCCTTCGGCTCAGGTCAAGATCTCAGGGTCCTGGGATCGAGCCCCACGTCGGGCTCCCTGCTCAGTGGGGAGCCTGCTTCTCCCTCTCCCTATGCCTGCCACTCCCCTTGCTTGCGCTTTCTCTGTTAAATACATAAAATCTTTAAAAATAAATAAGTAAATAAAAAAATAAAAAGAGAACATGTGTAAATGTGCATATGTGTGTTCTCCCATATAAACAAATATAGTATGTCTTTTCATTAAAATATTAATAATTGTTATTGCAAAGTAGTGCTATTTAGGTGATTTGTTTTTTCACTTTTGTTTAATGTATTTCCAATCATCTATAAAATTAAACATGTACTACATTCAAGGACAAAACCTGCTTAAAAATCTCTCAAAAAAAATCTTTCAAAAAGATTTGAGTTCTTTGAAATATCAAATTTCCTAATACTACTTTCTTAAACTCAGTTATATAAATCACATTTTGGTTTGATGACAACACTAACCATCAGGGGTGACTAACTGAAACTGCAAATTAATGAGACCTTCAAGTACTCTCAATCACAGCATAACACTTAACCACAAATTCATAAATTGGAGACAGAATACAAAAGCTACAATTTATGAGATATTAGATAACATGTTACACTGACTAAAATTCTCAAGATTAGAACCATCCTTAACGAATTACTATTTCACTACAATATGAGTCATTCAGTAGACAAAATTGCTATCTTAGAAATCACCAAAAATCTCACCTACCTAGTGAGAATACTAAAGCAGATTAAAAAGTCATTTGTCCAGAGATAGCACTATGAACAAAAATACGCTAACTCTGTGTCTTTCAGGAAGCAGTTGTGGATAAGAAACAAATGCATAAAAAAACAAATTCAACTTAACAATTTCATCATAAAGTTGGGCATAGAGCTATACAGTGGAGCTTAAAACACTTAGCAGAGACAATCAGACTAATTACTGGCTCATTTAAGCAAAGTGAACTTATAAGAGTAATTTCAAAGATGCGTAAAACCACATTAATTCTGTCACCAACCTAGCCACATTTACCTGGATGTTTACAATAGTTCCAAATTTGCTGAAGTGTTCGTTGAGCTTGGTAATGTTGTTCAATTCCTGAGGGATTTTCTTAACTTCTAATTTGGTGTTTGTATACTGATTCTTTCTCAAGAATCCTGGTTTACTCTGACTGTTATTCCCTTGCCTGAAAAGAATATTAATAGATCTTGATTAATTCCCCCACCTTATGCCTAGCCACGAGAAAGGCCAACAAATAATTTATGCTTTTATGTATTGAAGTGTCATCTGTAAGACATTCTTACATTCTTGAGAAATTACTTAACATTCTTCAGAAATTACTAAATAATTTTCACATCTTCCTTTTACATGGGAACAGAACAGGTGGAGAGAAAGAAAAAAGATTAAATAGCAAAAGATCACAAAATGAAAGAGGCCCAAATAAGAATAAAAATCATATCCTAAAGAGATCCACCACAATTACCAAGGAGTCTAACTTTAAAGCAAGGAAAGAACATCATTTTTTTTACGGAGTGTTTTTCAACTTCTGCAAAAGTATGTAAGTTTTTCTTCTTTTCTCTTCATTTCCAGTGTCTCAATAATTCTTAATACTGAGCTAGGTCTATATATAATAAATACAAATTACTAATATCTATTATTAATATTGTTAGCTCTTCCATTTTTAAGATGTTCCAATGATGCCTCTGGGAACCCTAACTTTGAGACACATAGTTTGAAAATCATTGGTTAATGACAACTCTTAATTTTTCAAATTTACTAATGCACACAAAAATAACAAAAACACCAATTAGATGTTACTAAGTAGCAAATTATCTTACTTTCCCAGCCAAGGTTTCTTTGTGAGCGGCCCTTCCAAACCACTTATAGCTCTTTTTCGGCTATCTGGTTCAAGAACTACTCTGGTTATGTTGCTATTAATTGAAACAGGAACTGGTGGTTCAGTCTGGATGACAATATTAGCAGCTGTTGGAAACAAAAATTAACATTACTAACAATGCATGGTGTTTGGGGAATTTCAAATGATTAAAATATTTAGCCTAAAAGCTAAAAAAGCACAGTGAACAGCACCCAACTACCATTTCCTTTTCAGAAATGCTTAACAGCAAGAAAAAATTATCAACTGCCTCCTTTTTCTCCTTTGTTAAAAATACAATATCCAAAATACAATATCCAAGTTTAAAAAGTCATAGGCAACTCCAATGTAATAACTGATTCAGGCAAGGATCCTCAATGGATGCAACAAAAGAAAAAAAAAAATCAGTGGAAGACTGTTAGAGAACCAAGATTTTTTTTTTTTAGAAAATTTTTTTTTTTTTAAGATTTTATTTATTTGAGAGAAAGAGAGTGTGCACGAGAGGGGGGGTGCACAAGAATGGGGGAGGGATAGAAGAGAGGGAGAAGCAGGCTCCCAGCTGCCTGGGTGAGCAGGGAGCCCAATGGGGGGCTAAATCCCAGGACTCTGGGATCATGACCTGAGCCGAAGGCAGATGCTTAACCGACTGAACCACCCAGGTGCCCTGAGAACAAGATATTTGTGGTGCCAAAGTACCACTCCACAAATGATTACACTACAAAGGAGAGATCTAACAATTATCATCTCAGGCAAGCAAACTTAGCACCATAAATACAGTGAAATTATTTGTATTCTGATGTGATTCAACAAAAAGTTCACCCAAACAGGATATTATTATGAAATTATGATTTTCCTATGTGTAGCAAAGATACTGTGCTTATATAGGACTACATCTTATTCTTGGATGTAAAATAAAGGATCTAAAGTGCACAATCTCTACAATACACTTTCAAGTAGTTCAAGAAAAAAAAAATTTGAAGGGAGAAGGGAAGAAAGGAGAAAGAGAAGAATGTACATGTATACCAGCAAGTACTCACACCCGAAGGTGATAAAACGGTAACAGATGGTAAACCTAAGTGAAGGTATTCAGATGTTCATCGTACTTCTTTTAATTTTTTGTAGGTTTAAAATTTTTCAAACTCAAAAGTTGGGAGGAAAATCCAAAGCCAATACTATAAAGTGGTATATTTCATACACAATATTTAAGACTAAAAGAAACTGACCTTACAATGGCTTATCTGTGGGTGGGAAGAGGTGTGTTGAATAAAAAAGTAAGTAACACAAATCTGTGCCTGATATACTCTGAATATTCTCAACTTTAGTAACTCCACCAAAAGTAAAACTAGCAGCAAAGAATAACATGTAGGGATAGTTGTTAGGGCAGGGATGAGGGGTGGAGGAAGTATATACCATTTCACTGTGTGACAGTCAGGGAAATTGTGAGGCAAGTTCACTCATTTAACATACATTTCTTCAGCAGCTGCTATAGCTCCAACAATTTTATTAGACCTTATGCTTGAATTAGTGAATAAAGTAACTATGATCTCTGCCTTGTTATGGCCTTTCTTTTCAGAAGACTAATGAAGGAGATAGCAATTGTGATGGCATAAAGCATTCTAGAATTTGAGATGCCATTATATCTTCCCTAGAACAGTTATGATTACCTCTTAACATTGCGTCGTGCTTCTCTTTACTGAAGTGTTTTATAATAAAAGGAAGTATAGCTAGAACTTCGATGACTTGCCAACATGACAAACCAAGCCTGCTATACAAAAACCACATGACTTCTACCTCAGTGAGATTAGCCATGAATTACTATACATGAATGCATACAAAGACCAGACTAGTGGCAAAGGGAAAACATGAATTTCTGAGAATATGATCTTCCCACTAATTTCAAGTAATCTGGTAATAATTTATGCATTATAGCACAGAAGGTAAAAGCATATTCTTCAGAATTAGATACACCTGGGTTCAAGTTCCACTTCTGTTATTAATAGCTGTGTGACCTTGGGCAAGATCTTTAACCTCTCTAACCCTCACTGTCTTTATCTGTAAAAAGAGAATAAATATAGTACCACTTTCAAGGAGTTGTAGAAAAGGAATACAAGAGATAATAATACATATAAAAGCATTTGGTTTCATCTTGACACAAAACTGTTAGTCTGTAGTGGTAACACTGATATTAATGGCATTAAAGAAAAGTTAGTAAAAGCAAGCTAGGAAAGAAGGTAAGAACAGGAAAATGGACACTATATAATTAAATCAGGATGGCCCATGGCCAGTCATTCAAATTCAAATTAAATATTACAGATCAAACTACATAAGTAAGAAGAATTGGAATGTCATCAAACTTTCTAGCCCAATCTTTTAGAGGGGAGTAAAAAGAAGGACATCAACCCATAATTAAAGGTAAATGCTTGCATTTAGTCTTTATTTTTTTACATTTAGTCTTTAAAGGTTTGTGACTATGCTTCGCAAAGGTCCTAACATACGGTTGTAATCATAAATACTAAAAAAGATCAAATGATTTTATTACAGTGTTTCAGATTCTCAGTTATTAGTATGAAGCACAGCTCTTATGATAAAAGTAGGCCCTTAAGTGATAAATGTGTCTGAGGGCAAAAGGCATGTCATTTCATCTTTCTTTACACCTAATATCTAACACTGTGCCCAGTAAACAGCTAAAACAGCCTAAAGGTCTACAAAAATAGCAATTAAAAAATATAAGTACTGGGGCCCCTGGGTGGCTCAGTCATTAAGCGTCTGTCTTCGGCTCAGGTCATGATCCCAGGATCCTGGGATCGAGCCCCGCATCGGGCTCCCTGCTCAGTGGGGAGTCTGCTTCTCCCTCTCCCACTCCCCCTTGCTTGTGTTCCCTCTCTCACTGTGTCTCTCTCTGTCAAGTAAATAAAATCTTTTAAAATATATATATATATATAAGCATTATTTTTATTTTAAAATAAATATATTCTAATTATAGCTTTAAAATAAAATTTGGAGATACAGTTATTCAAACAAATTTACTTGATATGATTACATAGCACTCTTCAAAAAGACAAAGTATAAGTAATTCTGGACTTTGGTGAGGTCTGAAATGCTATACTGAACTCCTGTATAACAAGAGCATCAAAGAAAGTATGAGGCAGTCTCACCTCTTGGATTTGCATCCATATCTCCAGATGTTAGGCCAATCAAGTTTGGGCGCTGTGTCTGTGTTCTTGAAAAGAACTGTCTGTACTGAGATCTACCAGAACTGGTAATACTAGGAGCTTCTGGATTATAACCATCTGGTTCATATGTATCTGGGGGAAAACAAAACAACAAAACACGTAACAAATCAGAGAAGTTAATTTCTCATTAATAAACAACTGCAAAAAATGAATTTTTTCTTCAACAAATATATCAACCTATACATATATATCTGAATTACAGTATATAGACATACCTGTTAGAAGTGAAAGAAATGAAAATGCTCCTGTCCCAAAACACAGATACACAGATCCATTCTTGATTACAGAGGTATTTCCAGATTTATGTACCTAGCCATTTTTATCCTCTATATTAATCACCTAATCCTAACATCAATGAACATTTTAAGAGAAACATGCACATACATGAATACAATATATAAAGGATTGGTTGAGTTTCCTCAGTTATCATGTCTCACCAATTTCCAGGTACTCTTTTAATTAGGGGGAAAATCAATCTACTAATTTGGTTATCTACACTTTAAAAGGGAGATATAATAGCTGGTTTCATACATAAAACATTTCAAATGCTTTCTTTCAAACAGCTAAATAAGATAAATTTTATATGTCTAAACATAATCATGATCTTACTACCAACAACCTCATCAATGTCACTTTTATCACGTTCCCTTTGTTTTCTCTAAAAATACTTAATTTTTAAAATTCTATTGCTAAATAACTATTTTGTTAGTGTTAAAGAAATAGAGTGTTCATCTCTAAATAGTATATATCCTCTTCATCCTACATAAGATCAAAGAACAGTAAAGATTAAGTGAAGACACTGGTTTTCCCCACTGCGCTTTAGAAGTCCTTGTATCTCTTTTTTATTTTCTTAGTGGAAAAATCTCTATGGCGTTCATAGGAAGTTTCAGCTACAAGGTAAGAGACATTCAGATCCTTAATAATGGCCAATCAGTTCTATGATTCTAAGTAGAAGATCAGCAAATTAATTATAAAAAAAAGTTTCCAGTTACTACTTGGTAGTCTTGACAGAAGATCTCCTATAGTTAAATCTCCTATAGCTGTAGAAAGTTTTAAAGAAGTTATATAATCAAATGACCTTATTCTCTAATTCCTGAGAATACACAGAACCCCTAGAAACTTAAAAGTCCTTAAGTCAATTATGATGAACTGAGATCCAAAGGCAAAGTGAGAAATGTTAAAAACCTCATGAGACACCCACGAAGCACTCCACACAGGTCTTCAACATGTACACATAGGCAGAAGGGAAGAATTTTCAGGAAATCACTACATTATACACAGCCAGTCCACACATAAGGCAGAGGGGGGAAAAAAAAGACATGTTCATCCTTGATCAGCAAGAAATCAAAATGGTTTTGTTTTGTTTTTAAAAAAATTAACCTAGTTTTTATTGAAATGTATAACTGATTAGAAAACATTCAAGTAGATATCCTCTTCCTATTTATTGGATTAGAAATCAAAGAACTAGCATGACTTTTGTTTCTGAGGCATTAAAACTCAAAATAGAGGACACCAGAGATAACAGACACACAGGAGGCCTCATCATCTATCAACCAGTAGGGACAAATCAAAGAAGCAGAGAAACAGGGTAGAAAACTACCTAAGAGGTTTAATGGGAATTTGTGACAGCAGATCAGGATGCCAGTCACCACTTAGGCTGGCAAGCTGTGGTACAAAAGATCAGAGAGGTGGATGGCCATTTGTAGCAAAGCTTACCTGGGACCAGAGGGGTGGGGCTGGAGACTGAGGTATGGTACCCAATGGAGGATCCCATGAGGTTTCGAGGTGGCACCAAACGAGCTGCCAACAGAGGAGGCGGTGTCCCCAACTGAAGTCGCTCAGATGCAGCAGCACCATGTTCACGAGAGTACATGGGCTGTCCTACAGAGGAAAGAACAGGAGGGCAGCTGGGAATGAGAGTCACAAGCTTCTCAGGTAATGACTTACTTCCTGAGACTTCAGCCAAGAACAGAGAAAAGTACACCAATGTGAATGGTAGTCGAGAAAGGTATTACTGAGATTCTTCCTAACTCCAGAAACGGACATACAACTGGTTAGGATGCACTGAGGTATAAAGAAAGAGTAAGAATTAGGTAGTATGACTGTATAATCTCCATCTTTCATAATCTGAAGTGAATAACTGTGTGCTAACTGTACACAAAACTGAACAGTCAACCATATCACACTATCAGACAAAGGTGCCCTAAGCTATTATTCGTGTAGAAACTTGTATCCAATAAAACATGCAGTTTTGAAGACTGTCATACCCATTAAAAACAATTCTTCTCCTAAAACTCACATAATTTCAGGTTCACATAAAACATACTCCCATATCTGAGGGCAGAAAAAAGAATAAAATTAAAAAACACACACACACATACACACACACCCCCCACAAGGATACCCTCATAGAGAGTAAGAAACGTTCAAAAGAAAAAAACTAAACAAGATAGTGAAAACTTGTTACCCCTTAGCAGGTGGATAACAAGTACAGACAAAGAAAAAAAGGACAAAACCTCAGATACACAGACCAAACACTGTACATATGAAATTACCTCAGACATGAGGAACCACTTTTTGAAAGAAAGGAAATTTAGTGCTCACATTTACTAATGGAAGAATGTCTGACACAATGAAGTCAAATTTGGTAGAACAGGATTTAAAAAGAAGTACCAAGGAGCAGTTTTTTTCTTTCACTGGTCACTTACTAGTATCTGTTTTACTGACTACCCCCATGAGACCTATTATAATATTTACTCAATACTTTATATCTAAAGTCAGACATTCACTATGTGGCTCAAGATATAAAATAAAGTGAATTTAGAATTTTTTTTACACCCAATGAATGTCCTTAAAAGTTATAAATTTCCAAAAGATTTTTAATACACTTTAACAGAACAAGCCATAAAGCAACCACCTGATTTCATAGGAAATATAGAAGGGAAACAGATGTACTAAATTTTACTATCCTTCTCTTCCTATATATGAAACAAAGAGGCAAGTGACAAATCATACTGTACAACAGACCACAAAACTCTGCGCTTAGCGCCAGTTCTTTCAATATTTACATTTAAAAAGTCTCTTTCAATCATTACGTTACAAAAACAATCTAACATATCAACAATCTAAAAATAGTTGTAAGAATGACCTACTGTGCAGAATTTCCTGCAGAATGAAGGAGTGTACTAAAGAGAAAAATGGGGAAGTGCATTCTCAGTCCATATGACTGGTTTAAGTTTTTGACACAGCATTCAATGTACCCAGTATATTTAACTAATAACTGTCTCAAACTGAATTGAAAAGTTAAAGGCTAATTTGCGCAATGTCCCTTCAACATGAGTGACAAAGAACATGCATTTAATTTATTCAAATGAAGCCTGATGTTCTTCAACAACACCTACTGCAATCTCTAAATACTATTTAAAAACAAAAAGCTTCCTTAGACAAAAGGCTGATTCTAGGTCTGGGCAGAAAATTAAGATAAACCTGGTATACCGTCATATTTATATACAACTTGTGTTTCCAGAAGCAAGACAACTATCAAACATTAGGTGTGGGGGCGCCTGGGTGGCTCAGTTGTTAAGTGTCTGCCTTCGGCTCAGGTCACGATCCCTCGGTCCTGGGATGGAGCCCCGCATCGGGCTCCCTGCTCCACGGGAAGCCTGCTTCTCCCTCTCCCACTCCCCCTGCTTGTGTTCCCTCTCTCGCTGTGTCTCTGTCAAATAAATAAATAAAAAATCTTTAAAAAAAAAAAAAATTAGGTGTGTCAAAAACAAAACAATCTGCAGGAGCCAACATGAAGAGGCTCCCATGGTCAAAGATGAAACAATGTGAACACCAAAAAGGATGTAATGGGGTGAAACATAACAAACATGTTAAAAATCCATGAGTTCATAATGATCCCCTTTGGAAGATACAAGGAAAGCAGTAATTCATTATTCTGAAAACTAACAAATGAAAGGAAACAAGTATTTATCCTTTTATAAAAACTGCATTTCAAGTTAACCAAATGGTTAACACTACTGAGTTTTACTTCATAGAATGCCTGTCAATAAACGTAGAAGAAATTACAGAATTAGAATCACACTTTTATAACCCCTAATGAAACAACAGATCTAAGCAGTGATCACAAATGGCTGCTGAAACCATGAGAAACTTTTAAAATGGATGTACAGAATGAAAACAACTGTACACACTGATCAATGTTTACAACAAAGGAAAAAACCCAACATTATGTACATCATGAAATACTGCAGTAGAAAGTACATCAATAAAATATTCATGACCAAACAAACAAACAACCACACCAACCTGAAACTAAAGTCTCCAAATTTAGCCCCCAATTTACAGGAAATATAGAGGACTGAAGAATGTGTTAAATGACACAAGCGGAAGCAATATGCCAAGATCAGAATGTGAAAAAATTCTTCAGGACAATGATCTGTTTCTTAAATAAATGTCAAGGAAAAACCAAAAACCAAGGAAAAACCAAAAAAGAGGTAAGGGAAATAGTTACAGATTTAAAGACTTAAGAAAGGTCTCTTCTTAATGTAATATATAACCTTGGTTGGATGCAGCTTCAAATAACCAGCTGTGAAAGGACACCTATGATACAATTTGGAAATATGAACACTGATTGGATATTTGACAACAGTAAATATTTTGGGAGTGTGATAAAGTATTGTGATAGTGTGTGTTTAATCCTTATCTTTTAGAGATACATACTTAAGTTCTTACTGATGAAATGTTATGTTTGGGGGTGGTTCTAAAATAATCAAGTCAGTGGTGAGTTATAGATGAAGTAAGATTAACCATGTATGTTGAGGAGTGTTGAAGCCTCTGAGTACCTGAAGATTCCTGCAGTATTTGTTTTCCTTTTGTGTATATTTGAATTTTCCAAATTAAGTTTTTCTTAAATCAAATAGGTTACAATAATGGTGAAGGTGAGCTGGTCACAATTTATATTCATTCAGTTTAGTTCTGATGGGCATAGAGAGTGACCAGATAATTCCAAACTACAAACATCCCAAGTTCGTGCTCCTATCTTAAGTTTTTCATATATGTTACATGCCTGAGAGCAAAATTTTCACATTCTTAATGCTAACTCTAGCCGGGTAAAGACAGTCTTTAGGCAAACTGAAATTTTAGCTACTCTGTAATTTCCTGATTTTGTCATTTAGAGTATTCCCAGGAAAAAAATCTTAAGTTTTAAACTAAAAGCTCAATTAGGAAACAAAAAAGCTACACCTTCCAATTATTGGTCATAATTATCATGTATCTTCTGTATTAGAATCCAAGGTACCTGGCACACCATCTGAAGCTCCAAGGCCTAAACGTGTGTAGTAGGAACTCAATAGTCACTTAACGAAAGGATGAAAGCTTATTTATTAAAAGTATCCCAATAACAAGTATTTTGGATGAAACTGTATGTTGAAATGGGCAGTAAGATATTGAATATAAGACAAACCAAAGTAAAACACAAGGGGAGAGAAACCCCAACAATATTCAGTGACTCTACTGGATATCGATACACTTCTCTAGACATCAAAATCCATGATTCTGCACTGAGAAATGTTCCACAGAATTAAACAAGGAATTTCAAGTTTAATAGGAGTATAGTGTTTCACTAACTTTACATATTGATAAGAGGAAATATATTTTCAGAAAGATAGATAATTTACATAAATTCATTTGAAGACTACAACTTCCTTCAACCTAAAAATCAATTTGTAGAATACAGAATATTATATTCTACTATTACTTTTTCAGAAACTCATTAGAGTGAGCTTAGCAATCATAAAATATTCCTACTATGCCTTCTTCAAATAAACTTAAAAAACTGGTTGAATTTAAGGGAAAATAGAGAATATACTTGAAAATGGTACTGTGAAAACCAAAAATGTATACAGTGAGTTGGTTAATTCAAATTTGGGTAAAATATTTTAAGTACTTCAGAGGAAACAGTTGATTTTAATAGGTGTTACGATATTGCTCTCTTTCCATAAAATTTCAATTACATCTATTATTTAAGTCCTTTTCAGATATCTGTGACATTTTTAATTCAAGAAACAACAAAATTTCAGAGTTTTTTCTAAACTATATCCATTTGACATCACCTTTTAAATACCATTCCCATGAGCCACTGATATCCTGCCCAGTTATATGATGTGGATAATTTCTTTTCTTCTGTTAATATTCAATTGGCCTTTTCCAAAACAAGTAATAACCACAGCCAAATGACAGTTTTTTTGACAGAATTAGTTCCTTTGTCACCTCTATTTCTGAGCCACTCTGTTCATCCAGTCATAACAGCAAAATATACTGTTCATCCAGTCATAACAGCAAAATATAAATGTTTTTTTAAAAAACATTTCTTTTCCACTATTAAATTTTTTGCTTCTTAGAAGAATCATCTCTTATTCATCTGTATATTCCCAGTACCTAGCATTGAGCAGACTCCTATTTTTATCTCTAAAAATCCAGATTTCATTTTTCTCTGTATATTCCAGGTCTCTACTGACAAAATTTTCATAACTAAATACCATCTGATACACTCTATCCCACTTATAAATATTTTCTATGTAATGAATTTTAAAGATAATTTTGACAATAAAATATCCGTAATTTAAACTTTCCCAACTTATTAAACTTTGAGAGCTAATACATTGTAAACATAGTTTTTTACACTTCATTTGAAGTGAAGTTCTAATTTTTTTGGAAATTACTGATCATACTATTGAGGAAAGTATATCTGAACAATTTGAAAGATTTAACTTACCTGCCTAGAATGAAATTTAAAAAACCTTTTTAAATCAGGTGAATAGAAAGATACAAAAAAATGTATAACAAACTACATCACACCAAAAAAAAATGTTGTACTGTTTACACTGAGATCAGAAACTATCTCCTACGTTTTCAAATTTCTCTATAAATTTTAGAACCAAAATTTAACTTTTAAAAAAGGAAGAGAGGGGCTCCTGGGTGGCTCAGTCGGTTAAGGGTCTGACTCTTGATTTCAGCTCAGGTACTTATTTCATGCGTCATGAGATCAAGCCCCATATCAGCCTTCAAGCTCAGCGGGGAGTCTCCTTGAGATTCTTTCCCTCTCCCTTTGCCCCCCCTCCCACTCACGTGGGTGCACTCTCTTGCTCTAAAATAAATAAATCTTTAAAATAAATAAGGAAGAGAGTAGTTTGCATAGTACAAAGTTTTAAATTGTCTGATACAAATAATTCTGTAACTTTCAAAACATTCAGTTGCCAACCAACTAAATCTCTTTAAACCGCTGATGCAATATATGAGACTATACCCTAAAGCAGTAATTCACAAATGCCAAAAGGATGTTATCACCTTTTACTGGTCTGAGACAAAAAAGAAGGAAAAAATGTAATTAGCATTTCAGAAAACCAAAGGTAAAAGGATAGTCTTTTAGCCTGTATTTTAATGTAAAAATTTATTTTTTAAATTGAAATGATCCTAGATATTTTCACATACAATTCTACAACGTGGCAAATAAAAAGTTGCTAACTGCAATGCTCCCCCAAATTTTCTTAAAAATGTTACCAGCATCTGAAACAGAAGTTTGGAACTTATATGTTTTAAAAGGCCTTTACACAAAATATTTTTGCTTTTAAAAAGAGAAAAATGGTGTTTAAGTAACATGAAGTTTACCTTTTTTCATGTTGGCTCTCAAGCATGTAGCACAATGCCTGGCACATAGAAGGCATTCAATAAATACTTGCTCCATTAATGAATATGAAGCTAAGTCATAATGGTAACTGCCAGATTTTTATAAATTAAAATCAAAACGGAATTTTTACAGGGTGAGTCACGATGTTAAATTTAACAATAGTAAAATAAATGGTAATTGCCAGACTTCTTAAACAATTCAAAACAGAATTTTTATCGTGAGTCACAATGCTAAATTTAACAGTAAGAAAATGTGCCATCTGCAACAAACTCTCAGATAAATAATCCATTTTTTGTACTTACAAGTCCAAAGGCATTAAGAAATAATGTTAAGAGATGAACTGGGGAGAATAAATGATACAGGATTGATAAATCTTGAAGCTGAGTAATAAGTATATGAGAACGCATTATACTATCTTCTTTACGTTTACATTTAAAATTTCTCTAAAAAATGAGAGAAGCAGTAAAACAAACATGCGCTATAAAAAGACACTATAGTAGTTAGAAGACTGTGAGATACTAAGATGTGGTTTCTGTTCTGAGGCTCAGCTGAACATAAAATTAACATACATGAAAGAAATCTAACAGTGGGCCTGTGTACAATTATATGTCATTATGTAATAAATGCTTTTTGGTCCTGTAGGAGTTTACAACAGAGCAATAATGTTCCCCATGTACTTAGAAGGTTTAGGCTTTGAAAGAAGAGAAGAGAGAGCAGATTACTAGGAGTGAAGACAGGAAAAGAAAGTTGAGTCACAGGGCACCTGGGTGGCTCAGTCGGTTAAGCGTCTGCCTTCGGTTCAGGTCATGATCCCAGGGTCCTGGGATCGAGCCCCGCATCAGGCTCCCTGCTCAGTGGGAAGCCTGCTTCTCCCTCTCCCACTCCCCCTGCTTGTGCTCTCTCTCTCGCTGTCTGTCAAATAAGTAAAATCTTTAAAAAAAAAAAATAAAGTTGAGTCACAATGGAGGCACAGACAAGGTATAATTGGCCTAACCAGAGAAGATACATGTGGGAGTATAGTGAAAAAAGATTACCAAGAAGGGCAGGGTGTATTATAGAAAGAGAAACTATAGGGAGGGGTTCATCGGTAGTCTGGGAGGAGGGGCACCTGGGTAGCTCTGTGGCTGAGCTTCAGACTCTTTATCTCAGCCCAGGTCTGGATCTCATGGTCTTGAGTTCAAGCCCTGTGTTGGGCTCCACGCTGGGCAGGGAGACTACTTATAAAAAAACATATATATGTAATTTAGGGGAAAATTGTGGACACTGCAGAGTTCTCATGAGGTACTGTTCTGATTCACTTTCTCAGGAAAATTAGCTTAGCAACATTATATGGTGTGACTGAGGGGGAGTGAAATATAATGGAGTCAAGAAGATTATAGCAATAACCCAAATGTGAGGTGATTCAAGTGTGGATGAGGGCAGAAGCCACAGCAGGAATAGAAAGGGATATTTCAAAGAAAAAGAGAAAGGATTTTTTGATTAACTAGATATAAATAAAGCAAAGCAATGAGTCAATCATGTCAAGGTTTCAATTCTAGGTGATTAGATGGTGTTATTTCAATTTATAAAGACACACAGGGATAGTGGAGGTAGACACTTCAAGAGAAGATAATTATGTTTGATTTCAGCAAAGTTGCAATTTAAGGAGACAATAGTAACCATAGTATTATAAAAACTAATCTTTATATTTAGCTTACTAGATGACAAGTTCTATTCCAGATAGATGTATTAATGCATTTATTCCTCAAATATGCTTTTGAGGTGAGTAACGTTATTATTATTCCCATTTTACAGAAGAGAAAACTGAGATTCAATGAAGTAACTTGCCTACGATCACAATGACAGTTAAGTAATGGAACCAGGATTTAAACCTGGGCTTTATTATATTGCTGAATTGCCTTACCATGACATGATAAAGATGAAGAAATGTTTACGATAAATACACTGCACAAAAGATGAATTTATTCATAAAGCTACATAGCTCTGTAAATAAAAAAAATCTCAGGGCACCTGAGTGGCTCAGTGGGTTAAATGTCTGCTTTCAGCTCAGGTCATGATCCCAGACTCAAGTCCCACATTGCGCTCCCTGCTCAGCGGGGAATCTGCTTCTCCCTCTGACCCTTCTTCCCCTCATTCTCTCTCACTTTCTCAAATAAATAAAATCCTAAAAAAAAAAAAAATCTCACAATGTTTTTTTTTTTTTTTTTAAAGATTTTACTTATTTGACAGAGACACAGCGAGAGAGGGAACACAAGCAGGGGGAGTGGGAGAGGGAGAAGCAGGCTTCCCGCGTAGCAGGGAGCCCAATGCGGGGCTTGATCCCAGGAGCCTGGGATCATGACCTGAGCCAAAGGCAGACGCTTAATGACTGAGCCACCCAGGCACCCCATAATCTGACATTTTTAACAACCAATTACCTTATTTTTTTTTCTGGAGAAAGGAATATTTTAAAAAGCTTTAAATAAACTAAAAAAAACGACAAAAATACCTAAGAAATCAGAGAGAACCAAGATTTAAGAACAAATTATTATAGTTAAACACAAATGTTATAAATAGCATTGCCACTAAATATTACAGTTAAATGATGCTCTCTATCATCACTCCAACATACAAGTTAAATAATTATTCGGCGTATTTTATCCGACCTTTTGTATACTCTTAAAAGATAAGCCTTATGTTTTTGAAATTCAATCAGAGGAACAATTTTTGAACAGACGCTTCAAAATAAATTTCCTTTAGAATAAGAGACTAAAGCTTCAAAATACATGTCCTTCAGAAGATACTAAATGTTGCTACTTCCTTTATAGCAGAAGGCCTTGCCCTGTTCTTCCATTAGCACACAAGATAAAATACAGCCATACAGTATAATCACACAGTAAATTGCCTTGTGAATACAAATATAATTTTTATATGGTACAGTCCATAAGAAGAAAAATTGTATTTTTTAAAAGTATGACACTGAAACTAGCTTTTCTATACCCTAGCAATTTTAAGTCAAGCAATATTTACTTACGTTCTGATACTGTATAAAGGAGGTTCTGGGGTAAAGGAGGAGGTAGTCTTGCTCCCACTGGTGCAAGATTGGGCACTGCACTTGTCCCAGGCTGGTCACGGTTGTTTATCAAGCTTGACTGTGTTATGGGTGGTCCTAAGAATTAAAAAAAAAGAAGAAGAAGAAAGGTAGAGCATTAATGTTTCCTAACTAATAAAAATACTCACTATACTAAAACTAATTTGGATAGTCATAATTAAAGTACCTACTTTGGCACAGAACAGAATTAAGGAATTTGATAAATGCAGGCTTCAGTACTGTAAGTTGCATAATTAATTAAGATGACATTTTAGTTCTAGAACAGACAAAACAATTCTAGGGTGAAAAAAAAGGACAGTTACCTCTGGGGAGTGGGAGTGAAAAATGGCTGAGAAAGCACTTGAATAATCTTTCTGGGATAATGGTAAGCTCCTTTTTTAAAAAAAAGATTTATTGATTTATTTGAGAGAGAGAGAAAACTTGAGCAGGGGGAGGGGCAGAGGGAGAGGAAAAAAGAATCATGAAGCAGACTCCGCACTGAGCACAAAGCCCAATGCAGAGCTCCATCCCAGCACCCTGAGATCATGACCTGACCCAAAATCAAGAGTCAGACGCTTAAGATTGAGCCACCCAGGTGCCCCTGGGATAATGGTAGAGTTCTATAGAACTCTTAAGTTCTACAACATTAGGAACATGTTTAAATGTACTGATGTCTGCAACATACTAGGAAATGCATCAAAAATAATAATGGGAGAGAGAGAAAGATATGTGATAATACAAATATAGTAAAATATTAATCACAGAACCTAGATGGTGAGTATATGGGTGTTCAGTGTACAATTATTTCAACTTTTCAGTTTGCTTGAAATTTTTCATAGCAAAATGTTAGGGGAAAATGACATTCTTGGGTTTCACTTTTAAACAGAAATATTCCCACATACCACATCTTTAATTGTGAGAATTTCTATATAATAAGATGCTTTTTTATCTGGGGAATAAAATCTCTAGTTGAGCTTCACAATTTTATCATTTACATGACAATGTTAAATCTATGTATCAGGTGCCTGAGTGGCTCAGTCAGTTAAGCGTCTGCCTTCGGCTCAGGTCACTATCTCAGGGTCCTGGGATCAAGCCCTGCATCGGGCTCCCTGCCCAGAGGGGAGTCTGCTTGTCCCTCTGCCTGTCCCCTGGCTTGTGCGCTTGCTCGCTCTCTCAAATAAATAAAAAAAATTAAAAAAGAACCTAATGTATCCAATGTCTCCAAACCTTTATCAACTTTAATGTATTCTATAAAGAATATTAATGCAGGAATGCTAGGTGATAGGTACATGGGTTCGTGCTAAACCATTTTTGCCAACTTCTTATGAGTCTATAACAATTCCAAAAATAAAAAGTTTAGGGACATCTGCTCTCCCTCTCTCTCAAATAAATAAAATCTTTTTATAAGTTCTTCAAGAGTATTAAAATAATTTTTAAAGTCTTTTATTTCGGAAATTTTCAAATACACACAGAAGTAGAATAATATGTGTACCATTATGTACTGTCATAAGATTTATTTATTTGAAAGAGAGAGAAAGAGGGAGAGCAGCGCATGAGTGGGGGAAGGAGCAAAGAGAAAATTTCAAGCAGATTCCCCGCTGAGTTTGGAGCCCACTGCAGGGCTCAATTTCATGACCCTGACATCATGACCTGAGCCGAAATCAAGAGTCGGAGGCTTAACTGAGTGAGCCATCCAGGCGCCCCGAAAGAGATTTTCTTTAAAGACTAGGAAATTTCATTAAACTACTGGCATGTTCTTTTTTCTGACATCTTCAAAACAACTGGATCTTAAGATGTTGTCAACTAGCAAGATTTTGACACCCAAGATTTTTTGAAGGTACTATAAATAATCTAATACAACAATGGATAGAATAAAGAATAACATTTTAATTATAGGAATATATTCTAAATTCTACTCTTTCAAAAACTTTAAATCTAGTATCAAGTTAGTGAAGAGATAGGTTCTTCTAAATACAATTCTTTGCTAAAGGACAAAATACTTAATGAACATGTACTTACTTGGTATGGGAAGCACAACAGAAGGCGGAGGCTGGCCATGTCCCTGGGGGACAGGAAGTCTCATACTGTGGCCAGGACCTGGACCTGGACCTGGGCCTGGGCCTGGGCCAGGGCCTGGGCCTGGGCCTGGGCCTGGCATCGGAGGCATTAACATTCCAGGAGGTGGTGGAGGAGGAAGCCCAGGAGGAGGTGGAGGGAAAGGAATCATGCTTGGCAGAGCAACTTCATCAACAACCAGGGGATCATTTCCGTGATCAAACTGACAAAGGTCACCAAGTACACAAAATCCTCTTTCTGTAAGAATATAAGAAGAATCTTATTATGATCTTAGAGTTCAGAAAACAAATAAAACAAGGCCCTGAAAAGCCTACCAATCTGATTTACAAAGTAATTTTTCTCTAAGGAATTTAAAAGCCTTAGTGTTATTCTGTTAATCATCACATATGCCGGAGGTAAGGCCTGATAGATGTACTCTCTACTTTCTATGAGACTATGCTTTGTTGAGGTAGCAAGTAACAGGGTCCAAAACAGGCTACTAGCCACTTTAGATGAACCGATTTGCCATTACAGTTTCCTAATAAAAATTCAGATTCAGGGTGCCTAGCTGGCTCAGTCAGTAGAACATGCAACCCTTGATCTTGAGGTCATGAGTTCAAGCCCTACATTGGTTGTAGAGATTACTTTAAGGAAATAAAAAAAAAAATTCAGATTCATTTTAGCAAAGGCAGGGTATGGGGGTAAGGACTTAACTGGACAATCTAATTTCAATTATCTATTTTCATGGTATTATTCTAAATTCTACATTCTTGCTATATCTGCAATTTGAAACTAGTTTAAAGTACTTAAGTGGGGGGTCAGCTGGGTGGCTCTGTGGGTTAAGCATCCAACTTTTTTTTTTTTTTTTTTGGATTTATTTATTTATTTGAGAGAGAACATGAGCAGGGGCAAGGGGCAGAGGGAGAAGGAGAGAGAATCCCAAGCAGACTCCACATTGAGCATGAAGCCTGACGCAAGACTCGATCCCACAACCCTGAGACCACAAAACCAAGAGTCGAGCACTTAACCGACTGCACTACTCAGGCGCCCCAAGCATCCAACTCTTGATTTCGGCTCCAGTCATGATCTCAGGGTTGTGATATTGAGCCCCGGGTCAGACTCCATGCCCATCTCCCTCTGCCCCTCCCCCCTTAAAAAATAAATAAAATAAAACAAAACATTCAAGTGGGAAAGGGCCCTGGTTGGCTCAGTTGGTGGAATGGGTACCACCAACTCTCGGGGTTTTAAGTTGAAGCCCCAAATTGGGTATAGAGATTACTTAAAAATAAAATTCCAAAAAAAAAAAAAAAAAGAAAATATTCAAGTGGGCATTATTTACTAGGTTATTCACAGCAGCACTGTTTATAACAACAAAATATTAGAAACACCCCAAAAGCACAATAAAGAATTAAGTTAAACATATTTTTCTACATACATATTTTTCTACATATAGAATACTTAGAAACCTAAAAAAGATATTAAGGAAGCCCTAATGTATTAATATAGGATAACTGCCATAAAATACCACTAAGTGAAAAAAACATGCAGAAGAGTATGAAGAGTGTACTAGCGTTTATGCAGAAGAGAAAATAGAGGAGACTATATGTATCTGTTTATGTACATATAAATAGACTATGTTTGGAAAGATAGACAAGAAATTAATGACATTAAATTGGCCTTGGGAATGAGAACTCTGTGGCCAGGAGACCAGGGTGAGAATGAGATAATGCTTGAGTTATGATCTGATTGTATTTCCTACTTAAAAATAAAATGTAAAAATATATATTCTATATTTATAGAAAAAACATTACAATGTCTGCTATTTGCTTCAAATGATACAGGTCTGGGAGAAGCAGGAGAGAAGTACTGACGAAAACAAATTTGCCCATGACCTCCTATTGATGTGAGATCATGGATACACTAGGGTTAATTATATTGTTTTGCCAACTTTTATTAATATTTAAATATTTCCATAATAAAAAATTAAAATACACACACACACACACACACACACACAGGTTCATTCAAGTGGAAAGTCAGCAAATTAAAATTTTAAGTAGGTTATAATGCTTAACAAATTCCCAGCACCAAACACTACACAATTTGAACATTTTCTTAACCAGAGCCAAACTATTAAATCAAGAAAGTAAATAACCATATGCCAAAAGAGGCTTTCCTCCTCATTCATCCCTTTTAACAAAATCTGGACTATAATGAAAGGATATGCAATATTAACAACATTGCTTTACTAGTACTTTTGGGTACAAGATAGATCAAGAGAATTTTTGCCATCATAAGTTCTGCATACACTAGCAATATTAGCAACATCTGCTTTACTAGTACTTTTGAGTACAATATAAAAGAGAATTTTTACCATCATAATCTCTGCATCGCCTCTTTGGTGGTGGGTTTCGACCAAAAGAATTGGAAGAGCTATGATTGTTATAGTAATTAGACCAACTCTCTGTTGTGTTTTCAGAGTGGTGCGCAGGTGCGATCACAGTAACAGTGCTGGGAATAGACTGCGCCCCAGAGGAGTACTGCTCAGAAGAGCTCGGAGGTGGTGCAGACACAGGCACATAGGAACTCTCCAAGTCATTCCTTTCACTCTTAAACTTTGATCTTTCCCTGTGCTCTGCTTCAGAGACAAAATAAAAACAAGAAACAAGATTAGACATTTATGTTCTTAACAATGTTTATTTTCTCACGAAACAGGTAAGAAGAGTATATTGCAGTAAACTCACTGAGCTGTCCATATTTCAAAGTGCTCTCATTATTAACATATCCTAAAACCAGGAACATCAAAAACGTGACATATCTTGACCAGTAATTTGTATAAAATCATCTTTTATAACACCAACATCAATACATAATGAAGAAAGCCTGATATTTAATAAGAAAGGTATCTAAGAACTGACTTCCAAACTGATATCCCGAGAGATCAGTGGTTGGGATCCCAGTTATCCACTTATCTTTTTTTCTTTTTAATTTTATAAACTCTAGACAACCTTAAAGCAAAACAATGGTTTTTAGTGACGGGGTGAGGGATAGAACAGGTAGTCCTCTTCCTTCAATGATAGCTTTGTTGGTTAAAAGACGGGGGTGGGGGATGGGTTAGCCTGGTGATGGGTATTAAGAAGGGCACGTATTGAATGCAGCACTGGGTGTTATACGCAAACAATGAATCATGGAACTCTACATCAAAAACTAATAATATAATGTATGGTGATTAACATAATAAAATAAAATTTAAAAAAAAAAGACATTACTTTCAATTATACAAAATGACTTTAAGTCCAGACATGTACTATGATATCCTTACAAACAGCTTTTTAGTCCAACTCCTTTGACTCCATCCTTACAAGAGAGCCCTGTCTTTGTAACAAAATTAGCATTAGGTTTCTGAGACAATTCTAGATTTTATGTTGCTCAGACATGTTAAAGGTATATGTGCGTTTAAGGGGAGTTCTAATACCCTATGACAGAGGAAGATAAGCAATACAGACTTTTTAGGAGGAAGCTTCATCTACTCACCAACATTCCTATTTGGATCCCGGTCTTTGCTGCGCCCTCTACTTCGGCTTCGGCTTCGACTCAGGCCTCGGCTCTTACTCCGACTCTTACTCCTGCCTCTTCTCCAGTCGTATTTCTCACGGTACAGTTCATTCCGCTCATAGTACCGGTCATAGTCTCTCCATTTGCCATCTTCTCTTTTTTTCTCACGTGTCCTATAATACACCGATATAAAAGCCATATGTACACTATAGAAACCAAGTATGCAAACAAATCAGGAGTATGAAATACCCTGATTCATCAAAATTCATAATCTCTGTGCTTTTTCAGAAAGCCATAAAACCACAACATAATTCCTCTGATCCATTATATAAAAAGAAAAAACATTCCCTCAATTACACTGGGTGGGGAGAAATGAAAAAAAGAGATGAAACCAAAGTATGGGGAGGGGCAGGGGAAAAATGGAAATTCAAAACTAGAAAAGAAAAAAAGGCAGAAACACAGTTTTCCTAAACAAAAGACTAATTTTTTAATGGCAGGCTGATGAATCAACATATAAACTAACTATTTATAGTATAAAATACTATGGATGATTTTAATAGTGAGCACCCCTAACCAAATGGAACATTTCATTCATTAATATCCTCTAAGGAGACTACTCCCACCCGTGCTCTTGGGGAAAGCACATAATGATGACTGTTTATAAAAGGAAGAGAAAGTATGACAAAGACAAAAAATACAGAACGGAGGGAAGGAAGATAACCTCTTTATCAGTTTAGAGAGAGGCGTCGGTACATATGTTAAAAATCCCATTAATGCCCTTATGGTAACTAAAAAGCGAGTTATCAGTGTCTCCCTAATTAAATATAAACACACACCTTCGTTCACTAGATTCTGAGCGAGTCTTCTGGGGACTAGGATACTTCTTTTTTCTACCATCTCGTTCTTCCTCTGCTGGCTCCTGAAATACCTATATGAAAGCATTCAATAGGAACAAGATCAGTCCTTCTATTAATTACGATCACATCTATCTGATAATCTTTCTAGTATAAGAAAGGGCACAAATACAATGAAATACTGAAGTCAAATTATATCCAAAAAAGTTAGACAAGAGAGAGGAGTAAAAAAGATGCTGAAATTACTTTAACAGTAGTACACTAATTTTTAAATGTTAATTTCTCTTTTTTTTAAGATTTATTTATTTGAGAGAGAGAGAGAGAACACACGAGAACAGGAAGTGCAGAGGGAGAGAATCTCAAGCAGACTCCAGAGATGAGCATGGAGCCTGACACAGGGCTCCATCTCACAACCCTGAGATCACGACTGAGCCAAAACCAAGAGTCGGACCCTCAACGGACTGCACCACCCAGGCGCCCCAAATGTTAATTTAAGGTAAGAAGAGCAGTGCAGGAGCAAAACAGCAATTCATCCCTTATAATGAAATCATAGAAAGAGCAAGTCTTTATCTCTAAGTATCATATAGTAAAATGGGTTTATGTTTTCCTAATTATAAAATATACTCATCATTTGAGAACTGTAGATTTATTTCATAGAAAAGGTTTCAAGAATAAATGGTGAAATTAATAAGTGCCACAAAACTACACATTTTACAAGATTTACAGAAAATGGTATTGGAATTCATGGAAATACTATCTTCTTTTAAAGCCTAACAGTTAAGACTGACCAGAAATCTGTGATTTTATTATTTTTTTAAAAAAGTTAATCTCAACATCAAAAACTAATGATGTAATGTATGGTGATTAACAATAAAAAATTTTAAAAAAAAGTTAATCTCAAAACAAATACATAGCCTCTACTAGAGAAAGGTGAAATAAAGTCATTTGCAAGAGCTGAACAAATGCCCACCTAATGGAGAAGCTCACTTAACAAACAGAAGTCAGTGAATGGAACAGATGATAACAATTTAGTAAAACTCAGGCAACATGAAACGGTAGCCACAATATGGCAACCATATGGCACTGGTTAAAACAAGATTCATTTGTTTAGACTATATTTAAAAATCATTCTCTCTACCTATTTACAGGAAATACAGAGTATATATTATTCCCCTTGGATACGATCTGCAAATACAGACAGTAAAAACTCTACAGGACAGGGGCGCCTGGGTGGCTCAGTCGTTAAGCGTCTGCCTTCAGCTCAGGTCATGATCCCAGGGTCCTGGGATCGAGCCCCGCATCGGGCTCCCTGCTCAGTGGGAAGTCTGCTTCTCTATCTCCCACTCTCCCTGCTTGTGTTCCCTCTCTCGCTGTGTCTCTGTCAAATAAATAAATAAAATCTTAAAAAAAAATAAAATAAAATAAAATAAATAAAAAACTCTACAGGACAAAAGACTGAGTTCCTTCAACAAAATAAAATTTAAGGAAAAAAAGAGGGCTGAGGAAAAAAAGACAGAGAGAAAAATATAGGTAGGTTTATAAGGGGATTTAAAGATTAAGAGAAACTTAAAAGACATCAAGATGGAAATCATTTTCCTTTTCTATATTTGCAAGGATTTTTTTGATGGACATGTATTAACCTCTAACGGAGAAAAACTTTTCTTAAAAAGTTAAAAGGATCCAGGGAGCCAGGGTGACTCAGTTGGTTGAGTGTCCGACTCTCGATTTCAGTTCAGGTCATGATCTCAGGGTCATGGGATCAAGCCCTGCATTGGGCTCTGTGCTCAGCATGGACTCTGCTTGTCCCTTTCTCTCTGCTCCTCCCCCTGCTCATGCTCTCTTTCTCTCTCTCTCTCCAAAATAAATAAAATCTTAAAAAAAAAAAGAAAGTTAAAGGATCAAAGAGAAATAAAAACATAACATCATCTAAAAACTTGGGCATAGGGGCATCTGGGTGGCTCAGCTGGTTAAGCGTCTGCCTTCAGCTCAGGTCATGATCCCAGGGTCCTGGGATTGAGCCCCACATCGGGCTCCCTGCTTACTGGGGAGCCTGCTTCTCCCTCTCCTCCCCACTCATGTGCTCTCTCTTGCTATCTCTCTCTCTCAAATAAATAAAAATCTAAATAAATAAATAAATAATAAAAAAAAGAAATAAAAACTTGGGCATAAATGTTCACAGCAGCATTATTTCTAAAAGCAAAAAAAGGATTAACCACTTGCCTATCAACCCAAATATGCATCAACTGAGGACCTAAAAAAGAAAATGTGATATATCCATAAAATGGAATATTATTCAGCCATTAAAAAAATGAATACATGATACAACCAAATGAACCTTGAAAGCATTATGCTAAGTGAAAGAAAGAAGCCAGTCACAAAAGACTACAAATGGCATCACTCTGTTTACATGAAATATCCAGAATAGGCAAATCCATAAGGAAATAAAGTAGATTAGTGGTTGCCTAAGAGAGGGGTATGGGGCTGGAGGAGAAGGGCTAGAAGGTGATAGATTAATGGGTACACTGTTTCTTTTTTGGATGATGAAAACGATCTAAAATGGATCATAGTGATGGTTGCACAACTCTGAATACAATAAAAAACCACCACATTTGTACACTGTAAATAGGGGAATGGTATGGTAGGGGAGCAGTATTTCAGTAACGCTATTAAAAAGTCAGAGGGCATGCACAATACGGATGAACCTCACATAATAAGCTAATGGGGTATGTGACCAGCTCAGTTGGTGGAGCATGCTAGTCTTGATCTCGGGGTTGTAAGAAGTTCGAGCCCCACGCTGGGTGTAGAGATTACTTAAAAATAAAATCTTAAAAAAAAAAAAAAGAACTAAAAAAGGCAAAACTGTATGATTCCTTTTACATAAAATGGAAAAAAACAGGAGAAACTAGTACATGGTATTAGAGGAAAGAATAGTGGTTACCCTGGAAAGAGGGAAATGAGAAGGAATAAGGAAAAGGAAATTAAAAAAATTTTTCAGAGGTGCTGGGTGGCTCAGCCAATTAAGCAGTTAAGCGTCTGACTCTTGGTTTTGGCTCAGGACACAAACCCAGGGTCCTGGGATGGAGCCTGACGCAGGCTCTGCACTCAGTGCAGAGTCTGCTTGTCCCTCTCCTCCCCCCTCTTGCAAGTGTGTGTATGCGCGCGCACGTGCTCGCTCTCTCTAATAAATAAAATCTTAAAAAAAAGAAATTTCAACCAACCTGGTTATTTAGATTTTGATTAAAACATATGGGGAAAAATAGACATTTATGAACAATTAGAAATTTAAACACTAGGTATCTGTTAATATTTTAAGGAGTTGGGGCACCTGGGTGGCTCAGTCGTTAAGCATCTGCCTTCAGCTCAGGTCATGATCCCAGGGTCCTGGGATCGAGCCCCGCATCGGGCTCCCTGCTTGGCGAGAAGCCTGCTTCTCCCTCTCCCACTCCCCCTGCTTGTGTTCCCTCTCTTGCTGTGTCTCTCCGTCAAATAAATAAAAAATCTTTAAAAAAAAAAATATTTTAAGGAGTTATTGCTATTTTTATATAAGATAAAATATTTTAAAAGATTACTTTTAAAATATAACCTTTTAGAGATGCATATTAAGTATTTATAGATATAATGATATATCTGGGATTTGTTTCAAAATAATTTAAGAGGATGAAAACTGGCTGAAGTATAGTAAAAGACCACTGCTCATTGATCTGTAATTATTGAAGGTGAATGATTGGTATATTGAGGCTCATTTTATTATTCTGGCTTCTTTTAAATACTTTCTTTTTTTAAGATTTTATTTATTTATTTGACAGAGACACAGTGAGAGAAGGAACACAAGCAGAGGAGTGGGAGAGGGAAAAGCAGGCTTCCTGCGGAGCAGGGAGGCCGATGCGGGGCTCGATCCTAGGACCCTGGGCTCATGACCTGAGCCGAAGGCAGACGCTTAATGACTGAGCCACCCAGGCACCCCAAACCAGCTATCTTTCAAACAGATACTTCTAGTCCACTGAACTTCAATGACTGTAAAAGAGGACACATGGCACAAAAATTTTAACTTTTTATAAAAGATTTAACATATACACATACACCCAAAATTATACATTATCAAGTATGGCAGAAAAGTTTCCTCTTATTTCCATTACTTGAAGTAACATACTGGGAGCCTCTCCTATTTTAATAAGATATTATGAAACAATTACAAGGCATGAGCCAAAAGCAAAACTGTGACAGTGGTTTCGATTGATCTGAAATATAGTCATATTATGTTTTCTTTTAATGATGGATCAATTCAATCAGCCTAGTATTTTAAGATGGAGCAGAAATGACAGCTAAATGCAATACATGATCCTTAGATTGAATCCTGTGCTGGAGGAGGAAAAAAGCTATAAAAAAGGGGACACTTTTTTTGGGGGGACAAAAAGGCAGGGGGGACATTGTTAGGTCAACTGATAAAACTGAAATACAGATAGATTAAATTATTTTATTAAAATTAAATTTACTGAAACTAATAATGATACTATAGTTATCTAAGAGAACATCCTTGGGGTGCCTGTGTGGCTCAGTCGGTTAAGCATCTGACTCTTGATCTCAGCTCAGGTCTTGATCTCACGCTAGTGAGTTCAAGCCCCACAATGGAATCCACACTGGGTATGGAGCCTACTTAAAAAAAAAAAAAAAGTAATAGAACATCCTTATTCTTATGATATGCAGAGTATCATGAGATCATGATGTATCTAACTTACTCCTAGATTAAGAACATGATGATAGTCTTGGGTGTGAATATATAAAGAGAGCAAATGGGGCAAATTTTCAATAGGTGAATAAAGATAGTGCATGGAAGTTTTAGGTAGGATTCCTGTCATTTTTATGTAAGCTTAAAATTATTCCCAAATAAAAATCGTATTAATCATAATAAAAATAAAAGGTAATAAATATTTCTGTATAATAACCAACTTTTATGTGCCAGGCAGTTGATTAGGATGTGTATGTATATAAAATCTCATTTAAATGTCAATGAAGTAAGTACTACTATGATCATCATTTTCCTGATGTGAAAATGAAGCAATAAGTAACTTACTTTAGAGCACAATTTTAACTCATGCAGCCTGATTTTAGAACCCATATTCTTATCATACAACACTGTTTTGTCTATACATAAAAAGGATTACAAATGAGCTCTAAAATTTTCCCCTTGGTTCAAACAATTAGATTGCCATAAATAATCATGTTTTTGTACTTCAACATTATAAAAACATTTTTTTTCTTCACTCATTCACAATGATATTTATAACTACATTAACTATAAAAAATACTCTCTGGTAAAAAAAGAGAAAATGGTTTGTCTATTATATGGAAATGTGTTACTTAATAATGTCTCTTAAGGTTTCATCAATACTTTACTTTTAGTCAAACCTTTACATTTAACCAAGTTTTCTTTTTCTAAAATCCCTGAATAAGATTTCTCTGAATTCCTCAATATTACTAAAATTTCTCTTGGAACACTAAACAAGCTATCTGAAATTCTTCCAACATTTCAAGTCCAAAGAAATTAGAAGCCCTGATAAAGAATCTGTATCATGTACCAAACATAGAAACTTCAATCAACAGATAATTACTTTTAAAGAGGTCAACTTCCAACTGAAAATGATACTAGTAAAAATAGGATCTAAGAAGCCCCCAAAAGCAAAAGAAAACTTTGCATTACCTCTTCTTTAATTTCCTCTTTTTCTTGGACTGGTGGTTTTGGCTCAGGCTTAACTGGTTCCAGAGGTGGAAGGTAGTTCTTAGTATAGAGACTTTCGAACAGTTTATCCACAAAACCTGAAGTTTCTAAGGAGAAGAAATAGAATTTAAGTGTTGCACAAACAAAAACAGATGTTTGAAAACACACTCTATGGCAAAGCTGAGGAAAACAGGACATCTCAATACTGGTGGCAGAACTAAAAATGAGTCTAATCCTTAAGAGGAAGAATCCCATTCTTGGGTTTTGAAACTACTGTAAACTAAATAGTAGGAATTAATACGTTTGGAAAGAAAATATCCATCTAATATTGGAGAAAGTATTGGATTTTTTATGTGTAAAAAAAAAAAAGCCTTATAATTCACCAAAAACTATGTAATACTATCTTTTCAAGTGAGAAGCCATATTTACTATCTTTCCTTTCTCACGAGATATTTGAATTAAAGGGTATCTTCTCATACCAACTGTTAGATCAACCAGTAAGTGTGCATTATCCACATTCCTTTCATCTATTCAATAATATTTACTGAATACATTCTATGTGCCAAGCACCGTAGGTTCCAAGTCACCACGGTCTCAACAAAGGAAAGACAAACAGGAGGCGGGGGGGGGGGGGGAGCGATACACAAAGATAAAAAGGCAAACATATAACATGGCAGGAAGTGACAAGTGCCATGAAAAACAAAATGAACCAAGACTGGGAAGTGGAGATGATGATTAGAGGCATGAGGCACTCAGGAGAAACTACTTTGAGAAGGTAACATTTGAGAAGAGACCAGAAACCATAAGAGAAGAAACCGTTTCAAGCAAGAGTAAAATGAGTTCAAAAGCCCTGAGTTGGGAACATGTTTGCCATGCTGAAAAAAAGGCAAGGGGGAAAAGGTGGCTAGAATGGAACAAGTGAGGGGAAGTGGTAGGAGATGAGGTCAGAGAATTAGCCGGGGAGGCCTTCAGGAAGCTCTGCAGGTATGGAAAGGACTTTGGTAAGAAGATGGGAAGTTAAAGGCACAAAGAGAAGAGGATCATGCCCATCTCTTCCTGGACAGCAAGAAGCTCCAGCCAAGAGGGGAAAAAAAGAAAGTAGCTTCAGTCCTAATAAGCAGTAAGCATTAGCAGCTACATTATCCACAAGTTGTCACCCCCCAACCATCAATTAGATTTTGCCACAAGCTACAGAGGACCCATTCCCCTAAAAAGCATTAGAGTTACAAATGCTTCAACAAAGGAAAGAAGCAGAGAAGAAAAGGAAAGGGGAAGAAAGGTCTTCCCAAATACATGATAAATAATTAATAGGAATGGATATATTCAAATGTTAAAGGATGCTGACTGATTTCTTTCCTTCCAAACTTTTATTTCCAAGATTTTATACAAAATTTTAAATTTAAAATCTTAAATATGTGGCTGAAGGCACATAATAATTACCTTTTTGTAAAAAGACGTCAAGTTGATCAGCACAAAAGGCTTTCAATTCTTTCTCAGGTTTGTCCTTCTTGACCAGTGCTACAACATAGTTGGCTAAGGCTGAAGGGTCAGCATCACATCTAGTTAGACAAAGAGAAAACAAAAATTTTCAAACTTTTTTTTCAAATAGCGATGTCATTAATAAAGTCATCCCTATTTTAGAAAGATAAAGGTCTTTAAAATAAAGTGACTGCAAACAAAGGTGACTTGTATAACAGCATATACATAGTGCAAGCAAGACTGTCCTTTTCTGCTTATTTTTATAAAATTATTTGTCTATGTTCAATGTTCTAATTATACCCAGGATTTTGGACCATATGTACATTTATTTGCTCTCTCAATGGTAACAGGGAAAGGGTGGCAATTGACCCCTGAGTTGCAGGGCTGTAGAAGCACTGTTGATATCCTCAGGAACTATCTGTTGTTCCATGTGACCAACGATGAAGAACCACGGCAAGTGGGACACCTTTCCCCCATACCTTAGAGCCCCAGGCACCAGCATCTAAAAAATAGCGATCAAGTTCACTGATAATCTTCTCAGTAGCTTAAGGATCTCTTTAAAAAATAAGAACACAGGAAGGTTGACACCTTAAATATTACTGACAAACACTCTAGCAGCTATAAGCAGGAAAGAAAAAATCTGGCACCTACAAGAGAAAGAAAACAAGTGGCAGAAGGGCAGCAGGGACAACCTCTATCTACTTCTCTTTTCTTCCTAGTCAGTAATAACCTGTCTTTTGGTGGTGGTGGTTGTTTTTTTTTTAAGATTTTATTTATTTGTTTGTTTATTTATTTATTTGAGAGTGAGCGAGAGTGAAGAAGCACACGCAGGAGGAGCAGCAGAGGGAGAGATAGAAGCAGGCTCCTCGCTGAGCAGGGAGCCCGATGTGGGGCTCGATCCCAGGACTCCAGGATCACAGACTGAGCCAAAGGCAGACCACCCAAGCGCCCCAGTCACCGATCTTTCGACATTCAAAATCATCTATGCCAGGGCAACACATGTCAACTCCTGACATGTAGCAATCTTCAGATCCAATATTTTATCTACACTACAAGAAACAGAAAGCTTCTGTGCTCTAAATATACATATATATATATATATATATATATATGCATATATATACACCGGAAAAAATATTTTTTAAGTAAATAAAGCAAATTTTATAAAAAGAAAAATGAAGCATCAGCACCTTTACTTCCTTCTAGTCTATATTTTTAAAGTTTATAATTCAATAAAATAGAATTTTTTTATTGCCAATATTGCTGTGGGAAAGGCTAATTCTTTGAACATCAATGCACATTTATGCACCAAATCCAAGAGAGCAAATTTCAATGACTGTCAATCTTACAAAACTCAGAGCTAATAGGGAGCCTGGGTGGCTCAGTTGTAAAGCGTCTGCCTTCGGCTCAGGTCATGATCCCAGGGTCCTGTGATTGAGTCCCGCATCAGGCTCGCTTCTCCCTCTCCCACTCCCCCTGCTTGTGTTCCCTCTCTCGCTGTGTCTCTCTCTGTCAAATAAATAAATAAAATTAAAAAACAAACAAACAAACAACTGAAGAGCTAATAAAATAAGTTGTACTTAAGGGTCAAAGTGCACTAGGAAAGAGTGTAAGTGTGCCAGATGAGGAGCTACATATTAATAAAAACATGCAATTTAAAAGAAAGCCAGGATTTTTCTTAAGTAAAAAATGTAAATTACATTTTCAAACAGATTACCTTGGTAAACCCAACTGCTAAGTTCTAAAATGGATATACAGATCAATATAAGAAAAACAAACAATCTGACCAAAAAATGAGGGCCTAAAAAAAAAAAAAACCCGTCAACTATACTTCAATTAAACAAAGAAAAAATTTAAAAAGAAGAAAAAAAGAAAAAACTGGCAGAGTACCTGAATAGATATTTTTCCAAAAAAGACATGCAAATGGCCAACAGGCATTTAAAAAGATGACTGACATCACTAGCCACCAGGAAAATGCATATCAAAACCACAATGAGATCTCACCTCACACCTGTCAGAATGGCTATTCTCAAAAAGACAAGAGGGGTGCCTGGCGGGCTCAGTGGTTATAGCATGTGACTCTTGATCTCGGGATTTTGAGTTCAAGCCCCAGGTTGGGTGTAGAGATTACTTAAAAATAAAATCTCAAAAAAAAAAAAAAGACAAGAAATAACTGTTGGGGAGGATGTAGGGAAAAGGGAACCCTCATGCACTGCTATGGAGAACAGTATAGAGGTTCTTCAAAAAATTAAAAATAGAACTATCACATGATACAGTAATTCCACTTCTAGGTATTTACCTGAAGAAAATGAAAACACTAATTCAGAAAAACATATGCACCCTTATGTTCATCATAGCATAATTTACAATAGCCAAGATATGGAAGCAACCAAAAAATCCACTGATAGATAAAGGAATAAAGAAGATAAAGACTACATGGTATATATAATGCATTATTACTCAGCCATAAAAAAGAATGAAATCTTGCCATTTACAACAGCATGGATGGACCTATAAGGTATATGCTAAGTGTGCTAAGTCAGAGAAAGACAAACACCGTATGATTTCACTTAAATGTAGAATCTAAAAAACAAAACAAAACAGAAATGCTCATAGATACAGAAAGCAAACTGATGGCTGCCAGAGGGAAAGGGAGTTGGGGGGGGGGGGATGATGGATGAAATAGGTGAGGGGGATTAAGAGATACAATCTTCCAGTTATAAAATAAGCAAGACATGGGGATGTATTTAATAGCATAGGGAATACAGTCAATAATATTCTAATAACTTTGTACGCTGACAGATTGTAATTTGACTTATTGTGGTGACCACCATACAATATATAAATCAAATCACTGTTGTATACGTGAAACTAATCTAACACTGTATGTCAACTACTCAATCTAAAAAATACTAATAATAAATAATAAAATGAATACATAGTATGTTCAAAAATGTTACACAGGCCATGCCCACCTTGGCTAATCCATAAATCCCTTAAAACAGAAATGTGTAGAGAGATTTAATCTCACTCCTGAAAACAGTAAGGTATTTAATCAGTATAGTTCTAATGGATCTAACATTCAAATGGAAGGGAGAGGGTAAAAAAAAAAAAATCTATCACATTTCTACCTTTACGTAGAAACGTTCAGATCCTGGAAAAGGAAGATATTTTAAACAGAGAAAGAAAAGGATTTTTAAAAATAAGAATGGCAGGGGCGCCTGGGTGGCTCAGTTGGTTAAGCATCTGCCTTTGGCTCAGGTCATGATCCCCTGGTCCTGGGAATGGGCCCCTCATTGGGCTCCCTGCTCAGTGGGGAACCTGCTTCTTCCTCTCTTTGCCCTTCCCCCCACTCGTGCTCACTCGCACTCTCTCTCTCTCTCATGCTCTAATAAATGTATAACACCTTTAAAAATAAAAATAAATAAGAATGGTAGAAAGAGGCAATCTCATTTTTTCCGCTGTTAGGAGAACCTTTAAGGAGTCTCATGACCCAGTAGGTAGAAAGCTGGGTAATATGAGGTTTCTAGTGTGAAGCAGGCACAACATTCAGATTACTGGATAAATGAGGGGAGTTAAACAAACCCAGCTACCTTATACATGTATTTAGTATCCAGACTCTGAAAAACAAATGCAGAGTAAGGTTGCTCCTGATGAAACACATTTTGATGTGATGTGTTAAGCCTCATGATGAATAGTTACAAGAAGGTAAAAGAGCAAAAAAAAAAACTAGACACCAAGAAAAAAGAGTGGTCACAGATTTTTAAAAATTTGTGCAGTATGAGTGAACAACTGATTGTTAATAACTGATGTTTAGAATTCTGTACCAAATACAAAAAGCATGTTTACAGCCAAAGGAATGGGACCATTTACATTTAAGCACACTATGAAGGAAACTGCCAGTCTGAAATAATAAGTCACACCAACTGAATGGTGAAACTTAAATACACTGGGGAGTTTTATGCTGTAATTTTCTATACCTTTATGATTGTTCTTATTTATTCTTTCATCACCCCCTACTATATAATCTTTAAAAACCGACAATTATAATACTGCAGTAGCTATGGCACCAATGCTAACAGTAGCCCAACCAAACTTCCAGAAGTGTGTTCCCAAAATCTGAGCATGAGTAAGATCCTTGATAATTTACAAGACAAATGCAGGACCACTTCTTACTTCTCTTACCCCAGAGTATTTAAAGTCTTTTAGCTATTTATTTGTGACCAAAGTTTATGGAAATTCATTTTACATAACTGTAGGAATAAGAATATTTGGGAATGAAAAAGATTTTAAGATTTTGGATCCATGGCTATGGTAAATACACACATTTCTAGACAGAAAGGGGCTTCTATTATAACAAAGAGATTAGAAAACACAGTAATAGTCACCTAAAGTTACTATTCTCATATAGTCTTTAAAAGGCCTTAACAGCACAGTGAGTTATTATTCATTTTATAGATACCTAAATTTGTAAATATGTAAAGACAAATGAAGCGATCCACTCAAGATCAGGCAGAAAGCACACCTGTGGAATTAAAACTCAGCTACAATTCCACAGAGTAAAATCTATTTTATACCACATACACTTTCCTACTGTAAATCCACATGACAGTGCATTCTATGGCTCAACCAGTAGTTACCTTCCAATGAAAAGAAAGAACAAACAAAAGAAATTTCCGTAAGTTTAATGGAAATTAGAAATATGAGGACTCCTTAAAATTCACATCTTGCATAATAATGTCCTAAGAACATCTTTCAATTATCTATATTTTATTTAAAAAATAAAAGTCAACTAGAATGAATTTTCATCAGGGGACGTTAGTAGAAATATTGCCTTAAAAATGTCTTTTATCTGTAAAACCTCAAATTTGTCTTTTTCTTCCTTAATGAAATCTCCACTGCGGGTATATGACACATCTGCTATGCTGGTATATCAGCTTTACAGATTTCAGACATATACCCAATCCCGAGACCAAAGAGTAAATAAAGGTCTTTCCTTACCTTAGGCCCCAAGTCAAGAAATACTACTTAAAAATTATCAAAGTCTACTTGTTTTAGGAAAAAACCAACACTACTTAAACCTTTTCCACTTTCAGAAAAAATCTACAGGTTCTTGAATATGGGCTCAATTTTAAGTTCTACCTTGGCGTAACGTGTTCCCTCTCTCACTGTGTCTCTCTCTGTCAAATAAATAAATAAAATCTTTCAAAAAAAAAGATTTTATTTACTTGAGAGAAAGAGAGAGAGCATGCGCATGAGTGGGGGGAGGGACAGAGGGAGAAGCAGACTCCCCACTGAGCAAGGAGCCCGACAGGGCTCAATCCCAGGACCCTGGGGGATCATGACCTGAGCAGAAGGCAGACACTTAACTGACTAGCCACCCAGGCACCCCTGAAAACAGCATTATTTTTAGCAGAAAAAGAAAAGAAAAAAAAAGTCAACATAACCATTCTCATTGTTAAATGTTTATGAAATATTAGGCCTCCAAAGTGATGGTTATAAAAACAATACACAAATATGAAAAATGTTTCTGGTGTAAGGTCAAATGGAGAAATACAGATAAAAAATTTAAATTGATTCTGATTATAGCTACATGGAAGTTCATATACACAAGAGAAACTAGAAATAAATAAACACAAGTAATTTTATTAATTTTTTCTTTCTGCATTTTCTGGAATAGTACTTTTATTTTTACTTTATAAGACAAAAAGTAAATATAAAAACAAAAAGTCTGCTTCTGAGATCTGTGTTCAGATTATTCCTTTGATAAAACAATATTGGAAAAACAAGTAAAGGGAGGTGGGGGGTGCCCAGCTGGCTCAGTTGCTAGAGCAACTCTCAATCGGGGTTTTAAGTTCAAGCCCCATGTTGGGTGTTGGCTTTACTTAAAAACAAAATCTTAAAAAAAAAAAAAAAAAGAAAGAAAGAAAAGAAAAATAAGTAATATTGGAGTTGACATTTTCAAATTGTTAATGTAACTATTAAGTTCTAAGAACCTGTTAACAGATATTAAAGAGAGAGAAATAATGGCACTTCTACTTTTCAAATAAAAGTTTTCATCTTCCCCTTAATTAATTAGAGGCTTTCATGAACAGAAGAAAATACTCCTAGCTTTATTTTGGGTAAAAAACATATATATACATACATCTGTCATATGCAAACACCATTTTGATACTTGGACTATGGCTCACAGAGCAGTAGTCACCACCTAAGTATAACCTAAAAATCAGACTAGTAAAAAAGAAAAATCTAGGGGCGCCTGGGTGGCTCAGTTGGTTAAGCGTCTGCCTTCAGCCCAAGTCATGATCCCAGGGTCCTGGGATCGAGCTGCGGCAGGCTCCCTGCTCAGCGGGAACCTGCTTCTCCCGCTGCCTGCTGCTCCCCCTGCTCCTGCACTCTCTCTGTCAAATAAATAAAGTCTTTAAAAAAAAACTTATGTTTCAAATTGTCAACCAACCTACATATACATATAAGGACACTGATTCATTTAAACGTTTACTGACTGTTCACTAAATGCCAAGCATCTTACTTGGTAATGGAATTACTCTGAGCAAGACAAGGTTTGCCTTGCAGTCTAGTGGCCAAGAGATGAAAATGAAAACAAGTAATTATGGTACAAAATAACAAATGGTTAAAAAAAATTTAACAACAAAATAAGTAATAACCCTGTGAGAAGATGAGACAAAGCAGTGATACGAAACATAGAGCTATAAAAGCAACTTCTGGCTTCTAGCCTATAGCAGTTGGGCCAGGAAGAATGAAGTCAGACGTATTTAGGAGGCAGACCCAAGGACATAAGAACAAATATGTCCTTAACTTAGTATACTATAACTTGCCAAGAAGTCTTCTGGTCAAAATAAGTCCTTTTCTGTGAAACAGTTAACAGTCTCCTTAAACAAGTCCCACAGCAGTTTAGAGGCATACTAATTCTTTGAAGCCACTAACCACATTACCAGAACTTCTCAGTCTTAAGAACATACCTCCAAAATACTCATTTCATCTTTGTAGTTTATTTATCTGAGAGGTCAGGTCTCATAGCTGCTAGGTGACAATTTTTCCTCCCATTTGAGCAGCCCCAGACATTACTAATCAGAATTTAATGTGATAAGGATTGCAAATCTATGGTAGCATGTAAACTCTAGAGTTCAACCTAAGTATAACCCCTCCACAACCACTGAGCCAATAAAATGATCTCAGTCTGTGAAGCTTATTGCTGCTTATCCATCATACTCAGAGATGACAACATATTCAATCTCCTAGTGCACTTAAAAAGACTTTGATATGGACTGAATTCATAAAAGTGCACATCATGGCCATGGCTTTCCCTAGCAATTCCCAGTCCTACCTACAGGGCCAGCAGTGAGACTCTAGCTCTGGCATGCACTAGATTATTATTTTGTAAGTGACAGTAGAGCTTAACATTAGTAAGTAAAATTTTTTGCAAAAACAGTTTAATGTATTTCAAAAACCATAAAATTTCATTTATATTTAATGATTCTAAGGTACACAGGCCCTTTTTATAGTCTGCACATTAATATTCGTATCGTATCTGTGAGGTAGGTAGAAGGCTAATATGATGAACTGTTCAGAGAAAATTTAGAGAATTTCTCCGAAGTCACACAGTAAATCAGACATAGAGACAAAACTAGAAACTAAATGCCCGATTCACATAATGATGTTTTACTACAATAGACAGATGCAAGTGTCCAAAAAGTATTACAAACCCATCACTCTTTTTAAAACATATGCCAAGACAAATTTTTATAGTAAGCCAAACGAGCAGCCTTGAATTATGTGTTTATATATATTTAATATATCTAGTATAAATAAAACATTTCCCATTAAAGAACGTTTTTGGGTAGAAATGCATGTTTGTTATTGAAAAGTGCTTGCCTGAACTTTTTCTAAACTTTTAATTTCTTCAGTGATAAATATATCCCCTAGATTTACTTAGACTTTACTCTTAAAGGGCTCACATACTGAAAAGTGAGAAGTTATTTCTGATAGAAAGAAACCATGACATCTCCCAATTGCGCATAATCCCTACATAGTCTCTATGACTAAGATATCTAGGATATTTTGGAAGTGAAGGAAGATAAAGACCTCAAACAAGACTTGTGAGTTCAGTCTGTTCATGTAGCAGTAAGAAAAGAGATATAAACTTCTTGACTAAGATGGTTTCTCTCCCTTAACTGCACTGCCAACAAAAATGGTACTAGGTTTTTCCCAACCAGTTAAAGGAGTCATTTCTTCCAGGAACCCTCCTTCTGTCTTTCACCTAGTAAAAATGATAGGTCCCACATCTACAAAAGGAGTGGAATGGAAAGTAACAGATAAGCTCTACCAGCATATGATATTTCTAACTTGTCTATAGGGAATAATTACATGTAAACTGGCTTGGTTCACAAATAACCCCGCATGCCTTTGTTTCACCAGTGACAAGATGCAACATGCTTAACAATCTTTTATAAATTTAGTTAACTGTAAATTAAGCTAAATAAAACACACGACAGTGGATCACACGCAGAGATAGTATGAATCCAACATATCCACTGCAACTCCATTATCTGAAAACCTAACAACTGCTCTGAAATGCTATGTTTTAACAACATGCCAATCTGCCATGAAAATTTTCTTCAATTTGGAATATGCAAAAAGTAAATTTACAAATACAACCCATTTTAGTATATCATCTATTACATTTTAGGGTATCTAAACAAACAAAAAATAATCTCCCATGACAACATACTAAGAATGAAAATATGTGGGTGCCTGGGTGGCTCAGTCAGTTAAACGATGCCTTCAGCTCGGGTCCTGATCCCACGGTCCTGGGATCGAGTCCCACACCGGGCTCCCTGCTCAGCGGGGAGTCTGCTTCTCCCTCTGCCCCTCCTCTACTCATTCTCTCAATCTTGCTCTCTCTCTCAAATAATAAATAAATAAAATCTTAAAAAAAAAGAATGAAAATATGTACGATATCGGCATTTGCTATCTCTTTCCTTTTTTTTGCATTTGTTATTTCTTATTACCACTTCCATCCAAAACCATTAGTTATATGAGTTAAAAATTAGTACTTTTATTTTGTACTTCTAGGAAAGCCACCTATATTATTAAAGTTTAAAGTGATTTTTTTGCTCTTTTTAACCCTAAAAAAGTAACGAATTTTTTTTAAAGCATGATGTGTGCTTTCAGTTGAACATGTAACTCAAAACAAATGGGGAAACCAAATTCAATCACTTTAAAGATACTTTTTACCCATGAAAATTACAGAATATCTATAAATTTATCAGTATAAACAGCCAAAAAAAGCCAAGAGAAAACACTATTGGGAGGTTTAATAAGTTCCTACCCAAACTAAATTTCCACATTAAGAAAAAAACCAGGGGTGCCTGGGTGGCTCAGTCAGTTAGCAGCTCCCTTTGGCTCAGGTCATGATCCCAGGGTCCAGGGATAGAGCCCGTAATCAGGCTCCCCGCTCAGCAGGGAGTCTGCTTTTCTCTCTCCCTCTGCCCCTCACCTCACTCGTGCGCGCTCTCTCTCAAATAAAATCTTAAAAAAGAAAAGGGGTGCCTGGGTGGCTTAGTCGTTAAGCGTCTGCCTCCGGCTCAGGTCATGATCCCAGGGTCCTGGGATCAAGCCCCGCATGGGGGTCTCTGTTCAGTGGGAAGCCCGCTTCTCCTTCTCTCACTCCCCCTGCTTGTGTTCCCTCTCTCACTGTATCTCTCTCTGTCAAATAAATAAATAAAATCTGTAAAAAGAAAAGAAAAGGAAAAAAAAACAAAAACCACTACCCAGCGGGCACCTGGGTGGCTCAGTTGGTTGGGTGACTGCCTTCGGCTCAGGTCATGATCCTGGAGTCCCGGGATCGAGTCCCGCATTGGGCTCCCTGCTCGGCGGGGAGTGTGCTTCTCCCTCTGACCCTCTCCACTCTCATGCTCTCTCTATCTCATGCTCTCAAATAAATAAATAAAATCTTTAAAAAAAAACAAAAACAAAAAAAAACCACTACCCAGAATAAAACATTTTAGGGAGCTTACAAAAGAAGGGCAATTAACTATAAGGTTAAAACTTGAAGCCTTCTATCAAAGACACACATATTTAACTCTTTTAGAAGGATCTCTACTAATAAACTCAGAGCCTGTATGCAAAATTGTTGCACACACACACACAAGGGTTTATGTTAAATAAATAACATGAAGGTAAAGAATTTTTAAACACAGACCTTTTTCCTTTTTCTTTTTTTTAGCCTGTTCCATATACGATCATTTTCACTACATCTATTTCCTTTGTTTCCCACCTTTGTCACAATCCATCTCCACTGCTGTGTTCCAAAACTATACTGTAGAAAAAGTATGATGCACACTCAAGAGACCCATATTCTTCTACAAAACTTTCAAGTAGACCATCACTAATATAAAACCCAAAAGTCCTAGTGTACTTTCATTCATACCTGTATTCTACTCACATACTCCTAATCCTCAGAATGTACATAGCACTTCAGACATCAAAACTCCCCTAATGCTGTCTCCTTTAACCAGCCTACCTTCAAAAGGCTGACACATCGAACTACAGGTGACTCTCTTCCTAGGTGTTAACATCCAAGAAATCAAAGTAGCAAAACAACAACAAAAAGAATTAACAAGATTTCTCAGGAGGACCAGGAAATAGATAATCGGGGAAGTAGCGGTCTCCCAAGAGCCCCAACTTTACCATACCTCCATCCCTTCCAAACTATCCCTTATTTCCACCTCTGAAAAACTCAGTTTTTTTCACTAAAACGATCTAATCTAATGAAGCATAGCCTGCCCACCTCTTCCTCTTCTACCCCGTTTCCTTTAGTCAGTAAGTCCTCACCTCTAATAGAATAACTAAGCAGGGGCGCCTGGGTGGCTCAGTTGGTTAAGCGACTGCCTTCGGCTCAGGTCATGATCCCGGAGTCCTGGGATCGAGTCCCACATCAGGCTCCCAGCTCAGTGGGGAGCCTACTTCTCCCTCTGACCCTCTCCCCTCTCATGCTGTTTCTCTCTCTCTCTCTCTCATAAATAAATAAATAAAATCTTTAAAAAAAAAAAAAAAAGAATAACTAAGCAGTAGAAATGAGGAGAGGGCAGGAAATGATCCCTTCCCTTCCCTTTCCATGCCTTCTTTCCCAGGAGAGTTAGATATCATCTCTCTCCCAATCCTCCCTTCACCATTCCCTCTCTTCCCTGTATGGGAGATCTCAGAAACTACATACCCCAGTATCTCAAGTAAACACAAAACAATCCTACCCTCCTAAAATGGTTATAAAACAAGCAAACAAAGCTGGTACCTCTGCTATCCCTTTGAAGCGTCCCAATATTTCTACAGCTAATACTAGCGAAATATTTTTTAAAAACGAGCCCTTCTCATTTTTTTTAGCTCCTCAACAAAAATCCTACACCTCAATATCCTCAGTTGCCCTCACAATCCTTCAACAATATTTACAAAACTCTTACTCTTTCTGCTACCCTTTTATTCTTCCAATAGCTATAACTAAAAACGCTTACAGGCTTCAGTTATACAACCCTTTCAAATATCCCTCCAATAATACTAAATACCAGAGTAGCCCTTTCAACCCTTAAAATTTTAAACCCCTATTTTTTCCAACCCTTAATGGTATTTAGAAGTTATTAGTCCTCCTAGCACTAACAACTCCTGGATAATATTTTAAAATCCCTTCATATCCTTGTTATCATATTTAACAGCTTTCCAGTAATTCCCAAAAACACTTCAATGCCCACATATCCCTTTCAACCACCCCATGTTTCTCAAATCCTTCAAAATTCTTGAACCCTTAGAGCTCATCAATAATCGCTAAAAAGCCCTCAATGTCCCTACTATTCTTTTCTGCCCTCACGTTTTTAAAAGGCCCTCGATACTCCGCTTCTGGATCTTTTAGTCCCGTACTAATATTGGTTAATAAAGCCCTCGACACCCTGCTACACCCTTCGAGATCCCAATATTCACATTTAAAAATCCCTCGATAGCCTTGCGATCTCTCGCAGTTCTCAAATACCAAAATTTTAAATTCCCTCACTATTCCTACTACCCCTTCCAGCACCGCAATATTTATATTTTAAAAGCCCTCGCCGTCCTTGCTGCCCCCCACCCCCCACTCCGGTCCCACAGCCACACCGCCTCTACGCCCCTGGCTCTCGCTCCCCCCGCCACCGCCCCCCCCACAATGGTGATAGTACTACAGAGAAGACGTCGCCGGGACCTCCCGACCGCGGCCCCTCCGCTCCGCCCTCCCCCAGGCCGCCTCCCCTCCCCCCACGCCCCCGCGGGCCCCCAACGCCCACGTTCGCCGGCCCTGGCCCAGCCTGGCTCACTCACATCGGCTCCAGTAACTTGGCCAGCCAGGACTTGAGGGCATCCACATCCTCTATAAGCATGGTGCAGGGAAGGCGGGCTCGGCCGCCGCTCTTGTTCAGGCCTGCCGCGGGTCTCCCCTCGCCGCCTCCTCACGACCTCTTCACAGCTCCCGGTGCCCTAGCCCACCGGGCATCTTAGGAGACTTCAACCTACTCCCCCGGCCGGGGCCTAACAGGAACTAACCCAAGAGCCCTCACTCAACCTAGCCCGACGGCTCAGGCGGGCGGGAGATAGCGTCGAGTGGCGGGCGCAAAAACCAATAGAAGTAAGAGGGCCGTGCGCGCAAAGCCAATGAAAAGGCTCGCTCGCCCCGCCGGCCGGCCGTACCCAGTTAAGGAGGAGGGATATAGCAAGGTAGGTGGAGAGCTTACGTGAACTCCTGGTGCAAGATGGTATCTTGGAGAAGGTGCTGTGCCTCTTAAAGGGGCCACGGCTCCTTTTTTGACCACGCCGCCGCCCGCCGCGACATACGGTGTCTGCTGCTGGGAGTGCCTGGGGGAACCCGGCGAGCCCCTCAGCCTGGTTCCTTCCTCTCGTTTTTTTTCCTGGAAACACATTTGTGTCCCGAAATGACTCAGCTGTAGTAAATCTGCAACATAACGTGCAATACGTTCACGTTCGACACATTACACAGAATGCAAAATTTTACTTTTTTTTTCCTTACACAATCATTTTGCTCAGCACACATGCTTGTATTTCTCGCCGCTATGCTTAAGTTACGTAGAATGTTTCTGACAACCATGCCTTGGACTCCAATAATCGTCATTTTTAAAACGTGGCGCACAGTTGTAGAAGGCTGAGGCCATTCCAGTTTTAGCAATATTTTTAATATATGCTTTATTTAGGAAGAAGAACGATTCTAATATTTTTTTTTTTAATTCTCTTTTCACTAGATATCTAAAATTCAGTAGGGTTTTGTTTTTGGTTTTTTTTTCAGGAAGAACTTTGGTCAGCAAAAAAAGTTTTTAAAAATAATTTTTTTCAATCGAAATTACCAAAATAAGCAACTTAGTTTGTACTGCGTGCGAAATTCCTTTTGAAGTTTTGAAATTACTAGCTTGGCACTGCTCTTAAAATGCTTATTCAACACTGAGCACCTGCTATATGCCAGCACTATGTAAGGCACTAGCACTTGGATTCCGAAGGTGAGCAAAACAGTGTCTCCTCTTAGAAAGCTGAACAGTTTATGGGATTATGCTTTACAATAATAACATTTTTAAAAAATACCTGATGAGCACACCCCTCCTATAATAGAGATGGGTCAGCCTAAAATAAGCAGGTATGCTATCTATGCATAGAGCAGGAAAAAGCAAACTTTCTCTTAAAAGGGCTAAATAGTAAATATCTTTGGTTTTGTGGGCTGGGAGGTCTCAGGCACCCACCCAACTCTGCCCTCTTGGCATGAAACTGGCCATAGGTAATATGTAAACAAATGATTAAGACTGTGTCTGCATAAAACTTACATAAGATTTTCAATTTTAGATAATTTTCAAATCTCACAACATATTTTCTTGATTTTCTAAAAAAACATTTAGAAGTGCAGAAGCCATTGTTACCTTGCAGATAAACAAAAGCAGGTGCCAACCAGGGTTGGCTTGCCGGCTGCAGTTTGTGGACACCTTACATAGAGTAATAAAAGCAAAATGCACTTAGAAATCATCTAATGAACTCCCTTCACTGACACCTTCTCCCCAACATTGCAAATAAGGGAAAAAGGCCAGAGACTGAGTGGTTTACCCAGAATCACACATATCTGCAGATGGAGCAGAATTTGCAATTTGCAATCTTAGCAAGCCCAGAGCTTTCCCATATCCAACTGTTGGCTCTTCCTTCTCTCCTCCTCCCCTTCTTTATGCTTATCCACATGTTTCCTTCACTTCTTCCTACTACATAGATGAGGTGTTACCCAAAAATGACAAATTAAAAAAAGAGAAATGTAAGTGATGTGATTAGGCCTAGGGCTAGGAAAGAACTTAATAGTAGTGTGATAGAAATGGAACAGGAATTGCTTTTATCACCAAAGTTTGAAAAGTTATATCCATTTATATCGATCCAAGCTTTTGGGAGTTCAGATTCCGGGAGCCTAAGAGTCAGGCATTGTAAATAATAATCCTAGCCACAGTTGTTGAGTACATACTCTGTGCTGGCCCTGTGCTAAATATTTCAATGTATTGTTGCTTCTCCTCTTCACAGTCCCCCTGTATAGTAAACAATATTCACAATGAGAAAATTGCATCCCAGAGAGATCATGAAACTAATGAGTGGAAAGGCCCAGCCTTGATCGTGTGTGTTTGACCACAAAGTCCACAACTATAACCTTCACTTAAATATCTCGCTAGCAAACACTGAAATATTAACCATGTGGTTCATTCAAAATTCATCCAACAAATATGTATTATTACCCATTACCATCTATTAGATACTGTTCTTGGGATAGTAGAGAATAAGGCTAATAATATTAAATAGTTAACCTTAGTTAAGGTGGATGTTAAAATGGATACTTTACAAAGATTGGCTTTTCTCTCAGTTTTATCTTCACAAGAGGAGAAAGAGATGTCAATTTATCTAAGAGAGGTTATTGATATAAGGCATTGGAAAGAGAGAGTGACTACAAGAAGAATATACATCTAAACCATCCTTACTCAAACCACGTTCCCTTTCTTGGCTTGAGGGTAGCTGGGCCTCAACCAGGAAGAACTGTTAACTATGCAATTTCACACGTGTTGATAGAAATGGATAGGCCTTCCATAATCAGAGTGGGTTTGCCCACAATTTTTTTTTTTTTTTTTTTTGGTCCTGTTCTCTAACCTGTGGCCAAGAGCTGTCCCAGATGTATGATAAGGGAGGTTAAGAGTAATTTTTCAGATTTAAATTTCTGTGTAATTTACAATCACAATCTGTCTCTCTGAAATGCAGTTAGACACAGCTTTGGTAGAATTTCAAACCAGGAGATTCATAGTTACAAACAGACCCTCTAATGCCTCTACGTTTATAGATGATCATTTAATTAAACACACATCCATCAAAATATCAGTCTCTGCTGAGTCTGGGTCACCAGTAGCAGCCCATCTGACTCAGAGAAAAGTCACTTGGGGGCACCGGCTGGCTCAGTTAGTGGAGCATGAGACTCTTGATCTTGGGGTCATGAGTTTAATTCCCACATTGCGCGTAGAGCTTACTTAAAAAAAAATAATAAATAAATAAAAGTCACTTGAATCTTGGCTATGCAAAGGCAAGGTGAGTTAGCAGACAAATAGCAAGTCAATTGGAATTGTCTCTCTTCATTATGGAAATGTAGATTTGTTTTCTAGGAGAACTATGTTACAAGGGTTTTTTTTTTTTTAAGATTTTATGTATTTATTTGATAGAGAGAGGGACAGTGAGAGAAGGAACAGAAGCAGGGGGAATGGGAGGGGGAGAAGCAGGCTTCCTGCTGAGCAGGGAGCCTGATGCGGGGGCTCGATCCCTCATGACCTGAGCCTAAGGCAGAGGCTTAACGACTGAGCCATCCAGGTGCCCCTGTTATAAGGGTTTTTTTTAAAAAGTTCTGTCACGCTACATAACTATAAGAATGGCTAATATAAATGGTAAAATGGGGCAGCCACTCTGAAATGCATTTTGATATTTCTCTAAAAACAAATGCAGCTACCGTATGAACCAACAATTACACTCCTGAGAATTTATCCCAGAGAAGTGAAAACATGTTCATGGACGAAAACCTGCATACAAGTATTTATAGCAGCTTTGTTTAAAATAGCCCCAAACTGGAATTAGCCCAGATGACCTTAAACACGTGAGTGGTTAAACAAACTGTGAGACATAGATACCATCATATGGTGGAATGCTACTCAGCAACAGAAAGGACGGAACTATTGATACATGCAAAAATTTGGATGAATTAATCTGAGTGAGGAAAGAAGCCAATCCTCAAAGGTTACATTGTATGGTTCCATTTACATAACATTTTGAAAATGACATAATTTTAGGAATAGAGAACAGAAGTGGGGGTGTGGAGGGAAAGTTGGTGTGGTTATTAATGGCAGCATGAGAGATCCCTGTGGTATTGGAAGTGTTCTTTTTTTTTTTAGATTTTATTTATTTGAGAGAGAGATAGAGAGAGTAAGCAAGCATGAGCGGTGGGGGTAGAGGGAGAGGAAGAAGCAGATTGCCACCTGAGCAGGGAGCCAACAAAGGGCTCCATCTCAGGACCCTAGGATCATGACCTGAGCTGGAGGCAGACCTTAACCAACTGAGCCACCCAGGCGCCCTGGAAGTGTTCTGTATCTTGACCATGGGGGTAGACACAGGAACTACAGAGATGATAACATTGTATAGAATCTAATTTATACATGACGGGGCGCCTGGGTGGCTCAGTTGGTTAAGCGACTGCCTTCGGCTCAGGTCATGATCCTGGAGTCCCGGGATCGAGTCCCATATTGGGCTCCTTGCTTAGCAGGGGGTCTGCTTCTCCCTCTGACCCTCCCCCCTCTCATGTGCTCTCTCTCTCTCATTCTCTCTCTCAAATAAATAAATAAAATCTTTAAAAAATAAATAAATAAATAAATAAATAAAAAAGAATCTAATTTATACATGTATACACACACATGCAAACATGTATAATGAATAAGTATAAAACTAAACTCATATTGATGTCAGTATTCTGACTGTGATATTATACTATGGTTTTGTAAATATTACTACTGGGGAAAATTGAGAAGTGTGCAAAAGTTCTCCCTGCACTATTTCTTACAGTTACACATGACTCTACCAGTATCTCGATTAAAAAAAAGTTACTTCCCACACTGAGACCAGTGTCAATACGGAGAAAAAGTTGAAAGTAGCATATCTGGGTATACATGTACCAGAAATAGTCTTTGCCCCATTCTCTGACTGCGTCATGGGTTCCCACTGGACCTGTGTTAAGGACCCAGGTCTAACATCCTTGCAGATTAGAAGGATATCTAGAAGAGATGTTCAAAGCTCTACTGCCATAGTGACTTTTTTTTTTTTAAAGCAGGAAACATCAACAATGAACTGACTGGACTTTGGTTCCCTCTGGCTATTCCTCTGATAATAGAAGTGAACTGCTCTCCCTTCTTTAGATAGAATAAGCCCCTTGGGATTTGGACACATCAAATAATACTACCTCATACTCTTGTGCCGGGGACTCTGCCAAGCAACTTCTCATGGATTAGCTTCTTTCGGTTCCTGCATTTATTCATTTATTTACTTATTTATTTAAGGGGGGAGGGCAGAGGGAGAGTGAGAAGGAGAGAGAAAATCTCAAGCAGGCTCCGTGCATAACGCAGAGCCTGACTCGGGGCTCAGTCTCACAACCCTGAGATCAGGACCTGAGCCAAAATCAAGAGTCGGATGCTTAACCAACTGAGCCATCCAGGTGCCCTCAGTTCTTGGCATTTAGCCTTTCTTTTCTTTTTTTGTTTTTAAGTTTATTTACTTATCTTTTAGTTATTTTTATACCAATCATGGGGCTTAAACTCAGAACCCCAAGATCAAGAGTTACATGCTCTTCCCAACTGAGCCAGCCAGGCAACCCTAGCCTTTCTTTCTTTCAACAAATACTGGGGGCACCTAGCTGGCTCAGTTGGTAGACCACACGACTTTTGATCTCAGGATGGTGAGTTCAAGCCCCTTTGGGCATGAAGTCTACTTAAAAAAAAATACTTATTGAAAACCTATAATATGCAAAGCACCGTTATAGGCCTTGGGGATATAGCAGTGAAGAAAATAGGTATTCTCTTGGAGATCTATTTTAGAGGAGGAGAATGATGCCAAATGAACAGCCATATAATATGTCAGGTGGGATATATTCTATAAAGAAAAAAAGTAAGTGTGGGGATAGAGAGTGATGGAGAACTTAAAAGCACTCTCTGAGCAGTGGTCAGGAAGCAGTAAGGGTGTTAATCACATGGATATCTGGGAGAAGAGCTTTCCAGGGACGTGCAAAGACCTTGAGTCAGGAACTAGTTTGGCACATTTGAGGAAAGTGGGGAGCAATGGGGCTGGAGTGGAGTGAGGCAGGAGGAAAATGATGGTAAAAGAGGTTACAGAAGTTGTTAGAGACCAGGTCATGGAGGACTCTGTTGGTCCTGGTAAGGACTTCAGGTTTTTACTCTGAATGAGACTGGAAGACACTGAAGGTTTTAAGCAGATGAATAAAATTATCTGACCTAGTTTTTAATTTTTAAAAACAGGATCGCAATGGCTCCCTTATGGTAATCAGGCTGGAAGGGATAAAAGCGGAGGTAGGGAAACCAGTTAGGAAATAATAATCCAAGCATAGGATGATGGTGGTTTGGACTAGAATAGCAGTGAAAGAGATGGTAAGAAGTTGGATTCTGGATATATTTTGAAAGTAGAGTCAATGAGTTTTACTGAGAGATTAATTGTTGGTATGAAACACAAAGAGGAATCAAGGATGACACCAAAGGGTTTGGCCTGAGTAACTGGCCTGAGGTGGGGAAAACAAGTGGGATGCATATTTAGAGAATGGCTGGTAGATCATGGATTCAGTATTGGACATAAAGTAGACATTACATATTTTCCTAGACATTACACATTGTGGTAGCCAGCCTCCAAGATGGCCCCCAATGATCATCACCTTCTAGTATTCACACCCATGTGTACTTTCTTCCCACACTGGATCAGGGCTTAACTGTGTAAACAACAGAATGGTCTAGAAGGAACAGCCATTGACTTCCAAGTCTAGCTTATAAAGAGCATTGTAGCTTCTACTGTGGATCTCTTGTTCTAGGGAAAGTCAATTGCCATGTTGCGTGACAATCAACCCTGTGAACAAGCCCAAACCTTGAGGAACTGAGACCTCTTACCAATAGCCACAACTAACTTTCTAGCCTTGTGAGTAAGCCATGTTAAAAGTAGATCTTCCAGCCCCAGTCAAACCTTTGGATGACTGCAGCCTTGGCCAACATTTGACTGTAATCTCATGACCCCTCAAGCCAGAACCACCTGGTCAAGTTGTTCCCAAACATCTGACCCACAGAAACTGTGAAGGATAATAAATGGTTATTGTTTGAGGTCACTAAGTTTGGAGGTAGTTTGTTAGGCATAACTGATAAGTAATATAAAAATCCAAGTGGAGATGTCAAGTAGACTTTTTGATCTGTGAGTCTGGAGTTCATAAGAAAGATTGGGCCTGGTGTTAAAAATTGAGGATTTGTCAGCATGTAAATTGTGTTTAAAACCATAGGCCTGGATAAGATCATCTAGGGAGTGACTATATCTAGAAAGGCCATTAGGGCATTCCCCTATTTCGAAAGTAAGCTGAGGGGCGCCTGGGTGTCTCAGTCGTTAAGCGTCTGCCTTCGGCTCAGGTCATGATCCCAGGGTCCTGGGATCGAGCCCCGCTTCAGGCTTCCTGCTCAGCGGGAAGCCTGCTTCTCCCTCTCCCACTCCCCCTGCTTGTGTTCCCTCTCTCGCTGGGTCTCTCTCTGTCAAATAAATAAATAAAATCTTTAAAAAAAAAAATTAAAAAAAAAAAGAAAGTAAGCTGAGAAGGCATGGCCATGAGGCAGCAGAACAGAGAGAAAAGAAATATGTCTCAGGAAAGATGGAGTTTTCAACTGTGTCATATATATAGTTCTTGGATCAGGTAAAATGAAGATAAGGAATTGACCACTGATTTTGGCAGCGTGGAAATCACTGATGACCTCGATAGCTCCATGGAGTGGAAGGAATGAACCCCGGACTGGAACAGGTTCAGGAGAGGAATTAGAGATAGTAAGACAGTTCTTGTGAAGAGTTTTACTGTAAAAGGGAATAGAGCAATGGCGGTACTAGAAGGCATTGTGGGATAGAGAAGATAGGGTTAGCTTGCATTTTGTTCTGTTTTTCTTTCACTTTTTTGTCTGCTTGCTTGCATTAGGTGAGATGATATGTATGGATTCAGATGAGTATGATGTAATGAAGAAAGAAAATCTGATGATGTGAGAGGCGGGGTGAGCAACTGCACCAATAAAATCTCTTAGTGGGAACAAAGAATGGGATTTAGTGTACAAATGTTGTGTAGGTCTTAACTGGAGTTCTGATTGTTCATGATATGTAGAGAAAAGAGCACCTGTTGATAGAGGTAAGAAATGTAACTCAAGGACGTTCTTTACTGATTGCTTCTATGTTTTCGGTGAATTAAGAAGAAATCATCAGTTGAATGTGAGGAGGGTATGCTGGATGTTTGGGGAGAGAGGAGTGAGGACAAAGCATCTTTGGTTTCTCAACCATTTCAAGGTCCTTCCCAACTCAGGGCCTTTCTGGTCTTTTTGCCTGGAACTCTTTTCCATATGTATTTGCATGGTTAACTTTTTCTTGTCAGCTCAAATACCACCTCCTTAGGAAGGCCTTCCCAGACCAGCCCATCTAAAGTAACACCTCACTTCCCTCCTCTGGTTATTTTCTATCACATAATTCTGTTTTATCTTCCTCAGAGCATTTTCATGGTCTGAAATTTTTTTATTTATTGGTTTTCTCTACCTCATCCTAACTAGAATATAAATTTTCATGGAGTCAAGAATTTTGTCCTCCTTTTTCCTTAGCACTGAAAACAAAACCTGGTAGGTAATAGATGTTCAGTAAATATTTGTTTAAAGATTTCTAAAATTTACTTGTCAGAGAGAGAGAGCATGCATAAGCATAGGGAGTGGCAGGCAGAGGGAGAAGCAGGCTCCCCGCTGAGCAGGGAGCCCGATGCGGGACTCGATCTGGACCCTGGGATCATGACCTGAGCAGAAGGCAGACGCTTAACCAACTGAGTCACCCAGGTGTCCTGATCCCCAGTAAATATTAATGGATGACTAATATAACATTACAGCAATATTACCAAATAAGTACTAGGTACTATTATTACCATGTTACTGTCCTAGAGGGGTCAAGTGATTTGCCCAGGGTCACACAACAAATTTGGAAGAGAGGGGGTGGAGGGTGTCCATGATTCAAAGCCAGGCAATCTAACACTAGAGCCTGCATCCTCAGACACTATATGGAAAAACATCTAGAAAAAGATATTGACTTCTGGCTACTAAGATGTTGAGAGTGTGACCAAAAAAAAAAAAAAAAAAAGCAGGCCTATGGTTGTGCCCCCAATTTAGATAGTTTAGAGCAGTCTCATTTCATTGATACTGTAAAAAGAGGAATCTTAAATGTCATAAATGTGCAAAATAAATTTTAAAAATAAAGTCCTTGAGGGGCACCTGGGTGGCTCAGTCGGTTAACCATCCGACTCTTGATTTCCACGTGGTTCAAGGTCTCCCGGTCATGAGATGAAGCCCCACATCAGACTACTGCTGGGCATAGAGCCTGCTTGAGATTTTCTCCCTCTGTCTCCCTCTGCCCCTCCCCCCTCCCCCAACTCACTCATGCACTCTCTTGCTCTCTTCAAAAAAAAAAAATATATATGTATATATATAAATATATATGGTCCTCAAAATTGGAATCTCATTAATAAATAATTGTTTGTCTTTAGCTGTTCCTTTGCTTTTTCTCCTCCCTTTCTTTCTTCCTTTCCTCCTTCCTTCCTTTCATTCCCTGAGGAGCCCTAGGACTCTGCTCCACGATGGTGATGTTAATGGTGGTGACAATTCGGATAGGTAGGCTATTTAGGAATTACAAGCAGTGTTTTGATGACTCAGGTGTCACATTTCCCATATGAGCCCATGACATGGCTGGCAATGCTTTGTGGAATGTTGACAAGATGGCAGGCTGAAGCTTATGGTTCCTGAGTCTGGAGTGGCATAGCACGAGTGAGTGATTGCTAATTCCTGAGAATTACAAGTATCACTACTTTAGGAGATATCTAGGCAACAGAGGTTTCTCAAAATTTTAGGACCTATGAAGTGCAACTTCTCTAATTTGGTTACATTTGTCTTAATATCTAAGTCTTCCCAATTAGCATGGCTACTTGTTCCTAACTCATATCAGTCAGATTTAGAATTTCCATTTATTATTCCCTTTTGGGGTGCTATAGCAAAATACCACAGGCTGGGTGTCTTATAAACAATAGAAGTTTATTTCTCATAGTTTTGGAAACTAGAGGTGTGAGATCAGGGTGCCAGCATCAGGGCTGTCTTCAGGGTCCCACATTTTTGTTTGTTTATTCACAAAGTGGAAGGGTGTGCTGAGCTTGTGGGTTCTCTTTTTGTTTGTTTTATTTTGTTTGGGTTCTTTTTTTTTTTTAAAGATTTTATTTATTTCTTTTAGACAGAGAGTGGGGAGAGGGGCAGAGAAAGAGGGAGAGGGAATCTCAAGCAGATCCCCTGCTGAGCTCGGAGCCCAATGCAGGGCTTGATTCTAGAACCTCGAGACCGTGACCTGAGCCAAAACCATGAGTCGGATGCTCAACCAATTGAGCCACACAGGTGCCCCTGGATTGTCTTTTATAAGAGCACAAATCCCATTCATAAGGGCTCCATCCTCCCGACCTAAGCACTTTCCAAAGGCTCCACCTCTTAATACCTTCAGACTGGCATTGGGATTTCAACATAAATTTTGACACAAACATTCAGACCATGGCACTGATCAAACTGGCTTCCAATATTCTCCACTTCTCTTTCTTCCTTCCTTCTTTCCTTCCTTCCTTCTCTTTAGCTTAATATTTCTTGAACATTCACTTACTATGAACCAGGCATTGGGCTAATTGCCTTGCTTGGTGTAGCTCATTTTATTCTCACAGCAAGCTCAAGAGATGGGTATTATCATTATCCACATTTTACACATGAGGATCCAGAGTCCCAAGGTTGAAGGAACAGAGAGCTAGCATGGGACAGAGCGTCAGTTTAGACCCAGGCATCTTACTCCAAAGCCTTTGAGCACAACCACCACACACTCTTCCTCAGCTGCCTATTCACTGTCAAAGGCTGCACACAGAGCAACTCCAGGATCAGCTAAGCCCGGAAGTCCTAGAAGGATTCTTCCTTTTTCTCTTCATACTCATTGCTTGTATCATTACAAAAAAAAAAAAAAAAAATCCGTTCACCATTCAGAAAGTGTAAAAGTAAAGATAGAATACTAATGCAGGAAAAAAAACCAATTTAAAAACAAAAGATGTCTAACTGGGTAGGGAAGTAACAGTATTCTTTGAGTGCTGCATACCTGTGGAACAGAAGTATTAAAAGAAGTACCCACAATTCCTTCCTCTGACTGTCATCTCAAGATAGGGAAGTTAGGTAAGTATGCATGAAAAACAAACACAAAGAGACTCAGAGACAAGCTAAAGCTAATTATAGCTTTATGGATCTAAATTGAGATGTGGTGATTCAGTAGAATTTAGTAGAGTGACTGGTGGGGTGAGTTTGGACAAAACAAAAAACAAAAAACAAAAAAACCAAGAGGAAGTGAGTTCTGTTGTGGAGTTTTGAAGAATGAGCAGTATGGTCTGACAGTTGGAGAAGGTGTATCATACAATTATATGGTGATAAGTAGCTCAGTTAGGTTAGGAAAGAGATTAATGTGGGGCACAGGTAAACTTTTCTATTTTTAATCAGACTAATGTTTATAGACCAATTTTCCTAAAATAATAATAAAATAGCTGACATCTTAAAGTTCTTACTCTATGCCAGGTGTATACATATATATGTATATATGGTTTATACGCATATTATTATATGTATACATATTATTTCTTTAATCCTCATAGGGATCCTATGAGGTACTTATTTTTATGACCCTTATTTTACAAAGTGGTTAATTAAATTGCCTGAGGTCACCCAGCTAGTAAAATGATGAACTCGGTCTGTCTGATTCAGAGCCTGAATTCTTATCCACTATGCTACCTTTCTAATTTCATTTATCTAGAAAGGGTATTCCATACAGCATAGTAAAGAACTGACAATTCTCAATTAAAAAGCCATATTACTAAGGTGTAATAAATTTCATTCTCTAAATATCTCTTGAATCTGTTTGCCTTTCTCTACCTTGATTGCCATCGCCATAATCTAAAATATCCTCACCTCTTACCTGGACAATTGCAGTAGCCTCCTTCTTGCACTTTTGCTTTCTTCCAATTCTTCTTCAGAATGAACTTTATAATACGCAAATAGGGCCATGTCCCTTCCTCGCTTAAAACACTTTCATGGGTTTCCTTCTCTCCATTTGCTTCAGTGTTTGCCTCTTCCACTAGACTGCGATCGCTACGAAGGAGGCGACTGCACCTGTCTTGTTCAAGTGTTGTATCTCCAGGGGTGCCTGGCTGGTGCATTCGAAGGAGCAAGCAACTCCTGATTTCAGGGTAGTGGGTTCAAGCCCCATGTTGGGTGTAGAGATTACTTAATAAACTTTATAAAAAGTGGTGCATCTCCAGCACCTAGCATAGTGCCTTGTACATAGTAGAAGCTACATAAATTTTTGTTGAATGAATGGAATCCAAATGATCCTTAAAAAAAAAAAGAATATTACTCATTTACATAAGAAATGGGTTAATAGGGGAATAGGTGATGGAGGCATTTAAATAGGGGATAGATTTTTCATAATTTGTAATCACATAATAACCTGTTTATTTTCTTTAACGTCTCATACCCCATAAGGGCAGGAACCATGTCTGTCTTGTTCCCTACTATATCCTAGCTTTATGTCAGGTTCACAGGAGGTAACCAATGAATATCTGTTGTATGAATAATTTCAATTACCAGTGTGAATTGGAAGCTGATGAATCAAAGATGGCAAATAGTACAGATAAGGGCAGAATTGGAACAGGAGACTATAACCATAGTTATGGGAGCTGTGGAGGATGAGGATTCTTATATTCATTCAATAAATGTTTATAAGGCCCCTACTATGTGCCAGACTCTGCTAGGCAGCCTCCGCTGTCATACAGCTTCCAGTCTAGTGATAAATAAGCAAGGCAATTAAAATTCAATGAGGGGTGCCTGGGTGGCTCAGTCGGTTGAGTGTCCGACTCTTGATTTCTGCTCAGGTCAAGAACTCAGGATGGTGAGATCAAGCCCTGCCTCAGCCCCAAGCTCAGCAGGGTGCTTGAGATTCTCACTCTCCTCTCTGCACCCCCTGCCCCCGTCCCCTGTGCACATGCTCTCTCTCTGTCTCTCAAATAAATACATACATGTTTTTAAAAAATTCAGTGAGAGAAATTTCCCAAGGGAAGGCAAAAGGGTGTGCTTCAGGGAACATTTAGGAGGGGAGGACATTTAACCCAGACTTGGGCTGTCAGGAAGTATATGTCTAAATTGTTAGTAGCTAAAGTAAGAAGGTATGGAAAGTGATGGAGAGTATTTTTGTGTGTAAGAGCCCAGAGGCAGGAGAGTTACTGGTAGGTTCTCCATAGCCTAAGTTTCCTTGTTCACATCCTTTCATGTAACAAATTTTATTTTATTTATTTTTTGGAAAGATTTTATTTATTTATTTGAGAGAGAGAGAGAGTGCAGAGCAGGGGGGAGGGGCAGAGGGAGGGGGAGAAGACTACCTGCTGAGTTGAGAGCGCTATAGGGGACTCAGTCTCAGGACCCTGACATCATGACCTGAGCTGGAGGCAGATGATTAACAGACTGAGCCATCCAGGCGCCCCTCATGCAACAAATTTTATCGAGTCCATACCATGTGCCAGGCATCATTAGGTTATTATTAAATTTTTGTCTCATAACTAGTTATTGAAAAATATGAATATAGGGGCACCTGGGTGGCTCAGTCCATTGAGCGTCTGCCTTGGGCTCAGGTCATGATCCCAGGGTCCTGGGATCAAGCTCCATATCGTGCTCCCTGCTCAGCGGGGAGTCTGCTTTTCCCTCTCCCTCTGCTACTCTCTCCCTCTCTCTCTGTCAAATAAATAAAATCTTTAAAAAGAAGAGAGAAAAATATAAATATACATATAAACACATACTTTTAAAGTCATTAAATTTATTAAACTTTTTATTTAAAATTTGTTTCTTTCCCTTAGTCCTTTAGGAAGACACACTTCTGGGCTGGGCATCCCTCCCGCCCCCCCCAAAAGTGCTTTGTAGATGCTTTATAAATGTTTACTGAATTAATAGATAAATGCAGGTGAGAGTACGTAATCTGACCTCAGAAAGTAAAAACCTCGGATCCTTGCTTGTCAATACATCTTTCTTCCTATGATGTAAATGTTCTACATCTGCGCTGTCCGATGATACCTTAACCACTAGCCACGCGGACCATCGAGCACTCGAAAAGTGGCTAGTGCGATTAAAGAACTCAATTTTAAATTTTACTGAATTTTAATTTAAACGTAAATGGCCACATGTAACTCGTGACTACCGGATCGGACAGCTCAGCCTTAGTACAGTTGAATAGTGTGAGCTTGGCACTGGAGCCCGGTAGGTTTTAAGCCTCCACGTTTAAAAAGAGAGATTGTTAATATGGTTATAAAATGTCTGGATTCCGGGCTGTTGACTGCTATCGACAGTAGTAAATATCTGTGCACAGCGGCAAGCCATAACTAGCACCTCAGTCACTGAAGACTAATATACCTTGCATCCTGGCATCCTGACAGACACCCAACCCAGCGCCGCAGGGTGAAAAGGTTGAAGGTCGGGGAACTCCACCTTAGCCAGGGCGCGCTCCCGAACAGCCTCATGGACTTTGTAGTTCAACACGCCAGTGACGTCACTACATGCGTGTCACCACAGCGTGACCCCTGGGTCAATTTCCGGTAACCTGTTCCTCTCTGGGAATTGTAGTCAATAGGTGCCTGCTGGACCTTGGGTCTAGTGGTGTGGAAACTACAATTCCCGGCGGGCTCGAAGATGCGCAACGCAGTAGTTCGCAGTGGGCGGGCGATTGCCTCATCAGGTGTAAAGTGTGTGCTTCAGTGTCGTGGGAGGCCTATCTTCCCCCCAGACGAAAGGGAAAGGTGGTAATCACTGCTTTGAAAGGATCACCGAGGTCACTGTCGTGGGTTTGCAGAGTTAGCTGGGCGGTGCCATGGCGGTGAGTTCTGGCGGGAGGAGAGTCCGCTCAGCCCGGCCCTAGAACGTGGCTGATCTGTCGGCTTTTGCCAGAAGCTAGGGGCTCCACGTGGTAGCTGTTGTCCTGAAGGGAAAAATCTTTCTCTAAAGAAGGGGAATGCCTTGACCCCCACGCTAAAGATGTAGATGTTGTGAGGATGTGCCTTTTCTTGCTAGCTGTTGAGCCAGGAGCTGGTATCTTCAACTTTACACCCTACTTAATGTTATGTGTGTTAATTTCACCGAAGTGTCTGAAACCTATTTGGAGAGAGAGGAGTAGGTAACCTTGTTCCTCCTTTTAACAAAAAATTATTGAGCGCTTTCCGGTAAAACAGTCACAAATCTCTACATTCATGGTGTTTACATGTGTGTGTGAGAGTTATGTACTAATAAGATACGCGGTAAAATATGTCAGGTGCTGGTAAGTGCTATAGAAAAAAAATAGAGCAGAAAGGGGAGACCATTGAGTGTGAGGTGGGGTAGGGCTGCAGTTTTAAAAGGGTGATCAAGAAAGGCTTTGCTAAGAAGGTGGCATTGTGGCAAAAAGGAGGTAAGGGAGCAAGCCAGGCAGCTATATGGAGAAAAGATTTGTAGGCAGAAGCAACAGTGTGAGTGAAAAGCCTAACGGACTGAGCCACCTAGGCACCCCGAGTATGGACAACTCATGAGGAATTTTATAAAGGAGAGCAGAGGATTGGGGTAATAGGTGAAGGTCAAAGGAGGACTTTTTTTTTTCTTCTTTTTTTAAAGGTAGAAATTACCCAATGCTTGTATGCTTATGGGAATTACCCTGTAGATAGGAAAAATTAATGTGCTGTTCCTGAATAGAGTAAAGGAGATGAGATCAGGTCATCAGTAGAGGGGTTAAGCAGGACCACACTCATCTATGTAACAGGAAAGAAGACAGATTGTATGGGTACACATGCATGTGGGTAAGCAGATGTGATGAGGAAGACTGAAAATTTTTTGTTCATTTCTGTTTTCTCATTAAGAGCCAAGATTACCAGCTAAAAATAAGAATAGGAGAGGAAATGTTGGAGGCTTGAGGAGAGAGGCTTGTTTAGGACATTGCTGTCATTAGAACTTTCTGTGATGAAAATGTTCTATATTTGCACTAATTTGGTAGCCACTGGCCACATGTGGCTATTGAGCACCCCACTCCCCTATGGTGATATCCTTAGCTAATGTGGAATTTGCAGGTCTTTCTCTTTTTGGTGTTAATGGGAATGGGCTTTTCAGTTTGAAAGACTTTAATACATTCTTTTTTCTTTTTAAGTTTTATATTTCCTTATGTAAGGAAACCGGCAACATTTCTGGTAGATATGATTGTTTTGCTTTATTTACTTCTTGGCCTCTGAAAATATTCATGTTTTACACTGTCATGATACTGGGCTCACGTTAAAGTTTGTTTTATTGGAAAAATCCAGTAAGAACTCCCTTTAGAAAGAAGAAGTAACAATAAAAATAATAAAAAGTACTGATTGCTTATTCTGTGCCATGCATTAGTGTTTTACATATTTTTTCATCAAAACAACGCTGTAAAAGTAGGTGCTATTTTTATCCCTATCTTACTGATGTGGAAAATAAGGCATCAGATCTACTCAGAGGAGGAATTAGAATTCATTTGTTTCCATTCTGGAGCCCATTCTCTTAATCATTGTGCTACCCCCAGTTGTAAGCTAATGAGGAAATGTCTTTTGCAAACACCTCCCATAAGGAAAGTTTTCTCTTTCCAGAGGAAATCTTACCAATATGAAGTGTGTAAGACAATGAACATGTGATAGCATGGGTAGAATATTAGTTTTTATATTATAATTGAATATGTAAATACCAAACTATAATTTTCTTCACATCAGAGTAGTATTTATTTTTTAGAGCTTTTGACAGTTTTAATCTCTTCTAATTATATATCGGACTTTTAGAGGGGATCTGGGGATGTGATATAATAAACATAATAGCCAACTTAAAAAATACTTTTTTAAACTTTCATTTGGAAAATTTAAATAGTGAACAAAACAGAGAATAATAGTGTTAGGCACTTCCATATATCCATCACCCAACTTCAATAATTGGCAGTTCAGGGTCATCTTGTTTCATATATTCCTCCCTTGCACCCTGCCCCTCCGGATTCATTTTAGGCAAGTTCCAGGCATCATGTGTACATGTTTGACATATTTTAGTATAAGGTTTTTACATCAATACATAGTTTAGTAAGCTTTTTTAATGTAATGATAACTTCTCTTAAAACATAACCCCAATGCCATTTTCATACCTAATAAAAATCACATGATGTCTAGATGTCTCTTTGTGGTATTGGTTGACATTGTGCATTTACCCTATGTCCAGCACTATGCTAAGTTCTTCATGCATATTAAGTCTTTTAATCCTCATACTAACACTACAAGGTAGGCATAATTTTTATTCTCATTTTATAGATAGGTAGAAAAATGGAGGCTTAGAGAGTTTAAGGAATTTGCCTAGGGTTCTATAGCTAGTAAGTGGTGGAGCTAGGAGATGGCCAGAGTCCCAAGAGAAAGCAGAAATAGAAGTCAGAAGATGAGGATTTTTGTCCAGCTCGATCAATTGCTGACATGATGATCTCTGAGCTTCAGATTTATCATTTTTGAGAAATGATAGCTGTTAGTCTGCCCACTTCTTAGGGTTGTTGTTAAGATCAAAAAAGTTAATGTTCATAAAAGCTTTAAGCTGCAAGATACTATGAATATATGAAAGAGTTGTTATCTATTTAGAGATTCTTTACTGGGGATGATTTTGTCCCCCTGAGAACATTTGGTCCGGAGACTGGATTGTCACACCTGGGGGGTGTGCTGCTGGCATTTAGTGGCTAGAAGCCAGGAATGCTTCTAAGCATCTTAAAATGCACAAGACAAAAACACAAAAAATTATTTAGCCTAAGCTGTCAATAGTGCCAAAGTTTAGAAATTCTGATCTTGGCAAATAACCTTCTAACTAATTATTATAACCAATTGTCTAGTTAAATAGCCAGTGAAGAAATTAAGGCTCAGATTGATGGAGTGACTTTCCAAGGTTATATAACAAATTGGTGCTGGGGCCAAAGTCAGATTTCATTACAATTGACTTTGATGTTTTGAGAAGCAAATTTTTTCTGAGAAGCAGAAACCTCAAAGAAGAGTTTTTGTGTATTTAGTGTGCTCAATAATAACGAAAAGAAATATATAGTTCTAAGTAATTTGTGAAGACTATTGCTTTCATGTTCTTTAAATGGGTGACATGGTCCTTTTTAAGCAAAAAATATTTGTCCTGTAACTTCTTTGTCTATGGCATTGTACTTGGGGCTGAGGTGACTATAAAAGTTCTGAAAGTTGCTATCTGCCAGGAGTTCACAGGTCAACTGGGTAAATGTCTTAGGGAACATTTGGTTGCATGCAATGGAAGCCAACTCAAGTTGGTTAAAGAGGAATTCCGTAAAACCTGGCACTCCAGGCCCTTCTTGTCTAATCTCGGCCAGATCCCTCTCTCCTCCCCTTTTTTTCATTCCCCCCTGCAGGCCCATCAAGGCATCTGTATTTTCCCAAATGTGCCAAGCTCCCTCTGTCACCTGAGCAGCTGTTCAAAGTACTTTCTCTGCCCTCATGCCTCACCAATCTCTTTGCCTTGCTCTCTCATCCTTCAGGTCTCAGCTAATCACCTGCACTGTTGGTATAAAGACAAGTATGTTAATATTATATTTATTATATAATAGGCTTCACGAGCTAGGCTGTTGGTATAAAGACAAGTATGTTAATATTATATTTATTATATGTGTTGCTAAATACATATATTAAATATATTAAAGTTTTATTAATGTGTTAATAGTATTAACATAAGGGGCGCCTGGGTGGCTCAGTCGTTAAGCGTCTGCCTTCGGCTCAGGTCATGATCCCAGGGTCCTGGGATCGAGCCCCGCATCGGGCTCCCTGCTCCGCGGAAGCCTGCTGCTCCCTCTCCCTCTCCCCCTGCTTGTGTTCCCTCTCTCGCTGTGTCTCTCTCTGTCAAATAAATAAATAAAATCTTTAAAAAAAAAAAAATAGTCTTAACATAATAATCTGAAATGATAAAATTAATATTAATTAATAGTAAATGTATTAGTTTTTCTCTTCAACCTTAAAGTTGGTTTTTTATTTCTGACTTTAAAATAAATTAAAATATTTTTGTGAGCCCCTATAGGTTAGAGAGTTCAAGGAATTGGTCTAGGGTTCTATAGGAAGCCTATAGACAAAGGGTTCTATAGGCAACCCAGGCTTCTGTAGGCAACCTAGACACTTTGCCTATTCTATTTACAGGTTAAGTCAGCTGTTAGGAGTTGTACAGGCTGTTTTTTATTTATTTTTTATTTTAAGATTTTATTTATTTATTTTTAAAGATTTTATTTATTTATTTGACAGAGAGAGACACAGCGAGAGGGGGAACACAAGCAGGGGGAGTGGGAGAGGGAGAAGCAGGCCTCCCACTGAGCAGGGAGCCCGATGCAGGGCTCGATCCCAGGACCCTGGGATCATGACCTGAGCTGAAGGCAGACGCTTAACGACTGAGCCACCCAGGCGCCCCTAAGATTTTATTTTTAAGTAATCTCTACACCCAATGTAGGGCTTGAACTCCCAACCCTGAGATCAAGAGTCACATGCTCTAGCGGCTGAGCCAGCCCGCCACCGTGAAGTTGTGCAGGCTGTTTTAAGGGCTAGGTGGAATCTTCTGCCTAAAACTCCTTTGCTGGAACATAGGTCCAGTCTAACTGGGAATTCATCTGGAAACATAGAGTACATTTAACCACCTCTAATGCACTGCCTTAAATAAGACTGGACTTTGTTGTTGAAGAAAGAGAAGGAACAGGTATTGGGTAGGTGATCTGCTGTCCCTGCCATAGCTTATTTTCAAATGGTAGTCTTTGTATATTACTATTGAAAACCGGTTTGCATGTATAGAAGTAGAGAGACTTGTAACTTATAGGTTACTTGTTAGGAGGAGGGTTTTGTAGTAAGAAGGAGCAAAGGAGCTGAGGGTCTGAATGAAGGTGGTTAGCAGCAAAAATGGAAAGGAGTGAATAGATGAAGGCCCTTATTCTTTCCTGGAAAAGGAAATAACCTTATGCAACCACACTTACTTTTATGGAAATTCTTGGGAAAGAGTCCAAATTGCTTAGTACCTTGATTCACATATGCACCTAGTTCCTAGTCTGTTATTTTTTTATGGCCACAATATGCAAAAGCGGACAATGTATTGTTCACTTCTCTCTTTTTTTTTTAAACATTTTATTTATTTATTTGACAGAGACACAGCAAGAGAGGGAACCCAAGCAGGGGGAGTGGGAGAGAGAGAAGCAGGCTTCCCGCGGAGCAGGGAGCCCGATGCGGGGCTTCATCCCAGGACCCTGGGATCATGACCTGAGCCGAAGGCAGATGCTTAACGACTGAGCCACCCAGGCGCCCCATGTTCACTTCTCTTTTAAAATCTTTAAATATTGAACAGATATTTGTTGAGAACCTGCTATAAGCTAGACCTTGAGGATATAATGAGATACAAGTTATCAGTCCCCACCATGAACAGGCTTCAGTAGTCCTGTGAGGAAGACAGATACCGACACCACTGTGTCATAAGTGCTGGCATGGGGGAAATATTGGTAGGTAGGAACATATTAAGAATGGCATATCATAACCTCTTGGTGACCAGTGCAGGTGATTAGCTGAGACCTGAAGGATGAGAGAGCAAGGCAAAGAGATTGGTGAGGCATGAGGGCAGAGAAAGTACTTTGAACAGCTGCTCAGGTGACAGAGGGAGCTTGGCACATTTGGGAAAATACAGATGCCTTGATGGGCCTGCAGGGGGGAATGAAAAAAAGGGGAGGAGAGAGGGATCTGGCCGAGATTAGACAAGAAGGGCCTGGAGTGCCAGGTTTTACAGAATAGACTTTATCCTGACAGCTACAGAGAATCTCTGAAAGGGAATTGACTTGATCAGATTTGTGTTTTGATACCATTTCCAGTCACAGCAATTATGATCTGGTCAGGGTTTATAGAAACAAAAAATTTCCTTGTCACTTTCATTTTCCTTTGGTTACTGGAGAAACTTGTTATGTCCCTGATTTTTTTTCTTTTTTCTAAGTAATCTTTACACCCAACAGAGGGCTTGAAATCACAACCCCAGGATCAAGAGTTGCATGCTCCACTGACTGAGCCAGCTAGGTGTTCCCATGACTTTTCAAATTATGGAATTCTTTCTCAATTCCTCTCTGCCTTTGTATCAGGGTTCTTCCTTTAATCCAATATTTCACCTCCTCCTTGTAAGCTGACTTGTCCTTGTCTTGTATCTTAAACATGCTTCACCTCCTCCTTGTAAGCTGACTTGTCCTTGTCTTCTATCTTAAACTTGCTTAAAAAGTAGTAAACCATTCTTTGGTTTAAATGCAGGGAACTGGGGCGCTTGGGTGGCTCAGTTGGTTAAGTGTCTGCCTTCGGCTCAGGTCATGAATCCAGGGTCCTGCTCAGCGGGGAGCCTGCTTCTCCCTCTCCCTCTGCTGCTCCCCCTGCTTGTGCGTGTGCTCTCTCTCTCTGTCAAATAAATAAATAAAATCTTAAAAAAAAATTCAATAGCTTAAAAAAAAATGTAGGGAACTGAAAATAATAAAACAGAGCTGACAACTTTATAGTAGATTTGTACTAAATCTTTTTTTTAAATTAATTAATTTATTTGACAGAGAGAGAGCACAAGCAGGGGAGGGGGCAGGCAGAGGGAGAGGGAGAAGCAGGCTCCCCTCAGAGCAGGTGGAGCCTGATGCGGGGCTCGATACGAGGACCCTGGGGTCATGACCTGAGCCAAAGGCAGTCGCTTAACCAACGGAGCCACGCAGGCATCCCTTGTACTAAATCTTAATTTTAATACTGTTAGTTATTTTTATTACATAATACACAAAGTATATTTAAGATAGTTATTGGAGAAATAGTGTTAAGGTTGGGGTTCTATTGACTGCACAGAATTCCTCTTTGCAAAGTGCTCAAATTTGTGTAACCATTTAGAAAACAGTTAAGAATCCAGTATATCTGTGATACGACTAGAAAGCATTTTGTTTTTTAAGTAAACTATGTCCAGTGTGGGGCTTGAACTCACAACCCTGAGATCAAGAGTCACATGCTCTACTGACTGAGCCAGCCAGATGTCTGACTTTTTTTTTAAGTAATATAAAATATATGTATAAATATATATTTAAGTAAGCTCTGTGTCCACTGTGGGGCTTGAACTCACAACTGCAAGATCAAGAGTTGCATGCTCCGGCGCCTGGGTGGCTCATTTGGTTAAGCAACTGCCTTCAGCTCAGGTCATGATTCTGGAGTCCCGGGATCGAGTCCCACATCGGGCTCCCTGCTCGGCAGGGGGTCTCCTTCTCCCTCTGACCCTTCCCCTCTCATGCTCTCTGTCTCCCATTCTCTCAGATAAATAAATAAAATCTTTAAAAAAATAAAATAAAATAAAAGCAACTGCCTGAACTATTTCTGGACATTTAAAAAAAAAAAAAAAAAAAAGAGTTGCATGCTCTACTGATTGAGCCGGCCAGGTGCCCAATTGGGAAGCATTTTTTAAATTGTTGGTTGAAAGGAGAGAGGGAGGCACGATTAAAGGAGACTGAGTTGCAGGTGTTAGGTGACTTGGCAAGGTCACCTGTTTAGTAGGTTGTAAAAGTATGAGTAGAGCCCAGGGGTGCCTGGCTGGCCCAGTGAGTGGAGCATGGGACTCTTATCTCAGGGTTGTAAGTTAGAGCTCCACGTTGGGTGTAGAGATTTCTTTAAAAAAACAAACAAACAAAAAAAAACTTAAAAGTATGAGTAGAACCCAGATATTTTCTCATTTGAAAATGCTGCAGAATCTGGAAATGTTAGCATATAAGAAGGGGAAGAAAATCTAATTTCAGTTCAGATAACTTTATACCAGAGAATAAAATTTTAGAAACTAAGTTTGAAAACAGAATTAGATTTGGGAATGGTCCATTGGTATCCAGCTTTCACACTTCTCTGTTCTGTAAGTGTTCATTCCACTCTAGCTTCGGCACACTTGCTTTTAGCAGCTAATTTTTTTTTTTTTTCCCCTCAGAATCAGAAACTGAGAAAGAAGCTCTGACCTTTCTTTTTTTCAGAAATAGGATGATCGTGTGTGTGCTTTGCTTTCGGTTTCAGCCGAAATCAGGATGATGATGGCAATGTTGCCATGTAGATCTCATATTACTAGAGACATGCTTGCTATTCTGTTTCCTTTTAACTTCATATTAATAGTCTGTTAGCCATTTGAAGAGAAGTCCTTCATCAGTTTCCTTGAAAAAAAACCATGTAGATGACTAATCTTCCCTCAGCGTCTTCCCACTGGGTCTCAGCATCCTTCTTTGGTGGGCATAATTGCAGCTTGGCCAGTAGGTACTACTCCATCCTATACTTTTCTAAGTATTTATACATTTTAACTAAATAGGAACAGTATCTATTTGACAACAGTATCTGTTTTAGTGTCTGATTTAAAAAAAAGTGTTTCAGAGCTTTTATATATTTAAGTAATTCACTGAACATCCCTTTGAGGTTTAAAGTGGACAGATCGTGATAATCATAATTTTTAATCACGTTTAAAATTCAAGATAACCATGGAAAAATTGCCTCTCAGTAAACAGCTCAGTTCTGCAAACCCACTTTTTCTAAAGCAAGCCTAACAAAGTATAGAGTGGATTATTCTCTCTCTTTTGTGTCCAATAGGAAAGAAAAGGAACAGCCAAAGTAGACTTTTTGAAGAAGATCGAGAAAGAAATCCAACAGAAATGGGATACTGAAAAAGTGTTTGAGGTCGATGCAACTAATGTAGAGACCCAGACTAGGTGAGTAATACTTTGTGAAGTTCTAGACCTTGTGTTTCTAAAACCATTGGCTACAGAAACCACTTTGTGGGAAGGATAAGGCAGAGTGTATTTATAATGTCTGAAACAGGCTGAAGGAGGTAACTTCTACTTTCTGCATTTGAAATTAGGATCCTCTTTCCTTTGGAAGTCTTTTTTTTTTTTTAAAGTAAGCACGGGGTGCCTGGGTGGCTCAGTTGGTTAAGTGTCCCAACTCTTGATTTTGATTCAGGTCATGATCTCAGGGTTGTGAGATTGAGCCGCACATTGGTCTCCATTCTCAGCCCAGAGTCCGCTTGAGATTCTCTCTTCCTGCTCCTCCCTCCGTGCTTGTGCTATCGCTCTCTCTCAAATAAAAAAAAAAAAAAAAAATCTTTAGGGGAAAAAAATAAAAATAAAGTGAGTTCTATGCCCATTGTGGGGCTTGAGTCACATGCTCTACCAACTGAGCCAGCCAGGTGCCCCTCCTATAGAATTCTTAAAGGACTTTTTCTACATAAAGGTGTTTTTTTTTTTAATAATATTTTTCATATTTAGACAAAGGAGAATGTTTTGAAGTTTTGTCTTTGCTGACTGATGAAATCATTCTATTAGAGATTCATAATATAGTGATAATTATCTCCAGAGACATAAACTATAAATTTTAAAGGGTTTCTGTATTTGAAGGTCTTATTTCATAAATACTGTATTGCCTTGGTATTAAGCATGAGTTGTAAGACAGTCCACAGATAATGATTATGATATCGGGAAAAACAAAAACAAAATAACTGCCCCAAAACAGTACTGTAATAAATATATGCATCTATTTTAAGATGCATCTCAATTTCAGAGATGTTGAAATACAGAAAAATGTCCCCTTATAATGAGGAAATACATTGACAACAATTTAGTAGTAGCTAATCTTGAAAAGTTATCGTTCAATATGCAAAGGAATTAGGAAATACGCCATTTTTAATGTGCATATTATCATTTAATCTTAACTCCTTAAGATGAGCAATACTTTTATCCCTATGTTATAGATGAGGAGATTGAGGTACAGGGAGGCTAAGTAACCAGTTCAAGGTTGCATAGCTAGGCATTGTCAGGGTCTGGACTACTTTTTAGGACTTTCTGATTTTAAAATGTATCCTCCTTGCTACTCAGCAACAGTCTAATGGATTTTTTCTTTTTCTTTTCTTTTTTTTAAAGAAATTAAGAGTGTTGTTGTAATATAAAGTCACTGATGTTATTTAAACTATTGTTTGAAGGTTTTGTTGGTTTTAGAATTTTGGGTAATTTTAAGTTACCGAGAATGAACTGAAAAAGCTGCATTATTTAGTGAAAGAAGACGAACGTGAAGAAACCTAGAAATGTAACATTGAGTGAGAATTATTTGTTTCTAAGTAATCTCTACACCCATTGTGGGGCTCATAATCATGACCCTAGGTTCAAGAGTTGCTTGCTGTACTGACTGAGCCAGCCAGGCGCCCCAGGATATAATTTTTTAATGAAGCTCACAAGTGAGCAAAACTAAATGATACATTGTTTAAGGGCACAAACATATATATAAGCTATTCAAAATCAAGGAAATGACAAAAGTCACTTTCAAGATAGTATATCTGGTGGGAGGGGTGAGGAGCACACAGTATAGCTACAGTGGGCTCATCAGTTGGATAGTGTGCCGACAGGTGTTCATTTTATTGTGCTTCATAACATGTATGTATGTTATACATTTGATTCATGAGAAGAGGATATAACATAATTAATTAAGCAGCTTTAAAAGGTGCTTTTTAACTTAATTTACCATGTATCTTATAATACTGAAGATACTTTATTTTACCTGACGGACTTTGAATTGCTTTATATATATCTAATGAAGGCAAATCTTGTTTAGTTACTAAAACATTAAATTAATCCAGTTTCCTAAGAGTATTAAAATCATCTTTAGTAAATTATCTTTACTCAGCATTTTAGCTTAAGTTAAACCTCCAGTATTTGCTACAAGGATATTTATTTCTTTAATGTCTACCTATAAATATTTTATTCTTTCTAAATCAAAAGTAAGTTTCAATTTCAGAGGGCTTTTAATTTCCAGACTTATAAATTTAATTTAATTTTTAATTTGTTTATTTTTAAAGATTGTATTTATTTGAGAGAGAGAGATAGAGCACAAGCAGGGGGGAGGGGCAGAGGGAGAGGGAGAACCAATTTTAGTATATGTGCTGCCGAAGCGAGCACAAGGGAGAGGGAGAACCAGACTCCCCACTGAGCAGGGGGCCCCATGAGGGGCTGGATCCCAGGACCCCAGGGTCACGACCAGAGCCGAAGGCAGATGTGTAACTGACTGAGCCACCCAGGTGCCTCTTAAATAATAAAATTTGAACAAGTTGTTTGTAGTACACTTTCCCTTCACCCCACCCCCTCAGTGTAAAAGGAACTTAACATTTTCTTCTCTGTACTTTGTTTTTTACATGATTGTTTTGCAGCAAGGGCAAGTACTTTGTAACCTTCCCATATCCGTATATGAATGGGCGCCTTCATTTGGGACACACATTTTCTTTATCCAAATGTGAGGTAAAGTTTCCTCTGTGTATAATAAAATGGGGTGGAGGGTCTTTGATAAATACTATTTTGAAGAAAATGGCATATATCGAATTTATTTCCTGTTAAGGGAACTTAGAATTCCTTAATTTTAAACATAATTTTAATATTTTACTTCTATTAAATATTTTTATATTTAATTTGCATATGTGGTATGTAGTTAAGTATAAGTAATTCCTAGGATGGTGAAAAGACAGAAAAAAGGAATAGTGGACAGAATTTTGGAATGACTTCCTTCTAAAGGAAGAGAGGAAAGGAAAACTAAATTGATAATCTTTGTGAAAAGTCAATATTTTATATTTGTCTAGCATTTGAATTTGTAATTTAAATTTAATTTGCTTTCTGTAGTTTGCAGTAGGATACCAGAGACTGAAAGGAAAAACTTGTCTGTTTCCCTTTGGTTTACACTGTACTGGAATGCCCATCAAGGTAAGATTGCTTTTGGGATTGGTTTCTACTCTTTTTAGGTTAAAACAAATGTGATGTCCAATTTAAGAGCTTGAAATAGGATTTTCAGATACTTTTATATTGCAGTGTTTTTTGAAATGAGTTGAATTTATTCTTGTGAAAATTAATTTTAATTTTTTTATTTTTTATTTTTTAAAAGATTTTATTTATTTGAGAGAGAGAATGAGAGAGATAGAGAGCACATGAGAGGGGGGAGGGTCAGAGGGAGAAGCAGACTCCCTGCTGATCAGGGAGCCCGATGCAGGACTTGATCCAGGGACTCCAGGATCATGACCTGAGCCGAAGGCAGTCGCTTAACCAACTGAGCCACCCAGGCGCCCGAAAATTAATTTTTAAAAGATACTTGAAGAAGTGCATAAAGGGCACACAGTAAGGTCTAAGTGATCTCTAATAATTTTGATATTTCTGTTGGTGACCTTACATATTGATATTTCAACTTAGATTATAACTATTAATAAGTAAAATAGCATGATATTTTGTGTACACATGAGGTGTAGGAAGTCAGCATCAAGTAATAAAGTTTTTTTATGTGTATCAGCTCTTTTTTTTTTAGTTGTATCATATTTTCATCATGTTTGCAAAGGTCTTCGTCATAAATGTGTATTAGAAATAATTCTAAGTAAAGAAGGGGCCAGACAGAGTTGAAAGGATTTCCTAAATGCAAGAGGGTTGGGAAATTTAATTCCCATTTCTTTTGCTTCTCCAACCTTTTATTTTGAAAAATGTCAAACCTGCAGAAAAGGTGAAAGGTTAGGAGAATGAACACCCATATACCTTTCACACGTACTTACTGAGTATTAACATTTTGCCATAACTGCTTTAGTTCACACACATGTAATACATGCACACTTTTTTCTCTCTTTTTCTATGAACTCATTGAAAGTAAGTTGCACCCATCATGTTGTGCCACCTCCAAGTACTTTAGTGTGTATTTTTTGAGAACAAGGGCATTCTGCATCATCACAGTCTCATTGTCCCCTCCAAGAAGTTTAACATTGATGTAATATTATCTTCATCTAATCTCTAGTCAGATGTTTCTAGTTGTTCGAAAATGTCCTTTCTGGCAGTTTTTTACTCTGTGTGCTGTGGATCACACATTGGATTTTGTTATCAGTTCTTCTTGGTTTCTTTTAGTTTGTCATGACATTGATGTCATTTGAGAGTTAGGCCAGTTATTTTATAGAATGCCCCATCATCTGAGTTTTCCGATTGTTTCTTCATGATTAGATTTGAGTGAAATATTTTGACAAGAATACTATATTGGTGAGGTAAACCTCCCACTGTATCATATCAAAAGGCGTATATTGGTAGTTTGTATAACCTCAGATAAACCCCTTCATCTCTAGTGTGTGTTTTGTAATTTATTTTATTTTTTAAAAGATTTTATTTGTCAGCGAGAGAGAGAGAAAGGGAACATGAGCAGGGGGAAGGGCAGAGGGAGAGGGAGAAGCAGGCTCCCTTCTGAGCAGGGAGCCCGATGCGGGGCTTGATCCCAGGACCCTGGAATCATGACCTGAGCCAAAGGTAGAGGCTTAACCAACTGAGCCACCCAGGCGTTCCATGTGTTTTCTAATTTAATGCCTGTCCTGTCTCCTTGCAGGCTTGAGATGATGATAGAAGATACAAGACAGTAATCTTTAAATTGAGAGATACTATTATTCATGTTGTTATTCAAAATGATAACACTGTATCTTATGTACCTTGGTACTTCTAATACCTAACATATAGTATACTACATTGAGTACTTTGAATGTTGAATAAATGCTTGCTGAATAAATGAAGTAAAATACTAATTTATAAATTAGTGAATTTTGATGTACATGAATTATATCATATGGATTTTCTGTAATGATTCACATGTGTATAGATGTAGAAAATCTCAATTTTAGTTGGCCATAGAAATACCAAAAAAATTCAGATTGTTTCTGACTTGAATTTTGAACTTCACTCTAATGTTGTATTTGTTATAGGCATGTGCTGATAAGTTGAAAAGAGAAATAGAGCTTTATGGTTGCCCCCCTGATTTTCCAGATGAAGAAGAGGAAGAGGAAGATGAAGATATCAATGTTAAAACAGAAGATGTAATAATTAAGGATAAAGCTAAAGGAAAAAAGGTTTGGGGTTAATACTATTTATTTTGGTTGAAATTTTATATTTTTGTCTAATTTATATTTGTATTCCCAGTACCTGGCACATAAAAAGTACTCAGTAATTTTGAAAAAGTAACAAAGCCAAAAATTATCTTTCTGACTTTTTGATGGCCTTTTTCCCCTTTTTACTTTATTTTGAAATAATTTAGATATAGAGAAGGATTGCAAGGTAGAGCAGAGTTCCCTTATATCCTTTACCCAGTTCCCCTTATATAACCATGTACAGTCCTCAAAACTAAGAAATCAACATTTGAACAATACTATGCACTAAACTACAAACTTATTTGACCTTCAGTGTTTTTTTCGTTGACATCCTTATTCTGTTTGCAGGTCCAATCCAAGATCCCACATTGCATTTACTTGTCATGTCTCCTTCGTATGTCTCCTTAGTCTCTTCCATCTTTGTCTTCCATGACTTTGACACTTTTGGAGAGTACTGGTCAGATCATTTATAGAATGTCCCTCAATTTGGCTTTGTCTAATGCTTTCTCATGAGTAGAATGAGAGGTGATGTGTCCTCAGTGCATCATATCAGTGAGTATATGATGTTGATATCTTAACTACGGTTGATGTTAACCTTAATCATTTGGCTTTGGTGGTGTCTGCCACGTTTTTCTACTGTAAGGATTCCATTTTTCCCTTTGATTCATAAATATTTTGAGAGAGATACTTTGAGGCTATGGAAATAATATCTCCTTTTTAAAAAATATTTTATTTATTTTAGACAGAGAATGATTGAGCAAGAGTGGGGGTCAGTGCGGGGGAAGGGGCAGAGGGAAAGGGAGAGAGAGATCCCAAGCAGATGCCCTGCTGAGCACAGAGCCCAATGCGGGGCTCAGTCTCATGACCCTAAGATCATGACCTGAGCCGAAATCAAGAGTCAGACATTTAAGTGACTGAGCCAGCCAGGTGCCCCTGGAGATAAAACCTTCTTTTTAAATATTTTCTCACTAATTTTAGCATTTGTCAGTGGATCTTGCCTGCAACAGTTGTAACTGTATTGCTCTAATGGTGATTTTCCATTTCCTTCATTCCTTCTACATTTATTACCTGGAATTCTTCTGAAAAGTAATAGTTGTCCTTTCTCCCCCATTTACTTATTTATTCAGGCTTTTTTTTTTATATGTCTGTGTGGGTTCATGCATATTTATTTTATTCTTTGAGTTATACTCCAGTACTATGTGGTGTTTTGGGGCAGTTGTTATTGTTCAACTTCCTCTGGTTTTGGCCACTGAGAGTCTTTTCGGTTGGCTCCTATGTCTGTCTGACGTGCCTCCATCTTTTTTCTTTTCTTTTTTAAGTACTTTATTATTTTCTAGTGCCCAACATACTCCAGGTTCATCTTGTATTTTCCCTGTTGCAGCCTGGAATCAACCACTTCTCTCAGGAATCCTGTTTCCTTTTATTGAGAAACTGTATTTAGAAACTAAGTTCTGAATGCTAGGTACACTCATTGTTTATAGCCCTTCTCAGTAGAAAGAGCAAGGAAATTTATATAATAATCCTGGTAACCCACATTTTTGCACCTGTCTATATTTCTTTACCTATCTCTATATACATTCAAAAAGTTCATCCTACGGGACACCTGGCTGGCTCATTTAGTAGGACATGCGACTCTTGATGTTGGGGTCATGAGTATGAGCCCCACATTTGGGGTAGAGTTTACTTAAAAAAAAAAGTTCATAGTGATACTCCTGGCTCCGTGTTATAACCATGGGCCTCATTCTAGCATTCTCCCTTTGCTAATTTGTGACTTCTTTCTCCAAACAGTGAGAAACCTGGCTCTCATTATTTATAGTATATAATTTGTTCAATCCTAGTCTACTAGTAGTTCCAGAATTGCTAACCCATACCCCTGGGAGAAACAGTTTTACCAGTGAAAGTATAGTGTTTGTATATGCTTTTTTTTGTGTGTGTGTGTGTGTGTTGTTTTTTTTTGTATATGCTTTTTGTCTACTTTTTGTCCTTAGAATCTAGTCAACACGTTCTTTTCCAAAGTTACTTTTTTTTTGAGTAAGCTCTACACCCAACGTGTGGCTCAAAGTCATGGTCTCTGAGATCAAGAGTTGCATGTTCTACCAACTAAGCCAGCCAGGCACCCCCCCAGAGTTACTTCAAAAGCTCCTTTCTTTTTAACCCACTTCAAAGTGTGGTTGTATCATATATTTATAATACTGTTAGATACATTTGTTACAGTCTACATTTCATCTTCCATTCCTCCAACATCCTGGTGGATTTTTTTTTTTTTTAAAGATTTTATTTATTTATTTGACAGAGAGAGACACAGGGAGAGAGGGAACATAAGCAGGGGGAGTGGGAGAGGAAGCAGGCTTCCCGCTGAGCAGAGAGCCCGATGCGGGGCTCGATCCCAGGACCCCGGGATCATGACCTGAGCCGAAGGCAGATGCTCAACAACTGAGCCACCCAGGTGCCCCTATCCTGGTGGATTTTTTAAACAAATGTATATACAGTAAAATTCACTCTTTGTAGTAGATAGTTATGTTGGTTTGACAAATATGTGGAGTTATGTTCCTGACACCATAGTACCATACAGAGCAGTTCTGTCACCTCCAAAACTCCTTGCCCTGCCTTTTTAGTTCTTTTTTTTTAAAGATTTATTTATTTTAGAGAGAGAGAGGGAGAGAGAGCACGTTTGTGCACACTCATGCATGCATAGGTTGAGGTGGAGAGGGAGAGGGAGGGGGAAATCTTAAGCAGACTCCCTGCTGAGCATGGAGACCAATGTAGGGCTTGATCCCATGGCTCGGAGACCATGACCTGAGCTGAAATCAAGAGTTTGACGCTTAACCGACTAGGCCCCCAGGCGCTCTTCCTTTTTTTTTTTTTTACGATTTTATCTATTTGTTTTAGAGAAAGTGAGCAAGTGAGCAGGGGGAGGAGTAAAAGGAGAGGGACAGGCAGACTCTGTGGTGAATGTGAAGCCAGACATGGAGCTTGATCACATGACCCCAAGATCACTACCTGAGCCAAAACCAAGAGTCGGTTGCTTAACTGACTGAGCCACCCATTTTTATAGTTTGATAGTTTTTTTAATAGTTTTTATAGTTTAACTTGTTTACCCATCTCCAACCCCTGACATTTGGTTGCCTTTTTGATATTGGTAAATATTAGAAAAAGACAAAACTCTCGTTAATAGCTTATTCATAACTAAAACAAGATACATGTGGTATTAGAAAAGAAATAGAGATTGGTGCTGACATCCTATCTTTAATGATAATTCTTTATGGTTCCAATGATTTAGTTATTTCTCATATCAGAGTCTTGGTATTGGACTGTAAAATTTGGCAGACAAAATAGTATGTCAAAATCCATTAGTATTCTGACATACCAACAGCATGTTTTGGAATATAAAAAATTACCAAATCGAATATTCACTTAAAATTATTGCTATCCTGGAATTTGCTAACCATTTGTTGGTTGGTCCTTGATGGAGTTTGTTTTTATTGTTTTTTTTTTCCAGAGTAAAGCTGCTGCTAAAGCTGGATCTTCTAAATATCAGTGGGGCATTATGAAATCCCTTGGTCTCTCTGATGAAGAGATAGTCAAATTTTCTGAAGCAGAATATTGGCTTGATTATTTCCCACCACTGGCTATTCAGGATCTGAAGAGAATGGGTTTGAAGGTATGTCCATCACTCCCATAGTTTAAGAAAATATGAAGAACACATTGTGTTTATGATTATATGAGATTTGGACCACTCTTAATTTAGAATAATATATTCCACCTGTATTACACTAATGAATTAGTACCTTCACTGTAAGCAGTGAAGTACTTTAATATTTGTTGTATTGGAATTTTTTTTTTTAAAGATTTTATTTATATATTTGACAGAGAGCGAGAGAACACAAGCAGAGGGTACAGCAGAGGGAGAGGGAGAGGCAGGCTCCCCACCAAGCAGGGAGCCTGATGCAGGGCTCGATCCCAGGACCCTGGGATCATGACCTGAGCCGAACGCAGATGCTTAACCATCTGAGCCACCCAGGCGCCCCTGGAATATGTTTTAATAACAATTAGTAGAAGGGAATTCTGTTCAAAGAATATGAAGAAGCCAAAGTTTAGCTTATATATTTAGGAATACTTAAAGGTATTATTTAAGTGTTCTTTCTTAATTTATTATAATTCCTATATGCTTGTTATATGAATGTGCATGTTTCAAAATTGACCAATTAAACACAAGTTAATATAATTAATATATTTAATAGATAGAACCTGAAAATTGTTTTCTTTTTAATGTTTGATATAATTATAGGTTGGAAAATAAAGAGTAGAAGAGTAAATAATTGATTCGTGGGAATTCTTTTTCATAGAGACTATACAAATTTCTCAAAAATTACCTTTTTCTTTTCTCTTCTATAGGTAGACTGGCGTCGTTCCTTCATCACCACTGATGTTAATCCTTACTATGATTCATTTGTCAGGTGGCAGTTTTTAACATTAAGAGAAAGAAGCAAAATAAAATTTGGGAAGCGGTGAGTTTGTTGTCCTTCAATATAATAAAGCAAGAATCATAATTCTTGCATTATAATTCACTGCTTGATAGATAGCCTTCTTTTTCCCATTATCCTTTCTCATTTTGTAAATTTTTTCTTTTTGTTCTCATGTCTCATTTGTTTCCCTTTTTGTCTTACCAGTATTTTAATGCCTCTGAGCTGCTTAGTGTTTATGACAAATAAAAACAGGGAGAATAGAAGTGTTGGCTTTTTTTTTTTTTTAAATATAATACCCAGTGCTCATTACATCACATGCCTTCCTTAATGTCCATCACCCAGTTACCCCATCTACACACCCCTCTCCCCTCTAGCAACCCTCAATTTGTTTCCTATGATTAAGAGTCTCTTATGGTTTGTCTCCCTTTTGGAGTGTTGGCTTTTATGATCTCCCTAAAGATTCTGTTCAGTATTTCCAGCCAAGCACAAAAAATTTTATTTATGTGTTAGTTTGTCCTTTTATTCTATAAATTAAGATTCTTCCTTGATGCTGTGGATTAATTAAAAGCTACTTGTATTTCATAACAAATTATATTTCATAATATTTTGTTTCATACCACAAACCCAAGATCAGTACATATTTTTCAGGGTATTACCTTTGATGAAGGCAGAAAGGTTTCATTAAATAACTAGGCTGGCAACTACTCATAAAAGCATAAATAATTGATGTAGACATTTGTTCAGTTAGAAGTTTTAGAAGAAATATTGTTAGATACTAGCAACAAAAGCAAATACGTTAGGATAAAACTTGTATATTACAATAATATTTGTCACTTATTATTTATTTTTTAGGTATACCATTTATTCTCCAAAAGACGGACAGCCCTGCATGGATCATGACAGGCAAACTGGAGAGGTAATTATTTGTGACATAGAGTAGCTATTATAATATTTCATAATATGGCCATAGAGTTTACAGAATAGATCAGAAACCTGAAAATAATATTATTCCGGTGACTGTGAAGAGGGAGGCACAGCGGCACTGTAGGTGTCTGTGTCTTGTCTAGGACCTTGTTACTCCAAGAGAGGTGCTAGGACCAGCTGCATATGCATGTGATACAAAAGCACATTCTTTTTTTTTTGACAGAAAGAGACACAGCGAGAGAGGGAACACAAGGAGGGGGAGTGGGAGAGGGAGAAGCAGGCTTCCTGCTGAGCAGGGAGCCCGATGTGGGGCTCGACCCCAGGACCCTAGGACCATGACCTGAGCCGAACGCAGACGCCTAACAACTGACCCACCCAGGCACCCACAAAAGCACATTCTTGGGCCTTAGCCCGAAATTGCTGAATCAGAAGCTCTGGGGGTGGAGCCCAGAAATCTGTCTCTAATAAGCTCTTGATAGGATTCACATGCAGACTAATGTTTGAGAAGCACTGCTTGGAGAATACACTGTTCTAAAAAGAGCATGGGGCAAGGTAATGAGATATTTGGCTAACTGATGTACACAGATTCCATTTATACTTGTTTTGATCATGTGCCTACTTGCTTATTTCCAAAGTGCTTCTAGCCATGCATGACATCAGTTCACTCTACATTACTGTAAGACACATTAGTAGCATTATTCGTTGTAATACTTGAGTGAAGCCAGGGTGATTTGCCTAAAGCCATAGCACAGTCAATCAGTAACAATGACAGAATCTGACCTTAGGATTCCCTATGCTGTATCTTCCTTTATTACCATCTCTGAATGCATTTGTAGTCTAGTGATTACTTTTCAAAGTCAGCTTTCAATTATGATGTAACTTATCTAATAGAAGTGAGAGTTGATCAAAATTTTGAATTTGGAAGACCGAGTTTACTGTTAACTTTTAATGTATCAACACCACAGCAATATCCTAGATTCCAGTCGTATGTCATAGTTTTTCAAAGCATTTTCTTGTTCATTGTCTTACCTGCTCCCCAGGACAATCCCATGTAAGTCACAGTACAGTTATTTTACAGATGAAGAAATGAAGGCTCAGAGAGACTGTGACTCCCTTGGGTCAAGCCATTAGTAATGGCCTAGGCTAGGTTTTGAATGCACATCGTCTGACCCCAGGTCCAGAGTATTTCTTTGATGCCTGTGGGATTGTTTGATTACATATTCTGACTCCCATTTTGGTAAACACCGTTTTGGGTGATTATTCTAATTTTTTTCCTCTTGTCCTCCACTCTCAAGTGAGCTCTTAGCCAACTGTTTTTATTTAGTAGTGTCTGGGCTTCCTTTATGGGTTCTGATCTGGTGTGGGATGGGAGGGTGGCCTTTCAAGTCACTGTTTTTTTTTTTTCCCCAAAGATTTTATTTATTTATTTGAGAGAGAGAGAGAAAGAGAGCAGGAGCTGGAGTGGGGTGCAGTGCAGAGTGAGAGGGAGAAGCAGAGGGATCATGACTTGAGCCAAAGGCAGTCGCCTAACTGGCTGAGCCACCTAGGCACCCGTTTCAAGTCACTTCTTACACATTAGACCTTTATTTATTTTTTTAATTTATTTTTTAAAGATTTTATTTATTCATTCGAGAGAGAGAGAGCACGAGCAGTGGGGAGAGGCAGAGGGTGAGGGAGAGTCCCCGCTGAGTTGGGAGCTCGATATGGGGCTCGATCCCAGAACCCGGAGATCATGACCTGAGTGGAAGGCAGACGCTTAATCATCTGAACCACGCTTAACCATGTGCCCTCACATTAGACTTTTATGTGAATGTAGTCATCTCCCTACTCGCAGTCTCCTCATTGGAAGAAAGAATTATTCTAACAATGCGAGAATCCATCTAAAAAATTTGACTCCGATCTCTCACATAGATTGGTGGGTTTAATCCAAGTTTTTTTATCCTCTCAAATTTTTGTTTTGTTTATTTGTTTAGGGCGTGGGACCTCAGGAATATACTTTAATCAAGTTGAAAGTGCTTGAGCCATACCCATCCAAATTAAGGTAGGTTGCCAAAGAGTTATTGCTTTATCTTTTTGAAATAATAGATAGATGTGATAGAATCCACAACATTTTTTTTACATAAACATATATTTTTTCTTCTTAGTGGCCTGAAAGGGAAAAATATCTTCTTGGTAGCTGCTACTCTCAGACCTGAGACCATGTTTGGACAGACCAACTGTTGGGTTCGCCCTGATATGAAGTACATTGGGTTTGAGACGGTGAAGGGTGATATATTCATCTGTACCCAAAGAGCTGCCAGGAATATGTCATACCAGGGCTTTACCAAACACAATGGAGTGGTGCCTGTTGTTAAGGAATTAATGGGAGAGGTGAGTTGGGTAGCAGATTTTTTATTTTAGTGCTTAGATTTAGAGGAGAATTTCAGCCATGACACTTGAGGAAAGAACATTGAAAAAAATCTTTTTAATTGAGGTATACGTACAATGCGGTGTGTAAATCCTAAATTTTGTATTTTGGTGCATTTTTATACGTGTGTACACTCAGGCAAGCATCACCCAAATCAAGATATAGAACAGTTCCAGTAATCCAAAAAGTGCTGTCTTGTCCATCTTGCAGTCAATACTTACCCCTCTTCTGCAAAGGTAACCACTGCTCTGATTTAAGTCACCGAAGATTAGTTGCTGTTCTTGAACTTTTCATTCAGAATTATATAATCTGTACTCTTTTGTGTCTGGCTTCTTTTGCTCAAAGTATGTCTTTGAGATTCATACATGTTGTGTGTAGGAGTGTTTTTTTTTTTTCTTTTTGCTGTGGAGTAGTCATTGTGTAGACTGTATCACCATAGCATTTTTGAGTCTTATGTTTCAGTTCGGTAAGTATCTGGTTGAAAAATACAGACAGTCCTTCCTAAGAGATTTAATAGCTGCAGTAGAAGATGATTACCAGCGTTCCTGGTATAGAATTGCAGCCATTTTTTTCCCTGAAGAATCTTGGTTGATGGTAACTAAATCTGGATGATTATGTAGCTTTTATCCTTACAGTTTATTTACTTATCAGTATTTCAGAGCATATTTTACTCCCTTTGGTAAATGCTGATCTTAGGTATCTTAATAAATAACATTTATTTATTCTTTAAAAAGATACTATCTATTTGAGAGAGAGACAGAGAGCATGAGCAAGGAGAGGCAGAGGGAAAAGGAGAAAGAGAATTCCGAGCATACTCTGCTGAGCAGAGCCTGATGCGGGGCTTGATCTCATAACCCTGAGACCATGACCTGAACCAAAACCAAGAGTCAGACGCTTAAGCAACTGAGCCACCCAGGTGCCCCAATAAGTAACATTTTAAAAGAAAAAGATGAGTAGAATACTATCTCAGTTCTTTTGAATTGAGCTTTTATTTCTTGCTTATTTTGTAAACTTACTTTTGGACTAGATTGTTACACATTAGTAGAACTCAAAATTTGAAAGACAAAAAGATACAAAATATGTCCCTAGTCACTCAGTTTCCCCTTCCATAGGCGTTCACTAAAATCACTGTTTTATATATCCTTCCAGAAGTATTTCACATATTTATAAGCAAGTGCCTGTGTATGTATTCTTTCTCCCTCATATTATTATTTATTTACTTTTTTAAAAGATTTTATTTATTCACTTGAGAGAGAAAGAGCACACGTGTATAAGCAGGGGCAGAGGCAGAGGGAGAAAGAAAGAGAATCTCAGGCAGATACCCCGCTGAGTGCAGAGCCTGACTCGGCTCAATCCCACTACCCTGACATCATGATCTCCGCCAAAATCAAGAGTCAGATGCTTAACCAATTGAGCCACCCAGGTGCTCCTCCCTCTTTTTAATATTGCAGTGGCAGTATACTTAATCACATTGTTCTCGGTCTTGCTTTCTTTTTTACTTAATTATGTCTTGGTATGTGCCTTACCAGTGCAGAGCTTCCTGGTATCTTCTGTTTTACAGCCACATAGTATTCCATTGTTTGGCTCTACCACAGCTTATTTAGCCATTCTCTATAAGGGATATTGGAATAGTTTGGCTTTTTCTGTGATAAGCAGTGCTGCCGCATCTCATTAGTTCCTGATGTCGGAGTTGTGTCTGAGACGTTTTTAGGAATTGTGTGAATAACACAAATATTTTCTGTTCCTAACGCAGTTTCTTTCCATGTAAATTTGAGCAGATTCTGGAGTGTGTGATATAAATAAAAAAATAGCTTGCAGCCCTTATTGAGACTGTCATGATATTTAGCCTTCACCCATGTGACTATAAGTAGCTTCTTTATGAGTAAAGTGGATGGGTGGGAACTGTGTGGAATTGAAAAGTGCATTCCTTGGCTCAGCAAGCAGCTGCAAGCGCTTTTGTTCCCATTCTAAGGGTATGGGTTCAGTGTTGTTGAATCTTCGGAATTTTTTTTTTTTTTAAGAGAAACTGGTTATGTCCTTTTTGTTCAGTTTGTCTTCGTAATCATTGTTTTAAATGGATATACAGTATTTTATTTTGTTGGTATCTCATTTTGTTAAATGATTTTCTATTTTTTTTTTTTTAAAGATTTTATTTATTTATTTGAGAGAGAGAGAATGAGAGAGAGCACATGAGAGGGGGGAGGGTCAGAGGGAGAAGCAGACTCCCTGCCGAGCAGGGAGCCCGATGCGGGACTCGATCCCGGGACTCCAGGATCATGACCTGAGCCGAAGTCAGCCGCTCAACCAACTGAGCCACCCAGGCGCCCAATGATTTTCTATTCTTTAAAGTTTTAGCTGTCTCCAGGTTTTGCTCTTGTAGTTAACACAGCATTGGGCAGACTTCTCAAAGAAAAAAAGTTATTTTTTCCTTTGAGGTTAATTTCTAGGATTGGATTGCTGGTTCCAGGTTGTGTGAACATTTTTGTGTCTCTTGCTATGGTTCCTATATTGTTTTCCTCAAGGAGTACACTGTCACAAGCAATATATTAGTGTACTAACTGCCTCACAACCTTACCACATTACATTTGGGTATCATAATTATTTACAACTATTTGTAGTCTAGTACGTATAAAAAATGTATTTTGTTTTACTTCATTTATTTTTAAATACTAGCTTCTCAGGGCTTAAAAATATTAACACTGTTTTAAATTTCAATGGTTAAAATAAGTTTTTTCACCTTTATGCTGATCTTTTTGTCGCACAGGAAATTCTTGGTGCATCACTTTCTGCACCTTTAACATCTAATAAGGTGATCTATGTTCTTCCAATGCTCACCATTAAGGAGGATAAAGGTAAAGAGTTTCTTTCTTTCTTTCTAGAAGTACTTTGGTAATTGCATTCTGGTTGTATTAATTAATTCCACACTTTCTTTTATAAGGCACTGGTGTGGTCACAAGTGTTCCTTCTGATTCCCCCGATGATTTTGCTGCCCTCAGAGATCTGAAGAAAAAGCAAGTGAGTATCTGAGTTTCATGTTCTTATTTCTTCTTAATCATCTAATTAGGTACCACTGAACTATGAAATTAGGCTAAAAAGCTATCATGTATCTTTGAACTATTATCTCTGCCTTCTTTCTTGATGTTTATGTATTTTCCTTTGTTTTGTATTTTAAGTATAATATTTCATAGAATCTTTTTTTAAAAGACTTTCAGAGCAGTTTTAGGTTTACAGTAAAATTGAGAGGAAGGTATAGAGATTTCCCATTTACTCCCTGCCCCCACATGTGCACAGCCTCCTCCATTATCAAAATCCCCACCAGAGGGGTGCATTTGTTACCATGATGAACCTGCATTGACACATCATAATCCACCAAAGTCCGTAGTTTACCTTAGGGTTCACTCTTGGTGGTGTATATTCTTTGGGTTTCGACAGCTGTATAATGACACAGATTCATCATTGTAATATCATAGAGTATTTTCATTGCCCTAAAAATCCCATGTGGTCTTTCTGTCATCTCTCTCCCCTGTGACCCCTGGCAATCACTGATCTTTTTACGGTCTCCACAGTTTTACCTTTTCTGGAATGACATGTAGTTGGAATCATACAGTGTGCAGCTTTCTCAGATTGGCTTCTTTCAACTACTCATATGCATCTAAGGTTTCTCTGTGTCTTTTCATAGCTTGATTGCTCATTTTCTTTCTACCTGGATGTACCATAGTTTATCCATTCACTTTCTGAAGGACCTCTTGGTTGCTAATAAGCACTGGTAATTATGAATAAAGCTGCTGTATACATCCATTTGCAGGTTTTTGTGTAGACATAAGTTTTCAGCTCCTTTGGGTAAATACGAAGTTGTGTGATTGCTGGGTCCTATGGTAAGAATATATTTAGCCACCCAACTGTTCCAAAGTGGCTGTAGTGTTTTGCATTCCCACCAGCAGTGTATAAGAGTTCTTGTTGCTCCACATCCTCACTAGCATCTGGTGTTGTCATTGTACCAGATTTTGTCCATTGTAATGGGTGTGTAGTGATATCTCTTTGTTGTTTTAGTTTGCATTTTCCTGATGACATGATGTGGTCTTTTCATATGCTTATTTGCCAGCTATGTATCTTCTTTTGTTGAGGTGTGTCTGTTAAAGTCTTTGGCTCATTAAAAAATCAGATTTTTTTTTTTAAGATTTTGTTTCTTAGAGAAAGTGCATGAGTGCACGCACACACAAGTGTGTGTGGGGGGAGGGGCAGAGGGTGAGGGAGAAGCAAATTCTCCACTGAGCAGGGAGCCTGATGTGGGGCTCAATCCCAGGACCCTGAGATCATGACCTGAGCCAAAGGCAGACACTTAACCTGAGCCACCTAGGCGACCTGGATTGTTTGTTTTCTTATGATTCGGTTTTGAGAATTCTGTGTATATTTTGGATGATAGTCCTTTATCAGATGTGTCTTTTGCAAATATTTTTTCCTGATCTTTGGCTTGTCTTTTATTTTAATTCCTGATCCTGTCTTTTGTAGAGCAGCTTTTAATTTTAATGATATTCAGCTTATTATTTCTTTCATGGATTGTGTCTTTGATGTTGTATCTAAAAAGGCACCACTGTACCCGTGGTCATTTAAGTTTTCACCTACATTTTCTTCTAGGAATTTTATAGTTTTGTGTTTTACATCTAGGTCTGTGATCCATTTTGAGTTATTTTTTGTGACAATATAAGGTCTGTGTCTAGATTCATTTTTTTTTTTGCATGTGAATGTCCAGTTGTTCCAATAACATTTGTTGAAAAGACTGTCTTTGAATTACTGTATTGCCTTTGCTCCTTTATCAAAGATCAATTGACTATATTTTTGGGGTCTATTTCTGGCCTCTGTGTTGTTCCACTGAACTATTTGTCTCTTCCTTTCTTAGTACCACACTGTGTTGATTACTGTAATTTTATAGGAAGTCTAGAAGCCAGAAGCCAATTTTGTTCTTCAATATTGAGTTGACTATTTTGGGTCTTTTGCCTCTCTGTGTAAACTTTGCAATCAATTTGTTGATATTCATAAAATAACTTGATGGGATTTCAGTTGAGATTACATTAAATCTGTAGGTAAGTTGGGAAGAATTGACATCTTGACAATACTGACTCTTCCAGTCCATGAACATGAAATATCTGTCCATTTATTTAGGTTGTTTTATTTTATTTTATTTTTTTAAAGATTTTATTTATTTGACAGAGAGAGACACACAAGCAGGGGGAGTGGGAGAGGGAGGAGCAGGCTTCCCGCAGAACAGGGAGCCCGATGCGGGGCTCGATCCCAGGACCCTGGGATCATGACCTGAGCTGAAGGCAGATGCTTAATGACTGAGCCACCCAGGCGTCCCTAGGTTTTTTTTTTTTTTTTTTTTAAAGATTTTATTTATTTATTTGACAGAGAGAGAGAGAGACAGCGAGAGAGGGAATAGAAGCAGGGGGAGTGGGAGAGGGAGAAGCAGGCCCCCTGCTGAGCAGGGAGCCTGTTGCAAGGCTCGATCCCAGGACCCTGGGATCATGACCTGAGCCGAAGGCAGATGCTTAATGACTGAGCCATCCAGACACCCCTTATTTAGTTTTCTGATTCTTTTCACAGAGTTTTTTGTTTTTCTGGTATAGATCTTATGTATATATTGTTACTTTTGTACCTAAGTATTTGATTTTGGGGGGTGCTAATATAAATGTTACTTTATTTTTAATTTTGACTTCCATTTGTTCATTCTTAGTACATTGGAATGCAGTTAACTTTTGTATAATTAACTGTGTATCTTGCAACCTTGCTATAATTGTTTATTAGTTCCAGGAGTTTTTTTCCTTGATTCTTTTGGATTTTCTATATAGATGTTCCTTCCATCTGTGAACAAAGACAGCTTTATGTCTCCCTTGCCAATCTGTATACTTTTTATTTTGTATTCTTACTGCTTTAGCAAGGACATTCAGAACGATACTGAAAAGTGGTGAGAGGGGACATCCTTGCCTCATACCTGATCTTAGTGGGAAAGCTTTGAGTTTCTCATCATTAAGTATGATGGTAGTTGTAGATTTTTTGCAGATAGTCTTTATCAAGTTTAGAAGCTCTGCATCTATTTCTGTTTATTAGGAGTTTTTATCATAAATGGGTGTTGGTTTTTGTCAAATGCTTTTCTTGCATCTGTTGATAGGATCTTTTTAAAATCTGTTTTGATGGGTTTCATAAAACTTTAAAAAAAGTTTTCTGATATTCACATTTTCATTGCAACCTAGGATATGAAACTCATTTTCATTGGGGGGGGTGTGTGTGTGTGTGTGAGTATGTGTGTGAATTTTTGCTTTTGGCATACTATTTTTCATCATTTAAGCCATTCACTCTAACTTAAACAGTTGAGTTTTTAAAAGTCATAGGTCCCTTCTTGAGATATTTAGTGAAATTTTATTTATTTTTTATTTTTTTTAAGATTTTATTTATTTATTCATGAGAGACAGAGAGAGAGAGAGAGGCAGAGGGAGAAGCAGACTCCCAAGGAGCAGGGAGCTCGATGCGGGACTTGATCCCAGGACGCTGGGATCATGACTTGAGCCGAAGGCAGATGCTTAACCATCTGAGCCACCCAGACGCCCTTTAGTGAAATTTTAAAAAAATATGGAGAGGAGAACAAAGAATTTAAAAAAGTTTTGGTGTTGGTTCTCTCAATGATTATGCTGGTAAAGTGCTAATCATGAGTGTTAATTTACAAAATTTTTTTGCAGGCCTTACGAGCAAAGTATGGAATTAGAGATGACATGGTCTTGCCATTTGAGCCGGTGAGTACATAGGTGACTCAGAATATCCATACCCATCTCTTTATCAGTGAAAAAAAAGAGCTAGCATTTTCCTTGTAAAAAAATTGAATAATTGGTGAATGTAAAAATGAGAGGGAGTTTGCATAAGAGTTTAATTTGGTATCTGCTGTCAGTTAAGAGTGAGAGAAAGACCAACAATAAGCATTTTCTTAGTGCCCGGCACCTGTAATTCTGGAACAAACGACTTTCTTAGCATCACCAATTTTATAGATGCTTATTTTGCTACTATGGCCGGCCTGTTTCCAAGCTTCTAAAGACAAAATTTTGCCATTTAAGTCATGAATGGTTATGTTTCATATTAATGCCTGGAGAAGAAAAAAATTTTAATCACTAGCAAATAACTTTCATGAAGAATCTAGAAGACTTATCATAAACCAGAAATAAGACCATCCATAAATTTAATTTAAATTGTTTACATCATTTTCCTAGTTTCACTATTTATTATTTAGTTAATTATATGCCAGTGTGGGGTTGTGAGCTAGAGAAGGTGTGTTCTATAGTGAGGGAGGGACAATTTGGGGGTTGGTGCAGAGAATTTGGATAGTTCCTGTGGAGGAGAATAGGAAGACAAATTCACATCTGGATGTTAGTCACTGTGATTGCCTGATGTGTGTTGCTTCTGTAATGATATATAAAATCTGAAATGGCTTCATTGGACAGTAGAGGCGAGAGGATTATGCCCCATGGGGCTGTTTTTATGTTCATTCAGTGTGAATAAGTTCCCAACATTGCTGTTCTTTGCAGGTGCCAATCATTGAAATCCCAGGTTTTGGAAATCTTTCTGCTGTAACCGTTTGTGATGATTTGAAAGTTCAAAGCCAGAATGACCGAGAAAAACTTGCAGAAGCAAAGGAGAAGTTATATCTAAAAGGGTTTTATGATGGTGTAAGTAATAATTTTTTAGTTTTGCTCTAATTTTTTCAGTGATTTAGAAAAAAATAGAAAAATTCAGGATAGTTTCAACTATATACTGATTTGAGAGAGATTAATATGAGACTGTGTTCTTCTGTTTCCAGATTTTTTTTTATTATTTATTTATTTTAAAGATTTTTTTTTTTTAAAGATTTTATTTATTTATTTGACAGAGAGAGAGATAGCGAGAGCAGGAACACAAGCAGGGGGAGTGGGAGAGGGAGAAGCAGGCTTCCTGCCGAGCAGGGAGCCTGATGTGGGACTCGATCCCAGGACCCTGGGATCATGACCTGAGCCGAAGGCAGACGCTTAACGACTGAGCCACCCAGGCGCCCTATTTTAAAGATTTTTATTTAATTGAGAGAGAGAGAGAGAGAGGAGAGACAGAGCACAAGCAGGGGGAGGGGCAGAGGGAGAGGGAGAAGCAGGCTCCCCTCTGAGCAGGGAGCCCAACTTGGGGCTCGATCCCAGGACCCCATGATCATGACCTGAGCCAAAGGCAGACACCTAACGACTGAGCCACCCAGGTACTCTTCCAGATTTCTTTTTTTTTTTTTTTTAAAGATTTTATTTATTTATCCGACAGAGAGATAGACAGAAGAGCACAAGCAGAGGGAGTGGCAGAGGGAGAGGGAGAAGCAGGCTCTGCACTGAGCAGGGAACCCGATGCGGGACTCGATCCTAGGACCCTGAGATCATGACCCGAGCTGAAGGCAGACGCCCAACCATCTGAGCCACCCAGGCGCCCCTAGATTTCTTTTTTTAATCTATTTTTTATCCGATAGCATTTACAGAAATTATATTTTTGTGCCCTCTAGGAATCTCTATGAAATGAGTTTACTGAGAAGATTATTTAAGGTTCATATTATTTTGCAGTAAATTCCATAGATTTATTGCATGGACAATACCTGGTTCCTTCTTTTGCTCTTTTAATTGAGGAGTTCATATTTTAAATTAGCAATTTTATTCAGTTCATTAATTTACTTACTAATGCATACTAAATGTCAGGTGAGCACAAAAACATGTTTTAAACCTCTCTTTTCTCCTTAATTGTGCATATGTTAATGTGGCTTACATTTCCATGGAAAGAAGACTAAGCTAGAGAAAGTAAAAATCCAGCCAAGTTGCTATGACTTGAGGTTGAAATGAAGATTTTTTTAAGGCCATGAATGAGAATTCTTTATTTTTACCTTTACTCTCATTTTTCTAGATAATCAACAATTGGTTATATATCTTTTTTTAAGTGACTTACACATTTTGGGTGATAATAAAAGCCACCACTTATATAGCACTTACATGTTAACTTATTTAAATCTCAAAATAACCTTGTGAAGTAGGCAGTATTCCATTTTATAGGTGAGGAAATAGAAGTACAAAGATATTAAGTAATTTAAGATCAGCCAGATAGGTAGCCAGTGGCAGAACTGGTACTCACACTGGGCAGCTTGGCTCTAGGATTTGCCCCTGCTTGCTTATTTATTTATTTATTTATTTGAGAGAGAGTGAGTACGGGCGTGTGCAAGTGGGGTGGGGGCAGGAGCAGAGGGAGAGGGAGAGAGAGAATCTTAAGCAGGCTCCACACGCAGCACAGAGCCCGAGGCGGGGCTCAGTCTCACAACCATGAGATCAGGACCTGAGCCGAAATCAAGAGTCAGACACTCAACCGACTAAGCCACCCAGGTACCCCTAAGATTTATGCTCTTAACCACTGTACTGTGATGATCAATAAGTATAATTTTATAATGATGAATTAAATAGATAATAAAGCATTTTGGCATGGTAGAGGGTTTGGAGGGTCAAAAAAGAACTTGTGTCTTTTCCATTTAAGATAGAAGCTATTTCAGAGAGAAACAGGAGTCACATAGCTGAAGATCAGAACATCAGCTAGAAGGGATTATGTGGCTTAGATCTGTGACAACAATGGGCAAGCTAATACTTGGCCCTAGAATTAAATTTCCTCACTACATAAAAGGCAGAGTTGGAAAACAGGCCTTCCTGTAAGGGCTAGGTTTATCACATGGCCAAGCAAAGGAAAATGCTCGCTGGCAACAGGCAGAGTTCGAAACAGAAGTCTAAATGGGGCTGAGCGGCATGCACTCAGTTCATTTTCCCAAAGCCTTCAGGAATGAGGTGAGTGAGCATATTGAAATTCTCTCCACATGGAAATCTGAGAAGTGGGAAGTGAGGGTTCCTTCCTAATCATGTTCATGGTAGCTATCCTAGTTATACCAAAAGAAAAACAAATGTGTTGTAAATATTAGTTGTCTAAGCTATGGCAAAATAAAAACTTAAGATTATAAATGTGATAAATTTCACACTAAAAATATCTTGGTTGCAGATGGAAGTAAATTCAGTTAGGAAAAAGTTTGGAGGGAACACAAAGCAAATTTTAATTATTTTGTCTGTTTTTTTCCCCCCACTTCTCATTCTTTTAGGTAATGTTGGTGGATGGATTTAAAGGACAGAAGGTCCAAGATGTAAAGAAGACTATTCAGAAAAAGATGATTGACACTGTATGTGATAGGCTATCCTCTGAAGGCTGGTTTAGGAGAAAACCTTTTAGTATCTTTTTTTTTTAAAGATTTTATTTATTTATTTGACAGAGAGAGACACAGCAAGAGAGGGAACACAAGCAAGGGGAGTGGGAGAGGGAGAAGCAGGCCCCCCGCCGAGCAGGGACCCCGATGTGGGACTTGATCCCAGGACCCTGGGATCATGACCGGAGCCGAAGGCAGACACTAAGCCACCCAGGTGCCCCTAGGAGAAAACCTTTTAGTTAATAGACTTCACTGTTAATTAGTGGTGAGTTCTGTAATAGAACCTGGAGCTGAATTAAAGATAAATAATTTTGTGGCAGAAAATAGGAGACTTATTTAGCAATTCATTTAACTTGAACATCCCACCTGTAATGTTGGTGAGTGTAGTGCTATAAAGTTGGCATGTGCAAAGCACAAACAGAACTTTAATGATGCTTCCTGGCAGCGGCCATTTAAGATACTGGTAGTTACAGTTCTCTTTGTGTAGTGCTTTACTTTTTACTTCATTGTTTTTCTTCCCCCTCTGTCTTCATTTTTGTTGAAACTTTTTTTCTTTTGTGCTGCTTAATTAGTTTTTAAATTAAATTTTGATTTCTGACAGTTGTATATGGCCTTAGTACAGAGAGACAGTGGTCTGTAAAGCTTATTAAAATAAAAAACCAGCAGTTTCCTCTCCATCCTTCCACATTGTCTTAAGTTTCTCTTCCTTGAACAGGCTTACTTTTAACTGTTTCAATTGCTTCTTTTAATATTAACCTCTATCCCTTACAGATCTATAATCTAAATGCTAGTACAATTTCTGAGTTTTGTTTTTCAGTTTTAGGCATTAGCTATTGACTTCCTACTGTAGAAAATCAAGATTTAACTCTTCCTTATAACTGTGTCTTTCTTTCTAACCTCACCATTTGTGTATACTTTTCTACCTCCTGTCTTCCTAGCATAGGTGTATTTTAAATTGTGAGAGCAGTACTACAAAAATGTACATTTTAGAGGCATCACTGATCCACAATGAAGTGTACAATGAGAACTTTTCTTCCCAGCTTTCATTTTCCCCTGGCGTTAGTAATTGTCTTTTTTTTTTTTCTTCCTTTAAAATATATCAATACTCCATCCCCAAACTCTGCCCTGTTTATTTCTTCTCTTAATACTTTCACACATCAATATGCTATTGGTTCCCTCTTGGAGAAAGTTCTCCCAGAGCCTTCTGTCCTATTTTAATCTGTACTAGTTGCTTACTGTCCTGGTGCACAAATGTCATCTGGGATCTTTCTCCACTATTACTAAGAATTTCCTTTGTTTCTCTTGAGTTGGAGCTGTTGTTTCCTTGATCCCATTGCTGCTGCTTTATTATTTACTCTCTCATTTTGGTGAAGCTCTGCTTCTAGTGGCTTTCCTGAAAAAGGGTACCTGGAAGGTAAATTTTAGCAAGCTTCCATGTCTGAAATATCTTTAGTCTGTCTTCATACTTGATAGGTTGGGGACAGAATTCTAGATTGAAAGTAATTTTGCTGTTGAATTTAATGGACATTACCCCTGGTGTTCTGTTTCAGTAATGTTGCTGAGAAGTCCAAAACCATTTTGGTAATAACTGATTTTTTGTGAATGGCCTGTTTTTTCCCTTCCTCTGGAAGCTTCTAGAATCTTCTTTTTCTTCCCAATATTCTGAAATTTCATGATTTACCTTGGTGTAGGTCAATTTTTATTAATTTTTGTGGGTGCTTGGTGGATTTCTTCAGTTTGGAGACTTAATTTGCTTTAATTTTGGGAAAATTTCTTGACTTTGATTGTTTATCTCTTTCTGTTCTTTATTTTCTTTTTCTGAATTCTAATTATTCAGATATTGGTTCTCTTGATTCTGGAAGTCCTTTTCTTTCTGGGAGAGTTCTCAACTTTTTCTCCCTATAAGGTTTTGTTTGTTAACTCTGTGTTTTTTATATCTGCTATTTCTGAGCATGTGGAAAAGTTTTTTTCTTGGTATGGAAAATTCAAATTTATAAAAAGTGGAGAGTAGTATGACGAATTCCTATATACCTGTTATCCACCTTTGAAATTACCAACTCAGGGCCAGTTTAAGAGCTTATTCTTGCTATCTGATTGATCCTTTTTTATGGGATGCTACTCCTGTTTCATGGATGTGAAATCTTAATCTCTTATTAATCTCTGAGAAAGGTTGTTGATATTTAAGAGTAGGTACAAAAAGGTGATCAGGATCTTTTTGCATGTGAGTAGGGCTTCACTGGGGGAGATCTAGAAGGGCTGTTTGGGAAAAAAAAAATAGAAGGGCTGTTTGGGTCTTGGGGAATCCTTTTTTTTTTTTAATTTTTTTTTTTTATTATGTTAGTCACCATACAGTACATCATTAGTTTTTGATGTAGTGTTCCATGATTCATTGTTTGTGTATAACACCCAGTGCTCCATGCAATACGTGCCCTCCTTAATACCCATCACCGGGCTAACCCATCCGCCCACCCCCCCTCCCCTCTAAAATCCTCAGTTTGTTTCTCAGAGTCTATAGTCTCCCATGGTTCTTCTCCCCCTCGATTTCCCCCCCTTCATTTTTCCCTTCCTTCTCCTAATGTCCTCCATGCTATTCCTTATGTTCCACAAATAAGTGAAACCATATGATAATT
>NC_138375.1:106127361-106212097 GCF_054177405.1 Leptonychotes weddellii
CCAACTTGCATTCCCACCAACAGTGTAAGAGAGTTCCCTTGGGGAAGCCTTTATGTTAGCCTTGATATTAGTTAGAGCTTCTTGAATTTGTTAGATTCCTCCCAAAAGAGTCTTCCAGTTTCTGGCTTAAAAGAGCTAAGCTAACTGAGCATTCTGGGAGTTGAAAAGATTGCTAGGGGGAATACCAATCCCCAGTGTGCTGACTTTCCAGTTAATTCATTTATTCCCACTGTGATACCCATAACCTCAACTTAGTTGGTTGAGTTATTCTCTCATCCTCTCCAAAAAAATACACCTTCATTGTTCTGCTGGCATAGGGAGGGGCAGTTGCAAATCTGTATAGTGTGGGATTAGGGTATCTGGGGTTCTAACCTCTTCTTGAAAAACTTCAGTTAGTCCCCTTACTTTCAGCCTCATGTTGCCTCCGCTTCCAGAACTATCTTGTACCACAAATTGTTGAGTTTTTTGGAGGTTCTGTAATGCAAATTGGATGGCTTTTCACCTTCTCTGCTGCTGGTTTAGGATTCAGCTAGCTTTCTTCAGCCTGCTAAATATCCTGTTTTTTAGTTTCGAAAATTTGATTGATATTATTTTTGTCCTATTGTTTTGTCTCTGTAAGTTCATGCTGTCAGAAAAAAGAAAAACCCTCTTTGTTGTCATTTTGTTGAAATTTTGAGAGGCAGTAGAGTTAAATGTCTGTTTTTAATTTACCATCTTTAAACCAAAGTCCTAGCTATTTAACAGTTTGAAGAATTACATTAAAAACACAGAAAAAGGAATCATTTTATGAATAACAATGTTGGATTTATTTTTTAAAAATAGCCTGATAAGTTTGGGACCATAATATGTTAAGAGATGTTTATAGTTGATAAATAATTAAATTCATGGTTAGTTTTCTAGTGGGCTTTTTTTTTTTTTTTTAAGATTTTATTTATTTGACAGAGAGAGACACAGTGAGAGAGGGAGTGGGAGAGGGAGAAGCAGGCTCTCCGCCGAGCAGGGAGCCCGACGCAGGGCTCGATCCCAGGACCCTGGGATCACGACCTGAGCTGAAGACAGATGCTTAACGACTGAGCCACCCAGGCACCCCTAGGGGGCATTTTTCATGACACTATAAATATTTAGCAACAATATTTTCCATGTTTAATTTTTGTGCATCTGTTTTTTTAAAAGCAGTGGTTCCATGCATTTAATTTCATAATTTTTTATGTTTTTATTCTAACAAGGATAAAAGGCTTCCATAGGCAGTCTGACCTTCAGACCACAGAATTAGAAACTATTGAACATCTTTTACATTCTACTGAAAAGGAATAATCTAATATAGGAAAGATGATCTGTTGACAAAGATGCTCACCTTTTCAAAAGCAAATGTTGTATAGAAAGAAAGGCAGATAACTTCTGGGAAGAGGGAAGACATAACAAACATGTGGGGTTTGGGTTATGGGTGGTGTAACATTTTTTTTTTTTAAGATTTTTTTAATTTGTTCATTCGAGACACAGAGATAGAGAGAGAACACGAGCAGAAGGAGAAGCAGAGGGAGGGGGAGAAGCAGGCCCCCCACTAAGCAGGGAGCCCGATGTGGGGCTCCATCCCAGGACCCTGGGATCATGACCTGAGCCGAAGGCAGACACTTAACCATCTGAGCCACCCAGGCGCCCCAACATTTTTTTAAGTTGTTTTTATTATCCCTGAGGAATAGAGATTGACTTAATATCTGGTATATTTTTGCTTTTGTTTAGGGAGATGCATTTATTTACATGGAACCAGAGAAGCAAGTTATGTCCAGATCTTCAGATGAATGTGTCGTGGCCCTGTGTGATCAGTGGTTAGTCTCTCTTACAGAAAGAAATTTCCTTCAGTTACTTTACTTATCCTTTTGACTTTTATTTTTTTTTTTAATCAATCTTTTCACTCCCAAGGTACTTGGATTATGGAGAAGAGAACTGGAAAAAACAGACATCCCAGTGCTTGAAGGGACTGGAAACGTAAGAAGGGAAAAAGTGATGAGGGAAGGGAGAGGAGATGAGAAATGTGGAAGATACTGAATGTGAAGGAAGACACTTTATCTTTTACTCTCTTCAGATTCTGTGAGGAGACCAGGAGGAATTTTGAAGCTACCTTAGGTTGGCTACAAGAGCATGCTTGCTCGAGAACTTACGGTTTAGGTAATGTACACTTCAAATTCTTCTGTTTGAAAGACTTTGCCAGTTACATGGCAAATTAGCACTTTTACCTTTTCTCCCTCTTTTGTATTATTTTTCTGAATTGGAAGTGAGAGGCTTCAGTTAGAGGGTGAAGGGAACTAGGAGGTGATGCCCTACCATCTACCTGGTGGTAGAAGTATGACCCACATAACTTTATGGATTTTTTTTTTAATAGAAAGTTTCTAGTGCTTTAGCCATTTGGATTTTTATTTACCAGTCTATTTTATTAAGTATTCAAGCACATTTAAGACCTTCTTAAAATAAGGAGCTTTGTAAATGCTATATGCTTTGAAAATGTGGATTCTCTAGATGAAGTGTCTCTTGAGTTCCTCATGCATTGATTTTTTTCTTTTTATCTTGCAGGTACTCGTCTGCCCTGGGATGAGCAGTGGCTGATTGAATCACTCTCTGATTCCACTATTTACATGGCATTTTACACAGTTGCACACCTGCTGCAGGGGGGGAACTTGCGTGGACAGACAGAGTCTCCGCTGGGCATCAGGTTGGTAAATAGATGAGGCAAAGGAGTATAGTTTGTTAGCAAGAGATATGATCTTTTGATTTACATGCTGAAAGTTCTTTTTTTTATTATTTAGTTTTCATAAGAATTCATTTAGCAGAATTTTGTTACGATGTTTTCATTTTTTTTGCTGCTACACTGAGAAAAAGTAATAAATAGTCCCTCTCCTGTTGTTACCATTTTTCATTCTTATCTGAGTCTATTGTCATCATTTGTTAGTGTAACTATATTAAGAGAGAGATTCCTACTTCATGATTAGATGAAAATATTAATTCTTTCAAAGAAATTACCTATATATTTTGTTGTTGTTTGTTTTATTTTTAATACAGACCGCAAGAGATGACCAAGGAGGTTTGGGATTATGTTTTCTTCAGGGAGGCTCCATTTCCTAAGACTCAGATCCCAAAGGAAAAATTAGATCAGTTAAAGCAGGAATTTGAGTTCTGGTATCCTGTGGATCTTCGAGTGTCTGGCAAGGATCTTGTTCCAAATCATCTTTCATATTACCTTTATAATCATGTGGCTATGTGGCCAGAACAAAGGTGAGTGCTAAAAAGGCTGTAGAAGGCTGTAGAAGTTACTATGCAGGGTATAGTTAGGTTCGCCAGTTGCCTTCTTTTTCTTCTGTTAAATGTATACTGAAGCAGAAAGCACACCTTCTCCTATCTGTTACATCTAGAAATCCTCATACTTACTTTGGGCTCACCAAAGCACGTCACATTTCATACCTTGACAGCCTTTCAGTACTTTATTTCACCTGTTTTGTGACTCTGACCTCTTAGGTACAGAAATAAAGGTGATTTAAGACAGAGCCTAGAACATTAGAATTGGAAGGAAACATCCCTTTAGAGCTCAGAGCCCCAAGGTTACAGCATTAGTTGGTAACAGTATTCTTTTTTTTTTTTTTTGAGAGAGCATGGAGGGGAGGGGCAGAGGTAGAGGACGTGAAAGAATGTTAAACAGGCTCCACATCCAGCATGGAGCCTGACACAGCGTTCTATCCCACGAGATGCCTAAGATCATGACCTGAGCCAAAACCAAGAGTTGGACACCTAATTGACTGAGCCACCCAGGAGTCCCTGGTAGTGGTATTTTGACTAGAGTCTGAATCTAAGCAGCATTTTTAATCCTGTGTGCTCAAAAGTAATCCTTCTATCATCTTCCCTCTTGACCCAGATATGTCTCTGTGCCTTTCCTTCCAGTCTCTCAAGTAGCCTATAAAATAGACCCCTCCCTCTGTTCAAATTTCATTTCCTATCACCAAAACAATCTCATGTGACTTCCTGTATTTAGAATGAGATTACATTTTCTTTCTCAAGAGTAAAAGGAAGATTTCAAAGTAGAGGAATAAAATAAATCTGATGTGGTTCTTGTTATCTGATCTTTTGTTGTTATTGTTTAAAATGTATTTTCGGAGAAATTGGATATCTCAGAAGTACTTGTTGGTAATATGGTTGAGGCTTCATCCCTTTGCATCAAGTTTTTGACATGTATTAGACTTTACAAATTATAGGTAAGTAATAACATCAGGTACTTGTAAGTCATAATGATCAGTAACACCAGGGGCGCCTGGGTGGCTCAGATGGTTAAGCGTCTGCCTTCGGCTCAGGTCATGATCCCAGGGTCCTGGGATCGAGCCCTGCATCGGGCTCCCTGCTTGGCGGGGAGCCTGCTTCTCCCTCTCCCTCTACTGTTCCCCCTGCTTGTGCTCTCTCACTCTATCAAATAAATAAATAAAATCTTTTAAAAAAAAAAAAAAATGATCAGTAACACCAGGCACTGTTCTAATCACAACAACTCATTTAATTTTCATTACAACTTTTCGAGGAAGGTCTATAATATCCTCGTTTTACAGACAAGGAACCTTACTGAGGCATAGAGAACTCAAATAATTCACCCTGAGTTACCCAGCAATGGCAGAATAAGGATGCAGTCTGGCTCAGGACTCTTGTTCCCAACCACTATCCTCGCATAATCTCATTGCTAGAATGAATGAGTGGTACATACATAGTTCAAAAATTCGAACAGGTCATAAAAGAAAAAAGTAAAAAGGGAACTTTGACCCTTGCCCCCACATCACTCTACTTCCCATAGGTAATCCCTGCCACTGCTTTCTTATGATTTCTTCTAGATGACATGTTTCTGAAAAAACCAGCATCAGATTATTTATTTAAGTAATCTCTACCCCAGGGTGGGCCTCGAACTCACGACCCCAAGAGCAAGAGTCATGCTCTTCTGACTGAGCCAGCCAGGTGCCCCATGCTTTTTTTTTTTTTTTTAAATTATACAAAGATGCCACATTGTAGACACTTTTTTCCCCCATGTAATGTTTCTAAGATCTATTTATATTCACACATCTAGCCCTGCCTGAATGAATTACATAGTATTTCATTGTATGCCTATGTAACCAGTCCTTTACTAATGGACACTTCTTGTTTTCATTTGTTTCCTGTTATGAGCAGCACTCCATACATTTGAACATTTGTCTTAGCAGACTGTTACAAATCTTTCAGCATTTACCTCAACTTTTTAAGCTTAAACTTGAACCTTAAAGTTTTGTTTTGTCTTTAAACATTTACCTATAAAGTGACAAATGGCCTGCTGCTGTGAGAGCAAATGGACATCTCCTCCTCAACTCTGAGAAGGTAAGAAAGTTTAAAATTCTGCAGAAAACTTTTCAGATGTAGGAAGTTGTACTTTTTTTTTTTTTTAAGATTTTATTTATTTATTTGAGAGAGAATGAGAGAGCGAGAGCATGAGATGGCGGAGAGTCAGAGGGAGAAGCAGACTCCCTGATGAGCAGGGAGCCCGATGCGGGACTTGATCCTGGGACTCCAGGATTGTCACCTGAGCTGAAGGCAGTCGCCCAACCAACTGAGCCACCTAGTCTCCCCAGAAGTTGTACTTTTTAAAGAAATGAAGAGTATAAAAATCAGTGTTAATCTTCCATTTAAAATGTTTAAGACTACCAGCATAAATTAGGGAGTGATTGGAGTAAATAGTATTAACTGAGGGGAGGGACTGGGAAAACTTACCTATTTTAACATTTGTATTTAGAATGATAGAAGGTGACACAAATTGTGACTGGAGGAGAGAGAGAGGGAGAGAGATAAGAAATATAAAAATCCTAGCATTGTGACCCTAGAATATCTTTCTCATTAAGTTGAGAAAATAATTTGGTGGGATTTGTTCTATACTGTGGTCAGCCACTGAATTAAAATAATAGAGCTTTGGAATTTGTAGGATTCTTAACTGTTATTTAATGCTTCTTCCCAGGCAGTATACTATATATCTCTCTATACTACTACTGCTTCCGGTATTGTTAAAACTACTAATATATAGGATTTTTCATAGGCTATGTAAGACTTTATCTCATTAATCAATGTTTTCAAACCTCATGACAAAGCCCTTGCTTACCCTGTGATGCTTTTGTGCACATTTGAAAAGGGTACCCTTCCTCACCTAAACTGAAAATTGCTTTGTTATTTATTTCTTAGTGATAATATTTGTAGCAAGTTGATTTTGTTACAATCAGTGAATTTTGCTACAACTGATGGAATATTAATTGGAAAAGAGTATTCTTTGCTATAAATATCTGTCATAATGGAAATAGGTGTAGATTTATTTTATTTTTATTTTTTTTAAAGATTTTATTTATTTATTTGAGAGAGAGAGAATGAGAGAGAGCACATGAGAGGGGGGAGGGTCAGAGGGAGAAGCAGACTCCCTGCCGATCAGGGAGCCCGATACGGGACTCAATCCAGGGACTCCAGGATCATGACCTGAGTCGAAGGCAGTCGCTTAACCAACTGAGCCACCCAGGTGCCCAGAAAATAGGTATAGATTTAAACAAATAGCAGATGGTATGAATTGCAAAATTAAATATCATTTTTAACTGGTGCCCTAATATTGAAAAGGAATAAAAAAGTTCATTTAAAATAATCTCTCTTTTTAAAGATTTTATTTATTTATTTGACAGAGAGAGACACAGCGAGAGAGGGAACACAAGCAGAGGGAGTGGGAGAGGGAGAAGCAGGCTCCCCGCCAAGCAGGGAGCCCGATGCGGGGCTCGATCCCAGGACCCTGGGATCATGACCTGAGCCGAAGGCAGACGCTTAACAACTGAGCCACCCAGGCGCCCGCATTTAAAATAATCTCCATATTGGGGGTGCCTGGGTGGCTCAGTCGGTTAGGCGTCTGCCTTCGGCTCAGATCATGATCCCAGGGTCCTGGGATCGAGCCCCACATCGGGCTCCCTGCTTGGCGGGGAGCCTGCTTCTCCCTCTTTCTCTGCCTGCTGCTCTGCCTGCTTGTGTTCTCTCTCTCTGTCAAATAAATAAAAATCTTTAAAAAAAAAATCTCTATATTAGACTGAAAAACAGCTCTTTGATTAGAAGCATGGGCTCTTTTATAGATTTTTTAGATCAACAAGGACTTTTGGTTATCAAACTCATTTTTTACTTTGTAAGGCAAAGTGGCACTATATATATACATTTTCATGTTTGTATATATGTGTATGTGTGTATATAAATATAAATTGTGTTATAACGTGGCATTTTCTTTGGTCTCAACGTTGTTGTACTATACATTGTACTGATTTTATTAGAACTAGATACTTTATTGCCATGTAGTAGAAGACTGGATTATCACCTCTCTTTGGTATCAGCAAAGTTCTGATAAAGACAACAAATTCTTTTCTTTTTAAAGATTTTATTTATTTGAGAGACAGACCAGGAGAGCAAGTGAGAGAGAGCAAGAGAGCACATGCAGGGGGAGAGGCAGAGGGAGAAGGAGAAGCAGATTCCCTGCTGAGCAGGGAGCCCAATGTGGGATTCGGTCCCAGGTCCCCGGGATCATGACCTGAACTGAAGGCAGACCCTTACCCGACTGAGCCACCCAGGTGCCCCAAAGACAGCAAATCCTTAAATAGTAAAGATTGGGAGGCCGTGCACAGTGCATCCTTAAATGTGGTGTCCTTAGGTAGAGCACAACTTGAAACAACCACTTGTTGTGAAGCCAGCGAAGTTCCCTAAAACCCTAACTCTGATGTCATATGCTAGTCCATTCATTTCTGAATGATTCTCATTGCTCCAAAGCTCTTCTTTATGACCAGCTGTAATGTTCCAGAGATATTGTGGAATCATTATGCATGTCTAAACCGATTTCTAGGGGGCAGTATGGCCTACTGGAAAGAGTAGTGCATTGAGTATCAGACTTGAGACCTGTCCTAGCTCCGTCCCTGCCTAGCTGAGTGACCTAGATAAGTCACTGTATTAACTGGATTTCAGTTTCCACCTCTGTAAAATTAGTGCAAGATATCTTTTGCTTTCCCCCTCTAATTTTTTTTTTTTGTCTTTATTTGATTGTGGCTAACTTACTTACTTTGATTTGGCTGATTTGGTTTATTTTATTTATATATATTCTTAATAATGCCTGATCATTGACTTTCTGTTTCAGATGTCGAAGTCCACAGGCAACTTCCTCACCTTGACCCAAGCGATTGACAAATTTTCAGCCGATGGTGAGTATTATTGCTATTATATAGGGTCTGATTCTTTTCAGATTATAGAAGGCAAGTTAAAATTATTGTTTCAGTTTTACTGCTTTTTTCTTTGCTTTTTCCAGTACTTGAAAATACATTTTCTTTTGTGTATAAACAATGTAAGAATTGCTGATGTGATCTGTTTAGGAACAAATTCAAGCTAAGATTATTAGAGTCTTTTTTAAAAAGAAACTCATTGTAATTGCTACCTGGCTTGTTTCTAATTTCTTACTACTTGTAAGATTAAAGAGTTGGTTTGTAGAGATGTTGACTATGAAGGTTTTCCAATTTCCTTCATACTTGATATAAATATAGGTGACTTGAACCTGGGATTATTCGTTTTTTTCAAGAAATATTTTCTCCTTGGCCTCAGTACTGATTTCATCATTACTTTGTCCAGGGAAGAAATGCACTGTCTGATCTGAAGGAACCATTCATTGCTTTGGTCCTCATGGCATGTCTTTCCACGGATCTTGGCTTAGCACAGTTTGAGGCCATGCTGAAGGGATTGGGAAAGAACTAACCTAACTAACTTTGAGAAACAGTGTTTTGACTGGACGCTGTAAGCCAAAAAGAACTACACACAAATACTGTAATTAGTAAAACTATTTCTTACATGAGGTGTAGGTTAGCAATTCTGAAACTAATTTTATGTGTGGACTGGGATTGAACAAATAAATTTATTGTGGATGAAAGCTCACTATTAAAAAAGATACAGATAATAAAGGGGGAATGCTAGAATGTACCCTGTGTTGTTGGTTTGGAATTGGCAATTTCCAATGGTTTTAATTTTATATACAGACAGAATGACATAAAAATAACGTAGATGTAGGGGTGCCTGGGTGGCTCAGATGGTTAAGCGTCTGCCTTTGGCTCAGGTCATGATCCCAGGGTCGGGGGTTCAAGCCCCGCATCGGGCTCCCTGCTTGGCGGGGAGCCTGCTTCTCCCTCTCCCTCTACTTTTCCCCCTGCTTGTGCTCTCTTGCTCTCTCTGTCAGATAAATAAATAAAATCTAAAAAATAAAATAAAGACTGAGAGTAATAAAAAGAGATATTATGTAACAATAATTAGTTACAAGGTGTAATGAGAAATAACAAGAAATACTGTGGCGGGGGCCAGCATAGGGGGCGGGGGGACCGAAAAGAATAACGCTCACTGAAAGGAGCAAGAAGAAATGCTGCAGACTTTTCAGTTTTTCTATTAAATGACTATTGTGTTGGTGATAATAACAATCCTGACATGGCTCAGAGGATTAAAAAAAAAAAGGTAAAAAAAAAAACCAAAGGTAGCCGTATATGGTAGGTTAGTATATGTGCATACATTTCCCTAGCCGTATCTGCTGAGAGGGCTTATGAGCAGTGACACGCTAGTAGCAGGGACACACCTGGCATTTAGATCTTGGTTTCTAAATACCATTCTCCAATAAATGGAACTCGGGTGCCTGGGAGAAGTGATTGATTGGTGGGCTGGAGTAGGAAAAATACAAGATAAGCATGAAGCATCTTAGGGTGCCAGAGAATGAGGAAATGTTTCAGTAAGGATGAGGACATTTGCAAGGACACAGATTTATTTAAGACAGAAGATTGTGGCAGAGTAGGAGGAGGACCCTAGGCTTGCCTCGTCCCATGCATACAAGTAGATAATTACCAAATCATCCTAAATACCCCAGAAATCTGTCTGAAGACTAGCAGAACAAACTCCACAACTAAAGACAGAGGAGAGGGTATACTGAAGAAGGTAGGAAGTGCAGAGATGTGGTTTGGGAGAGAAACAGGTCATGGCCACTGACAGGGGGTGGGGAGGTAGGTAGGCACAGTTGCAGAGAAGGGCAAGAGACAAACTAGTACACAGGGGAGTGCACAGGGAAAACAAATCCCCATAGCAATTGGCTTGGAAAGTGAGAGGGCCAAAATTTCATGAGTTCTTGAAACCAATGGAGCTTAAAGCCTGAAGTTTTAAAGGTCACTGTGTTTGGCTCTGGGAGAGCTCAGAGCACATTGGGGCTGCTCTTGGAGAGAAGGCTAGCAAACATGGTGTAGACATAGAGAATGGAAAGTGATCTGAAGAGTGCCTGGGGCACACAGTGGGGCGGTTAGTTGCATGTCACAGAGAGGCAGTGTTCACAGAGAAACCCTTCCAGGAGCAAAGGAATTGGCAGGTGCCGATTCCCTTCCCCACCCCTTAGCATATGCATAGGGCCACCTGCAGGAAGCAGCACAGTGCTGACACTTGCCACCTAACTTGCTTACACCAAGCCCCACCCCTCCATGCTCTGGTAAAACTACCACTCCCAGTCATGCTTGCCTCAGTCAAGCCAGCCTGGCAGGCTCCCTTCCCCAAAAGACCAGCTCAAACCCCTGCCCACACTGTGTTTCTCACCCTAAGAGTTTGATGTGTCCTTGGTTCTGGCAGCGACAGATCTCATTTCACAAGCAGATCAGAGCACACCTATTTAAAATGCCACCACTTTCAGGCCAGGGACCAAACACTGCCCACAACAAGCAAAGAGAGCCTTTGCAGACCACTGGCCTGAAGGATAAAGTGGCCAGGACAAAACGGCGCATGCAGCACATTGGAGACACTCCTAGGAGCACCAGGCCCTGGGGAACAGGGGCTACTATACAGTAGGGCACTACAGAACATCTTCTTCATAAGGCCATCACCCTCAAGAACAGGAGATATAGCTGACTTTCCTAACACACAGAAATAGGCACAGAGATTTAGACAAAATGAGAAGACAGAGAAATTTGTTCCAAATGAAAGAATAGGACAAAGCCATGGCTGGAGATCTAAGTGAAACAGATATAAGTCACATGCCTGATAGAGAATTTGAAGCAGTGATCATAAGGATACTCACTGGACTTGAGAAAAGAGTGGAGGACATCCCTGAGACCGTTAACACAGAGATAAGCAATACCATAACAGAGGAAAAGGCTCAATAGACAAAATGAGAAAGATGCTTGATGGAATGAACAGCAGGCTAGAAGAAGCAGAAGAATGAATTAATGACCTAGAAAACAGAGTAATGGAAAGTAATCAAACTGAACAAAAGAGGAGAAAAGAATTATGCAAAAAGAGAATAGACTTAGGAAACTCAGTGGCTCCATCAAACGTAATAACGTTTGTATTTTTAAATAATCTCGACGCCCAACATGGGGCTCGAACTCACAACCCTGAGATCAAGAGTTGCATGCTCCACCAACAGAGCCAGGCAGGTGCTCTTACAAGAGACTCATTTTAGACCTAAAGACACCTGCAGATTGAAAGTGAGGGGATGGAGAAACATATGTCATGCAAATGGATGTCAAAGGAAAGCCAGAGTAGCAATTCTTATATGGACAAAATAGATTTTAAAACAAAGACTATAACAAGAGTTAAAGAAGGATACCATATAATAATAAAGGGGACAGTCCAACAAGAAAATGTGAGAATTGTAAATATGTACCCAAATACATAAAAAGCTAGTAACAAACATAAAGGAACTAATTGATAATAATGCTATAATAGTAGGGGACTTTCACACCCACTTACATCAATGGACAGATCATCTAAACAGAAAATCAACAAGGAAACAATGGCTTTGAATGACACACTGGAATGGATGGATTTAACAGATATATTCAGAACATTCTGTTCTAAAGCAGCACAATACACATTCTTTTCAAGTACACATGGAACATTCTCCAGAATAGATCACATATTAGGCCACAAAAAAAGCCTCAACAAATTTAAAAAGATCGAAGTCATACCATGCATCTTTTCTGACCACAATGCTATGAAAGTCAGAAGTCAAAGCTAGAAGTCAATTACAAGAAAAAAACCTGGGGCGCCTGGGTGGCTCAGTTGGTTAAGCGACTGCCTTCGGCTCAGGTCATGATCCTGGAGTCCCGGGATCGAGTCCCACATTGGGCTCCCTGCTCAGCGCGGGGTCTGCTTCTCCCTCTGACCCTCTTCCCTCTTGTGCTCTCTGTCTCTCATTCTCTCTCTCTCTCAAATAAATAAATAAAATCTTTAAAAAAAAAAAAAAAGCAAGAATAAAACCTGGAAAGACCACAGATACATGGAGGTTAAATAACATGCTACTAAACAATGAGTGTGTCAACTAGGAAATAAAAGAAGAAATAAAAAAGTACATGGAAACAAATGAAAATGAAAACAACGGTTCAAAACCTTTGGGACAAAGCAAAAGCAGTTCTAAGAGGAAAATTTATAGCAGTATAGGCCTACCTCAAGAAGCAAGAAAAATCTCACATAAACAACTTGACCTTATAGTCAAGAGCCAGAAAAAGAACAACAAACTAACCTTAAAACCAGCAAAAGGAAGGAAATAATAAAGATTAGAGTAGAAATAAATGATAGAGAAACTAAAAAAACAATAGAACAGATCAGTGAAACCAGGAGCTAGTTATTTGAAAAAAATCAATAAAATTGATAAACCTATAGTCAGACTCATCAAGAAAAAAAGAGAAAAGGCCCAAATAAATAAAATCGCAAATGAGAGAGGAGAAATAACAACAAACACCACAAAAAATTAGAATATTATGAAAAACTCTATGCCAACAAATACAACCTAAAAGAAATGGATAAATTCCTACAAACGTATAACCTCCCAAAACTGAAACAGGAAGAAATAGAAAATTTGAATAGATTGATTACCAGTCAAGAAATTGAATCCGTAATAAAAAAACTCCCAACAAACATAAGTCCAGGACCAGATGTCTTCATGGGTGAATTCTACCAAATATTGATTGATTGATTGATTGATTTTATTTGTAAGTGATCTCTATACCGAATGTGGAGCTCAAACTCACAATCCTGAGATCAAGAGGCGCATGCTCCACCGACTGAGCCAGCCAGGCACCCCTCCCACCAAACATTTAAAGAAGAGTTAATACCTATTCTTCTTATACTATTTTTTTTAAAAAGATTTTATTTATTTATTTGACAGAGAGAGAGACAGTGAGAGAGGGAACACAAGCAGGGGGAGTGGGAGAGGGAGAAGCAGGCTTCCTGCTGAGCAAGAAGCCCGATGTGGGGCTCGATTCCAGGACCTTGGGATTATGACGTGAGCTGAAGGCAGCCACTTAACTGAGCCACCCAGGTGCCCCTCTTCCCATACTATTCTGAAAAATAGAAAAGGCAGAAGATCTTCCAAATTTATTCTATAAGGCCAACATTAGCCTGATACCAAAACCAGATAAAGACACCACAAAAAGAACAAGAAAGGCCAGTATCTCTGATAAATAGAGATGCAGAAATCCTCAACAAAATATTAGCAAACTGACTCCAACAATATATTAAAAAAAAAAAAAACATTCACCATGATCAAGTGGGATTTATTCCTGGGTTGCACGGGTGGTTCAGTATTCACAAATCAATCAACATGATACATCATATCAGTAAGAGAAAGGATAACCATATGATTGTTTCAGTAGATGCAGAAAAAGCATCTGACAAAGTACAACATCCATTCATGATAAAAACCTTAAACAAAGTAGGTTTAGAGGGAACATACCTCAACATAATAAAGGCCTTAAATGAAAAATCCACAGCTAACATCATCCTTAATGGTGAAAAGCCGAGAGCCTTTCCCCATAAGGTCAGAATCAATACAAGGATGTCCACTCTCACCACTTTTATTCAATGTAGTACTGGAAGTCCTATCCACAGCAGTCAGACAACTTGCAGATGATATGGTACTGTATATAGACAACCTGAAAGACTCCACCAAAAAACTGCTAGAACTGATACACGAATTAAGTAGTCTCAGAATACAAAATATATCTACAGAAGTCTGTTGTGTTTCTATATACCAGTAATGAACCAGCAGGAAGAGAAGTTAAGAAAACAATCTCATTTACAATTGCACCCAAAATAATAAGAAACCTAGGAATAAACCTAACCAAAGAGGTGGAAGACCTGTACTCTGAAAACTATAAAACACTGATGAAGGAAATTGAAGATCTCAGAAGGAAATGGAAAGATATTCCATGCTCATGGATTGGAAGAACAAATTTTTTTTTTTAATTTTATTTATTTATTTGACAGAGACACAGCGAGAGAGGGAACACAAGCAGGGGGAGTGGAAGAGGGAGAAGCAGGCTTCCTGCAGAGTAGGAAGCCCGATGCGGGGCTTGATCCCAGGACCCTGGGATCATGACCTGAGCCGAAGGCAGATGCTTAACGACTGAGCCATGGAAGAACAAATATTTTTAGAATATCTCTGCTACCCAAAGAAATGGCTAAAATCAACAACGCAAGGAACAACAGGTGTTGGTGAGGATGTGGAGAAAAAGGAAGGCTTGTGCCCTGTTGGTGGGAATGGAAAGTGGTGCAGCCACTGTGGAAAATACTATGGAGGTTCCTCAACAAGTTAAAAATTGAACTACCTTATGATCCAGTAATTGCATTACTGGGCTTTTACCCAAAAAACACAAAAACACTAAATTCAAAGAGATACATGCACCCCTATGTTTATAGCAGCATTGTTTATAATAGTCAAGATATGGTAACAGTCCAAGTGTCCATCGATTGATGAATAGATAAAGAAGATGTGGTATGTATACACACACACACACACACTCATGCACACTGGAATATTATTCAGCCATAAAAAGAATGAAATCTTGCCATTTGCAACCACATGGATGGAGCTAGAGAGTATAATATGAAGTGAAGTAAGTCGGAGAAAGACAAATACCATATGATTTCATTCATGTGGAATTTAAAAAACAAAACATGAATATATGGTGGGGAGGAGGTGATGGAAAAAGGGAGAGAGAGAGGGAAAGAAGCCATAAGAGACTTTTTTTTTTTTTTAAGATTTTATTTATTTATTTGACAGCGAGAGAGAGAACACAAGCAGGGGGAGCAGCAGAGGGAGAGGGAGAAGCAGGCTTCCCGCTGAGCAGAGAGCCTGATGCGGGGCTTGATCCCAGGACTCTGGGATCATGACCTGAGCAGAAGGCAGACGCTTAACGACTGAGCCACCCAGGCGCCCCAAATATTTTATTTATTTATTTGTTAGAGCACGAGCAGGGGGAGGGGCAGAGGAAGAAGCAGACTCCCCACTGAGCAAAGAGCCTGATGTGGGACTCAGTCCCAGGACCCTGAGATCATGACCTGAGCTGAAGGCAGATGCTTAACTGACTGAGCCACTCAGGTGTCCCCATAAGAGACTCTTAACGATAGAGAACAAACTGATGGTTACCAGCGGGGAGGGGGGTGGGGAGATGGGCAAAATACGATGATGTGGATTAAGGAATATGCTTATTGTGATGAGCACTGGGTGATTAAAGTGAAAAAAAAAAAAGGTACGGGAGCCAACTGGAAGGAGCTCTCAATTATCCAAGCTAGAACAATTTAAGAAATAAATTGATAGTGTTGGATTGTAACCCAGTGAATAGGTTGAATATTTGTGAGTCCATATGGATCTAAATAATAGTTGAATAAATGAGTAAGTGGGGGAGTAGGGGCAGCTCTTCCTTTCCGAAGAGTTCATATTAATAAATGTATAAAGACTGAGTGAAATACAAAATCACCATTAGGCAAAAATTACAGTAATAATTATTATAGGCAAGATCTGCCAATGGTTGCCAAAATCAATGGGTGTACGTTTCTGGAAGAAACAAGATGTTTGTATATTCTCAGAGTATTTCTGCCAAGATATTTTTTTAATCACAAAAAGAAAAACAGTTTATAGTCGAGAAAACTTGACAGACACTACCTCAGTGATGAAAGCTTGCAACACCAGTAATTAAGTCGCATCAATATCATGTACCTCCCTGGTAGTGATGCCCTGAGAAGACATACAGCATCACTTTTGGGATATTCTTGCCAGAGGTTCATAAGCTCAGTCTAATCATGAGGAAAATCAGACAAACCAAGTTTGGAGAAATTCTATTAAATAACTGACTAGTACTCATCAAAAATGTCAAGGTCATGAAAGACAAAGACTGAGGAACTGTCACAGATTTGAGGAGACCAAGAAGATAAAATGATTAAATGCAATGTAGTTTTCTGGATTGGCTCCTGCAACAGAAATAGGATATTAGAAAAACCGGTGAAATTTGAATAAGGTCTATAGTTGTACTAATGTTAGCTTCTGGTTTTGAAACCATGGTTATGTAAGTTGTTAACATTAGGGAAGCCCATTAAATGGTTTATGTCTATTCTCTTGCTGTCTTTGCACCTTTTCTTTGAGCATAAAATTATTTCAAATAAAAAATGTTTTGAGCTTCTTGTATATTGGAAAGCATATTTAATGCATCCATAACTTAATGTTACATGTTCTCATCTCCCCCCTTTTAGGCACAAATGGTAAACAATACATACTCTTCTGAACTTTTCCTTTTTCACTTACCACTTCATATTTGAGATCACTCCATATTGATACATAAAGAGTTTTCCACACTTTTGCAGCAATACAGTGTTCCATTGGAAGGATGTCTTGTAATTTAATCAGGGTCTTTTTAATGTTTTTTTCAATATTTTAGAATGGAAGATTTTGGTTGAAAAGTAAAATTTTGTTAGAAAACTTAGGAGCATCTGCTTTTAGAAAGAAGAAATTAAATGTATTTTTGTATATGTAAGGCACCAGTGTGTTCTCTCATGCATTAAAATATAATATTTTGCTGCCTCCAAATGAGGCTGAGATGTTGATAGGGGTCTGTATTTCCAGTTTATCATTTTCTTCCTCTCCTTCATTCAAGACCACTTTACCTCATTAACTCAACCAATGTGCCTGGGAAGAAATATGTATTGATGCTAAATGTATGCAAATCAATACAGGTGATTCACATATTTGAACAACATTGTGGATCCTACTTTTGGTGGCTCTTATTTTTGTTGTTGATCCATGGCGGTCGTTTAAAGCATCTGCTATTTCTTAATTTCGATGTAGGTTTTGCAGTATACCCAACTGCAAAGTATACCCATCGTTGATAGTCATTAACCACATTTCTTCTTCCTCTTCTTCTTCTTCTTCATTGTCGTCCTCCTCCTCCAGGAATGCGTTTGGCTCTGGCTGATGCCGGTGACACCGTTGAAGATGCTAACTTTGTGGAAGCCATGGCCGATGCAGGCATTCTCCGTCTGTACACCTGGTTGGAGTGGGTGAAAGAAATGGTGGCCAACTGGGACAGTCTGAGAAGTGGGCCTGCCAGCACCTTCAATGATAGAGTTTTTGCCAGGTAATCTGTCGACTCCAGCCCGTGGTACTTTAGAGTTGCCTAGTCCTCCTGCACTTTTAAGTTTTTTTTTTCCCTCCTAAAATAAATTAGATGTTAATAATAGCTACTATTCATTGCAAGCTTACTTGTTCTAGGTACTCTGCTAAGTGCTTTGCATCCATTATCTGATTTTAGCTTCACAGCTTATATGATAAAGATATTATTTGCTCTATTTTATAGTTAAAGAAATTGAAGCTTAGAAAAATTAAGTATTTTATTAAATGCTTCAAAGCTAGTGATTTCAGTTGGGGGTTATGAATTTGCTTCTTTCTCATAACCATTTTACCATGCTGTCTTGCATTAGAGAAGGGCAGCATGGTTAAATGAAAAGTAGATTCTAAGAAAAAGAGAAATGTCAATTTTTTTCTTTTAAAAAACATTTATCATCATCTTTGTATCAGGAGCCATCTTAAGAACTGATTCCCATTACAAAGGTGAATGGGACTTGATCCTTCACTCTAGTTTAGCAGGAGAAGAAAACACTTATCAAACCCATTACAAGTATAGTTATCGGGATAGAGGGAATTTACAGGAGATGGCATGTGCATTCTGGGTTTCTTGAAAAATAAATGGATTTTTACAGGGAGAGGAGAAAGCCATGGAAAGAGTGATATTTATTTGAGGTACAGTATATGGAGGGTAGAGTAGGAGATCAGACACATTGGGGCCAGATTAGGCTAAATTATGAAAGGCCTTTGGTAGCATGAGAAAATTTTTTTTAATATCCAATGTCACTTGTTTAAAATGCAGCAAGTAAACCTGACCACCTTTGTTAAGCTAGCATTTTGGGCTTCCTAATAAAGTTTCCATCCAGAAACTTTTAGACAAGGACATCGTTAACTGTGTTACAGTTAAGTGGTTTTGTGGTTGAGTGGTCTTAAATGTTTCAGGCGTTGTTCCTGTTTTACTGTTCACTAGTATATGGGGCAGTTTTTTATATCTTTGTGTACTTGCATTTAAACTCAGTTATCTTTTTTTCCCTATTCTATAGTGAGATGAATGCAGGAATTATAAAAACAGATCAAAATTATGAAAAGATGATGTTTAAAGAAGCTTTGAAAACAGGGTTTTTTGAGTTTCAGGTAGGCTATTCTTTTAGTAGTTATAAAATATGTTAGTGTGGATATGATGTATTTCACCCTTTTTCCTTCCTGCTATAATCTAAAGTGGAGACTGAAAATATTGCCAAGCAATTTTTAAATTCTTCAGTGGATTGTGGTTTTAAATAATTTTCTTTGATCCTCTACTGTGTTTATTTAAGTATTTCTGTTTCTAATTGAGCTATGAGTTAATAAAGAGGTTAAATCTACAAATCAGCCACATTTTCCAGGAGAACATTTTTATTTTTTATTTTTCAAAGATTTTATCCATTCATTTGACAGAGAGAGAGCACAAGCAGGGGGAGCAGCAGGCAGAGGGGGAGGGAGAAGCAGGCTCCCCGCCTGAGCAGGGAGCCAGACATGGGGCTCGATTCAAGGATCCCTGGATCATGATGACCTGAGCTGAAGGTAGACACTTAACGGACTGAGCCACCAGGTGCCCCTGGGAGAACATTTTTAAATTGGTAAAACAACGGCAAAATTGTAACTAATTGCCTTTAGTTTGAAATCAAGCATTTTCTGATGTTTTCCACAAGGTGTCAGTGTTTCCTTAAGTTTGGCAGTTCAAGGGCTTAAAAATGTAGGTTTCCTCAATCAGTTTTGTAAAATATCACATTGGGATTTATGTAACTTGGTTTTCATAGATGTGGTTAAATAAGGATAAGTGCTGAACATAGCAATGTGTCCTATTTATAGCCTTTTTGATAATATCTTTCTTATAGGCTGTTCAGAGTATCATCAGCCCTTAATACACATGCAACTTCTATGTCTGTTACAAAATGTCTTTTTAAAAAATTTTTCTTGAGAATCATTAATACAAAACCATAATATCCTTTGACAAGGATTGATGAACATTTAATTGCAAGTTGTTAAAAATGTAAAACCAGGGCACTTGGCTGGCTCAGTCGGTAGAGCTTTTGACACTTGATCTCGAGGTTGTGGGTTCGAGCCCCACATTGGGTGTAGAGATCACTTAAAAAAAATGAAGTAAAACCTTTATGAGAATTCATTATGGAATTTTTGAAAGACTAAAAGCTTAAAAATGCATTAAAATAGAGGCACTGGATTTTTTTTCTTTTAATTTTATTTTAAAGAAGTATGGGGAGAAAAATGGCAAATAATTTCACATCTTACAGGCTGCGAAAGATAAATACCGTGAATTGGCCATAGAAGGGATGCACAGAGACCTTGTGTTCCGCTTTATTGAAGTTCAGACACTTCTCTTGGCTCCGTTCTGTCCACATTTGTGTGAGCACATCTGGACACTGCTGGGAAAGGTACCTGTATGTGGTTAAGATGTTGTGGGCTGTTTTGATTTGGCCTTATTAAATAAATACAGTAATAATGTTACTTAAGAAGAAAAGACTGAAAAAAATATTTCAGGAATAATGTTGGATTCATCATCTTGTAATTATTACAACAGGTTAAACTGAAGCTACCTCCTCTTTAGACAGATACATCGTGTGTGTGCCTTTATTTATATACACACAGTGGATGTATTTTAAAAACATGTGACTGCATTTTGTTTAGTTCATAATTCTTGTTAGGAAATGTTAAAGTACATTTGAATATATTTAAAAAATACGTTTAATTTGAATACATGTATAACTAATACTGTTTTTCCAACTGTTAAAAAGGTGAAAATATTGAGAATGATATAAACGACTGTTATGAGCAGCTTATAAACAAAGATGGAAGTGTATATTTGCATAAATATTTTTATTTTATATAAAATTTCTGGCATATGTAGGGCTGCATATTCAGGGATATTGTATTAGTCTCCTTACTGTGAGGATAAATGCAATTATTTCTCCTAGGCTTGTAGATAAACAGATTGGCTGGTTTAATGATTTCTTTTCATCTTTATTAGTCAGGCTCTTTTGTATTTTTTAATGCATGAACAGTGTAAAAGTGTGCTCGTGATGCATATACCAAATAGCTATACTTTTAATACTGTATGTATTAATAGGATAAAAACTGAGAGTGTATAAATTTATGTAATAATGATTAAATTTAGGCAAATTAGCATTACATAATTTTCTTTGAAAGTGAGCATATGTGTGTGGGTATTAATGCACTTGTACAAATGGATGCTCATTAAGAATGTAGAGTCAGACTTCACAGCTTGAATTCTAGGGAACATTAGATCAGGGGCTGTGGAAGTGTGTTATGGGTAGTCAGGTTTGAACTCCGAGCGCGCAATTACAGATGGTAGTCTTGGTATGGAACTGTAATCAAGAACCATAAAACAGGGTGGGAGGATGGGTTAGCCTGGTGGTGAGTATTGAGGAGGGCACATTCTGCATGGAGCACTGGGTGTTATGCACAAACAGTGAATCATGGAACACTTCATCTAAAACTAATGATGTCATGTATGGGGATTAACATAAGAAGAAAAAAAAAAAAAGAACCATAAAATAGTTGTGTGGCTTTAATCCCACTGAACTTTTTTTTTTTTCTCCTTAAAGCCTGACTCCATTATGAGTGCTTCATGGCCTCTGGCAGGTCCCGTGGATGAAGCCTTGATACGTTCCTCACAGTATCTCATGGAAGTAGCACATGACCTTAGATTGCGACTCAAGAACTATATGATGCCAGCTAAGGGGAAGGTGAAGGCATTTTTTTTTTTTTTAAAGGTTGTTGTTTTAAAGTGATTAGTCAGGTAACATTTACTAGTAATGAAAATTAAGACCACTATCATTCAAATGTGTCTGGCTCTCTTTACTGCTAATGCCGTTTTGGAGGATGTGTATGCTTCTTAATGTTAAAGTCAATAGTGGTATATACCGAGAGAGGGATCTTTCATTTTTGGTGTATACAAGAGTGATCAAATGTTTTTTCCCTTTCTTTTGCCCTGTAGAAGACTGACAAGCAGCCACCTCAGAAACCTTCACATTGCACCATCTATGTGGCGAAGAACTATCCTTCTTGGCAACATACCACCCTTTCAGTGCTGCGTGATCACTTCGAGGTGATGCTCTCAGCAGACGTTCCCCCAGCGTTGTTGTGTCCTGCCTGTGCTGTTGTTGTTTTAGGATGTTGGCAGTGTCTGAGAGAAGGAAGACAGGCAACTTCGTGTAGTTACCCTTAGGCATGGAGTGTTTTTTGTTAGCCGGGCTGGCTCTTAAGTGGTTGCTGAGGGAAAAGTTGCCGTCTTTTTTATCATTTCTGAAACTTTCATACAAAAATATAGTGGATCTAGTCATATGTAATTAAAAGGTGTGGAACTTTCTCATATGTGGTTAAAATTATGAAGCAAAAGGACTGAGTTTGCCATTTGGGTTTGTTCTGACTTGAACACTGGGATTCATGAAGCCTTCACCTCATTATGTTTCAAAAAATTTGAAGGTTGGCTTTTGAGTGATTTAAAACAAAATGGTCAATTTAACAATTACCTATAGAAATAGAGAGCTGAATGTTTTTGGCTCTGTCAGGTAAATAGCTGTTAAATATGATTGTTGTGTTTAAAGGAAACTCAATATTTAAGCATAGTTCTAAGTTTTCCTGAAGAAAAAAATCCATCTACCTTTTTTCTTTCACATTCAAAATATGGAAACAAAGTATATGTTGTGGAATTTTTGCTCATGTTATTAAGAAGAGGTATCCATAGACACAAATTGTTAAGGTGCACTGAAAGAAGAGGAGAGAGAGAAAATACAGTGATGGGCAAAACATAAAGTGGTAACTGAAGGAAAATCCTTAGCTTTGATTTTTGAGAACTTTATTGAGATTTTGTTTCAGAAATTTTCATAATTAAAAAATACTCAGAAAAACTTTTACATTTGGAAATTTGATGGAAAGAGAAGAGTGTTTTTGTATTCCTCGTGAGCTTATTTTTATGGAAAGCTACTTCATTTGATTGTGTATAATCGAAATAGAATTTAGGGGCACCGGGGTGCTCAGCTGGTTAAGTGTCTGCCTTCGACTCAGGTCATGATCCCAGGGTCCTGGGATCAAGCCCCGCATCAGGCTTCTTGCTCAGTGGGAGCCTGCTTCTCCCTCACTCTTCCTCTGCAGCTCCCCCTTCTCATGCTCTTTCTCTCTCTCAAATAAATAAATAAATGAAATCTTAAAAAAAAAAAGAAAATAGAATTTAGTCTTTAGAATTGCTTGCAGATTTTGACGTATGGCAAGTAAAAAAGTAAAAGCCACTTTGGTAGGTAGAAAAATGATATCATGCGTTAGTGGGTTACATATTCATAACAGCATTTTCAAGGAAGTGGTCAGAACTAAATATAGAATGTAATGTCCCAGATATATAAAAATGCATCTTTTATTAAAAACTGCTATTCTTTTAGAAGTTACAGTTTTATTTAGTAATTATTGACTAGATATATGGTTTCAGAGCAACATCATTTTCTGGCATTATTTGGAATGATCAGCTTTCTTTTAAATTTTTGTTTGTTTTCATCCAAAAGAACTGGAAGAATGTTAGCTTATGATCAAGGAAGATATTCTTATGTTGTATGTGGCACCTTTTTGGTGGTATAAGGAAAAGCAGTGTTTCCTACCCTCTTTTCTCTTTCATATGTATTTCAAAGCAGCACATTGACAAGTGGAGGAAATATTTTCCCCCTGTACTTTAGTAAAGGTTAGGATTAAAAGTAAACGTATTATTGGAAGTCTTAACTATACAACACTTTTCATTTAGATTCATTCCCAACCTTTGGCTTTGATGCCATGCTTTTTACAATAAGGAGAAAATAAGTCACCCAAAATTCTGAAATAGCCACTTGCTTCATTTCTCACTCTGTAGAAGGGTACAGTTGTGTTTGCAGAAATGAATTTAAATTCAGGCAGCACATTTGGGACTCTGCATATTAATGATACATGATACAGGCGTTTATTTGTGGCTAGATAGAAATGATACTATTTTTAACAGGTGGATAGCCAGAGACTTTTTTTTTTTTCTACCTTAGTGGTAACAGTTTATAAGGAAGAGTATTCAAAAGCAGACATTCTATAAATCTTGTATAATAGTGCAGTTTTCATTTTGATAAGACTAGTAAAGTGTTTTTACAAGTTTAGAGACAAACAAGATCTTTATAAGACTGTTTTGTTTTCTCACCCAGTGAGATCTAATGTTACAATCCTGGAGGTGTTCTTAGTGTAAGGAAAAATTAAATATTCAGCAGGATGCACCTGTTTTCTCCTTTACCCTAAAAAACATGTATCTTTTAACTTTAGAGGGAATGGGAGACTCCCTTCTATATTACACGTTCACCTTTCACTTCCCCAGGATGTGTGGGGTTGCTCCCTTTTCTACTGTTTTCCAGCAGACTGGTCAAGGCCACCATTCTGTGTCTCGCTGACTTCCTACGTACAGGCACATCTACTATTATGTGTTATCTTTAAAATATTTTTCTCCACATTCTTCCCCAATGTTTTTTTTAGGTCAACAGTGGAAAATTGCCTGATAACAAAGTCATTGCTAGTGAACTGGGCAATTTGCCAGAGTTGAAGAAATACATGAAGAAAGTGATGCCGTTTGTTGCCATGATTAAGGTAAGCTGTGGACTTCATGTAGCTAGGACTCTTTAGATAGGATAGTGGAAGGAAGGGGAAAACTTTGGGCATAGTCTCTCCCAGGAAATCTGCTAAAAATAGTACTTTTTGATCAGTAGTTGTGAGAAATGAGTGATCATTTTGGGGGTTTATCTGTAAAATTGCTGAGTATTTGGAAATATGCATTATGGAAGAAAAACTGATTTGGAATTGCTCACTAAATGATTGTCTTCATGTTCTACCTCCTTTTCTGTTCGGCAGGGAGGCGTATTCTTTTGGCTTACATTAGGGTGTTTTTATTAGATCCTGTTACTGGAACAAAGATACTACATTTGTATAGGTTTAGCTTAACAGGATAAACATTGTTTATCGTGGTTAGACCGGAGTTTCTCAACAGTGGTCCTATTGATATTGTGGGCTGATAGTTCTCTGGTGGGAGGCTGCCCTGTGCATTATAGGATGTTTAGCAGTGTCTTTGTCTTCTACCCACTAGATGCCAATAGAACGTCCTCCTCACCCCCTCAAGTTGTGACAGCCAAAAATTCTCTAGTCATTGCTAAATGTCTCTGGGGACATAATCTGCTCCCACCCCCTACCTCTCCCATTGAGAATCATTGCATTAGACTCAGCTTTCTTCATAGAAATAACAAATTTATTTGATTTCTTAGAGAAACAGAAAGAAGGCTGTATGTTGCTTAAGATCTCAGGCTCTATATGTTAAGAAAAAAAAAGAAGAAGGTAGCGGGAGGGGAAGAATGAAGCGGGGGAAATCGGAGGGGTAGACGAACCATGAGAGACGATGGACTCTGAAAAACAAACAGGGTTCTGGAGGGGAGGGGGGTGGAAGGATGGGTTAGCCTGGTGGTGGGTATTGAGGAGGGCACATTCTGCATGGAGCACTGGGTGTTATGCACAAACAATGAATCATGGAACACTTCATCTAAAACTAATGATGTAATGTATGGGGATTAACATAAGAATAAAAATAAATAAATTAAAAAAAAAAAAAAGATCTCAGGCTCTAGGGTCAGACAAATCTTGGTCCAAATCCTTTTTGTCTGTCACTTCTTAGCTTTTAGACCTTTGACAAATCACTTAAATTCTCTGGGTCACATGGTTTTTCATCTATAAAATGAGGAAATTAATAGAACCTACATTTTAGGAGTGCTGTGAGGAGTAAATGAAATAATGTATTTAACACACTTTAATACTTTCTCTCGAAAAGTAGGCTCAGTGAATGTTTTTTTAAAATGTAAATTAGTGGGTCTTCCAGGCTGCTAGGAACATAGTGGTTATTCTTGTAGTTTAGATTCATTCTTGAATCTTCTAAGCTATAGATGCCTGCCGGTGACCAAAACTTTTAGCTTGTCCTGTATGGAGTAGATTATATTCTTAGGAAAACCTTTTTGCTCTCCTAGACTAGAATCAGCTCTCTGAGATTTATGGTCTTTGAAGTTTCAGAAATAATTTAGAGTCTTGGATTGACTTATACCAATCAAGTTATAATATATCTGCTGATATGCTCGTAATTCATTGGTTCCCTACTTTAGCTAGTGCCATTGGTCAGAATGCCAGATTCATTGTCAGTTTGTGGATTCAACAAAATATCTCATTGTGGGGTGGGTTTTTTTTTCAAGATTTTATTTATTTATTTGTCAGGGAGAGAGAAAGCGTGCGCGAGAGAGCATGAGCAGGGAGGAGGTGCAGAGGGAGAGGGAGAAGCAGGCTCCCCGCTGAGCAAGGAGCCCGATGCGGAACTTGATCCCAGAACCCTGAGATCATGACCTGAACTGAGCTGGCAGATGTTTAACCCACTGAGCCATCCAGCTGTCCCAAAATATTTCATTGTTGATTGCAAAGGCAATTAAGTTTGATGATATACTTTACAGATTCCAGTGAAACTGATTTGAAAAGTTCTGTAGTTAAATGATACTAGATTCAAGAGTTGGCTTTTAGGGGCGCCTGGGTGGCTCAGTTGGTTAAGTGACTGCCTTCAGCTCAGGTCATGATCCCAGGGTCCTGGGATCGAGCCCCACGTCGGGCTCCTGGCTCAGTGGGGAGCCTGCTTCTCCCTCTCCCTCTGCCTGCTGCTCTGCCTACTTGTGCTGTCTCTGTCAAATTAATAAATAAAATCTTAAAAAAAGAAAAAAAAAGTTGGCTTTTAGAAAACCGTGTTAGTCTGGTTCAGTAGTAATATATTTTTTTCAGTAATATTGGGTATGTGCTAGGCATCTTAGTAGTTTGAAACTTTGCAAAGTGTTTTGTAAATCTAAGAATAAGAAAATGGCTTCTAGGACTTTTTCAGAGGAAAAGAAACAACTTGGACAGTAAATGAGAAGAGTGAATATTAGGAATCATGTCAGGTAACTTTCATGTAAGTGCAGTGCATGCTAGGCAGTTAGTTATACTTGTGCATATGAACTTGGATCTCGAAGGTCACATTTTCTTTGGCAAATACTTTGTTTCATGTTCAAGAAAATTAAGAATAAATTGTTTTTCATATGCCACAGGATTATTTCAGTACCCGTATGACTTAAAAATTTTTTTTGATTTGTAAAAATTTTGTGTTTATTATTAATTCACTCTTCTCTGAATTAGCTTTAAAGTTGTGTTATCTTAGAAAATTAAAAAAATTTTTTTTTCTTGGGCACCTGGGTGGCTCAGTTGGTTAAGCGACTACCTTCAGCTCAGGTCATGATCCCAGGGTCCTGGGATCGAGTCCCACATCGGGCTCCCTGCTCTGCGGGGAGCCTGCTTCTCCCTCTCCCACTCCCCCTGCTTGTGTTCCCTCTCTCGCTGTGTCTCTCTCTTGTCAAATAAATAAATAAAAGCTTTAAAAAAAAAAAAATTTTTTTTTCTTTTGGTTACCTAAAGAGATAATTACCGCACATTTGTTTGATTCCTTGTCACAGTGAATTCTTTGGATTTGCATATTAATTCATTCTAAATAAACAATGATAAAATCATATTTCTTTTTTTTTTCATATTTCTTTTATAAATGAAAACCTTGTCCTTCCAGTCTTTTCAGTGTTGCCTTAATCTTATCATACTTCAAGTGATAATTATTCTGAGCCAATAATTTCATTAACAAGCAAACATAGATGAGGGAAACCATGAGTCCAAGGCCTTTCCTTTAGCTGTTCAAATTTGAAGATTTTATCAGTTGAGAGAAGAATGATTGCTTTGAAGGAAGTGGATTCTTTTCAACGTATCCTTAATATGATTTTTATTTTTCAAAACTGTTTTGGCTATTAGGAAAATCTGGAGAAGATGGGACCTCGTGTTCTGGATTTGCAGTTAGAATTTGATGAACAGGCAGTACTGATGGAGAATATAGTCTACCTGACCAATTCCCTTGAGGTAAGATGGGCCAAGGATTTAGTTAACTATAGTAAATATAATCCAGTTCTTTTGTTTTAGAATAAAGCTTTTTGTGAACATCTTCTATGTTTAGTATCTTTGCCAAATATACTTGTCAAAAATATTTTTGGAGGGAAAGAGATTGGGTGGGTATACAAGTTTCAGGAAGAAAAAAATAGTGTGATCTTATTCCATTTATCAATTATTTTATACATAAAATCTCTCATATTATGGAAGAATTGCTTCTTTTTTTCCCCCTTCTCGTTTATACCTCAGATTTACAGAATTGACTTAATTAGAATCCTTTGTTCATGAGGTATTATCATAGGTCCATGCCTGACCCTGTTTTGTTTTGTTTTAAAGTTAGTAATGTAATGAACATCCCGAACTTTATCTATTCAAGCGGAAGCCTTTTATGCTGATCTCATTTTCTCTTATACAGCAGATAGATGCCAGATTTCATTATAGAAAGTGGTGAACATGACTATATAAATAATAATACTGTGAGACAATTAAATAATTGATTATAGTTTTCCTTTAATGTTTGTATGGAAAATAATAAAATTGCACACTGTTTTCTTAAAACTTTTAATTAAAGAATTTTTTTTTTGATGGACATGTAAATGATTTAGTCTCTTGCTCTTCAAACAATGTTATGCCATGGGAGCATTTGATCCTCAGTTTCAGAATGCTCTCTCAGTCCTGTCCTGTGCTTGGCTGGTTTTCTGAAGAATGCACAGATCATTTCATGTTAAGTGGAGAACCTAGTTTTTGCTCCTTGGGGAAATGAGGTGATGATTAATTTCAATCATATTAAGTGATACTAATGACTTTCATTTTCCCTCCTATTTAGCTAGAACACATAGAAGTCAAGTTTGCCTCCGAAGCAGAAGATAAAGTCAGGGAAGACTGCTGTCCTGGGAAACCACTTAATGTTTTTAGAACAGAAGTAAGTTGAAAGAATCTCACTGAATCATTGCATTTTAGAGCTAGAAGAGACCTTAGATATTACATCCAAGCCCATCATTTAAAGATGGAAGAAAGTGAGGTGCAGAGACGTGAAGTGATTGCTTTGGTCTAGACCACATAGTTTGTTAGAATGAAGCTGGGTTTGAGCTCTTCTAATTCCCTGGTTGGCACTATGCTCACTTTCCTTTGCTCTTATGAGTGGCATCGGATGTTATTGTGGGTTTAAAATCAAAATATGATTTTTAAAACCTGAATTTTTTTTTTTTTAATTTTAATTCCAGTATAGTTAGCATATAGCGTTGTATTAGTTTCGGATATACAATATAGTGATTCAGCAATGCTATATATTACTCAGGGCTCATCATGATAAATGTACTCTTAGTACCTTTCACCTCTTCTACCCATCCCCTCACCATCTTCCCTCTGGCAATCATCAGTTTGTTCTCTATAGTTAAAAGTCTGTTTTTTTGGTTTGTCTCTTTTTTCTTTGTTCATTTGTTTCTTAAAGACCACACATGAGTGAAATCATATGGTATTTGTCTTTCTCTAACTGACTTATTTCACTTAATATTATACTCTCTAGATCCATCCATGTTGTTGGAAATAGCAAGATGACATTCTTTTTTATGGCTGAATAATATTCCATTCTGTATATAACACATCTTCTTTATCCATTCATCAATTGATGGACACGGGGTCCTTCCATAATTTGGCTGTTGTAAATAATGCTGCAGTGAACATAGGAGTGTATATATCCTTTGGAATTAGTGTTTTCATTTCCTTTGGGTAAATACCCAGTAGTGGAATCACTGGGTCATATGTTAGTTTGATTTTAAACTTTTTGAGGAACTTATGTACTGTTTTCTAGAATTGCTACAACAGTTTGCAGTCCCACCAACAGTGCACAAGGGTTCCTTTTTCTCCACATCCTCACCAATACTTGTTGTTTGTTGTGTTGTTGATTTTAGCCATTCTGACAGGTGTGAGGTAGTATCTTTTTGTGGTTTTGATTTGCATTTCCCTGATGATGAGTGATGAGCATCTTTTCATGTATCTGTTGGCCATCTGGATGTTTTCTTTGGAAACATATCTATTCATGTCTTCTGCCCATTTTTAATTGGATTATTTGTGTTTTTAATTGTGGTTATTATTGGTATTGAGTTGTATTAGTTCTTTATATATTTTAGGTACTAACCCTTTATCAGATATGTCATTTGCAAATGACAGTCAGTAGGTTGTCTTTTAGTTTTGTTGGTGGTTTCCTTTGCTGTACAGAAGCTTTCTATTTTGGTGTAGTCCCAATAGCTTATTTTTGCTTTTGTTTCCCTTGCCTCAGGAGACATATCTAGAAAAATATTGTTACAGCTGATGTCAGAGAAATTACTGCTCTGCTCTCTTCAAGGATTTTTATGGTTTCAGGTCTCACATTTAGGTTCTTAATCCATTTTGAGTTTATTTTTGTGTTAAAACCTGACTTTTATTAAAAAATAGACTGGAAATTGAAATGTAAGGTTTTTCTGAAATAGTGAAGAGTAGCTTTCATGCTTTAGATGAGTCTTGGTTTGATAATGTTATTCAAGACTTTTGACTTCTGGCATAAACCAGATTGATGAATCATCTTATGCTATACTAGAATTGCTTTTTTTTCCCCCTTATTTTTTGGCCAGTATTGGTGAAGAAAAGCAGATTTTGGAGTTTTGGGAGATTCTCTTTATTTAGTCTCAAAAAATCCATTGCCCAGTGGAGTGCAATTGTGAGAACCCATAAAATGCCCTACTTTTCTTGAGAAGCGGAGGACTTATAAGTATCCTATTACTTTTACCACATTTAATTGAAAATGCAACAAAGAGGGGGCACCTGGGTGGCTCAGTCGTTAAGCGTCTGCCTTTGGCTCAGGTCATGATCCCAGGGTCCTGGGATCGAGCCCCGCATCGGGCTCCCTGCTCCGTGGGAAGCCTGCTTCTCCCTCTCCCACTCCCCCTGCTTGTGTTCCCTCTCTCGCTGTGTCTCTCTCTGTCAAATAAATAAACAAAATCTTTAAAAAAAAAAAAAAAAAGAAAAAGAAAATGCAACAAAGAGGAAAAGCTTATTTTGAAAGAATGAGGTAATCATGATCATGAATATCTGCTGAATTTATCATCGTATTATGAATATTCTCATTACATTAAAATACGGTGGCTTTTTAAAGTGCAGGCCTTCGGCTCATGGATAGGTACATGAAATAGAGCTCCCTATACAAATGTTTCTTTTCTTTTTTTTTTTCTAAGATTTGTTTATTTTAGAGACAGAGTACGCACACACATGCATGCGCAAATGGGATAGGGACAGAGGGAGAGAGAGAGAATCAGACTCCTCGCTGAGCACAGAGCCTGACCTGGGTCTCCATCCCATGACCCCGAGATCACAATCTGAGCCGAAATCAAGAGTTGGGTGCTTAACCAAGTGAGCCACTGAGGTGCCCCACTGATAGGTTTCTTTCGAGCTACTTTAAAACGTTCTATTAAGCTACTATGTCTTTAAGTCTTTCATAAGACTTAGTTGACTTTTTCCACTTAAAATAATGAGCAGGGTCTTTGACTATATAGCTTATATAATGTAGGACATAGTATGGCGTATGACTGAGTTTAATTCTGGCTCTGCCTCTTATTGGCTATGTGACCTTGAAGTACTTTTTTTAATGTTTCTGGTTCTCAGCTTCTCATCTGTGAAAAGGGGTTTTAAAGAGCTACCTTTCAGGATATAGGAATAATGTCTATAAATTGTTTAGTACAGTGCCTGGTACACAGTAGAAATTCAATAAATGATGGGAGTTGAAGAGGAGAAAATATAATTACTGTTATTATCCATCATCAGTATTGATATATGTACTCAGAGTCATTTTTATCTAGGCATTTGGTTGTAAGCATGAGCTTTTGTACATTTTCTCTTTTATATTTGAGTATCCCTTGGTCTTGATTTTAGAATACCAGAATTAAATTTTTCATTGGGCATTAAAAATTGAGCAGAGATTTTCTCTCCCTCAGCAGTATTCAAGTTTAATTTCATATAATTTCTCTTTATTTTCCTAGCCTGGTGTGGCAGTTTCCCTAGTGAATCCCCAGCCATCCAACGGCCACTTCTCAACCAAAATTGAAATCAGGCAAGGAGATAACCGTGATTCTATAATCAGGCGTTTAATGAAAATGGACCGAGGAATCAAAGGTAAGTGGTTTCCCTGAAATGCACATTTGGTAGTAGTTTGTTGGATAGGGTGAGTTCTAAGCAGACCGAAGAAAGAAGAGTAACTGGCCTGCTTAGGGACAGCAGTGTCATGTTGTGCAAAGAATACTAGACTCCGAATCAGGAAACCTGTTTTCTCTTTGGGACATTGTGGCTGTGTAGCTTGGTGACTTAGCCATGTCACTTAAACTCTAAACTGATCTCTCTTTCAGTAAAATGAGGATAGTGGATTAGATACTTTTCTAAGTTTCCATCTAGCTTTCAAATTATAACAAGCAATTTCTATCTCTTAGAGGTTTTTAGATTGAAGGCACACATGTACTTAATATTTTAAACTAACCTGCCTACTAGGTCTGCTCCTGGGGAAGGAAAAGAGAAACAGTAAAACTTGTTGAGTGTTTGCCATTTATTAGCCATTTAATCCTTTAACTTCCTGAAAATGGAGAGGGTATTTTCATTCCCTTTTACAGATGATGACATGGAGCTCAGAAAGGCTAAATAACAAGGGAGATTTCATTCAGGTATCCTGGAGCTGGAATTCAAATTCAGGTCTTTTTGACTCCAAAGCTTGTGTTCTTTCTTCTAAACAATGTGTTTTCAGCTAAAATATGTAAATAATCTTAATTTCTTATCAAGATTAAGTCTAGATCTTCCATGATTAGATTTAATATAATAATTTATAGTTTCTTTTTTTTAAATCACTCAGCCAGGTCTGAGGCTGAGCGGGGTGTGAAGGGAGTTAGTGTATCTCTTTATTATTTTTCTTCCAAATTATAAAGAAAAATTAATCTTGAGATTCCCTGTTTTGCATTCTCTCTCTTTTCTTGATGGCAATCAAGAGTTGATTGGGTCACATTCTATCAGTATAGAAATTTTCTGAAAAGATTTAGAAATCCAAGACAGTAACCTAATTTATGGAACTGTATTCAGGTCAGCAATATTACATTAACATAGAAGACTTAAAATAGCCCTTTGGAATTCATTCTACAGGTATTTTTTTGTTCTCTTGAGGTCATTCATACATCATCTGTGGACATTTCTTGAGAGACTCTCAATATAGTGTATGTAGTATATATGTAGAGACTCCTGTGTATGTACTAAGGCTTTGGGGACTCCACAAAGTACCGTTCATTAGGAGGCTGCATCTAGTGAAAGAGTAGGGTCGAGCTATTCAAGTACATGATCACAATCTAAGGAGGAACTGCTGTGTACAGTAAGGGAGATATAGATAAAGTTGATAGCACAGAAGAAGATGAGATTATTTCCAGCCATGGTGATCAGGAATGAATCACAGAGAAAATAACTGTTTGGATGCGACCTTGGAAGTTATACCTGGGAGGGAGAAGGGGGAAGGGGAAGGGCATGTCAGCGGGAGGGATGCTCTCATGTTTTGCTGTGTAGGAGCAGCATATTAGGGCTAGGGATTTTTCATTTGTAAACACTTTTTTAAATTGTAAAATACATGTAACATGAAATTAACCATTTTAGTCCTTCTTAAGTGTACAGTTCAGTGGTATCAAGTACGTTTACATTGTTGTGCAACCATCACATTATTCACCTCCAGAACTTTTTCATCATCCCGCACTGAAACCCTGTGCCCATTTAATAACACCTCCCCATTGTCCCTCCCTCTAGTCCCTGGTAACCACTGTTCTACTTTCTGTCTCTTTGTATTCAGCTATTCTAGATACCTTGTATAAGTGGAATCATGAAACAGTGAATAAGTGGCTTAAATTGCTTAGCAAAATGTCAAGGTTCATCCATGTTGTTATAGACATATATCATGTTCTCTTGGTAAACCAGGTAGTGCCATTCTTAGAACTTTCAGGCCACAGAAAGCAGAATTTGGAAACTTTGAAATATGAACGTACAAGGAAGCCATCTTGTGACCTTCCATTTGGCTGTTCTATATTGCATATATTCGGTCATGAGACGATTTTGTAATAGGTAGAACTCTTATCTTTGAAGAACATTGTGGTGGGTTTTAAAGAAAATAGATAGTTCTGTGGACCCACTGGGTAGGATTATTATGAAGTTATAGCATGTAATAAGATGTTTTCCTATATTGGAAATTGTATTTTGTAATGTTACAACTGCCTCCCTTTTAAATATGCTCAGATACAGGACTGATGAGGTTCTTCAGAATTGTACTGAAATGTGTTTTCTGTATCTCATCTTTTCTCACTAAGCTTCTGGCATAATTCTTACATCCTTTGTCATACTAGCTGTGAATAATATTATCATAAAGTACTTAAGTTTGATGTTCGTAGCTGCTATGAATTTTCGAAAATGGATAGAAATGTTAGGGTGGAGTTTGAAATTGATACTCCTTCAAGTATCTGCAGAAGAGCTCTAACCTTGAGACTTCTCCAAAAGCCCTCAGGATGCTTTGATATATAAGGGGGCTAAGTATATTGAGTGTATGAGACGGGAAGGGAGTGAAATTCAGTAACATATTTCTCATTCTGTTTGCTGCAATAGCCAGTAAGCCGTCCAATTAGTGCCAATTGCATTGAGGGTGATTATGATCTAGGTCCAGGAGGAACTGGAGTGTAACCATCATTTCTCTCCACAAAGGACACTGAGCAACTATTTGATGATAATGACTTTAAATCACTCCCAGCCCATGCCGCATATGAACTGATAACATGGAGGTGAAAGGCTGCATTTCACATTATCAGTCCCTAGGGACTGTCAGTCAGTCTCATCTTTTCTCTAAGTGCCTTAATTCTTGTGTAGTTGCAGACTTAAATTTCTGCATTTTCAATGATGAGAGAGGTCTGCAATAAGAAAAGAGAGTAAAACCACTAAGAAAGCTCCAAGAATTATTGGCAGTAATGAGCTACATGGTGAAACATCAAATATGTTTTGTCACTTAGATGCCTGATTGAGTATTAAGGCTTCTTTGAATAGTTTGATTCAGAATTGCTGGGAATGATGAGGGAGTTCTGTTTCAGAGAGGAAGGGGGAGAGAGAGAGAGAGAAGGATAGAGAAAGAGAGCGAGGGGGGGAGGTGCAGATCTGCAGTAAACGCCTTATGCATAAAATCTCCTGGTAGAATTTCACACTGCTTCCATAGCAAAATATTTAGTATCACCAGTGTGCATGTTGAAATGTAATAGCTGTTAAAATGAATTGTATTTTTTCCCCCAAATAAGACTGTCTGGCCAGGTTTGCCTTCATAGTAGTCTTGGATAATTACTCTGTAAGCTTCAATATCCCTATGCTAAACGTAGTCTTTCAGTCTTTGTTTCCCAAAGAGAATATAATGCCTGGATAACTTGTACTCCTGCCATAGCCACCAGCTGCATTAATGTCTGCTTTTATCTCTTATCCCTCTCATGCTAAGCTTCATACTCTCAAGGCAGCATGAGGGAGTGTAGCTCATGGACCACCTAGCAATCTGCTTTAGAAAGGGGTGCGAACTAATTCAGAACATACCTTCTATTTCTGCGGATCAAGTTAAGTATAACTAGCCATGCAACACGTAGAGTGAGATATAAACCCAGAATCAGCATTTGTAGTCACTTATGTTGTTTTTCTACCATATAAAATAAAAGCATTTGATGTCGGGATGCCTCAGAATTGCTGAAATAAATAAATTTTTTTTCAGGCTCAGTTGTTGGCAGGATTGTTGGATCATAAATTTGTTCAAGGGCCAAGTGCTTTCTTTGCCAGGAGCCATCTTATCAGCTCGCACAAGAGCAGATCAGGAAAATCTCAAGCAGGGCAGGGTTGGAGTGCATCCAGAAGCTCAAAACTCAGAAAGCTGTGCCCTTTTCCCCGTCCTTCTCCGTCTCTCCTTGTCTCTCACCAGCTTGTCTCTCACCAGCTTGTCTCTCACCAGCTCACCAGTCTCTACCAACACTTTTCATCCTTGGAGCAAAACAAGGAACTGGTAATGCTGTTTCTTAGAGTAGTAATTCTTTCTCTAGAAGTATCTTTTGAAAAAAGCTACGACTCTCGCCATTTTAATGTATCCCAGGAACCAAGACAAGAAAGAGAAAGAAGTTTTAGACCTACTAATATTTTGAAAATTGGTTAATTGAAGCATATAAAAAGTGATTTGAGAAACCATATAGGATAATGCTCAAAAATATACTCAATCCTTCCTTGTGGTTTATAATTCAAGGTGAGGTGTTACATAGAATCTCTGCCTCTGAGTCTTTGATCTGGGTAGAAGCTAACAGGAGGATTTGTTAGATTTAGCTCTGCTTTCTGAAATTGAGTCTTATTTAATAATCTCATGAAAATGTCTTTTAGATAAACAACCAGTGTGTTTAAAGCTTGAATTGTCAGGCTCAGGCATGGGTTTGAGGCAGTGACTGTAATTAAATGCTCATATTGATCATCTTTTTTTGCTATAGACCTTTCTAAAGTGAAGCTGATGAGATTTGATGATCCACTGTTGGGGCCTCGGCGAGTTCCTGTCCTGGGAAAAGAGCACACTGGGAAGACCCCCATTTCTGAGCATGCTGTTTTCCACGTGGACCTCATGAACAAGAAAATTCATCTCACTGAAAATGGGCTAGGGGCAGATATTGGTGATACAATTATCTATCTGGTTCATTAAACTCATGCAGATTGGAGATATATCCTGGTTTCTGGGGATGTGACTATTCTGTGTCTACAGATTGGGTATAAGGACCTTAGGCTGGACCTTAAAAGACTTCATTTCTAACCATCAAATTCTGTAATCATAGTTACACCAAGTCATCTTGGAATCCTAACCTAATAAATTTTTTTTTTTTTCCTTCTTGGGACTTCTGAGAGAAGTAGTTTGTACCATACTTTTTTTTCTTTCTAACAAACCATTGCTATAAAAAAACAACAACAAACTATTGCTATTTCCCAGAAGCTTCTAGTCTTTCAGATTAATACAAAAATGTCAGTATGTTTCTTTTTGACGTGTAGTTTATACTACTTATGAAGGCTAAGGATCATCTAACAACTTTTTATATTATACCATTATGGAGTTAGTTATATTTCTTCTTTAAAAAGAAAAACTGAATTAGCTAGTTTTACTTTTTAAAGGGCAGAACTCTTATGATGATTTAAAAAAACACAGAATATTTTGACTTAACAAGTATTTTGTATAAGAAACAAATAGGTTTTACATTTATAAGAATTCTTCTAGCTTTAATATATTCGATTAACCACCAATAGTATTTTTTTAGGGCTAACATCAATAATTTATAAGCAGTTTATAATGATTTACACTAAATTGAGGCATTTTAAGAGAGGATTCCCCCCGCCCCAGAAATCTGCCATTTGTTAGATTTGTCTCAAGTCCAGTTGTGTTTAAAGATCATGTCTGCTGTATTGCAGATTTATTGTTTTACTCCTGTGGAATGTCTTTTGATGTTATCTGTGCCATTCTGCTTCATATGAGGAAGAATATTAGGTATTGACTGACACTAGAGAAAAATATTTTCATTTCTTTAAGGGTTCAATATGGGCAAAGACTGGGTGGTTCAGTCGGTTAAGTGTCTGACTCTTGATTTTGGCTCAGGTCATGATCTCAGGGTAGTGAGATCAAGACTGCATTGCCACCTGTGCTCACTGGGGAGTCTGCTTGAGATTCTCTCCCTCTATCCCTCCCCCACTCACATGCACACATGCACTCTCTCTCAAGCAAATTAATCTTAAAAAAAAAAAAAAGACAGTATGGGCAAAGACCAATTCTGATGACTGTAAGGAACCTGAGTTCTAATTTTCAGGTTAAGTCAAAAGATTATACTGAGCTGCTGCTGCTTTTTTTTTTTAAAGATTTTATTTATTCATTTGACAGACAGAGAGATAGCGACAGCAGGAACACAAGCAGGGGAAGTGGGAGAGGGAGAAGCAGGCTTCCTGCTGAGCCAGGAGCCCGAAGCGGGGCTCGATCCCAGGACCCTGGGATCATGACCTGAGCCGAAGGCAGACGCCTAACGACTGAGCCACCCAGGTGTCCCGATACTGAGCTTCTTTATTTTGCAACAGTTTGACATTACTGGACCACACTGAATGCTTTATCATAGATTGATTGAAGTAAGTCATTTCATATTAGAACTGAAAGATCCCTTAGAGGTCAAGTGCAAGTCATCCTTTATCTGGTAAGGGCTGGCAGCATAGCATAGCAGGTAAAGTTACATGCTCTGAAGTCAGACTAGCTAGGTTAGATTTCCACTTCTTCCATTTGCTACTTGGGTGATTTTGGCCAGTTACTCAGCCTCAGTTTCTTCATCTGTAAAATGGAAGTAATAATGTGTCTAGCTACTTTCTAGACTTAGCATGAGATGTTTAGGTGAAACATTCTAGGGAAACCATATATGTAACATAGTACCTGGCACGTGGTAAGCCTTCAGTAGGTGTTACTGATTAATAATATTAATGGTAATAATAATAATAATAATAAATCCAGGATGTATTGGCTTAAGATTATTATAGGCTATAATCATGTCCTTTGTGTTGGTTTCTATGGGGCCACTGTTTTGTTGCTTGCCCTCTAGATTCTTTTGCTGCTCCCTCAATCTGTATAGCCTTAGTTATTCCCTAAATCAAGTAATCTTTCCTGGTGCCTAAATACAAACTCACTTATGTTTAACTTAGGTAAATTAAACTATATGTGTGTGGCAAAAAACAAAAAGCAAACAAGAAGGATGGAAAATAATTTTAGTATTGTGGATTATTACCTATTTTATTAGATGAGCTGATAAACTTAGATTTAATGTAAGTTGGGATTCATAGATCCTTTGCTCTTGCAGGCTCAATTCCTTGGTGTCTCTCTTAGAATGAGCATCTTGCTGGGCTAAATATACTTCTTGTGTTTAAAGATACGTAAGTTTTGGGGCGCCTGGGTGGCTCAGTTGGTTGGGCGACTGCCTTCGGCTCAGGTCATGATCCTGGAGTCCCTGGATCGAGTCCCACATTGGGCTCCCTGCTCGGCAGGGAGTCTGCTTCTCCCTCTCACCCTCCCCCCTCTCATGTGCTCTCTCTCATTCTCTCTCTCTCAAATAAATAAATAAAATCTTTAAAAAAAAAATAAAGATACGTAAGTTTTATACAAGAAAGCCTGTAAGCATAAGCCCATTGCTTCATCTGGTGTTCAACTGAAGAAACAGCAGTTAATTGAATTGCTTTAGGAAAAATAAGCTGCATTGGGCTTACCATATTGATAGGAGATTGGTATCTTCCTAAAGGATTTTAATTCTTAAGTTGTGAGATATGCACCCACACAAAAAGTGAATAACAAGAAATATATAATATACACTCAAAATATGAAAAATATAAACAATTAAATTAAGAAAAATATTACAGCAACAAAACAATTTATCAACAGAGCAAAACCTATGTAATCACCAAAGAACAGTACAACACCAGCACCTCAGAAGCCTACTTGTGCCTCCTCCCATAAAGACCTGCTTGTGTCCCAGTCAGTATAAATCAGTTTTTATATATGTTTTTTTTAACTGACATCTTTAAAAATTTTTTTTTAATTTAAATTCAATTTAACATACACTGTCAGATCTTTTTTTCTTCTTCAGCTAACTGTTTTTATACATGTTCTATGTGAATCTGAAAAGAATGTTTATTCTGCAATCATAATGTTCTGTATATGTCCTTTAGGTCATGGTTGTAGATTGAACTGTTCAAATCTGTATCCTACTGTTTTGTTTTCTTGCTTTGTTTTTGAGAGGTGTGCTAAAATCTCCCAAGATCATGGATTTATTCTTCTTATAGTTCAGACAGCTTTTTGTTGTATATATTTTGATGCTGTTTTATTAGGTGCATATACATTTAAATTCTCTTATCTTCCTGGTAAATTGAACTTTTTCTAGTTGGGAAGTGAATTGAACTTTTTCTAGTTGGGAAGTGTTCCTCTGTTTTTAGAAATTTTTTTTGCCTAAAGGCGATGATTTAATATAATAACATCAGTTTTCTTTTGGTTAGTGTTCATGTGGAATCTTTCTCTGTCCATTTACTTTTAACCTTCTGTAGCTTTAACATTTTATTTTGACAAATTTTAAACCTAGTTTAAAATTTTTACAAAAAATTTTAAACCTAGTTTAAAATTTTAAACAAAGTTAAAAGAATTGGCCAATAAGCATCCATATACCTATCACCTAGATTTACCAATTGCTAACATTTTGCCACCTTTGCTTTCTCTCTCTCTACACATTTTTTTTTTAAATAAACTTTTTATTTTGGAATACTTTTATATAGAAGTTGCATCTATTGTACAGAGAGTTCTTCTATACCCTTCACAGTTTCGCCTTGTGTTAACAGACATTTTATATAGCCTTGGTTCAGTTATCAGAACTAAACAGTTAACGTTGGTATTTTACTATTAACTCAATTATAGGCTTTATTTGGATTTCACCAGTTTTTGCACTGATATCATTTTACTATTTTACTATTACAGGATCCAATCCAGGATACCATTTTGCATTTAGAATATACTTTTTTTTTTTAAGATTTTTATTTATTTATTTGACAGAGAGAGACATACAGCAAGAGAGGGAACACAAACAGGGGGAGTGGGAGAGGGAGAAGCAGGCTTCCTGCTGAGCAGGGAGCCCCATGTGGGGCTCGATCCCAGGGCCCTGGGATCATGACCTGAGCCGAAGGCAGATGCTTAACGACTGAGCCACCCAGGCGCCCCTGCATTTAGAATATACTTTAAAAAAATTCTGAACCATTTCACAGTAAGTTGCACAGATCATGACACTTTATCTTTTAATATGTTGGCGTGTAATTCCTAAGATCTAGGACATTTTCCTGTATAATCACTATACGTGTGTGTATGTGTATGTGTGTGTGTATAAACATATTTTGCTCAAGAAATTTAACATGATGCAGTAATAATAGGTAGTAAACTTTCCTAATAAAAATGAAGTAATAAAAATTTCCCAATAACTCATCAATAATATTTAACTCTTAGGATCTAATCAAAGATCAAGCATTACATTTTGTGGTCATGTCTCTTGACTTCCTTCAAACTAAGACAATTTCTCAGCTTTCTTTTCTTTTTTGATATTTCATGACAGTAACATTTTTGAAGACTCCATGGCAATTGTTATTAGTTTGCCTCACAATCTGGATTTGTCTATTTTCTCATTATTAGATCCAGATTTAAAATTCTTGACAAGCTTGGCTACATGGGTGATGTTTCCCATTGTATCACATCAGGATTGACATTGATATATTGTAGGTGTGTTCACATCACTGGTTAAAGTGGTATCTTCAGATTTCCCCATTGGAAAGGTACTTTTTCCCTTTTATAATTAATAAGGTGATGATTTTGAGACTTACGTGAATATCCTATTTACCTACAAACTTTGAGGAAATGGCAGCATTTGTTCGTCATCTTTCTGCCATTTATTATTACATTGATAGTTATAATAAGAAGAGTTCTTAATTTTGTCATTTCTTTTACATTTATTAGATACAGTTCTTCCGTAAAGAAGAGGTTTCCCTTTGCCCTCAATTTTTTTCTTTCACCGTTTTCAAAACACTGTGGACTGATGTATTTTTTTTTTTGTACATGCTATAATCTCAATAAATTTACTCATTTGGACTATTAGTGACTTCAGAATTACCAATCCAGTACTATTATTAGCAACAAATCTACTAAGTAGAGTTCAGGTTTTTTTGAATAAATAAAATACACAGTTCAAAAGTCAAAATTTGATCCATTTAGAGAACTTTTACTTTCTTGTACCATATTCCCTCCCCTGCTGTATAGCTAACCATTTTCATTAGTTTCTTCATTGTCTTTCCTGTGTTTCTTTTTTCCAAAAATAAGCAAATGTTTATATGTACTTTTTAAAAATTGAAGTATAGTTGACATACAATGTTACACTAGTTTTAGGGGTACAATATGGTGATTCAGCAAGTCTGTAAATTTTGCTATTCTCAACAAGTGTAGCTACCGTCTGTCACCATACAATGCTATTACAGTCCCACTGACTGTGTTCCCTGTGCTGTACCTTTTGTCCCAGTGACTTACTTGTTCCATAACCGGAAGCCTGTATCTCCCACTCCCCGTCACCCATTTGTCCATCCCTCCGCCCTCTGCCCTCTGGCAACCATCAGTTTGTCCTCTCTCTATATGTACTTTAATTTCTCTTTTCTCATACAAGAAAGCAGCATGTTATATATAATTATTTTACACATTCCTTTTTTAAGTTAGTGCATAGACATCTTCTTTCCTTCTCCTCCTCCTTTTCCGCCCTCCCCCCTCCTGTCTCTTCTTTTCTCCCTGCTTTGTGTCATACTGTTGTGAAAGTGTATCACAATTTGTTCACCTAGTCTCCTATGGATGGGCATTTAGATTGTTTCTGAGCTTTTTCTATTTTATAGACTTTGTATAGAATTACATAGTGAGTAACTTTGTGAATATGTGGTTTTATATTTGTGGCAGTGTATCTTTTTTTTTTTTTAAGATTTTATTTTTAAGTAATCTCTACACCCAATGTGGGGTTTGAACTCACAACCCCGAGATCAAGAGTCGCTTGCTCCCCCGATTGAGCCAGCCAGGCATCCCTGTGGAGGTGTATCTTAAGAGTAAATTTCTAGCAGTAGGCTTGTAGGTCTGAGAGTAAATGAGTACGTAATTTTGTTAGCCTATTATCTGGGCAAAAAGGCATTTTGGGCAGAAGGTAGAGCAGGTATAAAGGCTCTGAGGCAGGGTGTGTAGCTGGTGTGCTGAAGGAATTGCATAGAGGCCACCTGAAGAAACAGATGAGAAGCGGCCTGCTGAAGATCCTGTGCACTCGTGGCAGAGCTAAACTAGGGCCCTAGCCTCCATACTTCCCATTCATTGCAACACACTTAAAAAAAAATTTTTTTTTAAGTAGGCTCCATGCCCAGTGTGGAGCCCACCGTAGGGCTTGAACCTGCCACCCAGAGATCAAGACCCGAGCCGAGATCAAGAGGCGGACACCTAACGGACTGAACCACCCAGGCGCCCCTGCAAGCCACTTACTAAACAAGAATGCATACAGGCCAAATAGGAACGTGTTGTCAGGGCTCTGAGAGGAGGGAGAAGATACGGAGCAGGGTGAGGACTTCACAGGTGAGGCAGAGCATAAAGGATGGTTAGGACTGGGGTAGCAGTTGAAGCAGAGCAGTGCACCTTCCCGACTCTTAGAACTCGGTGTGGGTAAGGGCTTGGAAGCGAAAACAAGTATGTGCTTGTTGGGGAGATAATGCCAGGAATGGAATGTTTGTCTGGGAGAAATGAGAGGATAACTGGAAGCAGGTTAAGTAAATCAGGACTTATAAAGATTCTCAGATTCCAGGATGAAATTTGAAGTTGATTTGTCTGCAGAGTCACTGCAGGTTTTGGTGTGGAGATGAGATAGTATGGTTTTGTGTCTTCTCTAGTTTGTGGTCATTGTGTCCATCTCTTTTTATCTTGAGAAAGTCATTCATTTAGTTGTTCTAATGACTATTTAGTAGAGATCAATGTGCCTGGCTCTGGTAGGGTCTCAGTGTTAGCTGATACTTGGTTACACTCTTTCCTCTCCTTGCTGTCTTTGGACCTAACTTCATCTCTGTATTAGAAAATACTCAGATCCCACCCAAAACTTGGAGGATCAACTAAGATTTCTCATTGCCCACTGTTAGGCTTACAGCTTGATTGGTTATAAGGTGGGAACCCCTTCTCTCACTTCCAGAAAGCAAAACAACAGGAGAGGAATGATCCTTGCCCCTAAGGGTTAGGAATGTGACGGGGGAGTACTTCCTGCATTTTCATTCTGGAGGACTAAGTGGTAATTTGTTCTTCTATCCCCCGTTGTCCTTATCCTGCGGTTCAGTCTAGAACTGTGCTGCACAGTAGTGTAGGCACTAACCACATGTGTGTAGAGCACTTGAGAGGTGGCGAGTCTGAATTGAGGTGTACTGTTTGAAAGTGTAGAACATGCTTTCACTTTCAAAGACTTAGTATGACAAAGAGAATATAAAATGTCTCAGTAATGATAGTCTTGCTGAAATAATGCTTTGAATAAATTGTGTTAAAATACATTAAAATTAATTTCATCTTTTTTTTACTTTTTAAAAACATGAAATTTAAAGTTGCATCTGTGGCTTACATTATATTTCTGTTGGACAGTGGTCTAGAGACTTGATGAAATTTAGACATTATTTCGTATTGCATTGTACCAAGAGGTACATAATATGAGTTTGTCCCATTCTTAATGATAACTAAATTTGGTATTTTCCAAAACTGTATTTTATTTTTTATTTTTTTTTAAAGATTTTATTTATTTGACAGAGAGAGACACAGCGAGAGAGGGAACACAAGCAGGGGGAGTGGGAGAGGGAGAAGCAGGCTTCCCGCCGAGCAGGGAGCCCGATGCGGGGCTCGATCCCAGGACCCTGGGATCATGACCTGAGCCGAAGGCAGACGCTTAACGACTGAGCCACCCAGGCACCCCAAAACTGTATTTTAAATATATACTTTGATCACTTTCAGAACTTTCCATTATAAAGGTGTTTGTGTGTGTATATATATATGTGTGTGTGCATGTGTATATATGTGTATATATATATATATATATATATATTAAGGTATGTATTTTTGAAATTACTTCCAGAGTTTTTGTTGTAATGATACTTAAAAAAAAACCACTCAGAACTTTCCATTTTAAAGATAGATTTTGAGTATTTCTGGAACTCTCCAGAGTTGAGATACATTTTTTTCTTTTGCAATGAGAAATCTGTGGAGTGATATTTTGGCACCTTGGGAACATCCTGTTTCCATTCTTTTTTACCTAATGGTTTTAGTGCCCCATCAAGATCCTTTTCTGAATAAGTTATGTTGGATGCTATTCAACATGGTGATTTTTAAATGCTGTTATTTCTTTTTTATATACAGTTGTCATTCTTCTGTAAAGAAGAACATTCTTTAAAAAAAAAAAAAGAACATTCTTTTTCTTCTTTCTCTTTTTCATTTTATTTTTAGGTGGAAGAGCTATGTGGCCTACAGCTTAGTTGGTTCATACAATAGATGTTTGATTAGAAAAGTGAAGTACAAATGAAATTTTAAAAGATGGAATCAGCGTACATGGACAATGGTTGTCCACTCCTTAAAGGAATCTTATTGTAAATCTTTTTTGCAAAGCTAGTAATCACCTGTCAATTTCTGTTATCCTTACAAACTGGAATTTTCATATATAGCACATTTGTTCAACAAATTACTGAATGCTTATTCTGTTGCAGACTCTGTGTTAAGCACTTAGATTGGAGTGGTAAGCAGAAGAAAAATGGCTGTCCTTCATGTAAGACGCATCCTTCTAGATGAGGAGACAGACTTGCCCAGAACCCAGTGAGTGAAGGCAATTAGGAAGCTGTATCTGAAGAATCTTGATTTGGGAGGTGTTATACAGGCTTTTCCTCACAAACCTGCTCAAATAAATGCTTTGAAATTCAGAACCTTCAACAGTCATTCTCCGTGGGTCCGATGTGAAGAATATATAGTATATTTGGCAGTTCCCTGCTGTTGTCTTTCTGATGGAACCCTGAATTAAGATTGTAGACCTCTTCCCTCAATTGCAATTTTTTCTCAAGTTTTTTTCCTCTCTGGACATTTTCCCAGCATTGCTGGGGTCCACACCTGTGTAAGGCATGTCCTAGAGACATACTTCAGGGACTCCTAATACCCTGAACATGGACATGTCCAGTTAGATGTGTACGTGTCTTTATTTTTATTTTTTTATTTTTTAAAAGATTTTATTTATTTGACAGAGAGAGACACAGCGAGAGAGGGAACACAAGCAGGGGGAGTGGGAGAGGGAGAAGCAGGCTCCTCGCTGAGCACAGAGCCCGATGCGGGGCTCGATCCCAGGACCCTGGGATCATGACCGGAGCCGAAGGCAGACGCTTAACAACTGAGCCACCCAGGTGCCCCTGTGTGTACGTGTCTTTAAAGAAATAAGATGTCTGTTAGTAAAGTGCTGTGACCTCAGGTTCTAGAATATCAACGCAACATTCTTTAGAAGAGATGCTTCACTTTGGATGAATCTAAGTTCAGAATCCAGTCAGCCTGTTGTCAAAGGGAGAAGGAGAGTCCCAGCGACAGGAAAGCACCTCACTATGAATTGGTTTGGAAATTACTTCTCTAAATTTCCTGAGGATGTTTCCTTTCTCAACGTACACTCACCTCTGTTGCTTTCACTCATCTCATCTGAAGATGAACAACATTTTATTTCTAGTATGAGGTAGAGTTGGTGATTTTTTTTTTTTCTATTAACTTCTTCTTTTTGGGTAGCATATCAAATCTCTCTCTCTGTCTCTGTCTGTCTGTCTAAAAATCAGTCTCCTCTTATGAGGAGCCAAGAGAAGAAAACTGGGCTTGGGAAGAAAGTAGTTGCTATCATTTTCTATGGGTACTTGGAAAGGGGCAACTGATCAGTTCCTTCGGGCCCTGCTTGGATAGCGAAAAGAAGGGCTGGCTTGGGTGAAAGGGTGTCTCTTTATTCTTAACTTTCAGTGTTGAACCCTGACTAAGTGAAACTTGACTTCTGGTGGCTGCCAGTAATTTCTAGTCCTTTGAAATCAAAACTCCAGGGCTTTGGCTTCAGTTAAGTTTGAAGTAATCAAGGAAGCCTGGGTAGAAAGCAGAATAAACCCTTTTTAGTTCCAAGTTTCATCAGGGAAGAGGGTGATAGGAACCTCCTCCCTCAGGCTGAAGCACCAGGCAAGTGCGGACATGGGGTGGGGAATGCGCTTAGCAGCAGCGGCGAGAAGAAAACAGAGTGAGGTCAGAAAGGGGGGAGGGTATGCATCTCTTGCATCTCCCAGCATGGGGCCTCTTGCCTCGTGCTTCGAGTCAGCCTTCTCCTACCGGTTGAAGCCTCCCTCCGCTGCTTGTCTCTTAGGGTGACTAAACTTCTTGGTTCACCTGGGGATGTCCTGAGTTTAGCCCTGAAAGTTCTCCCTCCTGGGAAAACCGTTAGTCCTGGGAAAACTGGATGATGGGTCACTGGGATCGAAGTTTTAGGTATTTGGGCAGCACGTGTGACACCTGAGAAACTGCCCCACAGCTCCTGCCTCCATTCTCTGTTTCTCAGGAAAGGGTACAGAAGGCCCTAGGCCAAGTGCAGGAACATGAAGTTAAAATAACAGTAGCCGCCACCCACTGCAAGCCTACTGTGTGCCCGGAGCGTGATCTTGTTTAATCCTCAAGGCCACTGCAGAGGGAGGATGTTTCCTATCCAGTTTTATGGGGGAGAGACCAGAGCTGAGGGCGGGGACGATTTGTGTTCCCCAAGGTCAGACAAGTAGAAGGCAGCCGGGCCACATGTGAATTTTGGTGTGCCTGGGCCTAAAATCTGTCCTCTTTCCACTCAGTGAAGAACTTGCTGAATTTGATGGCAAATGGACAGCTGCTCTGGTGTAGCAAAGCTCTGCGACCGTCTGCCTCATCCACGGTTTCCAGACTCTTTCCTATTCTGTATGGTAGTAGAAGATTCCCTGGAGTATCCACTGAGCTAACAGCTGTGCAGGGAGCTACAGCAGGTGCTTTAGTCTGATACTCGAAGCAGCCCCTGATAAATTATTCAGGTTTTAAAGGAATTGCAAAGTGCCTGGCACATAGAAGGTGCTCAGTCAAGGGTAGCTGTGCTTGTTTTTTGTTTTGTTTTTTTTAAGAAAAATTTTTAAAGATTTTATTTAATTGACAGAGAGACAGGGAACACAAGCAGGGGGAGTGGGAGAGGGAGAAGCAGCGAGCCCGATGCGGGGCTCGATCCCAGGACCCTGGGATCATGACCTGAGCCGAAGGCAGACGCTTAGCGACTGAGCCACCCAGGTGCCCCTGTACTTGGTATTTTCATTATGACACACAAACTATAATCTTGAGCTGAATTTTTTAGCCAATGCATGTCAATTGAAACATTTTAATAAAAAATCACCAAAGATTCAGGGTATCAAGATAATCAGTAGTATACTTGCTGAGTTCAAAGTTAGGCAAACACAAAAAACTTTTTTTCCCCCACCAAGGAGAAGCTATTCTCTTTGCTGTTTGATTTGGAATAGAGGACAGGCTTCCTTGCCATCATAAAAGGCTGAGCTAGAAGCAGAAAATTCTATTCTAGGGCTGCAAGCTGTAAATGGTTCATTTCAGGGGAAAATCTAATCCAGGGGCTTAGCCCTAAGAAATTCTTCTGCTCAAATCAGAGATAATTGGAAGCTCTTAGTGTAAGGACGGAAACCCCAGATTGTGAGCATCACATTGAGCGGTAAATGCCCTAGTCTGTGTGGAGGGATGCAGGAAGCTTTGAGGCTCCTCTCTGCTTTTATTTCCTCTCTCCACACCTGAGAAGTGTACCTTTGCTAGAGAGGGAAACACAGTTAAGATCATATAATTGATGACTAGATTTGAGGAGGACTCAAAGATAATGGAAGAGATAATGGACATTCAGTTTGGTCCAGTTCACCAAATAACCACATGCCTGCCAGGTATCGGGTAGTGTGCTGGATTCTGGGGTTAAGTGGGGGGAGTAGCTTGTGCCCGCTGACCCCAAGGAGCTCACACGGGAGCAGAGGAAATAAGACAGGCATAAGATGGTTTCTTCAGCACCAGTTTGAAATCTTCATAGCTGTCTTAGTCCACTCTGAGCTTCCATAACACAATACCATAGACTGGCTGGCCTCGTGAACCGAAATTTATTCACTCACTTTTCTGTAGGCTAGAAGTGAGTGCAAGGTCACGGTGCCCGCGTGATCGGGTTCTGGGGAGGGCTCTCCACCTGGTTTGTAGCCTTCTTGATGGGTGCTTATGTGGCCTTTTTACATGGCAATTTTATCAGCCCAGGCTCCCACTGCTATTCCTCACTTAACTGTAATCACCTAAAAGCGCTGTCTCCAAATACAGTCACACTGGGGGCTGGGGCTTCAACATATGACTTTGGGGGAACACAGTTCAGTTCATACCATGGGCCCGAACCCACATTGTAACAAACCTATTAAAGTGTATCCATACCACACATTATATCCATACTTTCCCTACTATACAATTAAGTGAAAGGATTTTTATAATTTTGCCTTTGAAATTATTTGGCTCTCCGCGATTAGTTCATTTTATGATTGGCTCTTGTTTCTCAGCAATCATTCATACTTGGGATTTTTTTTGCAAATGAGAATTCTAAATTGTTTTTATTTTTAATTTATTTTTTTGGAAGATTTTATTTATTTATTTGACAGAGAGAGAGATAGCGAGAGCAGGAACACATCAGGGGGAGTGGGAGATGGAGAAGCAGGCTTCCTGCCGAGCAGGGAGCCCGATGTGGGACTCGATCCCAGGACCCCGGGATCATGACCCGAGCCAAAGGCAGATGCTTAACAACTCGGCCTCCCAGGTGCCCCTCTAAATTGTTTTTAAATGTAATAAAATATTTGTGAATCTGTGAATTTGACAGTTAATGAGATTGGCATAATGCTAGATTTCTGTGTTTAGTTGAGCATTAACTAATTTTGCAGTCTGTTTTGCAGTTTTTATATTTTGGAGCCAGTACTTTATTCCAGGTCTCAAATACTGTTGCAGGCTCTTGAAAAGCTCATTAGCCTCTAAGCATTGTCTCTAAATGCCTAAGGGATGAAGGGGCTGAGCTTGTTTATAGCTCCACTTTGTACTTCTGGACATGTAGCTCCTGACCTTAACCTCTCTTGCAGCTCATGTCTCCTTGGCGCTGAAGACCGGCTATGTTCCAGCCGTCCTCTTCCCCACCAGCCTCCCTCCTACTCTGTGTTCTTTGCCATCTCTCTCACGTTCACACCCCCACCCACCCTGTGGGAGACTCAGAGGCTGTTGTGGCTATCAGTGGCCCTCATATCCACCTGTGTCAGGTTTCAGGCTGGCTGGTGTCAGGATGACTGCATAGGTATTGCTGGCAACCTTGTTAAGAATCTCAATTTCTGTACCTCTTGTCTGGAGACCAGCATTGTTGGCCTGGGTGAGGCTTGGACATTTGTTTTGTTAACAAGCTAATGTGTTTATTAAAAGCACATCAGGTTTGTAAGGCGTGGACGTGGGCAGTGTTGGTAGAATGAGATGTGGATCTTAACAAGAACAATGCACCCCCATTGGATTTATCGCCCTGATTTAGAGGTTCTCAAAGGGCAGAAGTGCTGTTTCCAAGATGCCCCCAGGGTGTTGCCTTAAGGGTGCTCAGGAATGTCCCTCTCTGGCCTCCAGGCCATGTGTCACAGGTGCTGAGCCCTGGTGAGTAGTCCTGTAACAGCAGCTGTTACAGGAAGAAATTCTGCTGTCTCTTGTTTATTTTGTCTCATGTGTGAGGCAGGCTCTTTCTTTAATTCTTCACAACACACCAGAGACAGGTACAAACTGTTAATGAGGCTTGCCAAAAGGGAAGCACAAAGTAGAAAAATTACTACCAGGTACAGGCTCACACTCATTCTAGTGCGGTCCCTCGATCTGCCCCTTCCAGAGGCTAGGTACAGCTTACCCTTCACTGTGGGACTCGCCCCAAGTATCCCCATGGTAGGAGCTCAGGCAAAACCGGCTTTCGGCCCCCAGAAAGAGAAGGGAATTTTTCCACCTCACTTTTGAAGACTATCCCCTGGACCCATATTTTCTACTTCAGAATGATAACGTGGAATATCTATTCCCTTCAGAGAAAATTAACCCAAAGTTGTATTTTGTGCCCCCCAACCCCAGACAGTCGTATAGTACTTTGACATCAGGATATCTTCTGGGGCGCCTAGGTGGCTCAGTGGGTTAAGCATCCCACTCTTGCTTTCAGCTCAGGTCATGATCTCAGGGTTGTGAGATCCAGCCCTGTGTCAGGCTCCTCACTCAGTGGGGAGTCTGCTTGAGATTCTCTCTCTCCCTCTGCCCTTCCCGCACCAAAATAAATAAATAATCTTTAAACAAACAAAAAAAGACATCTTCTGAAGTCTTGGTTGGTCACTTAAATGATATGGCGTGTTCAACTTCCACAGCCTAGTCCCGATTTCTATGCCCAAGTGTCTTCAGCGAAGGCTCAAAACCCTGGGGGTGCAGCCTCACTCAGAACAACTTGTTAAACACATTCTAGACACAGCAAACTAATTATATGTCCTTCATTCAACACAATAATCCTATGAGGTCATCTTTTTTAATCTTACATTCGAACAAACAGAAACAGAGACGTTAAGCAACAGCCAAGGTCAAGCTGCCAGGAAGTGACAAGCCGGCATTTGAACTGAGGCCTCTTGGTTCCAAATTTGTGGATTTAGCTATTACAAAACACTGAGAAACACTAAGGAAGTAGGCTGGACCTTAAAGGTGAATGACAGGGTCTGGAATATTCATGCCATTAATAGAGGGCAAAGTCAGGGGAGAAGCGGGAAGGGGGGCAGATGGTGAGGAGCTTGGGCTACAAATTAGGAGCCACTTGACATCACTGGGTCCCTTTCTCCTCTTTATCACTCTGTCTTGGCTTAATGGTTATCCTTCTGAACCATCGCCTTTGTTTTCAAGTTAATCACTGTTTTTGACTCTCTAGGAGCCATGGTCCAGCTCAGGCTGTGGTGAAGCAACCTCTCCGGGGAACCCCTGGCAGGACCACCATCACAGCGATTATCCAGACTCGGGGAGACTGGAGCACCGGCCTCTTCAGTGTCTGCAGAGACAGGAGAATCTGTACGTGTTCCCTCTTTATTCAAGTTCTCCTTGACTGTTTTCTTTCCCAAAGCATCCCTGGGTGCAGGAGCTACGTCAGGCACAAGGACAGAAATGTAATGGCTTTAGAATAACTGGACTAATCTCCTAGTGACTCACGTGCACTCCTTGGCAGGAAAAATCTTGCTTTTCAAGGATGGGGATGCTTTTACAGAATAAGCGGTGACTTCATAGATGTTTTAAATGACAAAATCCACTGTTGGCAAAGGTGCATGAAATGGGCTCCCCCATCTGCTGCTGGTGGGAGGATACATTGGTATAACCTTCCTGCCGGATGGTTTAGCAATACGTATAAAAAGAACCTCAAGTGTTATATAGCTTTTGGCCCAGTAATTACATTTTTAGGCATTTAGTCTAAGGAAATAAATCACGTGCAAAGGTTTAGCAACGTTAACTTCTGTAGCATTGGTTATAACGGCAACAATCTGGAATGACCTAAAATGTTTGATGGGGGTACGCATATAATGAGTTATTATACAGCCATGAAAAGTCACATTGTAGAATAACATTGAATGGGATGAAAGATGTTGTGGTACGTTTTTAAGTTAAAGAAGCAGACTGTAAAACTAAGCACGTTAGACACCATTTTTTGGTGGGGGGATATTTTTAAAATACCTGGACGGATACAAATACAAATGTTTATGACATGCCTCCAGATGGCAGGCTAATGAGTAATTTTTATTTTCTTTTTTGCTTATCTCTTTCTAGTATTTCTAGGAGGAATACGTAGTACTCTTATAAGAACAAGAATAATCACAAAAAGCCCCCTATGTTGACTGGAATATTTTCAGATGCTCTTTCAGCTCTAGAGAGGTACCAATAACACTCTTCTAGCTACATGATTTTCCCCTGGGAATGAAGTTCAAAGCATATCGATTCTATTTTTATCTTAGGACATTCTGACTCATCTCTGGTACCACATCAGCATCCCCTTCCGGGTCCTGCCTTTGCAGATGCTAGGGAGCATCTCAACCACAGAGTCTTTCTGGGGGATGCTGGGTGGCTGGGGGGAGGTCTCTGTTGGATAAGTGTTAATCACTAGCATTCAAAATCCAGCAGACCCTGGATCTATTATTTTTGAAGAATATGGCTTTCTCTGCCCTTTGCTGATTTTTTGAAAGATCTGGATTCATTCCTAAAGCCTCACAGGATTGATCAGAGACCCACCTGAGCTGTTACATGGTCCAAGTCCCTATTCAGCAGAGTCTTACAGAGGCTAAAGCTCTCCCGCCATGTTTTGGTGCTCTGGTCCTCTATGCTTGAGCCCTTCACCGTTTGCCTGGGCCCCACAGAGAAGAGACTGCCTCCATCCCTGTCCCTCTGCCCATCTGACGCTGAGCTCAGCAGGTTTCTTCCTGCCTCTGCTACCCGTGTGGACTTCTGATCAGATAATGATGGCAGCCATTCTCTGATTCTCTCAGCTTTCTTCCTCTTTCTCTTCCAGATACTCTGACTTCAGTTGTCCCCTGTTCTGAGGTACAGAGAAGGCAGAATAGCCATGTGGAGATGTGGAGACCTAGCGTGGAAATGGGAAGTGGACCATTTTCCTTTCCTAGCTTGTAGTTGGGGGCTAGGGGGTCATCAGTGCATTTTCAAGTAGGGCAAAGCCTAGAATATAGTGTGGTGGGGAGGAGAACATGTTTGTGTCAGATGAGACCTTGCCTCGAATCTTAGCTCTGCCTCTTACTGGCTATTTGATCTTGAACAAATTCTCTGGGTCTTCATGTTGCCCTCTCTAAAGTGAGTGTAATAAAAGTGCTCACCTCAGGGGTTGCTGTTAACATTAAAACATAATGCCTAGAACCCATTCTTAACACTGGCTTGGAATTTAACTGGATCAGGTTTTTTTTTTTTTTTTTTTTGGTTGCATGCTCTACTGCGTTGAATAGTCCTTTCAAAATTCATGTCCACCTCTAACTTCTGAATGTGACCTGATTTGGAAATAGGGTTTCTGCAGTGTAGTCAAGTTAAAAAAGAGGTTCTACTACATTAGGGTAGATCCTAATCCAATGGCTGGTGTTTCTCATAAGAAACAGGAAATTTGAACACAAACACTCAGAAGAGAAAGCCATGGGAAGACAGAGGCAGAGATTAGAATAATGCATCCATAAGCCAAAGAATGCAAGGATTGCCAGCATCCACCAAAAGCTTGGAGAGAGACATGGAATAGACTTTTCCTCAGAACTTCTGGAAGGAACGAACCCTTAAGTTCATACTCCTAGCCTCCAGAATTCTCCAGTGAGAAAATAATTTTTTTTAAGTTTTTATTTAAATTCCAGTTAGCTAACATACAGTAGAATATTAGTTTCAGGCATACAATTTAGTGATTTAACACATCCATACAACACCTGGTGCTCATCACGACAAGTGTCCTCCTTAATCCCCATCACCTGTTTCACCCATCCCTTCACCCGCCTCCCCTCTGATAAGTGTCAGTTTGTGCGAGAATCATTTCTATTGCTTAAAGGTGCCCAGTTTGTGGTATTTGTTATGGCAGCTCTAGGAAACTAATACACAAACAAACATTGGATTTCATTTGAAGGCTTTGGGGTAACTCACAGAACCAAAAAATCAACTAAAAACTAAGCTCAGAATGGACAAGCTGCATTATCAGGAGCTAGCTGACACTCTGATCAACTCCAAACGTTTTTATTTGTTTTTCCTTCTGAGAATTGATGGAGCAGCTGGAGTTCATTTTGCCAGGCTTAGGTCATTCCGAAGAACAGTCCTATCAGTATTGCCCTCAGTAGTGAAGGGATGATTTTCCCAAATTACTACTGGGGTGCTGTCATCCAGGGATGCCCAACAAGTGCACAACAATGCACTTAGTGAATCTGAGATATTAATATTATTGTGACTATACATTGTTATTATCCTCTAGCGTGTTGAGAGCGAAGAGTAGAGTCAGGAGGGATAGACTGGCTGCTGCAGTGTGATTTCTACTCCATCCCAAGAGCACCTAAAAAGTTGGCTAAAGAAACAACCATCCTCACCAACCCCCTGCCTTAAACGCTGCTTCACTACTTGGCTTTGTCCCTCACCCCCATTAATGTGCAGACCAACCGCACTCTTGTCTTCTGAGGATTCCTGCTGGTCCGTTTGAGAGCCCATTCTGGGGACAAGGTGAGAAGGGAGGATGTGAGGAGAAATAGAACATTCTTGACATTTTGGCATGATTCGTGGAGAAGGGGCCATGGATATACAGTACAAGGTGATCTGGAATGTTCTGGGTCCCAGTTGTTATTCCCTGGATGGACCTCCATTTTATGACTGCTCACAGTGTCTCGAAGCCATCTCAGAAGAATACTTCAAGGTGATATCGCCTTAAATGCTCATTCTCTGCGCTGTCATTCCCAGGACACAGGTGGAATGTGAGTGCTATGGATCCTGGGCTTCTTTCCTTGTTTAAAAGGGCTACTTTATCCACAAAATTTCAATTCAAGCCAGCCACTGTGTAAATAGTTGTGACAAACTTAGGAACAAAGAAGAGCTGCTTTCCATGACTTTGTCCATGCCAGATTCCCATCCTGGGACAGCTTTCCCTTACATGTTGAGAATTATTGCTACAATTTGTCATCCATTAAGCAAAGGATATGTTAGGAACAGCAGTGATTTCCATTTCTTTTTGACATTTTGCTTCATGTTATTGCAATTACATTTTTTATTTTTATTTTTTATTTATTTTAAAGATTTTATTTACTTGAGAGAGAGCGAGAGAGAGCGCGCGAGAGAGAGCACAAGCAGGGGGAGGGGCAGAGGGAGAAGCAGACTCCCCGCTGAGCAGGGAGCCCCATGCGGGACTCAGTCCTGGGACTCCGGGATCATGACCTGAGCTCAAGGCAGACGCTTAGCCGACTGAGCCACGCAGGTGTCCATAATTACATTTTTAAAACTGCATCCCCCTTCCCACCTGGGCACTTTTATCTGCATTCACAGTGCACTGGGGTGTTTCTGAGTCCTTTGGAGATGGGGTTGCTGAAAGCTCAGCTGTGAAGATAAAGCCACGGGGAAATGAGTGGCTGCTAAATGTTGTCGTGGGTGAGAGGCGAGGTATCCCGGCTTTGGGAATGTTTGTGATGGTGCACCAGAGAAGGTTTATGTGGAAGGTTTAATCCACATTGGTTTGTAATTCAATATTTAGAGTTCCTACCCCTGTGTAGACAGGTGATGGGTGTTACAGACGTAATAGTGAATAAGACAGAGAAGGTTTCATAGAGGAGATAGACAGTAAGCAAAATAATGGCAGTTGTGATAAGTGCCGTGAAAGAAAGAAATAGGGTATTATGGAAGGAAACTAGGAGAGTGGGGTCAGGGATGGCCTCTTCGAGGAACCAACTTAAAGCCGATACTGAAAGATGGGAGGAAACCAGCCACTCAGATCACCTCCCTATGGAGGGCACCGTAAGCACTGCGGGGGGTGCAGAGCTTTGTGTGACTAGTAATCACCAGATACCCAGGATGCATAGAATGAAGTGGGCCAGGATTTTCTTTGGTTTTCTGGAAGAGGAAAAAAGCATTGAAAAGGCCTCAGATTGGGATCTGTGTCCCTGAACTATATCTTGGGTAAAGTGTACCTCTCTCAAAGCACACACCACTGCTGTCTTGCTCACCCCTGCTGTGCCCAGCAGAGTGCCTGGTCCGTAGGAGGCACTGAAAAATATTTGTTGAACAACCCATCAATGAATGAATTTTAACCTGTATTCTCACTGGATTCTTTCTTTCTTGCCCTTCATTGAAAGAATCATAAATTCTCTGAGTCGGAAGGGGTACTGGGGTCAGGTGATTTGGCCTCTCACCTGCTTGTCTAAGCCTCCCCTGCACTATGCCTGGCAAGAATAGCTTTGGCTTTCTGAGCATTTCTAGGAAGGAGGGCTTTTCTCCTTGGGAGTCAGCTCAGTGCTTAAAAAAAAGGGGGGGGGGCGCCTGGGTGGCTCAGTTGGTTAAGTGTCTGCCTTCTGCTCAGGTCATGATCCTGGGGTCTTGGATTGAGCCCCATGTCAGGCTCCCTGTTCAACAGGGAGTCTGCTTTTCCCTCTCCCTCTGCTGCTCCCCCTGCTTGTGCGCACACTGTCAAATAAATAAAATCTTAAAAAAAAGAGAGAGATTTTGAATAGTTTAGCATGCACCTGATGCAAAATTCAAAAGCACCTACCCCTTTGATAGATTTGCCATCTGTTCACCCAGTTCCCTGCAGAGGCAACTACTCTTACCTGAGCCGAAATACTGTCTGTAAGCTTGTAAAGATATAAAATAATTTTAAGTGAAAGTAGATTATTCTTTTTATTATAAAACTGTCATGTAATCATCATAAAAAAGAAAACTACAGAGACAAAAGAAAACCAGTATCCTGTAATCCCAGCTGTTGGAGATAATCATTGTTAATATTTTGGTACCTCTCCTTCCAGATTTTTTGCTGTACATGTATTTATATAATTTCCAGAAATAATAGAATTGTAAAGACACCCAATATTTTAAATTGCTGCATAGATTCTGTTGTATGAAGGTACCATAATTTATTTATCCAGAAATCCATTGGTGTACCTTAATGTGGTTTCCAGACCTTTTGATGTTCAAACCAACACTCCGTGAATGTCTTTGTACAGATGGTATTTTGCATGTGTGTGAGTTTACCTGTTGGGAAATTGCTGAGGAATAAACCTGCTGGTCAAATAGTATGTACCATTTTAAATCTTGATAGATCCTGCCAACTGGATCTCCATTTGGAAGTTGTACTAACCTACACTCCCACCCACAGTGTATGACTGTGCCCATTTCTTTCTTGAGCATCTCTTACTGTTCAGTGGTTCTGCCTTTTTGTAATAATTGATCTGAACTATGCGTCGCTGCACTTTCCACCCACCTTTCCTACTTCTGCTCTCTGGGGCTCCACACTCTGGTTCTGTGTAGGCTTTTTCTTTTTCTCTCGACTCGCCTGTGAGTGAGAAGGATGAATAATAAATCACATTCCATGCATGAGGGTGGAGCCCATCTCAGGGGACAGGCCCGGAACATTTAGGCAGTGGATGCTTATATAACCACCAGGCCTTTGGATGTAATGTAAGAGGAAGAGGCTGAATTTCTAGCTCAAATCCCTTTTGAGCCCAAGTCCCTTAAAACAAACAAATAAATAAAATATGATAATATATATTTGCATATATGTATATACACAAATAACACATGAGTATGTTCACCTTGTAAAAAAATGAAACATTACAGAAAAGGAAATCATGTCTCCTCTTTTAATCAGTTTGAAGGGTTTCCTTCCAGATCTTTTTTTCTGTGTTTATATATGTAGCCTTTAGTAATATGTACTATTGTTTTGTAACTCTTTAAACAAAGCATAAATAGTATTATGCTGTATGTATCATTATGCAATTTGATTATTTTTTTTAAAAGATTATTTATTTATTTATTTGAAAGAGAGACAACGAGAGAGGGAACACAAGCAGGGGGAGTGGGAGAGGGAGCTCGACGTGGGGCTAGATACCAGGACCCCAGGATTATGACCTGAGCCGAAGGCAGATGCTTAACGACTGAGCCACCCAGGTGCCCCTCAATTTGATTATTTTTTTAGGATTTTTTAAAAAGATTTATTTATTTGAGAGAGAGAGCAGGAGTGGGAGGGGCAGAGGGACAGGGAAAAAGAATCTCCAGTGGACCCCTTGCTGAGCATGGAGCTTGATGTGAGGCTCGATCTCATGACCCTGAGATCACAACCTGAGCAGAAATGAAGAGTTGACCTCCCAACTGACGGTGCCACCCAGGCGCCCCTTAAGATTTTATTTATTTATTTATTTATTTATTTGAGAAAGAGAGACCACGAGTGGGAGAGGGGCAGAGGAAGAGAATCTCCAGCAGACTCCATGCTGCTGAGCGTGGAGCCTGATGGAGGGCTCGATCTCAGGACCCTGAGTTCATGATCTGAGCCAAAATCAAGAGTCAGATGCTTAACCAACAGAGCCACTGAGGCGCCCCTGAAATTTGATTTTTTTTTAACTCAAAATATGTCTTAGAGATTTAACTCTGTTGGTACTTAATCTTTCACTGCATTCTTAATTGTTCCATAGTATGATTTACACCATTGTGGCTTATTTACACTTTCATCTATTAGTGTACATTGAAGTTTTAAATTTCAAGCTACAAATAATGCTGCAGTGGACATCCCTGTACAGTCTCTTACTCTAGGGTAGACGCTCACAAAGTGGAATTACTAGATCCTAGTGTACTTAACATTTTTTTTTTTTAAGATTTTATTTTATTTTGCGAGACAGAGAATGAGAGAGGGAGCACATGAGAGGGGGGAGGGTCAGAGGGAGAAGCAGACTCCCTGCCGAGCAGGGAGCCCGATGCGGGACTCGATCCCGGGACTCCAGGATCATGACCTGAGCCGAAGGCAGTCGCTTAACCGACTGAGCCACCCAGGTGCCCCTGTTCCTATCTATTCTTTTTTTTTTTTTTGATTTTGATTTATTTATTTGAGAGAGAGAGGATGAGACAGAGAGAGAGGATGAGAGAGAGAGAGAGCATGAGAGGGGGGAGGGTCAGAGGGAGAAGCAGACTCCCCACCGAGCAGGGAGCCTGATGTGGGACTGGATCCTAGGACTCCAGGATCATGACCTGAGCCGAAGGCAGTTGCTTAACCGACTGAGCCACCCAGGCGCCCCCCTAGTGTACTTAAAATTTTACTAGGTTCACCCAAGTTGCCTTCAAAAGGGCTATGTACCTATTTCTCTATGGTTTTCCCACAATGTAAATACTGAAAAATTGGCATGCTTTCATGCCAATATGCATTTCCCTGATGACTAGCTTTTCATGGTTGTCATTGGCCATTTGTGTTTCCTATTTGGTAAATTATCTGCTCATGTCCTATTCCCATTTTCTTCTTTTGTTTAATCCTTTATATATTGATTTGTAGGAATTTACAACTATGTTGCAGTATTTTCTCCTAGAGACTCTTTAAGACAGTATCCCATGGTCCCACTCTTGCCCATTCCTCTTGAGGTGTGAGCCAAGAGTTTTTAATGCCACTCAATCCACTGTGTAGGGCTGTAACATCTGACAAAAAGGAACTTTCCTAAAGTTGCATAATGTAAGAGCATCCCACAGGAATAAATACAAATTAGTGGTAGTGAGGATACTGTCTCGGAGCACACAAATCCACAACCATTGTGACACGCTAAATACGTAAAACATGAGAACATATGGTGTTGTGTGTAGTAGTTAAGACTTTTGGGCTAGACTACCCGAGTTCAAATCTGGCTTCTGCTCCTTCCTAATAAACGTATTCTTCTGCCTGTCAGTTTGCTCATCCATTAAAATGGACACAGTAAGAGTATCTGTATTTTAAGATTGTTGTGAGAATTAAGTGAGTTAATGAATGCAGTGTATTTTTAGCAGGGCTTGGCACATGGTGAAGTCTAATGTTAGCTATTACATAATAAGAATTTGGCTTTCATAGAGTTTTTTTTTTTTCTTAATCCCATCTGACTACTGTCCCAAGGTAACTGAATGTGCATTTGGTGTGTTGCCTTCAGCATCTAGTAACTGCATCCTAATGAACACTTAGATAACGTGGTTATCTGATGGAAAGGATTAAAAATAAAAATAACAGCATGTATTTTTTAAAAGACATACCAGTCATAAAGATAAGATACAGGAGTTCCAATGCACAAAACAACGTCTTTACAATATACTTACTGAGGGTGGTGGGCATTTCTCCTTGCCAATGATAGCGGTGCAGCTCAGGCGATTGTGTAAACACAATTTATTATTCACTTAGCTTGCCAGCTTTATAATTATGCAATTTTTGAGTAATTTTTTATTTGCAGGCATTTGCACTATTTCATAATCCATGCATAAAATGAGATTTGATTGATTTTTTTTGTATGTGCCATGATTTCCAAGTCTCCTAATTCAAGGTTGCCTGCAATATGACCGCTGTGAACTTGCAGGAAGTTGACTGGGCCATCTGTCCTCTGCGCTGTTCATCCCAGTGGTCGGTGCGGGGTGGGGCCTTCTGATCCAGCTGGGAGTAATGATTTTTTTTTTTTAAATGTAGGGCAAAACATCTCAGACTCACTCAAGGCCGAATTCAGAATTTGCTTTGGGGCAAGGGATGCCTATAGTACGTGATTTAGCGGATTATCTCATGACTCCTAAATGGATGAAATAGATGTTCTGTTTCCCAAAGACAGGCTGCTCCTAACCTTCCTCCCCGCGGAGTCCTCATGCCCCGTGGGCACGTGTGCCACCTCAGCCCCTCACAGCCAGGGTGAAGTCCACAATCCCGGAACAGCATTCCTCGCATTTGGCTATTTTGTCACTGAATTTGGGGGTGGGACTTTGTGCTCGCACCTTCTGGGGAGGGAGGGCAGGACAGGTAGCAGAGACAGGCCCTTGACAGGAAGTTCTAGTGCCGGTGACAGGGTACGTGAGCCTCTTTGTTGGGTGCTCTGAAGGCTGTGGTCATTACCATTTCATACTCACTGAAATGGCTAAAATCAAAAGGACCAACAGTTGCAAATGTTGGTGAGGCCATGGAACAACTAGAATTCTCGTCCATTGCTGGTGGGATCGTTAAGTGGTGCAAATATTTATGTCTTGTCAAGTTCAACATAAATCCACATCCAGGAATCCACCTACAGGGAATGAAAATGTATGTCCGCATGAAGACCTGTACGGGAACGTTCATAGTACATATTCACAATAGCAGAGAATGGAATAGCTCGTGAGAGTACGGAGAAACGGTTTGAGTGTTATGGAACCTGGACTGGATCGCCCGACGGAAGAACCAAGCGGCACCCGGAGATCTTGGAGGATAGGAGGTTTACTTAACGCCGGCAGGCTCAGAGGACAGTGAGCTCCAAAGGTCTGAGCCCCGAGCACAAAGGGGGTAATTTATACACTTCTACTTCCGCATACTTGGCACTTCTGGCGCGAGCGAGAAGCGGGGCAGGAAGAGGAACCCGGATTGGTGTGCGCGCGGGAAGCAGAGCTGGGTGAAGAACCCGGAAGAGCCCCGGGGCAGGGGCTGGGACTCTCTTGGTGGCTCGGTTGGCCATCTTAGGACACAGATTTCCCTTATCATGTGCAGTATTCATACGTTGGACTACTACTCAGCAACGATGAAGAACGCACTACACACATAACAGCAAAGACGAACCTCAGGAAACATGTTGAATAAAAGAAGGTGGATATAAAAGTAAACATGGTTCCCTTAATATGAAGTCCAAGAAGAGGTAAAACTTATCAATGGGAAGAGAAATCAGAGCAGTGGTTGCCTCTGGAGTGGGGATGGGAGGATTGGGATCGTCTGGGAAGGGGCACAAGGGAACTCTGAGGGCAATATTCTACTTGTTTGGTTACTTGGGTGAGAACGTGATTGTCACAAGTCACCCAACAAAATATTTTCAGTCTGTTCATTTTCTTGTATATAAATTATGTCTGAAAATATTTATTGCATACATGCGTTAAAGGTATTGGTTAGATTTTTGGCATTTATTTATTTAATTTTTTTGCTGTTTTATAGTCCTAATTATTTGTGTTCTTCAAGGTCATCCTCATTTGCGATGCTAGATGACATAACATCTTAACTGTGTATGAGGAATTCTTAACCTGCAGTCTGTTGATAGCTTTCAGTGGATCCTTGGACCCCACAAAATTGAATGCACAATTTTGCATGTCTATGTATTTTTCTTTTCCCTTGAGGAGTGACTTCATAGCTACCACCATACTCTCAAAAGGGTCTGTGACCCAAAACGTATTTAAAACAGAACCTCTGCATTAGATGGTTCATGCAGAATGTGTAAGAAACAGTATCAGGATTTAAAGATCAATGAATGAATCAATGACAAACTGTTTCCAGTTGATGTTCAAGGAACCAAGCCTCTAATAGTTACAGATTAAAACTGGCAGATGTCAGTGGCTCCATGAAACTAGCAAAAATTAGAGTAACCTTCTGGCCTGAGAAATAGAATACAGTCCTGATGAGAATAGCAGGCAGAATCAGTGCACCATAAAAGAGCTTTCAATCACATTTACAGAGAAAGACGCCTGCTATTCACAAGTATCATATACTGGGTCTATTTTAAATATTGAAAATAGATAGATGAACATAATAGAAGCAACAGCTACGATTCAACTGTAAAAAATTATTTAATGCTTTTCTCTTGACAGGAAAAAACAATTACCATAGTGAATGCTGACAGAATTGTATCAGGTTCAGCTTTGCCAGTGTTTAACAAAAGAAGACAATTTTGATGTGGCTCGGTTATGGCAATTTTCATCCACTGAGTTTTGACAATTGGTTATTCATTCTCAGTCCCTGATTGCAGGGAGACAGTGTGGTATTAAATGGATGGCATCGGGTTGTAAATGCTCTTTGAGATGTGAAGTTGCTCTGAGCACATCTGAGAACCGTGGCTTTCTTTTATGTGTTATTGACAGGTTTCTGTGGTCTGTTTTGTCCAATGTGCCTTGAGTGTGACATCGCCAGTCATCATGGAGAGTGCCTTTGTTGGCCACTGTTACCCGGGTCCACCTTTGCACTGAGAATTGGCACCAGAGAGAGACATAAAATACGGGTAAGTGTGTTTGAATGTGTATGTGAACTTGGATCTATATAAGAACCTAAATGTCTTTCAAACCCGTGGTTTAAAAAAAAAAAAAAGTCTGGGTGAGAATGCTTAAAAACACCAGACTTAGTGGAAGACTGGGGAAGGAAAGGGAAGAAATTTCTGATTTCATTCATATGAACCAAAATGCCACATGATGAAAGGTATTTCCAAGGGGTACCTATTATAATGCTGATGTTGGGTCAGTGGGCTGCTTCTGTTTCTCTCACTGCATCAAGACAAGATGACAGGTATATTGCACCAAATTTGGAGGATATACTTGGGATGGTCTAAGTGAAAATGAAGACTATGGGGCATCCGCAGAGTTCACTTTGGGGGCTCCCTGGGGATGCTTCAAAGAGCCCGTCACTTTCCGGTGCAGCTGAGCATGAGGTACAATGAGAGAATGAGCAGAGACAAGTCATACATATCAGGATGTGGACAGTTAAAAATAAAAACGACATCTTATATATTCATGTGGAGTGATCCCTAAAATATATTTCAAGTGAATAAAAAGTACAAGACACAGAAGTACGCAACTATTGACGTAGAAGGACTATAGATGTACTTGTGTGGACATAGAATTTATCTGCAAGTGTATATACAAACCTGCCAACAACAGTTGCCCCCAGATAACTTAAGTGGGTGGCTAGGACAGCTGTGGAAGAGGGATGTACTTTTTACTTCCTGTGCCTTCTTCCTGTGAGAATGTTGGACCATAGGCATTTAGTACCCATTCCAAAGAAATGAAGTAATTATAAGTATTAAGTCTTAATAGAAAAAAAAAAAAAAGATGTTGACAGAGAAACCAGTGGTTTCAAGTGTGAAGTCTGTATCAAAAGCCCTAAGTAAGGCCAGGTCTCTGAACTGCAAGGATTGATAAGCAGTTGAGCTGCTTGGCACTTGGGGGTCCTGCTAGAGCGGTGTCCCCGGGCGTTCCTTTAGGGCATTGACTTGGTGGACCTCAGAAGCAGTGGGTGGAATAGGCCCCTGGGTGATGGCACTGAGCCTGTGTGATTGAGCCAGGACAGAGACGTGGGTCTTCCCCTAGGGCACCCTGTGTGAGGACTGGCTCGCCGTGCACTGCTGTTGGCCCTTTTCCATCTGTCAGGTGGCCCGGGAGCTCAAGATGAGGGCCTCCCAACTCTACGAAATCTATGCAGCTCCTTCAACCAAGGACAACCTTATTTGACAGAGCGAGAAAACGCCTCCTCCTTACCCCCCTCACCCTCCTCTCAAACCCCTCTTAGAAGAGAGATTGTTCTTAAGCTTTCATGGAAATAATAAGAAAATAAATGATTTCTCCCCTACTGTCTTTGCTCTCATTCTTTCTTCACACACACCTCCGATGAAGTCTCTCTGGCATTTGTCTGGATCTGCTATTCCAGCCTCGCCACCTAGAGATGAGCTTGTGCCTTCCACACCTGCCTGGAGTTGGAAAAGGTTGCATTTTCCCTCATCTTCCTACCACCAGTCTTCCCTGGGAAGCTTTCTTCTGCTAACCCCCTTCACCCACAGAGCCAGTAGTGGGGCAGGAGATGGTTAATCTTAGTTAGCACCTCGTCTGGACACTAAGTCTCACTAAAACAGAGAAGCATTGTCCTTCCCTTGTCCTGACCCCTTCAGTCCCCACCGCATGAAGGAGACGGCCTCAGGTGGCTGCCGATTTGAACACTCTCCAACACTGGCGGGTCTTCGGCCCCAAGCTCGAAGCCTCAGGTGGGCAGCTGAATTGGTCTGCCTGTCCCCCCCCGCACCCCCCCCACCCCCGCCAAAAAAAGATATGTTGAAGTCCTAACTCCTGGTGAGTGTGGCCTTACTTGGAAACAGGGTCCTGCATATGTAATTAAGCTAAGATGAGTCATTAGGGCGGGCCCAAATCCAGCATGACTGATGTCCTCACAAGAAGAGAGGAGGCACAAAGACAGACACACAGTGGGAAGACAGCCATGTGAAGACGCAGAGATTGGAGCGATGCAGCCACAAACCACGGGATGCCTGGGGTGACCGGAAGCTGGAAGAGGCAAGGGAGGTCTTGGAGGGAGCATCGCCCTGTCCACATCTTGATTTTGGACTTGAAGCCTCCAGACTGGAAGAGATTGAGTTTCACTCGTAAGCTAGCCAGTTTGCAGCACTTAGTTACCGAAGTCCTGGGAAGCTGTACGCCACCTGTCAGCCCCAGGAATGAAATACTGCTTTTGTCAGGGCGACGGCACAGAACAGGGCTGACGAGCCTGTGTCCTGAAGCCCGAACTGCCGCCCGCATTTGCTGAGTGTGTGACTATGGCAAATTTTCTAATGCCCCTGTGCCTCAGTTTCTTCATCTGTAAAAGGATGATGCTGAATTCAGAGGGCTGTGAGGATTCTAACAAGTCAGGACTCTTAGCCCACTGCCTGGCAAGTAGCAAGGACTCAGTAAACAGGAGTTGTTATAACAATTTAACTGCTACCTTATATTCATAGCAAATTATGTTAGTTTTCCATTTACAGCTGGGATATAAAGTTTTCTTTTCAATTAAATTTTAGATTAAAATGGAATCCATTCGAATAATCTTAAGTAAGTAACAGTATGGATGGTTGGTGGATGTGGCAAACATTTTGAAAGGTGGTGAAACTCATTTTAGTGGCCACTTGTCTCTATGCCAGATCCTGTTCAAAGTGCTCTACCGTGTTTTAAGACATTTAACCTTACACTCCTCAAGAAGATGCTATGAGAGCTCCATTTTCCAGAAAAGGAACCGGAGTCACAGAGTAGCTAAGTGATTTGCCCACGGCCATATAGCTGCGAGGTGCCAGGCAATTAGGTTCTTGAGGCTGTGCTCCCGACCTCCGCGCTAAGCAAGCGGAGAAGGCTTCTGGCCGAGGTCTTTCTGGGTCTTCGGGGTTGTACAGCTGGGAGTTTGCTCTCCAGAGACGAACCCAGCCTGGGGAGCTCCCAAGAGGCCGTGGCGGCCATCTGCACAGACCCCCAGCCGTTCCCGTCTGACACAGTGATGCCTTTCCTCCCGGCCCTCCCTTTCGGACGTCCTGAGCAGCTGCCAGGGAAAGCAAATGCTCAACGTTGATATTTAAGCCTCAATAACACGCTCCCCCTCCAAACCAGCTCCTGAAAACACCAGGCCTGAGGGACAGCTAACCCGGCTTTATTGTTCCATGCTAAAACACACATCAGGCTTCTCAGGCTTACAGCTGGGAATTGTACTCAGTTCTGACGAAGGGGACTTGGGTAATGTCCCCACTTTGACGTGATGGGCACCCCCCTCCCCACGTGGAAAGCAGATGGTACTGTGGGCCCTGGTCTCTGGCGTGGGTCTCCTGTGCTGGTGGGAGCTGCAGGTGGACGTGTCCAGCAAGGGGACCCTTGTTTCCCTTGGCTGCTTCTCCTTAGTCTGGCTAGGAAAGAGCAAACTCAACACTTCATCAGAGCCACAAACCCAAACAAAACACTGGGCTCCAAAAAGCAGTGGTTCTACCACCAAATCACAGAACAGAAAACAGAATTAGTATGTGAATGGTTCTTTGAAAGCTGATGGTGGAGAGTGGTCCCAAAGCAAGGCAGCTTAGGGCCCTGACTTCTGGTTTCCTCCAGATCATGTCAAGTGCAAGAAAAAAAAGGACCAAAAACACGTGCATTCTTCCCAGGAGAAAAGTGAACCAATACCCAATATTTAAGTGAGAGACAACAACTCTGGTATTAAACTTCCCATTTCCTCAGACTGCAAAAAGCTGTCAGTGGCAGAAATCCGAGGGTTTCCCAACAGTGAAGGCATGTTCCATGTATTTTTTTTTTCACTAGAAAATTTCTTTTGGTTTTCGGAGTTGCAAAGTATGGAACAGATCTCTGATGACTCCGCATGCGCAAACAACATGAACACACAAGCAACACACATTTCAAAGTAATCCATACAGATTACTATAAATTACAAAACCAGAAAACACATAAAACCCCACCAAAGTTCTTGCCTTTACAGTGGAATATTCTAAGGAAATAAGCTGCCAGCCTTGGAACTTTCTATTTTTTTGGAACAAAGATATGAAAACTTTGTAATTCCTTAAGTGTCCCCTGCTCTATAAAATGATTTTTTATAAGTTTCTATATTTTATATATCTAAGCTTTATTTATACAATAGTCCATAATGGTTAAGATTTTACACCCTATTTCATAAACATCACTCACATACGTATTATCTCATCAAGATTCTCTTTTGGTCTATTAAAAACACTGTACTTAAAAAAACAAGACACAAGAGTCTATAGGTTCTCTGCTTGCATCTCCATGGGGGAGTGAATTTTTCTCCCCTTCCGTTTTGTCTTTCTGCTTTTTCCCCTAAACAACACCCTCTCCCGAGCCACATGGAATAAGAAGCAACAATTCCAGAGGATGAAATCCAGACTCTGTGGTTAGCAAACTCTTCTAGGGTATTCTAGGGTAAATTTCTGGGCTGACCTCATTCTGACCATTCTAATTCATCCTCACCTGCGTCCCACTCCTTCCACCACTTTTTGGCCCATGACTTTTTGGAATCTCTATGGTGGAATTGACAGTCCGGATGAAAACTTTAGGAAACAGGGAGAGTGGGGGTGCCTTTCTTAAGCCTCTGTTTGGCTGGCAACAAATCAGATTCTTCATTTAATGTTTTTAAAAAAATATTTGGTCTCTTGGCTAAGCAGATTCAAAGGAAAAGCTAAATTTCCATGAAACCCTCCACTTGATAAGTCATGGAAAATTCCCAGAGACTTAAAAAACAGCAAGTGTACAAATTAGGAATGATTTCCTGTTGCTGTCAATGGGAGAGGAAGAAGAAAGAAAATGTGAGAAGCAGCAAATGGGAATGAGAGGCCCTTGAACACAAGGCTATAATTAGCTGATGTGGTCTAATGGTTTCTGGGGACTCAAAGATGTTGTGTGTTTACCTCCGCCCCCAATTTATACAACTTGCTTTTGTGTGGGCAGCTTGCCTGTACTTTACCTTTCTAAGCATTATCTATAAAAGTAAAATTCCTTCCAACTCTGATAATTGAATGACTTTTCTCTGGAAAATGAAGTCACCGAAACCTATTTATAGGTGGGCTGTAGGGCCTCATGGTAGTAACAAGTAGATTCCAGAATCTGAAGGCAGCATCTCTGGATCCTTTGCTACTGGGGCTAAAGAGGAGCCAACCAAACCTGAATTCATCCCAGAGGAAATGGAACCAACATTGAGTCAGAGGAGTTAAGAGAGAAGGGACGACAGACAGTTGGCAACAGCATCACTGACCATGTGTGAGAGGCAGTGTCATCCCTGAATTATCCTTTCTGTGGTCTCTCCATACCTCTTAGCTTCTCACTCACCACCTGGCAGATAAAGCCAATTACTTTGGGGTTGTTGTTGTTTATTATCACTTTCCCCTGGGGTTAACTGAGAGGAAGGTGTAGCTAAAAAGTCCAAGTTACTCATTTAATTAAGAGATGGGTAGTAGTTTGAGTCCTGCATGCGGCAGCTTCACATAGAAGAAAGCATTCCTGTAACCACAAAATATATTCCTTACTCTGCTCAGGGTTTGGCTGATGCTTGCTCCTGCTTACAAGCAGGACTGCATGACAGGTTGAGGTGGTTTCTGTGAAAAATTACAATCCTGAACTTTAAAACAACCAATGTATCCAAATACTGTTGTGTTCTTGTCATTGTCTTTAATAATCAGGGCAGCGTGTACTTTTAAAAATGAAATTCTCATCGATGTCTTAAGATAGGGGATGGCCCGAGGAGTCTCAGGCTACTTCTGAATTGCATTTATCGGGACTGTGGCTCTCTCTGGTTAACACGGATAATTTAAAATTTGTATTTTAGGGTAGGGGACCTTGCTGGCTTAGTTGGGAGACCGTGCGACTCTTGATCTCAGGGTTGAGTTTGAGCCCCATGCTGGTTGTAAAATTTGTATTTTAGAGTTTTTTAAACCAGGCGTAGAAGATCTTCTAATGACTTGCCCTTTAAAATGACTTGTTTCTGAGCAAAAAAGAATACATGGTTTAAGTGATTTTGTATCTTTAGACTTCAAATAGCCTCTCTGTAGTTTGTGGTAGCTCTCTTCATGGATTTTTGTTCTGAAATTCTTTATGTACCAAGTCCTCATTTCTTTAATCAGTATATTCTAGCAGAAACCCTCTTGATCAGTGTCGGGGGTGGGGGGAAGATAGCATGGAATTGGATTAGAAAAGAACACAGATGTGGTGGAAAGACTCAGGATGTTTGCTGGGAGTCAGGAGAGGGGGTTAGAGCTAGGGGCCTTGTGAAAAGGCACTGGCCTCTTTGGCTCGACTGTCCAAGAGGAGAATATCATGCCGGCCCCTGCCCACACTGCTCCAAAGGTGAGCTGCACAGAATGGCCAGTCACAAAGCTGGAAGGAATTTGATGTCTAGTCTTTTCATTTGTCAGTTAGGTGCCAAGGTGTGAGAAATTGGCAAGATAAAGTTTGGCTCTGACAAAAGAACAGAATAATAGGAGGGGTGGGAGTTTGCTGTAACCTGGAACAGCCTGTGAGTCATGCGCTGTTCCCTCTCCGGCTCACCACCCACAGATGCTCTAGATGAGGACAGATGTGTTCCTTCTCCTCTTGCCCTTCTGCCCCAGAGGCCGGCCTGTTGGTATTCCGGTACCATCCCTGATGTCTGAGGACTATCATATGGTCCACAAACTCCATTGAGCAGTTTCCATCCAAGCAGATGATGTGTTCTCTTCAGTATCCCAGTTGTTGCTAGCTCCTCCTGGGAAGATGACCAAGGCAGGGTCTGCGAAGGTGAAAAATATTTCAGAATCTATTCTGTGAGTGCACCCTGGAAAGAACTATAGCTCTTTAAAATTATTAAGCCTTTTGGACACATGTCTTTCTTTTCATTTCACAGAAGAGGTGTTCATCCTATCAGGAGGTACACAGCATCTAGTTCCCCACTCCTGGTGATGCTAACTGTGGTCTTTTGGTTAAAGTGGTTTTCTACCGGGCTTCTCTGCTATCAAGTTGCTGTTCTCCTCTTTGTGATTAATAAGTGTCATGACAGGAAATACTCTGAGCTCTTCAAGCTTTCATCCACTAATTTTAATATCTACTGATGATTCTTGCATGAACCAAGTATTAGCCTAGTGGCTGCCAAATGGTAATTTTTAAAAAATTCCATCATTCTTTCTACATTTAGTAGTTGGCACTCTACTATATGGAAAAGCTTTTCCTTATATTTATATAGCATGGACTCAGGGACTTCTATCTGATGCGAAAGATTATTATCTGTTACTGCCAAAAATGAGTAATCTGAGTCTAATGATGGAGAAACATCAGACAAGACCCAATAGAGAGAGATTCTACAAAATAAAAGTCCTATATTCTTCAAAATGTTAAGGCCATAGAAGACAGTGAATCTTGAGGAACTGCTCCAGATTGAAAGAAACTAAAGAGAGATGGTAATTAAATGCATTATGTGATCCTGGATGGGATCCTAGATAAGACATTACATTTTCTTTTTCTGTGAAGGAAAAAGAGTAGACAATAGAAAACATAGCAGGATAATTAAATAAGATCTGTTGACTAGTTAACAGTTCTTTATCAGTGTTACTATCCTGGTTTTGGTCATTGTATTGTGGTTATGTAAGAGCACATTCTTGTTTAGGGGACACACTGAAATGTTTAGGGATAGATGGGCATTTGATTTTCAACTTATTCTCAAATGGTTCAGAAAAATTATATATATATATATAATTTACATTAAATATTTGTGTAATATTTAATTAATATATATTATATAAGACCATATATGAGAGAGAAAATCAAAACAAACATGGTAAGATGTTAATATCTAGGGCATCTTGCTTTGAAGGGTATTTAGGAATTCTTTGTACTATTTCAGCAGTATTTTTATAAGTCTGAACTCCTTTCAAAAACAAAAGTTAAAATCCATGAGCCCCCAGAATTCCTCCAAGGCCTCACTCTACTTGGCTGGCCAAACTCAACCTGTATCCCCACTGTCCCCACGTATGTAACCAGTGTCGTCCTTGCCCTGTCCAGCCCACAGGCCCTTTTCTCTCCCTGAAGCTGAGAAGGTTCAGAAGGAAGGGCAGCAACAGCTCGGGCTGCCCCTGTCCAAGTGAGGGCAGGCTGTCTGAACACCCAGCCCGGGGGCTGGCTGTTCTCCATGACTATGCTGCTTGGCTCCTGGCCGTCCTGAGTGCAAGTGAAGTCCCAGCTGATCATGCTGAAGGGGGACAGGAGAATGCCTAAAGACTGATGGGAAACTGGTCTAAAAGCGTTTAGCAAGACTTGCCTTCTGAAGGACTCAGCCCCAGTCTGTCCATGAGCGACTTCCCATGAAAACCCAGTAAAACCAGAAGTGAGCAGGAGAGGGAGTTAGCCATCTCTTGCCCATTTGCTTTCATCTGGGCCTGATTTCTTTTCTCTCTGACTCCAGCTGATTTAACAGAGCAGTTTTCTCTTTGGGGAAACTTCAACGATGTTCACAGTTTTGTGCTTTGCAGGATGGCGTTGGACCCATCTTGCCAGCAATTTATGGGAAACACTGAGGCTTCCCCAAACCCCCACTCTCCAAAGGCAGGGCTCTGATCCATCGCTACAGAGTCAGTCCTGAAGAAGCCTTGAGTTTTCCAGCAGGCAGCTGCATTTGGACTCAAAACTGAGCTTCTTTGAGCTCGCAGGGCCTGTAAATGCAACGCAGCGTTTACTCATTTGCTGACGTGCTCCATTCAGCGCCAACAGCACGGAAGGGCTGTCAGAGTCTCCAGGTGGCTGTTTACATTCAGCAGGAGAAGCAGGCATGAATACGAAGTCTGTGATTACTAGGATGCATTCTGCGACCGCCATGTCAGTAAGTGACATAGGATTTGCAATTATGCTCTCTTCACTGTATACCGCCCAGCGTGGGCAGGAATTTTATCCTGCTGTTCGTGACTTTTAGCCCTTGAAAGGGAAGCCACCTGTGTTGGATATATCCTGCTTCTCTTCCGTGTACCTAAAGCTTGCGCTGGTCCTGGGCACATGTCTTTGGAGATGGGTTAATATCACTTGGGCCCAGAAAATGGCTGCTTTCATCTGCAGATCAGGCCCGGTGTCAGCAGTGGGGAGCGTGTCCTCTGAGACCAAAGGCAAGGTGATTTGAGATAATGGCATCTGGATCTCAAGGAAGTAGTGGTGGTTTGTTTGCTCTTTTAACTACATTTATTGTGATGTAACATTTCTGAGAGCGAGTGCAGGGGCAGGAAAGTAATAAGGAGGTAACTGCCGAGGGGAGGCTGGCTTCCCCATTAATCTGACCTTCCAGGTTGTGCTAAATGATGTAGGAAGAACTTCAACTTGAAGATCGACTGACATTTTAATAGGCACCCAAAAATCCCATCTGTGGTGGGAGGTGTGAATTTATCTATGGCTGGCCGAGTGTAGTCGGGGGAAGCAGCCCTTGTTAGTGCTGGGGCTACTGGCCAGGGGTTTTAGGATTAGGCAGGTAGTAACTCTTTGTTTACTGAGTGCTCAGAAGACAAGTCTATTTGAAGTAGAAAAACCCAATGTCTGCAGGAAAGCTTTTATGTTTCATTGTAAATGAGGTGGCAAGCAGTTAGCAGCATAGACTGGAGTCAGATTGCCTGGGTTTATTCCCGAACTCCACCAGTTCCTAGCTGTGTGGCCCTGTGGAAGTTATGCACTTGCTCTAGGTTTTAGCTCCTTTATCCGTAAAACGGGCATAGTAATAGTATTTACTTTGTATGGTTGTGGTGAGACGTTTAAATCAGTAAATATAAGTTAAGCACAAAGAACAGTGTCTGGCATATAGTAGGGGATCTGTAATTGTTGGCGCGACAAAGTATCATGATAAATTAAGAGACCTCTTGAAAGCTGTTTCTTGTGATCCTGCTTCTTGATTATCTCCAAGAATGGAAAACGCTACAGGTGGAGACAGGTCATTAAATGGGCTCATTGTCACACTCACTGCTCCAGTTTCCTTTGCCTTAAAGACCTAAATCTCTGTTCTCTCCGTTGAGTTTTGACAGTTTCACACACTAATCTAAAAATAAGGATAACAACTTTAGGGGCGCCTGCATGGCTCAGATGGTTAAGCGTCTGCCTTCGGCTCAGGTTGAGCCCCATGTCAGGCTCCATGCTCCGTGGGGAGCCTGCTTCTCCCTCTCCCTCTAACTGCTCCCTTTGCTTGTGCTCTCTCGTTCTGTCAAATAAATAAATAAAAACTTAAAAAAAAATAATAACTTTAGATGGTTGCTGTGTCTTATTCTCCTCATTATATGGATGAGAACATTGAGACTCAGAGAAGTGAAGTGACTTGCCCAAAGTCACACAGTGAGTCACACCTGGGATACAAGTCAAGTGTTTCAGTTCCGTAGCCTGGGCTCTTCCCTGATCTTCCAGAGAAAGACTGGGGCTGGAGGTGGGGAGGAGCAGAGGGAGGAGGCGGGAGGCTCCCAACTAATAGTGTTTTCAAAGTGAGTGAGTGCGCATGGAAATTCAGTGAGGAGATCCTAATGATAATGAAGCAGATGACAGCGCTCGCTTCGGCAGCACATATACTAAAAATGAAGCAGATGACAGGCCCTGACTACACAATTCCAAACAACCGTCCTGACTGCTTTTAAAAAATGACAGATTGCTGTTTGCTTGCTGCACAGTCGTTGCTTAAAGAGCTATGAGGGCCTGTCCCCTTGGAAGGTGTTCGGATCCTACAGGCCTGGAATGCTAGTGCTTAGGCCCAGCCCCTTGTTTTCGAGGTGGGGAACGGGGCTGGAGAAAGGGCAGCCACTTGCCTCTATGCTTGTGGCATCTCTCCTGAGCTCCTCCTGCCTACATGAGGGTCTTTTTGGGCAGGAACAAAGAGGATGGACCTATTCTTCAGTTGTTGGTTCAACATGTATTTATCGTATGATGAAAAATGTTGGATAAATGAACGAATCTCCTTGACATTTGAGCTTGTTTCTCTTCGCCTTGCCATGTCTGGTTCCTTCTCGGTCTTCAATCTCAGCTCACATCACCTCCTTTAGAGAAACCTTTCCTGGTCACTCTACCTAATGTGGCTTGTCCCCCTCAGCCATTCTTTGTCTGGTCGCTTTGTGTCCTTTGTAACATCTATCACAGAGAAGCTGTCCTGTGTGTGTGTTGACCATTTACTGCCCTTCACGAAGGCAGGAGCTCTCCTTGCACGGTTCACTGCTGCATCCCAGCTCTATGGTATAAAACCCGCACATGCTCGGTGCTCAAGCCATGTTTGTTGGGTAGAAATGAATGGATAAGGGAGTGAGGTGACACTGATGTCTACCCAGGAGGAAAACATTCTGTGACCTTAAATGGGGGTGGGGTGAGAGCTAGGATGTTGGCCTGCAGCCCCTTGGTCATCACGGTGCGTCCAACAGGAGTGGCACTCATCGGCACATGCATTTTCTGAATTACAAAGTGTGCCAGGGACATGTAATTTCTGTTAACTGGCACCAAGGAGGAGGGGTTTTCATCGAAATCCCAGCCAGCTGGAAGCATGTCCATGTCAGACCTATCTGCAAGGCAGAATGGACATGTCATCAATGCCGTCCGCCTTCTGAAGCTGCAAGTCCCCAAAGACACCGCACCTGTGCCCTCACCGGCTGGGCCCGGGCGCACAGACAAGCCTATACGTCACACCTCCAACGGGTGAGGAGGGGATGAGGTGGGGGCAATCAGAAGAGGAAAGACTCATGGGCGTTATGGCAGAAGATGCATTGAAAATAACTGTCATATTACCTCAACCCTGGGCTGTTTACCAGCTTATGTGAAAAGTGAAGAGAACAAAAATCCGAGATTTCTAGTCTTACAGAGCCAGCCCTGCTGCTTCCTTACCATGACCTTAGATGAGTGATGTATCCTCTGAGCCTCAGTTGTTTGATTTAATAAATAGGGGATCCTAACACTTAACTCATGGAATTGTTGTGAGGATTCACTGGGAAACATGCATGTGAGTAATCATGATAGTTGACACCACAGATCGATTTATATGTGCCGGGCACCATGCTAATGACTTTACGTCCATTCTCTCATTTCCTCGCCACCACACCACTCCAAGAACAGCGATTACTACCTGCATCTTACAAGCCAGGGGACTAAAGGCTGCAGAGATTCAATGACTTGCCCACAGTGGCACAGGGAGGAAACACAGAGCCTGGATTTGAATTTGGGTTACCTGGCTTGCTGCGCTCTTCCCCGCCCTGTAAGTGACCCCCCGAGGGGTCAGTGCAGTACCTGCATGGAGCACACGTCTAATGAATGGCAGCTAGTAAGAGTCTGTTCTCCTACTTAGTGTTTCCGCTGCTCGCCTGCCTTCAAGCCTCTGTCATGCCCACAGACTCCTCCGACAGCTATCACTTCTAGATTCCTCGTGCATGCCAGCAGCTGGCCTCCCCGCTCCCTTCATGTTCCCTATGACCCTAGGAAGTGCTGATATATTGTTGTCACTCTTCAGATGAGTCAAGAAAGTCTCAGAGAGGTTAGTTAGCTTGGTCCAAGGTCAGAGAGCCAAGATGACCAGGATCTGAACCCAGGGATTTGTGATTCCAGAGTCCAGGTGCTTTCTCTCCACATGGCAAACAACATTTCTCCATGCTAACATCTTTCAGAACCTGTTTCTCCTCCCTGAAGCCCCCCGACAACTGAAACTCGCCTTCGTTGCTCCCCCCTTCTCATTTCTGTTCGTACAGTAGAGTCTAGTTTTTACTGTACTCTCCAATTTTGAATTGTGCCTCCATATTCATTTATTGGTAGTAAATACCATTTGTCAAACCCTTCGATGTACTCCATACAATGATCAGAGCTGTACATGCATGATTTCATTTAATCCTGCTGACAGCCCGATGAGGTGGAGGTTCTGATACCCATTTTACAGATGGGAAAACAGGTTTAGGGAGGTGTTGTAACTTATCCAAGTTTGTTTAGTCATTTGCCAAAGGAAACATAACTTGGGAGTGACAATGCTGGGACAGAAACCCAGATGACTTGGTTCCAAAACCCATCACCTGAGCTATTATTATTATATTTCTTCTCCAATCTCACAAAGTACTAGTGGATTGGGAACATAGCTGGTGTAGCTACCCCCAAATCCTTGCTGACCAAAGCTTTAAAATCTAGTCCTTTGATGGAGGTCTCCATGATGAAGAAGCCCTAGGCTCTCAGAATTGCCAGCATCTAAAAACAGCTTAAGCTTAAAAAAGAACTGAGCTCATAAATAGAATGTGCAGAACAGGATATTTGGAAATGTGGTTCTGATATCTAACATTCCCTTCCAACCAGTGTCGCCCCTTCTGACCGACTGCTCTGCTCCTTGTCATGGAAGCTGGTGCTATCTCTCTCGAGCTGTGACTGACATGTCCTCTTCATGCAGTAAAGTTTTTTCCAGCTCTCTCCTTGACATAGATGTAAAACATCTCCGCAAAGAACTGGGACTGGGGAAGGGCTAGGAATCAGGGGTAGGTACCACCCTTTGAAGGCGCTATTGATTTGAATTCCTCTTTGGTCCTCCAGGTGGTTTTGCTGCCTCCTTACTTTTAGATGCGAACTTGCTTTTGCTTTCTTTGTGAAGGTCTGCTGACTGCCACTAGCTCTCACAGTCCTCTTGGGTGGTCCAGGGAGTCGCTGTGTTCATGGGGAGGGCATCAGGATGGCTCTGGCCTCCAGGACACATGTGACCTACAGCAAACTCTGACGTCACAAATGCCCTTCATCAAGTCTGTCGGTCATGCTAGCACTGATTCTAATAGCATTAACTGAAGATACACAAAATGGCTTTTGCAAATGCCTTTTGCCTTTCTCCCTGGGTCTTGGCTAGCATCCCTTTTAGTCTTTACCGGGTGGTAGCTCTTGTCCATCCCACAGTGACCCTGTTTGCATAATTAGCTTGCATCTGTGGCTGTGTATTTACCCCTGAAGGCAATCACCTTTGGACTCTGGCTAAATACCAGCATGGAACACTGGAAGATGTTCTTGGTCTCGAGCCCTCTTGTTCCCACAGAGAAGACGAAAGTGGAGGGTCATTTTGGAAATCATATCCCCCATCTTCTAGGTCTCTGTTCTGTATCATTTAGAGTGAGGACAGGCAAAACCAGAAATAAACTCCTGGAGAGGGAGAGATCTAGGGAATGCACAATGATTATCGTGCTTTGACGTCAATGATCCAGAACCATACTGCAAGCTTCCGTTCTTTTTCAAGTTGCTTGGTTGTGTCTGGCTGCCCTCGGAGCAGGGGTACATTTGCTTTTTGGATATCTCTGTATAGAACACTCTCAGTTACCTTCCTTCCCACCACTACTACTTGATTGTAAGACCTGTATAGTTTTAATCTGGGTGGGCTGGACCCTCTGAATTAAACCATCCTCTGACCCTGTCCCCACCCGCATCCCTGTGATTTCAGAAGCACATACCCATTTGTGTATCTTCTCCAGCCTCAACCATGTTGTGTATTAATAGTTGCCATTGAACAAAAGGGATGCAGTGATTTAAGATTAAGGTCTGGGCTTAGAGTTCTGGATTCTAGTCCTTGTTGCCTTGGGCCGGTCATTTGACTTCTGAGCCTTAACTGTAATCTCTAAAATAGGATAATGCGATACCTCCTCTCATAGGGTTGGATAGAATTAGATAGCATAATGCATGTAAAGTCCTTGGTACATAGTAGGTGCTCAGTAAATGGTGACAATTATTGCTGGATGATAAGTCAGAGACAATTTTTTTTTTTTTCGTAGTCTCCCTCAAACTAATCACGAAACCTAACATAAGGCATTGAAACATTCTGAATCTCAGTTTCTTGATCTGTAGTCAGGGGACAAGAATAGCTTTTCCCTGCAGACTTCACAAGGTTCTTAGGAGACTTTGTTTCAGCAGCAGCCAGATCTGTTTTGGTTGCAGATTCTGAGGAGCTGCTTCTGGTTTCTGTAGTTGGCTCCCAGAGGGGCCAGGCAAGGCCCAGAGGAGGGCCACCTGGAAAGCCCTATACTCAAATGGTTCAGGCACAGCCACAACCCATATTTTACCTATTTGGGAGCAGCAAGATCTCTCTAAGCAGCTGTACTGGGAAGAATGAGTATAAAAATCGCTCTAAACTAGAACTTCTTAAAACCAGACATGCTGTACATCAAAATCTCAATTCCCAGCAATGACTCAAAGCCTTAGAATCCCAGTGACAGAGGCCAGATGGGAGTTCAAATATTCGGCGGGGTTTCTATGGCCTCAGGTTGTGATACCTGCTTTGACTGGTTTTACTGAGCAGATCTATGAGCCACACTGAAAATTTCATATGGTACATGTGCGGAAAACGTGCAAGGGAATGGTAAGCATGGAGTTCAGGATAGCGGTTGTGAGGGAAGTGGGGAGGAGGGGAAGAAGGAATGAGATTGGATGAAGCACACAGCAGGCTTCAATGGACTGGATAATGATTACTTTTTAAAAAGCTAGATGGTAGGTATGTGGTTATTTGTTTCATAATATATATATATATCCTATATATATATATACCATTTAATTAAAAAAACGGGAGAAAGGCAGAAAGGAGCCCCCAGATCCAGTAAAATTACTAAGAAACACCACTCTGTGAGGCCCATATATATTTTCTCTCTCCTGTGAACCACTGAACCCCCACAGTCTCTCACGGAGCCTGATCCAGAGTGGGTGATGGATAACTGGTGTTGAATGAATGAATGAATGGATGGATGGGTGAATCTGGAATGCTCCCCTACGCCCCCTGCCCCTGTCACCTTTGATCCCACCTCTGTTGCATTCTATTTGTCAAAGTGTAGGTCAATAGGCAGAAGGGCTTCCTGAGAACATTTTGTTTCTGCTCTGGTCTAGGACACAATACTATGGCCTGGCAAACAGATGGCTTGATCATTTAACATTGTTCTATTTCAAGCAAAATGTCCTTGCAAGGTTTATTCTCAGGGACACCGAGCTGCTGCAAGGATCTTTGGAGTTAACTCCTCTAGTTTGGTCTTGCCTGCCCAGCACATTCCATGAGCCACTGGCATTCACGGTCACCCGAGAGGTTGCTGGAAGTGCTCACACTCACTACGCTCGGCCCAAGGCAGAACTGGGGTCTTTACTGTCCAGACGTAAGCAAGAGGCGCCTGTGGGAGCAGCTGTTGGCCTGGCTTAGCCCAGCTTGCTCAGCCCTTGCTCCCAGTGGAGACGTAATAGGACTCTGCTCTGCTGCCTGCCACAGCCGTTCGCTTCCCACAGAGGCTGTGAGGCTGGTCTGTATGGGCAGAGGTGGGTGAGAGGGTGGGGATCACGCCTGCTCATCTTACCGAGACAAGCGACTTCCATACCTGCTTAACTGATGCCAGAGGAGCTGGGAAGCTAAAGGGCATTGTTTGGACCTGTGAAAACGTTTGCTAAAAAAAGGTGGAGACCAGTGAGCAAGGAACTGCCCACCCTCCAAGTCAGCTCCTTTCCTAAGCCAAGGGCCTGATGGAAGTGATTACCAAGGGCTGGACAGTGGCTGGGAAGAGTGCTGGGCTTGATAGCAGTGCTCGTAATCTCTGAGGGACCTTTTTGGGCCTTATTCTCTATAACAGGGTAATAGTCAAGATTTTTAACCACTATGGTGTAGGCACTAGCCAGTGAGAATGAAGAAGAGCGTTATTGCTGAAGGTCTCAGCTGTCCCGGGCCTGAGCTCTTAGGTTGTTGGAAGCTAGAGCGATGGGGAGAATGTGGAGAAAGGGCCAGGGGGCAGGAGTGGGGAGAGGCCTCGGGGAGCTCCAAGCATCCACTGTTTACCTATCACTACAGGCATTGTTCAATATGTTGGCAACCAGTGTGGCTACAGTCCCGTCCTACTGTACGGTATGAGAAAGGTAGATTTGATTCTTATACATTGGAATCACTTGGGGAGTATGCTGACAACACAGATGCCTAGACCCCACCTCAAAACTGTTGACCCTGTTAGGCCCAGACTAAGCTTACTACACTCGTGAGACCCGAGTGCCTGGATCAGCTGATCAACTTTCAAGGCATCCCTGAAGACTGACTGAAATGACGTTCCGCACACAGATTCCAGGAGAACATGCCTAATTCACATGTAGGTCTGTGAGTGAGCGAAGCAGGGTAGGAGGGACTGTGGCAAACTGAAGAGTGCATGTCCATCTGACTACAGCTTGCCCCTGACCCGGCCCTGCTGGATCGCTGCTGTTCTGGAACGGCAGGCCTGGGGTGGATGGACCTTCCGAAGTTTCACCGGAAGTTGGAAGTCAGTGAGCCTGTATTTACTGGGTCAGTTCTGCATCTCACCAACTCACAGGTGGGGCACTGCTTTAAGCTCTTGCTGCTCCAAAAGCCCTGTCTATGGGATGGTGGAAGGTAGAGGAGGTGTAGCTGGTCCCACATGAGAGAGGAAGGAGACGAGCCCTAGGTGAGGGTCCTAATGCTGCTTAAGGAGACCATTTCCTCAAGTCTGGCCCTAGCCTGGGCTCCTGGGTGGCTCAGTCGGTTACTTAACCATCTACCTTTGGCTCAGGTCATGATCCCAGGGTCCTGGGATCGAGTCCCATGTCGGGCTCCCTGCTCTGCAGGGAGTGTGCTTCTCCCTCTGCCCCTCCCCCTGCTTGTGCTCTCTCTCAAATAAATAAAATCTTAAAAAAAAAAAAAAAGTATGGTCCTAGGAGTGTGTTCTCAGCTGGCTGTGCCCCTCCATCACCTCTCAGATGTCCCCCTGACCCCACCCCCAATCAGAGCCTGCCCTCAGCACTTTTCCTAGTGCTCAGATACCAGGGTCTGATCATGAGGTGAAGGGGCACCTTCCTAGTGACTCTGAGTCTTGGCTGAGGGATGGAGCTCTCACAGGATGGGATATTTGTCTTCAGACATGAGGTACTTGGTTCTACTTGGGATCCCTGCAATGTTCCACAAAGGAGTGGATTCCTCTAAATGTAAGAGAACTTGGCTTGATTACTGCAAGTGCTAAATGCTTCTTTCTCTGCTTGGAATGTCCCTCCCCCACCCCTTTTGCTATCTGACTCCTATTCATCGTTCAGTACTCAGCCTACCCTGTGCTCTGACCTCTATGACGGGGCTATACTCATTTCCTTTTAGCACCACCGCCCCGGCCATGCCCTTGTTTAGGCTTCCTCACCTGCAATTTCAGTGGCCTGCTCCCTTAAAAACAGTCAAGTCTGACATGTGTGAGGTGTGTGCTGCATCACTTGATAATACTACGTCAGTTAATCCTCAGGACAGCCCATGGAGACTGGAGCTATTATCATTCCACTATTATCAGTGAGACTGGCTCAGAGAGGTTAAGTAACTTGACCGACGTCATGTGGCTAGCACGTGGTAATGGGGATTTGAACCCAGTCTGCGTGTGGCCGAGCCTGCATCTGCAGCCGTTACACTATGTCACATCCCTGCGGCTGGGAGTCAGTGGCCTGGGCTCAAGGTGCCTCTCTTCGTTCACAAAGCACAGTCCCATGTTGGGCTCTGAGGTCAGAGAGCTTGAACTTGGGGCGCGGGCAGCTGTCAAACCCACTCTGCTACTACTCTCTGTGGCTACCCTTTGTGCCTTGGCTTCCCTGGCTCTGTCCTGGGGACAGTTAGAGCTGCCTTAGGAGGTAACGGCAGACATTAAAGGAGAGGATGTGTCTGTTGTCCTCACTGCAGTGCCCGGCACACAGGAACTGTCTGAAACATGGTGGTAGAATAAATGATTGGAGGTGCCCGTGAGTTCAGAAATAACTCTCTCTTGCTCCTTTCAAATCCTCATATGACTGCCCGGAGATGGTGTTTGGTTTGGGAGGGAGTAAGTGTGATGCTAGGCATTGGTGAGGAGTCTGAAATGGGGGTGGCAAGCCTTTCGAATTGTTGACATTTCTCAGAAAGGTTACCCAATAAAGACAGTGGGCAATTGGAAGAATATTCTGTTTCATGTGGAAGGCAAGGACCGTGTCTCCGTTACTCCTGTCCAACCGCTTGTCAGCCACAGCAGTTAAAAGTTAACTGGATCCACTGCTCCTGAGGCACAGTCTGAATATCTGCTTGGCTGGTCACAACATCTGCCACTCGGGTGTAGAGTAGGATTACTAAACTCATTGCTAAACTCATACAGGGTGTTCTTTTGACAAATACAGGATGCCCCCCTGTCCTTGTGACTTTTTCCCAGTTCTCCACCTGGATAATTATATTCAGCTCAGTGAAGCAAGGAGTTGGTCATCTCACAGAAAACTCTAGAATGTGTTACCATGTTGGCTCTACCAACCCCAAAGTTATGACACCTGGGCAGTATTCCTTGGCAGGATTATGGTTTTGTTTTCATTTTATTAATATCTGGAAAAGTATGTGGACAATTCAGTTTTCCAAGTGTGTGTGGGGGGGGTATGTAAAAGATCAATGTTTTTAATCCCAGGATTTCAAGAACTGTCCAGGGAAAAGGTCTAATTAGACCTGCCTTGTTTTTTTAATGACACCCAGCCTTAGCTGCAAATGGCATTTATGCACTGAAGAGCCCACCTTCATGAGCGTGCAGTGGATGTTAAATCACCACAGTCAAGTCTAAGGAGGACTAATGGGTTGTCTTACAACACTGCCTCAGCTCTCGGGGGTACCTCCTCAACCCTGTTTGCAAGGCGCTCGCTTCGGCCCCATCTCGGTGGGGTCGCCTAGTTTTGCAGGCTCCGTCCTTCTGTCCCCAAAGCCGCTCTTCCCCCCCTTTTCCCTTTTCCCTGACACTGTCCCCCACCTCCCCCTGTCTTTGTCTTTCTCTCTCATACCCACCCCCCACCTTCTCTCTACCCTCCCTCTTCTCCTCCTCCTCCCTTCCCTCTCCAACCTTCTTTGCCCCGTCTCTGTTCTAGCAGCTGTCCTCCACGAAGTGTCCCCACTCCAGCCTTGGGCTGGTACCTTCTCCCTGACCTTGCTGCCTTATACCATGATCCGGTGAAACAGCCAGTCTGCCCCAAATGAGAAGAAATCAGAGAAGGTAAAGAATGTTGTAATGCAAGCGGAATATATATCTAAACTCAAACCCCTTACACAATTGTCTTGAAGCATGCTGTGTTTTCTTGGAGAAGTCAGACTAGAGCCAGGATGAATGAATTATCCATAATTCCATACAGGACCCTATCCACAGCCCTGTGCTTCCTGCTTAAGTATCGTATAGGATTATACATGGGAAAACAGATTCAGAAGTTTAAAGTATGATCATAGCTTTCTCTCTGACCTTCTTGTTTGGACCAAATCCAGTAAGCAGACTCCCTTTGGTTTTAGAGGACTCTCAGAATGATCAGAGTATCCATCTCACACCCTCCCCCAGATTCCCCCTTTGCAGCCAGGATTACGACTCAATGGAGGGAACAACATGGCAGCCACTAGTGGCCAGTGTGCAGAAGTTCTGATGCTTGTTGAGAACACGGTGATGAGGTCAAAGAAACAATGCCAACATTCCCACCACTGTGACACCCCTGGCTGAAGCCCCTTTTAGGGCACCATAGAAATTCTACACAGAACACAAGGGATGAGGCTGCACACTCCATGGAGGGTAGGCAAGACTGTCTCCCACTCCTTGGTCTGAGTGGTGGCCTTGCTGCCTCAAATCGTTATGTTTGCAAGGCCACATGCTTTATCTTCCCAGCCAGGGCAGGACTCCCTGCTCCCACCTTTCCTTTCCCAGAGGTAACATGGGCAGAACAAGGACCCAGGCTCGAGTAGCCAAAGAATGGCAGGACGCCATCAGTGGAGGCAGACTGTATTTAAATGCAATTCACCTCTTTGGGGTCTGGGAAAAGCCACCCGTAGATTCATTTGCTGGGAAACACGGTCTGTGTGGCCGAAGCAGTGGACACCGGGGTCATGGTCTTGCCCAAACTTGACTTCCTTCGAAGGTCTGTCTGCTGTCCGGAATGGCAGCCGCTTCGGTGGGCGAATAGGACGTTCATCTCTGTGGGGGCGGCTTCAGGCTGGGACCCCTTAGGGGTGGCGGGCTGTTCAGGCTTTCCTGAGGTGGGATGGGAGGTGTACTGTTTGGCAGGAGGAGGACTGTAATTCTGAAATCTCACGGTTTTGACTTGCTGCAAGAGAAAGGAGAGCAAAGGGGCCCAGGTGAGGTGGGAGCTGTGCTGGTTTCCCCGGGACTCGACTCGTGCTGTTTCTCAACACTTGGCCCTCCTTAAAATGCCTCATTTCTGTGTTCATTCAGCAAATACTTGTGTCTTATGAGGGTCTGCTCTGCATCGTGCTGTGGTGGTGGAGGTGTCAGATGCTAGGGGAGGTGTGGAGCACTCTCGAGCCGAGGCTGGGATGGGGTAGCCACAGAAGGCCTCCTAGAGGGGGAGCTATTTAAATGGAGAACTGAAGAATGACAAATTACGTAGGAGAAATGGGAGGGGCAACCCCTTGAGGAAAGCGCTGAGGCAAGAGGCTAGAGTTCCTTCCAGAAAGTACAAGAGGTTCGCCTTCCCTCTCTCCCCTCCGCCTGCCATTAAGACCTATCTCAGGGCCACCTCTTCTTTAAGGCACCCCCCTGCCGACTCCAGCTTATAAGTTTCATAACAGCCTTATATCCTCAGAGCAGAGTTCTGCTGGCTGAATGTCGTCTGCAGAATGTTTGAGAGTTTGATTTAGTGGCCAACACACAAAAATCGGGTAATGGCATTGAAAAATCAGAATTTCATATGTCTCTTAAAAAATCAAAGATCTATTGCGCTGAGGCCTGTGCCCTATTCTGACAACAGCTGCCTGGAGCTGAGTAGCAGGCCCCCCTTTCCACGGGAGGCACGGTCTCCCCTTCTCTCCCTCTCCCTCTTTCTTTTTCTTTTTTTTTTTTTTT
>NC_138375.1:106212597-106271686 GCF_054177405.1 Leptonychotes weddellii
TGGTGCTGAGGGTGATGGTGGTGGTGGGGGTGCTGGTGAGGGTGATGGTGGTGGAGGTGCTGGTGGTGGTGGTGCTGAGGGTGATGGTGGTGGTGGGGGTGCTGGTGAGGGTGATGGTGGTGGAGGTGCTGGTGGTGGTGGTGCTGAGGGTGATGGTGGTGGTGGGGGTGCTGATGAGGGTGATGGTGCTGGGGATGATGGTGATGGTGGTGATGATACTGGTGGTGGGGATGATGGTGGTAGTAGTGGTGGTGATGGTCAATAAAGTAAAAGATAACAATCACCTAATTTTCTTAATGTCACCTCCTCTATCTCACTGTTCCTCCCGCCTCAAGGGTATTAATGAGAACCTAAGACTTTTACAAAAACTCATGTCTCTAGTGGGAAAAGTCCTGGACTAGAAGTTAAAAGATCTGACCCTCTGTCACAGAGGTCACAGTAAAAGTTAGTTGTTGGAGTCATAATTTGCTGTGACCTTGATAAATCACTTAAATTCTCCCGTGTCTCAGTTTTGCCTCTTCTATATCATGAACACTTGTGTAAGCACTTTACACATCTTCTCTGGTTTCATCTTCACATCAATCCTATGAGGCTGTTACTATTCTTACTGCTATTTTACAGATTAGGCAAAAAGAGTCTCGGAAACGTGTTGTGTTTTGGCCAAGTCACCAGATAGCAAGCAGCTGATCTGGAATTCAAATCAAGATGTGTCTGATGCCAAAGCCATGTTTTTTCCAACTCACCTGTGGGGCTCGAAAGAACTATGTATGAAATATTCAGGAAGCATAAAGGAGATCTAGTAGGACATCCGCAGAGGGTGTGAGTGGTCTGAGGGAGTTTGTGTGTGTGGGGGAGCACTGTGTGTGAGGATTGTTTTGAGGCTGCGATTTTGATTCTTTGTCCACTAAAACAAATCTCAGGAGCTGGGACACTGTGCAAAGTTAGGGATATAAAGAGTCCGGCCCCCCTAATTAGTCACCTCACTCCTACCTTTTCGACGCCATTTCTTGAGTTTTCTGGTTTCACCAGGATCGATGGTGGGGCAGATGCAGGTGGTTTAGGTAGAGGCTCACTCTTGATGGGGATTTCCTTGCCTTCCATGATGAGGGAACTGGCTGCAGAGTGGATCCTGGTGTCACTGCCCCTGCTGACGCATGTGAGGGCAGGCTCCCCAGTGGGAGTGGGCTTAGGTCCCAGTTCTGCCACCACTGTCGAGGCTGAGGAGGAGACCCCCTGCGGCTGGTAGAACTGGAACTGCTGAGGCCGTACGACCATGGTGGGACTGCGTCTGAGGGAGCCCACCATGAGGGCGGGGATCCCTGACTGGACGGGTCTCTGCAGGGATCCATCTGAGGAATTATATGACACTGATATCAGCATTGGGGGCTGCTGACAGCAGGCTGGGCTGGGGTTGTGTAAGCCATGTGTCCTGATATCCCAGAATAGTTAAGTGCTTTCCCCATTTGAGCGTGCTCACATTCTCTCAGGGTCTTTCAAAGGTGACCTTATTCTTTTTTTAGTGCTGTTTGCTGATGCTGGCAGGAAATAACTGGCTAGCCAAACGTTTGGTGGGGGGGAGGGAGGGGGAGGTGGCGCTGTCAGAAGGTACATTACTTCCATTTGTCTCCTCTCTCCCTCACACACACACGCGCACACAGGCACCCCGGCTCTCTCACTTCAGGCCTAGCGGTTGGAAAGTGAAGAAGACAAACCTAAAGAGACAGCTTCACAGTGAGAAGCCAACAGAGGCATGCAAACCAAAGAGGAAACGAAAGACAGAGACAAAGAAAGAGACAGAAGAAATTGAGAAACACGAGACTCAGTCAATTGGGAGGGATGCAGGGAGGGAGAGAGGGAAGCAGAGAGAGCGGGACGGGGCTCTGACCAGGTATTTGAAGAAGCTGTAGGCATGTGGCAGTGGGATCACTTTTGTTGGGGGCCACGGGGAGGAAGCTAAGTGGAATTAAGGGAGGGTGTGTGCAGGCAAACGCTGACACCACATGGAAGCAAATCTGGAAAGGTTCGGGCTGTGTGTGGATGAGCTTTGCAAAGTCCCATGACAGAGGTTCTGGAATCAGGCTTACTCCCAGGGAGCCTGGGACAAGTCAGCCCCATCCCCTCCTGGCATCTCAGCCCCTCAGATGTAAACCGGAGGTGATAGCAATGTCTCACAGGGCCGAGAGGCTTACACTTTATGATGTGTGCAAAGTGTTAGCACAGTGCCTGGAACCTAATAAATGCCCCGTGTTTGTTAGCTCTCGTTGGTTTTGGGTAAAGGATGGCAAACCCTAAAAATATAAGGTCCAGGAGTGTGATTTTATCCCTTCCTTGAGCTTTATTTTGTTTTGTTTTGTTAACTGCGATGATCCTCCCTCAGTAACAGGAAGTCATTCCTTCCCCGCAAATTTTCTGAAGACCGGAGGCCTCCATCCCTTGGGCATATTGTCCTGTATGGGACCAGGGGAACAGTCGGGACTTCGGTGCACTCTGCAGGGGGACAGGAGAAACACCCTGAGAAGCACTGCAGTCCACTTCTCCAGAAGGGTCTCCGAGCATTTAGGGAGCCATAGGGGACATCCAGTCAGAGATGTGAGTCTTTGTGATAGCCTGTAGACACGTGTATGAATCAGAGTCATCTGTGTCCAGCACAGAGGGCCTGAGCCAAGGCCGTGTTCTGCGTTGCGACTCTTTGTCAGGCCCGATGTGAACGTGAAAAGCAGAACGCTCACTAAACACAGTTGGTGCTCCCAGCTGCGGTGAGCAAGCCTGGCGCCATTTACACAAGTCTGCCCTTTCAATGTAGACATTTATTTTTCCACTGACAGCCCTATGAGGCGCACAGTCAATTCTCCTGTCATTTCTCTTCGCTGTGGGTAGATTGATAGCTTGACCAGCCTCACCTTGGGAAAAGGGAGAGAGAAGGCCTCCGGGACCTGAGAAAGTCAAAGCAGCCCTGGGCAGACATGTCCTTAGGTTCCTGGAAATGTGTGAAAAATTGGTTTTATGCCTCATCTATTTATCTTGTTGGCTCCTAATTTCCAAGGGATTTAATGTTTTATCACATGTGCATACAGTGCAAGCAGTGAAAACTCCAAGCCAATCAAGATCTCCGCCAAGGTAGAGAAGGAGTGTGTGAAAGGAAATGTGAGCAATTGCCAATAGGACACAATTCTCAGCACTCCTAAGTGGTCTAGACCGAGTGTGAACATGTCAACACTGAGTCAGTTCACGCACTGGATGGACCAAAGATGACTTGCGTAGTTGTAGTAGCCATGATCGTACTGAGAAGATGATCATCCTATACAAACAGTTAGGATTTCTTGAGACTTATTATGTGCCAGGGACTGTGCCGTCAGTCTTACATGGATTATTTTACTAAATCTGCACAGTAACCCTGATGAGGTAGGTACAACTTTTATTTCCACTTTATAAATGAGAAAACTGAAGACTGAAGAGGTCCAGTCCCTTGCCCACGGCTGCTGTGGTGGATCATTCAGTACAGGGTTTGTGTGGGGGACGGGAGAGGCCGGAGCAAGGGCCAAGTGGGGAGGAAGGAGGAGGGGGGGTAGAGGCAGTACAGTGAGAGTGGAGGTCAGGCAGGTGGTCAGGTGAAAGCACCGGGAGAGGGTGGGGCGAAGACATTTGTTTTAATTTTCTTGGCACATTTTCCTGGGTGGCATACTGTCCCACATGTCACCCTCTTGCTTTGACCAGCCATACTGTACTTTCATATTTAATCGTCTTTTAAGATAGCAAGGGAGACTGCAGAGCCCAGTTTAAGTCAGAGGATGTAGAATAAATCAGATTTGCTTTGTGTGGCTCATGGTCTTCCAGAGAGGTATGCGAATTATAGAAGCTTCATGTTTTGTAGAAAAATGGGTTTCAAACACTTTGTAAAATCCCTGAAAATGATGTCTTACGTAGAAGTTCAATATGTCAGGAGACAAAAGTTTTGCCATGTGAGCAATGTGGATGTTATACAGGTAAAAACAAAAGCAAGGTGCAGAGCAGTGCAGTAGGTATGATTATAAGCTACTATTCAGGTACATGGAAGAGCACTTGGGATAGGGGTTAAGGATATAAAGACTTATTTTTATACAATATAATTTTTTTAAACCTTGTGTATATATTAAATAACAAAGCAAGATTTAGGGGCTCTGAGAATTGACTCCTTAACCCTCTTTGCTTCTTTCACCATCCTTCCCATGTTTCCCTTTTGGCACCCCTGAGCATAGTTTGAGAAGCATGATCCAGCAAGTACTTTGCTTGTTCTGTCTTAACTGGGGCCAGCCTCCACCTTGGCTGTGTTCTAATCATATGTTGGCACTCAGGGCTGCTATCATCCCAGCCATTCAGTATACGGGGATGGAGTGACCAAGGGCATGACCTTAAGTCGGTCTGGCTTCATCCAGTAAAACCAGTCACTATTAGGGAATTAAAAGCACCCTTTACAAAGGCTTGTTTTAAAGCCAAGATCTCATTTCTGCAAAAGGTGCTCTGTCTACCCCAGAGTCCGATCCCCTCACTTAGCTCTAGGCACGTACCTCTCTGCCACCACTTACTCTTTCTCATGCTGCTCTGCCCGGATTTCCGAAGAGAGCCCCGTCCTAAAGTCCCTGGGCTGGCCGTGCTCCTCACAGGGTCGACTATGGCGGTGGGCACAAAGACGGACTTGAAGGGCTGGTTCTGCCGGGGATCACCTTCTGAAATGCTGCCTTGGGATGACACAGAGGAGTTGGATAATGTCCATGTGGCGTAGAGACCAGGACTCCGAGAATCTGGAAAACTAGATGTCTTTCTGGTTGTTGCAAGCATTTTAAAGAGAAGAAATAAAGAAAATGCTCAGTCAAGAGTCCTATTTTAAAAACCTCTCCGCTCTCAACCATATACTAAATGTGGCCTCACCTCCTACAGCTGGGTCCCTGTGTGGGCGTGCTGAGGGCAGGGACAGGATCTCAGATTGAGGCCCTGATGGAACAGGAAGGCTTGAATTTTGTCATTCTTCACTCCAGCTCTGATCACTCTTGAGCCCATGAACTCAGAGCACAAGATCTTGTATGTGTTCAACTTGCTTTGCAGTTCTGATTTCTTTCTTTCTTATTTATTTATTTGAGAGTGGGGTGGGGGAGGAGCAGAGGGAGAGGAATAAGCAGACTCTGCACTGAGTGCAGAGCCCAACATGGGGCTCTATCCCACAACCTTGAGATCATGACCCGAGCCAAAATCAAGAGTCGGATGCTTAACTGATTGAGCCACCCAGGTGCCCCCAAATTCTGATTTCTTATTCATTCAGTGACGCTTCCACCGGATGCTAAACTCTTTGAAGGCAGAGATTTTATATGACTTATTTTATATCCTCTGTGTTCTGCATATACTGCTTATTAACAAATGTTTGTTGAACGGCTCTCGTGATGCTTTCGGCACTGATGCCAGTCATCTGGGCTAACACGTGTTGAGCACTTACTGTATGTTGGGCATTGGGCAGTGCTTTGCCCACATTAGCCCGCGGGTTCTTCACAACAGCCTTCTGAGGTAGATACTATTAGTGCTACTATTTTATAGAGGAGAAAACTGAGACTTACAGTTACTTGGCCAAGCATCTACTAGACCTGAGATTTGAACCCAAGTCCAGGCTGGCCCTCTGCTCTACCACGGAAGTGTATCGTCTTACCACTGAGCACGCCCCGTCCTGGCTGGTTAAAGCCTTCATTATTTAGGTAGCAAGGAAAAGCCTGCATCCTGCTTGAAAGAAACAATCTAGGGCTGGGGGTAGGCCCTACACATGCCTTCTGAAGACCCTAATTCTTCAGCTTTGGGCTCTGAGTTTGAAAAACAGTATCAAAGTTTTATAGAACAGCAATCCCTTGTCAGTTGTTTCCAGCTTGCTACTCCCTGAACCCCACGGGGAATGGCTGTCATTTTACACACCCTTCTTGCCCTTTTACAAATCCTACCCCAAGATCACAGCCCCTCCCAAGCAGTCCATGGATCAGCTTGTCACTCTGTTGATGAAATAACCTCTGCTAACTCCCCGGGAAGGACCGACTTGCCCAAGGCCCTGGCTCAGAGGTGCCCTCCCTGGTGGCCTTCCCGTTAATGTCCTTGGGTTTCTCTTTGGGGAATTTTCCCTTATTTTCCTCCTCCTTTTCTCTCTGCCTTTTGCCTGAAAAAGCGGTATGGAGCTTAACAACGAGCCAGCCTGTTGTACGAAGACAGGTGAGGCATCATTTAATAGGGTCCACTCTGCCCACGAAACAGATCCAGCCAGATGCCCAGGATGATGCTTGCAGTAAGGGGCCTCCTACCCATGGATGACACCCTGCCTCATGTCCCTGGGGATGTGGTCAGTGAAGGGAATGGGCTGCCCGCCAGTAAGAGCTCCAGACTATTTTCTGGAGCCAAGGGCTGAGCAGTGGAGCGAAATCCCCGGCACTGACCTCCATGGCAAAGGGCTGCATCTGCCCGTCTTTTGAACAGAGGCCTCAAGATGTCGGATCCTGTAAAATGGGCTGGCAACAGGAAAGACATTTCCAAAACGGTTCCCAGCAGCAGCAGGTGCAGCCTTTTCCTCCCTCGGTAATTAAAAGGCTCACTTGCTGAATCTTAAATGAAAACCCTTCCAGTCTGGTCAGCTCTAGTCTCTCTATAGTTAGTCTTAAAACTCTGGCAGGTCCAGTTTATTAGGGAATAATGCTAATAAGAGCAAACGTGCAAATGCTCAGGGGGCATCTCATACTTTTGAGCCCTGGCTCTTTTTTTTTTTTTAAATTTTATTTATTTCTCAGAGAGAGAGCATAAAGCAGGGGGAGGGGCAGGCAGACGGAGAAGCAGGCTCCCCGCTGAGCAAGGAGCTCAATGTGGGGCTCCATCCCCGGACCCTGGGACCTGAGCCGAAGGCAGATGCTTAACTACTGACTGAGCCACCCAGGCGTCCCAAGCCCTGGCTCTTTTATAAAAGGCTGTACTCTACACCAAGGGGGCTGGTGGCAGTGAGAGGCATCACTGCAAACAGAAAAACAAAGATTGGGGGAGAGCCTCACACATACACAGAACCAAAGAGCCGAAAGGGGCCTTGTACATGTAGTCCAAACCCTTAGTCCTAACACAACCTGCTAAAAGTAGGACAAAGGACAACAATATTCAGCCCTCCCACAGTGGAAAGGGTGGTCAAGAACAAGGGTGAGCTGCTCCCAGGTAGAAAAATTGGGCGTATGTCACCCATGTCTAAGATCGGTGACAACGGGACCTTTCTTTGCATCAGGGGGCCACCAGGGAGAACTTCACACACAGGAAGCACTGATCCTCTGTCACCAAACAGCCCTCCAGAGAATATACTCTGACAGGGACTTGCTCTTCTTGAAAATGCTGGTTCCCTAGAAGCAAACACACCCATCCATGTAAGTGGCACCTCTGTATACACATGTTCAGGATTCTCTGAACTCGAGATGGGGGACATATTCAATGGCAACCTATGGCTGACATTCCATCCACTGTTTGACATGCTGCCATCTTGGAGCGGGTGAGTCTAGATGCTCATGATTTGCCTAAGGACACAATAGGTGTACCCAGGAGAAAAGCCAAGATGGAGGGAAAGGGAAGCTGGAGTCTTGAAATCCACTGGAATGGAATCCTACATGCATTCTAGTTAGGGTAACCATTTGTCCTGCTTTTCCTAGGAGAGTCTCAGTTTACACCTGTTCTCCTGGTGTTTTAAAAGTGTGTGTCTCTTTTCTTCTTAAAAGTGTCCTAGTTTGGGTGACAAATTACATGGTCACTCTTATTCTAAAGGTTTTTTTTTTTTTTCTTCCGTAGAATAATCAGGACTTTGGGCTAAGGCCTGATGCATAAGCAAATGCCCTAGTAGTAGACATAGTCCCTAGAGAATTCCTGTCATGGAGGAAACGGTCGTAAGTTAGGGTGGGCATCTTCCTTGCTCTTCATTGGCACCTTTAGACCATTCTCCCACCCTCCCCAGCTTTGACTGGTAGTATCAGACTCTACCACCTGCCACTCTACCTTGTTACCATTTTCTCTCTCAGCCTCTCCCCTCATTTCATGAAGATTTTAGTTTCTGGCTCACTGTCATTCTCTCTAATGCAACTGATCCTACCGAGATGATTTCATCTAGTCCCAGGGCTTTAAATACCATTTCAAGCCCAGACCGTCTTCCTTAAAATGCTGGGCTTGTGTACTCAACCATTTTCCAACATCTCTACTGGGATTACTAAAGGCATCTAAGACTTAATCTGTGGCCAGCTGAGCTTTTGCTCCCCCGCCGCCCACCTCTCAGAACCCATTCCTCTCAGTTTTCCCGAATCTCTCAATAAAAGGCAACTCCATTTTCCAGTTACTCAGGGCAAAAAAGGAGGACTCACATTGACTCCTCTATTCTTTCACACCCAATATTTCATTTGTCAGAAAATCCTGTTGTGACTACCTTCAAGTATACCCAGAATTTAACCACTTCTCCCTGCCTCCATGGCTGACACGTTGGCTCAGTTCACCCTCACTTTTCCTCCAGATTATTATAATATCCTTTTAATTAGTCTCTGTGCTTCCTACAGTTTACTCTCAAGCCAGCAACTACAGGGATTCTGGTTAAAATGTAAGTTAGATCATGTCACTTTTATGCTCAAAACCCTGCAATAGCGTTAGAGCCAAATTCTTCATTATGCCTTAGGAAATTATAGATGATCTGTTGCGATTCTGACCTCATCTACTTCTAACGTCCCCCTCACTTGTTCTGATCCAGTCCTATTGGCCTTCAGGTCAGGCATACTCCTACTTCAGGGCAATTGTACTTGCTGTTCCCGTGGTGTGGAATACACCTGCCTCATTTCCTTCCTTCTTCCTTCTCAGGAAGGCCATTCCTGACCAACATATGAGAATTTTAATCACCACCCCCCACCACAAATTCTATCCTGCTTTTCTGATTTTTCTTCTTAGCCCTTACTGTTAACACACCATATATGTTGCTTATATGTCTTGTTTATTTGTCTTTCTGTCCCACTAGAATGTAAGCTCCAGTGGGCAGAGATTTTGTGCAATGGTGTTTCTCCAGTGTCTAGAAAGGTGCCTGACAAATAGTTTGTGTTCAATAAATATTTGCTGAATGAATGAACTAAAGCATCAGTTAAAGACACACTTAGTTTGTGTATGGAGATTTTGCAAGTTTCTAACAAATTCCAAAAACTTTCCATTGCAGGAAATAACTTCTACTCTAACCTTCTGCCATGTGAAGAAATCATTTTATATAAGCCTGGATCTATGGAAACCCAGAGTTTGCCCATACTCTTCCTAGAAAGGGGGTCTACCACCTCACCAGCCAACCTTACTGGAAAAATATATGCATTAGAAAGTGTAGCCTTTTACTGAACCAAAACCTTCTAAGATGCATCCACTGGTTCACTGCCCCCTCAGGAAACAGATTTCCTGTCTACACAGCCTGTTATGGTCCCTCTGGCCCTCGTCTTCTGTAGCTTAACCCTAGTTTCTCTATCAGTTTCTCCTATGGTGTACTTTTCTGTCTCCTCACCATCCTTGTTGCCCTCCTCCGGACACCGGGCCCCACCTACATGAAGGTCCCCCAAACTGGACATATGACTCCAGGTCTGACCCCCAGAGAGTACAGTGGGTTATCAGTTTCCTCAGAGGTATGTCATAAAGGCAGCATCTGGTGTGTGGGGATGGCCCCACTGCCTTGTGACACGCTGTGCCTGGGCTGGCGTGGGGTGGGGATAGGAGGAGCCACGGGCGGTGCTGGGACCCCTGTGCCTCCGTGGTCATGGTCCGAGCAGCCAGACAAAGCAGAAGTATCAGGTATGCCAGAGAATGGAAAAGGCTGGGAAGGCTGTGAGGGACACTGACCTCCAGGGTAACCTGCCTGCGGCCTGGGGTGTGGATGGACAGGTGGTGGTCTGAGTCACGGAAACTTGCCTACTGGCTTGGTGTCCTAGGAAGTTTCCCAAGATGCTCTGAGGGTCTTCTGATCGTCACAGGTTCCCATTATTCGACTAGATGGGAGCGTCAGGGGGCGGGATGTGAATGGGATTTGGGGGGTTTATACAGTGAAAACCTGAAACCCCATTCTTGAGCAGGTTGCTTAACTCTGTACATCACTTTCCTCATCTGGAAAATACTATCTACCTTACGGGAAGGACTCTTGGGCACAGGCAATGAGATAAAAGATGAGAAAGTGCTTGTAAAATGTGAAGAGCTATAAAAAAGATAATTTGTTACTATTAAAAAAAATAAAGTGTTAGGAGGTTACTAGGGCTACTTCTTGGCCCACGCTCTGAAGGAGCACTGAGTCCTTCAGCGATGCAACCCACAGATGGCCCCCGGCCTTGGTGACCCGACCTCTGCTGCCTGAGAACGGAGGGGACGCACCTGAAAATGGGGATGACATAGTTGTTGGGGAAGATGCCAACCCGCCCAGTGACCAAGGAGACGCCCCTGAGCCAGCCGTCCGGGTACTTGCCCAGGACCCTGATGCCTTCTCCCTTCTGCAGGTCCAGCTCGTCCGGTCCATGGGCTGAGTAGGAGTGCAGGGCTACAAACCTGGGGAGACAAGGGAACTGGTGAAGAAGGTGAGCGTGCCTGGCAGAGGGCCATGGAACCAGCAGAGGGCGAAGGGGAGCAGAACCTCAGGGACCCTTGTCCCCTGGGTCAGTGATAACAAACTTCTTCAGGACGGAAGGCAGGCAGTGGTGACGGAGCGTGGCGGTGAAGCAGCCGCGGAGGGTCCACACCCCGGCCCTCCCCAACTCCTGCGTCCTCCATAGAGTGCCACACAGCTGGGAATCGCTAAGCTAGGCCACCCTGGCATTTTGACAGCGGGGAGAGCGGCCGAGGACAGAGACAGGAGCTGGTGACCAGGGATTAGTGGCAGAGCCTGGTCTCGAACCTAGAAGTGATGGCTACTGCTTAGGGTGCTTTTTCATACTGCTCAGAGTATCACCCGAGAAAATGGTTGCAGCCAGCAAGTTAAGGGAGAGGAGAGGTCACAAGCCTCTCTGATCCACTCCCTCTCCTGACAGTGAGGACACGTTTGACCCCCAGGAGTGGCTTAATGTAGGCAGGGACGTGGACACTGCAAATCGGGAGGCAGGAGTTGACTTTAGTCTGTGAGCACACAGTGGATCCTGGCTGCGTGGTGGGCTGGAGGGGAATGGGCTTGTAACATCGCAAGATGTCCCTGGGGAGAGCAGTGACTTTCACTCTCCAGTCTGCACAGGAGTCAGGCAGATAAATAACATCGAGGTAGGCGTCGTGGGGAGGGGGGGAGACACTAGCGAGGCTGTGAAAGTGAGAATATCTGCCTGAGTAAAAGCCCTAAAAAGAACCCACGTTGGCTTGCCAGATTCAGGTTACCAGTGTATGGCCTCAGGATGGACATCAAGAAGTCCTTCTAGACTCCAAGGACTATGAGACACTGGGAGGTTTTATGAAAGGAGCTGGGGGCGTGTTCTCATCCACAAGGTTTTCCCCCTCTAAAATGCTATATTTATTTTCCGCTGATCCTAAAGCAGTATCTATTTATGACACAACATTTTGAATCTGAAGGAAGTCAGTAGAAATTGCTCAATAGCCAACCTCCCAGCAGTGTTTTCGTGTATACTCTTCCAGTTTCTTTCTACCGTTGTAGAATAATGAGTTAGGTTGATGTGGTTTGCCAATTTGTGTTTTTCAGCATTATTTCCAGTGAAGGATACAAAGGAAGGGGAGCTCTTGTCTCTCTGGATGGGATGGTTTGGGAGTGGTGATGCTTAGCAGCAGAGGGATGGCCATGAGGACCCCTCTGGCCAGGACCTGGACTTGGAGGGCTGAGCTTGTTACTCACATGTTCGCTGAGAGGTGTTGCTGGGAGCCGGGCAGACTGACGATGGCCGTGGAATGTCCTGGGGAGGCAGGTACAGGGTGGTAAGTGCTGACCTACATAGACAGAAAAGACAGCCAAGCAGAACCAGTGAGTGCCATAAGTCAGGCCCACAGCAGAGCTGCTGCCGAAAGGCCTGACACAGCTGAAAACCAAGAGCCATGCCCGGTGCCACCCATCGTGCATCTTTGCTGTGGTTTGGGGCTGTGGGCAGAGCGGGTGGGGCTCGACTGGTTTATGGCCTGCTGGGGTGACATGCCGGGACTGCATTCCAAAAGACTGCTCAGATATGGCAGAAGATGAAGACTCATCCAGTTCCCAGTCAACGGGGCACTGCCAGGCTCCTTGATCTTTGCCCCCCTGGCTTCTCCCCACCCCCCTCCCAGTACACTCACCCGCTCTATGGAAACGTACTCTCAGAAAATGATATGATGGCTGCTAATGAGAACATAACACTGGCCAGGCACTTCTAAGTGCTTTACAAGTATCAGCTAATTTAATCCTTACTAAAGGTGCTATTATCATCCCTAATTCTGGAAGAGAAACTGAGAGAAGGATCATTTAATTAGCAAGAAATCAAATTTTAAACCAGGGTAATCTAGGTCCTGAGCCCACACTCTTACTAGTGCTAGTATTAACACACACACAGACACACCAGTTTATCCAGTGATCTATGAAAGGTGAATCTGAATAGTGTTCACTTTGCCAGGATGAAAGAGGGAGCAACAGTGCTAGACACACCCAGAAACTACTCTCCTGGCACCCTGCCTGTGTGACCTATGACCTTGCTCACTTCCTTCTTGGCACCTCTCACAGAGGTGACTGCCCCCGCCACTAGGCTGTAAGTTCCATGCGGGCAGGGACTCTCCCTGGTTCATCCTTGTCTTTTCTGTGTGCTCAGTATGTACTTGTGGCTTAAAGAACAAATAAATGAATGAAAAGTTCTTCCTACCCAGCAGACCAAGGACTGATGTAATCTCAACCATCTCCATGTCACGCAGAGTAAATACATTCAATCTATCTTCAGTTATCCCCCCATGAGTGAGGGTAACGGTGTATGTGTGCCTTTTTAGGACTCTGCTTTTCGGGTACAACTCTTGTTTGTGTATGTGTGTTTGGGCAAGAGGGAAGGCGTTACTGAGTGCATGTGTCTCTGGTTCTGTTTGTGCACAACCCGTCACAACTGTACGCGCTTGGGCAACAGCATTGGTCTGTTTTATGTCTGATTACGTTCACACATGTGAGTCTGTGGGTCGATATGCATGTGTACCGTGTGTGACTGTCTGTACAAGAGCCTGTGATTGTAAATGTCTGTGTGGGATTCTATGTGTATGTGGGTGAGCTCTAGAGGTATGTGCCGGTAGGCATGACTTGGTAGTTTTGTGTGTGTTCTTTGCTGACAATTGTCTGAAGATATGTATGCTGTGTGTGTATGTTTTACAGTTCGAGGATATAGTTATAGGATCAGAGAACCATTCCAGTCAGATAATAACAAGGGTTGGGGAGAACATAGAGAAACTGAAACTCTCATACAGTTGCTGGTGGGAAGGAATGTAATATGGTGTCACTCCTTTGGAAAATAGTCTGGTGGTTCCTCAAATGATTAAGCAGAATTAGCATTAGACTCAGTAAGTCCACTCCTAGTACATACCCAGGAGACATGAAACTATATGTCTACATAAAAACTTATACATGAATGTTTTTAGCAGCATTGCTCATAATAGCCAAAAGGTGGAAATAACCCAAATGTCCATCAACTGATGAATGGATAAACAAGATGTGGTGTATCTGTACAATGGAATACTATTCAGCCATAAAAGGAATGAAGTATTGATACATGTTAGAACATGGATAAACCTTGAAAACATTATGCTAAATGAAAGAAGCCAGATCCAAAGACCATATTATATAATTCCATTTATGTAAAATGTTCAGAATAGACAAATCTGTAGAGATAGAAAGTAGATCAGGGGTTGGGGATGAGAAAGGTTATGGGAGTGGTAGTTAAAGAGTACAGGGTTTCTTTTGGAGGTGATGAAGTGTTGTAAAGTTGTGGTAATGGTTGTACATATCCATGAATATGTTAAAAAACCACTAAATTGTATACTTTAAATGGGTGAACTGTAGGGCAGGTGAAGTATATCTAAGTAAGCTCTTAAAAAAAAAAAACAACATTCCATAGTCACCTATCTAGCACTAACACTGCATAAAGTGCTCTGAGCTTTGCAATCAAATATTGTCACACCAGTTCTCTTAAACAAAGAAGACAAGTTGCCAGCTTTGGGCTAGGCTGCTCCTTCCCTGTGACTGGGCAAGATAAATCCCTGCTGGGCTTGGGAGATGTGCCAAGGGGAGAGCCTTGTTATGTGAACAATTAATCTTATGTTCTTGGAGACGGTTGGACCACTGATTAAGCAGGATGCACTTCACTTAATACCCATGACTTTCCAGTGTTGTGTTTGAGTAAAAAGCCCTTCTATATGTAAACACTATTAATCATTTAGGGAGGAGGAAGATGCCAGAATGCAAAGCCATCCCTCCATGACACCAGGCTTTTTATTTCTCTAGGTGTTCATCTGGAGAGGGGGGTCCTTCCCCCTTTTTGGAACACTAAACCTAGGCAGGACTAAGATCAGCAGGCTTGTGATGAAGTGCTTTCTGATATGGAATGGGAAGTGAGGCCAGATTCTCAGGTTTTGAGGTGTCCTGGAGGAGAAGGGAGAACATGTGTGGACAAGGGGGAAAGAGGCAAAGGAGGAGGGAGAGAAGGGGAGATCATGGACAACTCTGGGGGAAGGGGTGTGTTTCTCAGGAACTGGGACGGGGACCTAGTGGGAGAAAGAAGTAGAGCCAGAGGGATAGAAGAAGGAAGGAAGAAGAAAAGGCAGATGAAAAAATATCAGAATAACTCTTACAACCCATATAGAAGATGGCAAACAACCCAATCAAAAATGGGTAAAGATGCCACAAAAGAAGTTCTATCAAGTGGCCAAGAAGCACTTGAAAAGATGCTCAACATCAGCCAATTATGAGGAAAATGTGAGGTAAAACTACCATGAGATACCACTACACACCTATGAGAATGGCTAGAATTAAAAAGACTGACCATATCAAGTGTTGGTGAGAATGTGGAGCAACTGTAACTCATACTGCTGGTCGAATGTAAAATGGTGCCACCACATTGGAAAACAAGTTGGCCATTTGTTATAAAGTTAAATATACACGTACCACACTACTCAGCAATCCTACTCACAAGTAGTTATCAAAGTAAAATGAAAACATATGTCCATACAAGGACTCGTACATGAATGTTCTCAGTGGCTTTATTCATTTTAGCCCCAAACGGGAAATAACCCAAATGCCAATCAACTGGTGAATGAATGAACAAACTGTGTTACAACCACAGTGGAATACTCCTTGGCAATACATGCAATGGTGTGCATAAATCTTAACATCATCTTAAGAAGCAGGACACATAAGACTACATATTCTTTTTTTTTTTTAAGATTTTATTTATTTGACAGAGAGAGACACAGAGAGAGAGGGAACCCAAGCAGGGGGAGTGGGAGAGGGAGAAGCAGGCTTCCCGCAGAGCAGGGAGCCCGATGCGGGGCTCGATCCCAGGACCCTGGGATCATGACCTGAGCCGAAGGGAGACGCTTAACGACTGAGCCACCCAGGCGCCCCATAAGACTACATATTCTGTGATGCCATTTATATGACATTTTTAAAAATGCCCAAACTATAGTAACAGAAAACGGAGCATTGCCAATGGTCAGGGGTGAGGGGAGAGGACTGACTGATTGCAAAGGGGCACAAGAAAACTTTCTGGGGTGATGGAACTGTTCTGTATCTTGATTTTGGTAGTCATCACATGCCTTTATACTTCTGCCAGAAGTCATTGAACTGTATCCTTAAAATGGTTGAACTTAAATGTATGTGACTATAGCTCAATAAAACTGATAAAAAGTACGAATATAGGGGTACCTGGGTGGCTCAGTCGGTTAAGTGTCTGCCTTCAGCTCAGGTCATGATTTCAGGCTCCTGGGATCGAGCCCTGCTTCAGGCTCCCTGCTCAGCAGGGAGTCTGCTTCTATCTCTCTCTCTCTCTCTCTGCCCCTCGTCCCTGCCCATTTTCTCTCTCTCTCTCTCAAATAAATAAATAAAAATCTTTAAAAAGATATGAATATATTATCTAGTTGGCAGAAAAATCCAAGTAGCCTGAGCTTGACCCAGCCCAAGCCCTGGGGCTGGTCAGAGGAGGGGATAGGGATGGTTCAGCTTATTGATGGGCAGGGGCTAGCAAGCGATCCTTATGGCAGAGGGCCACCTGAATAGGAGAGAAATCAAGAATGGAAACCTATGGATCGGACACAATCTCAAGAAATAAGGCCCAAAGAAAAGGAATGAATGAATGCACAAATGAATGAATGAATGAACAAACAAATGAACAAATGAAGTGATAGGAAAAGAGAGCAAGATAAAGACAGAGGAGAGAGAAACTGGCCGGGAAGGAGGACAGACAGAACAAGACAGAAATGAATGCCCCACCTGGTAAATCGGGACAACCAGGTCGATGGCCAGCTTCTGAGGAGGCAAGTGTGTTCCTGTCACAAGACTGAGTGAACGGGCCTCTGGTGGGATCAGTTGTGACCTCAGGTCCCTATGCCACAAGGGACATGCAGCCAGATGGGAGGTCTTCCAGCAACTGGTGCTTCCTGGCATAGCGTCTGGGGGCTTGAGCGGGGTCAGACAGAGGGTGCGTATTTGAGGGCGGGGTGGATATTTCTGCTACAGTGTAAAAACATTTTTTCCTCTTTTTGGAAGGAAATGACTCATTTAAAAGAAGCTTTATCAGTAGCAGAAGAATCCACAGCTGTGTGGCTTCTGGGCGTTTCCTGGTCTTGAGGTGTCAAACGAGGCTGAGGAAGCAGGCACGGAGTCTGGCACAGTGTTGCTGCAACATTCTGCGGGCCCCAGTGCCTTCCCCAGCGGCCACACACGGTGTGCAGAATGTGGCTCCAACTCGGGAGTCTGGAGGGGAGGTCTAGCTTAGTATTCAGGCATGTGGGTCTAGCACTTGCCAGGGTTTGTGATTGGGGCAAGTGACTCAATTCTGTGGGTCCTCCATGTCCTCATCTGTAAAATGGGGGCAGTAATGGTAGTTGTCTCAGAGCTGTTATGAGGATTAACGAAAGTAATCCACGTAAGTTATTGAGCACACTGTCAGAGCTCAATAAATGCTACTTATTTCCATCTGGAAAGAGATTAGCTGCTGCACAGGGTGGGGATGGGGTGGGTGGAGCATCTATGTTCTTTTATGCAACAGCCCTGCACGGTCTGAACTGAAAGCAGGACCCAGGCGTGTGGTGGGGGATGGGAAGAAGCAACCCTATTCCTCCGGAGGAGAATGTCCCCAACTCTCCAAAAGCTCAGTTTGCTGTCTCCCCGCCCCCCATACCGTGGCGCTCAGCTATTTCCCGCAGGGCTCATGGCTTTCGGTAACTTAGTGGGCACGGGGCGACTCTCTTCTTCAAGGAGCGTGAACTACTCTGGAGCCCGTTGTTCTTCTGCATCCCCGTACACCCAGGAGCTAACAAGGGCCTCGAACCTACAGTGTTCACTCAAAGTTAGGAGAAGGGCTGTATTTTAGAGACAGAAAATTAGGTATTAGGTGATAGTGTCTGTACCCACCGCTACGGATAATTTGGAGTTGACTATCCAACTTTATAAAGTTAAAAACTCATTCCCTTGTACAGATTAAAAGAGTCTTAAGAGCCGCATTCAGCAATTGCAGTGTGTGGACCTTATCTGGTCCTAGCACTGGGGTTAATGCAGCGAACAAGGCAGTTAAATCCATAATTATACGAGCATGAGGTGTGCTGAGGTGGGGGAAGTTCAAGGTGCTTGGGGTGCTGCCAGGAGAGGCTTGCCTTGAGCTCCAAGAGGGTTTGTGATTGTACCCTGTAATTCCAGTGCTAACTTGTATACCATATTCATGGTCATTCTCCCCATTTTTACCAATGATGAAACTCAGATAAGAAGTTTACATGATTTCGTAGAGATGGCTGGCAAATGGGTGGTCAGGTGGACACTGGGAAGTGAGAACCCCAGAGCCCTTTCTATAGGACACCAAGGTTAACACTATTTCCTTTTTTTTTTTTTTAAAGATTTTATTTATTTATTTGACAGAGAAAGACACAGCGAGAGAGGGAACACAAACGGGGAGTGGGAGAGGGAGAAGCAGACTCCCCGCTGAGCAGGGAGCCCGATGCGGGACTCGATCCCGGGACTCCAGGATCATGACCTGAGCCGAAGGCAGTCGCTCAACCAACTGAGCCACCCAGGCGCCCTCCTTTTTTTTTTTTTTTTTTTTAAGATTTATTTATTTTAGAGATAGAGAGACAGAGACAGACCATGAGCGGGAGGGAGAGAAAATCTCAAGCAGACTCTGTACTGAGCATGGAGCCCAATGTGGGGCTCAATCTCATGACCCTGAGATCATGACCTGAGCCAAAATCAAGAGTCGGACGCTTCACCAACTGCGCCACCCAGGTGCCCCAACACTTACCATTTCTATATTTCGATATGGCTAAAGGGGTCCTATATACGAGGCAGGTTTGTGCACCCTAGAAAAAAACCATCCTGCCAAATTCAGCGTTCTGTTTCTGTGCTCATGGATATGTTACATTCATGATGACTACTATCCCTGTCCAGTGCCCCACGTAATGTGGAACAGATCTGAAGGCTGATAGAATAGTGTTATTTTTTGTTTTTCTTCTTCCTTCTCTGGCAGAACCAAGGTCCCAAGAGAGTCAGGGCTCCTTCTGCCAGCCTGCTCTCCTTTCTTTCCATCTCAGTCTCTGTCAGAGCCGGCTCAGCCTGATGAGCAAGGAGTGGGCACCCAGTGCTGTGTATTTGTCCTGTGAGTAAAAACGCTGTCTGAGAAAGAGAACTCATTTATGAGTTGGCAGCAGGTCCCTTTAGGTCTACCTCAAAAAAAAAAAAAATCTTCTAAAGTACACAGATAGGTCAGCAAGGTATCTGTGAAGACTACTAAGTTTATGTCCCCTAGGTAGTCATCAAAGCCTCGAATATTCCCTGTGATCTGGCTTCTGCTTCACCTTCCTATGCTCCCTGCTCCCCCTCCCTTCTTCACTTCCTTTAGCCTTGGGTCTTTTCTCAGCTCCCTGAGCAGGTCACACTCACTTTCTGCCTCCCCTGACCTTTGCAGACCCCCCAGCCCCCATCTCTGCTCTGCTATTTTCCTTTGTTATGGAAATTTTAAATGATAAATATATTATGCATACAGATAAGTATATATAATTTTATGTATCACTGAAAGAAGAATAATAAAACTAACACCTGTATACATACCATCCAATGTAAGAAACAATAATAATAGAAATTGATGCTGTATTGACAGGCCTCCTGCATATTCCTCCATAATCAGATCCCTGCCCCCCTTCCTGTAACTGCAGTGCTGAAATTGGTGTTCATCATTCCAGTGCTTTTCTATGTAATTTTACCACTGTGGCATACATCCCTAAACAACATGTTGTTTAAATTTGCCTGTTTTTGAACACGGTATGAATGGGATTCACGTTGAGCATATTCTTCTGTGAGTTGCACCTTTGGCTCAATACTACGTTTTGTGGTGGATTTTTACTGCCAGTGTGTACTTCACTGCATGCATATACCACCATTTAACCATCCTATCATTTATGTGTCATTTGGGTGATTTTCAATTTGGGGCTGTTATGAACGATGTTGCTATGAACATTCTTATATATGTCCCCTGTGCGCCCCCGTCCCCCTGCAAGAGCTTCTCCACGATACATACCCACAAGTAGAATTGATGGGCCATAGGGTATGAGCCTGCTCAGTTTTATTAGGTAATAACAAATTGTTTCCCAGTGTGGCTGTAACGATTTACACTTCCACCAGCATCAAATGGCAGTTCCTGTTATCCCATAATCTCGCCAGCATGTGGTAATGCCCTGCTTTTTAATACCTGTCTATGGTGGGTGTGAAATGATATCTCGTTGTGGTTTCAAATTAATTTCTCTGAGTACTAATGAGCTTGAGTTTCTTTTCAAACGTGTATGGGCCATTCTTGTGTCTTGTATGAAATGCCTGTTCATGTCCTTTGTCTATTTTTTCTCCTCAGGTTATTTATTATTTTCTTAAGTTATGGAGTTCTAATATTTTGGAGATGAATTCTTTGTAACTTGTATTTTTACTCTGTGGTGTCTTTTGATAAACTGAAGTTCTTACTTTTAATAGTGTCAAATTTACAATATATTCCCTTGTGGTTTATACTTTTAAAAAATCTTGAATATGATTTTTTTTATCCCAAGGTCCTAAAGATGTACTTCTCTATAGTCTTCTAAAAGTTTTAGTTTTCCTTTTCACATTTAAGTCTTTAATCCACCCGGAATTGATTTTTGACAAGGGAGGAATCCAATTTCAATTTTTTTCCCAAGGATACCCAATTAGCCCAATGCCATAGTTCATCCTTCCCTTCTGATCTGCAAAGCCTGCTCTGCCATAAATCAAGTCTCCATGCTATGTCTTTTTCTGGGCTCTCCAGTATGTTCAATTGGTTTAATAGGATGCCTATGTTAAATCCATGCTATCTTAATTACTACAGCTTTGAAATAAAATTTGGTATCTGATAGGGTAGGTCCTCACCCCAACCAGATTCCATCTTCTTCTTTAGAACTATCTTGGCTATTATCTTTTCTTCCATTAGAATTTTAGAATCACCTTTTGAGTTCCAAACAACCTACTGGGATTTGAATTTATAGATAAATCTAAGGGGAATCATCTTTAAGATTATTGAATCTTCCTATTCAAAAGTATGGCAAAATTCTTCATTTATTTTAGGTCTAATGTCTTTCAATAAAATATTATAAATTGTTTCCAAAAAGGGCTTGCATCTCTTTTGTTGGATTTATTCCTAGAGATTTAAACAATTTAGTTGCTGTTATAAATGGTATCTTTTTTTTTTTTTAAGATTCTATTTATTTGAGAGAGAGAGAGAGAAAGAGAGAGGGAAGAGCAGGGAGGGAGGGACGAGTAGACTCCTCACTGAGCAGGGAGCCCGACAAAGGGCTCAATCCCACCACCCTCAGATCATGACCTGAGCAGATCAATAGTTGGATGCTTAACCGACTGAGCCACCCAAGCGCCCATGTAAGTGATATCTTTTTAAGAAAATATTTTCTATTTGTTTTCTTTTTAGAGTACAGAAATGTAATTAACTTTTTTGTATTGATTTGTAACCAGGACTGTTGCTAAAGTCATATTTATTCCTAATACATTTTTTTCAGATTCTTCTGAGTTTTCTGTATAGACAATATTGTCCACAAATAATGACAGCTACATTTCTTCCTTTCAAATACTTAACCTTTTACTTCTTTTTTTTTTGCCTTACTATACTAGCCAGGTACTCTGGGAGGGACAGTGTTGAGCACAGCATATTGGGCATTCATTCTGTTCTTTTTCTAAGCTTAAGGGGAATGCCTTTAACAGTGAACCATTAGGTATGATGTTTGCTGTAGGTTTTTATAAATTAAATTTATCAAGTTAAGGAAGTTCCCATTTATTCCTAGTTTGCTAAGATTTTAAAAATATATGTATAAGGAATGGATATAGAATTTTTTCAAACTTTTTTTTTCTATAGGTATAAAAAAGGTCACATGGTTTTTCTCCTTTAATCTGTTAATGTGATAAATTACATCAATTAATTTTGGAAGGTTAAATCAACCTTTCAATCTTAAGAAAAACCTACATTAATCATGACATTTCCTATTTTTGTATGTTCCTGGGTTCGGTTTGCTAATACACACTTGAGGGTTTTGCATCTATGTTTAAGAGTGAGGTAGAGTTCAGATTTTCCTTTCTTACGTTGTTTTCTGGTTTTGATATTAAGGATATATTAGCTCATGAAATGAGTTGGGGGATGTCTTCTTTTCTTTCTTTCTTTAGAAAAGCTTGCAAAGGGTGAAAGAATTCACCTGTAAACCTGTCAGGATCTGGGTTTTCTTTGTGGGAAGAGTTAAAAAAAAAAGATTTATTTATTTACTTATGAGAGAGAGAGAGAAAGAGAGAGAGAGAGCATGCAAGGATGGAGGGACAGAGGGAGAGAGAGAGAGAGAATCTCAAGCAGACTCTTTGCTGAGCTTGGAGCCCAATGTGGGGCTGGATCCCAGGACCCTGAGATAATGACCTGAGCTGAAACCAAGAGTCAGATGCTTAACCAACTGGGCCACCAGTGGGAAGATTTTAAATTTCTTTAATGTTGTAATACTATTCTAAAGGGTTGCCAACAGCTGTTTACCAGATGTAAAATGTTTTTCATTAATCCTGTTTGCTGAAGATACATTCCTGGTTAATTTATTTTCTTGATGGCTTCTGTTGGGAGAAAAGATGATGCTTGGAATATCTGCATAGACGCTTGGAAATTCAGGCAACATGGATCCCCATAATGTCAGTTCAAGGCCTTAGAGTCTCCAGAGTCCCACTCCTTTAGTCAAGAACAGCCCTATCTATGTAACAGTCACTGACTGTGTGGATTTCTGTAACTCCATGAGACTCTATGCAGCCATGGCTAAGAGGATGAACTTGTGGGCTGTCTGAAGTGAGTTTGAATTCTGGCACTATGACCTATTGGCTGTGTGAAGCTTAGATTTAAATATTCTGAGTCATAGTTTCCTCATCTCTAAAAGGGGGTAGTAGACAGTCATAGCGACCTCCTAGAATTTTTGTGAGAATTCAATCAGAACATGCATGCAAAGTACTTCGCACAATGTCTGGCTGATACGAAGTACCCAGTAAATCCTCACCATTGTAACTATGATGAGATGGGAGACATACAGGACAGATTTATGAGAAGAGGATGGTGACAGGCCTATCTCACTGGGATGGATTTAAGAAGGAAATATTCATTTTCTAGGACACAAGGGCCCCCACAATAGTCCAGATTCCCTTTGAGGAAGACTCAGTGATGGGAGACTGACCGTGTGTTTGGGACAGGAATTCAGGAGTCTCTTTCCTGACACTGGATTGGGCTAATCTCATGCACCCAAAGGATTCCAGAAAAGGGTAAGGTCTAGCATCTCTCTTTAGCTATGCTCTGCATTGGCTTCTTGGGACAAAGATGAAAATGCAACCCATGCCTCAAACCACAAAGACAAAAATCCTCTTCTTTAAGCTGGGTCCTTTGGTTGGGCACAGTGACCCTGTCCCCACCACTCCCCCTTCCACTTTCTACCTCATGCTTTCCTGAGCCTAGCAGCCTGCTGCCTTGCAGGCAGGTTTTAGCACCAAAGCAGAGTCTGATGGGGTGCATACTATTAGGGCTTGTTCAAAGGCCAGGGTATACCCAAACCTTAATTATAACCCTTGCCCTCCTAGTCCTAACAGTCTACTTAAGAAGTAACTGCATGGCAATAATTATAATTAAATCCTCTCACTGGGCTTCATTAAAGGCCATAAAAATTTAAACAAGCAAAGTTCCTCTTAAATTTGCTGGGGGTCCTCTCATGGCACTTATTCAAAGAAGATGCTTGTTATGCATCTACTAAGGACCAAGTGCCGAGCTAGGTCTTAAGGATTGATGACAAAGGCCAGGGCTCACCAGGATGGTGCAGACGGTATGTATAAGAAATCTGTCTGTCCTACACCAGGGTCCTGCCCTCACATTTGCCAGACAAGAGCATCCCACAGAAGAGCAGTCTCTGAATATTTAGAAATTTAGAAATACTCCACTCACTTCTGATAGACTACATGTAGTTCTTAGAAAGTGGCTTTCTATGGTGAAGAGAGAAGGGCTTACAGTTCTTTCCTGAGCTAAGGAAAATGGGCCCACAGGGACAGTTGGATGGGGAGAGTAGCAGACCAAAAGCAGTCAGGAGACAAGATAGCATAATTGTGAGGAACTCTGGGTCTGCATTCAGATTTTCCCAGGTATGGCTCCCCACTTTGTTACTCTTTCATGGAGTAACCCTGGGCAAGCTATTGAACCTGCCCTCTCCTAAATTCCTTCATCTAGTTTAGGTGAGGTTTGGTAGCTTTTTCTCTAAGGACTTGGCAATTTTTATGGGTCTGACTTTGGGGGAGAGAGCTGGAGAGGCAAACTGAAGTAGGACTGAGAATTAATTTTAGAAATCCCTTCTAAAGAATTTAGTGAGTCCAGAAATCAATGGACAATGTCAAATTCACTTGGCATCTTCCAAAAGTTCACTTCTTGCCATGTGTTTGTTGTCTCTTAACATTTTTTAACTTTCTCAAAGGATATCACTGCAACCACGATGGACATTTTCATTTTTTAGAAAGTCTTTTAATTTTAGAATTAGGAATTTAGAAAATAAATAAATAAATATATCTTTATTTATTTGAGAGAGAGAGCACGCTTGCTTGCAAGTGGGGGCAGGGGCAGAAGGAGAGGGAGAGAGAGAGAGAATCTCAAGCAGACTCCCCGCTGAGCACAGAGCTAGACATGGGGCTCAATTGTATGATCCTGAGATCATGACCTGAGCTGACATCAAGAGTCAGAGGCTTAACCAGCTGAGCCACCCAGCTGCCCCTCAATGGACAGTTTTAAAAAGAGCAAAAAGATAATTGCACACTGCTCCACCACATTATCAAAGCAGTTGTCTTTGTTCCCTTTGAGTAAGTAAATCCCCTCAATAAATGAAGGATTTATGATCTTAGAAAGTGTAGGATCTGGAACCCTCATAGACTGATAGCTTTTTTTGGTGGCAAGTCTGCCTTTCTCTTCTGCATTGCTATCATAGGAGACACCTGGGAAAACACCCCGTGCAGAGACTAAGCCCTCTGATGTGGTTGGTCATGTAACAATTTTTCCTTCTCATGGGATTGATAGGATGTGGCTACAAAGTCCTTTCTAAAGACAGGCTCAGGGATGTACAATGAGTGAAAAGGACTTGTGACATTTCCCAAGCCAGTGCTTCAAGCCCCTTTCTGGATAGCATGCTTGTTGTCTTTGTGATTCTGCAGAAGAGAGAAGCTTCTTCTCTTGTCTCAAATTAGATTTAAATAGTTTTGATTGGCTGCCACTGCAGACCACCCTCCCCTCCCAGAGAGCCACGCCTGTGGTACTCAGGAGGCTGAAGGCCCTTTGAGCGAGCACTCTGCTATCTTCTCCCTTTGCTCAGTGAACCACTCATGCCCAGGGCCCCAGGCTGTTTGTACAGTTGATGCATCTCAGCTTCCAGGGCACTGCATTTTACAGCAAACAGAGAGTAAAGCCTATCCAGGTGTCATGATACCTGCTAAAAAGGGATGAAGACACAGACTTGCATTCAGGACGGGATCCCTAATTTTGGTCTGTCCTTAGAACAACTGTGAAAGTATTATTTGTATCCCCAGGCTTTAGAACAATACCTCAGCACTCAATGAAGAAGGCTGGTGTCTAAACCCTTTGGGGCAGCTGTGAAGAAACTTCTTCCAGTTCTCTCTTCTGTTGGTGTTAAGAATTTGCTAACACCAAACAATCAAGGTATATTTTTGGGAGAAGTTTTCCTTCTTGTTTTTTACCTTCCCTAGACGTTCCCTAACTCAGCCTCTTTTCCCAACAATGGTTTTCCACAAAGGGTGGGTGTCATTTCTCTCAAAAGAAGGCTATGTGCCATGCCCGTGGGTTTTGACTAGCAGACCTCCATTCACATTTGGAGAGCAATGATTTGGGAATGTGTGATGCCTTCCACTCAGCAAGGGTACTGAGTGTTCTGATCCCTAGGTGAGGCAACGTGAGCGTGAGGTCGAAAAGAAGGCACAGTCCCTGCCCTTAAAGGGTGTATAATCTCACTGAGATAAAATGGGGAATACCCGAACAGATTTGGGAAATCACGTAGCCACGAAGGCTAGTACTTACAGGATGCTTGCTGGGGGCCCCCCATTCCTGAGCACTCTGTCATCGCATATAATCCTCCCAACACACCAAAGGGCTAAATTCTATTACTATCATTGCCATTCCCACTTTACAGATGAGAAAGTCAAGGCAAAAATGTATTAAAGTCATTTTCCCAAGGCCATAGAGCCCACAAGTAGGCTGAGCTGGGATTCAAAACTAAAAATCCTGACGTTAGGGGCGCCTGGCTGGCTCAGTTGGAAAAGCATGTGACTCTTGATCTCCGGGTTGTAAGTTCAAGCCCCATGCTGGGTGTAGAGATTACTTAAATAAATAAACCTAAAAAAATAAAAGTAAAATAAAGTAAAAATCCCGACTTGATAGCTGGCGCTCTTAGAGCTCCCTTTGGTATGCGAAGCTGTGTGTGTATTTTGGAGGCTGGACCAAGTGACACTGGCGGGGAAGGCGGGAGGGTTCTCAGGGTGCAGGAGTCAGGGAGGGCTGGAACCCACCCACAAGCCCTCGTTAGCTCCCTGTACCTCAGCTGCCAGGCCGAGCCAGGAAGGGTTTGTGCGGTTTCCCGGAACTCTGCAGAGATGTCTGAGAAGCCATTTCCCAGCCATGGAGGTTCTAGGCCATACGTTTACGGCTTTCCTGAGAAGCAGGCAGCAGGATGCCAGGCTGGGCTCTGGCTCTAACAGGAGAGGACTGACCACATTGGGATAGTCACACATGACGCTCAGAGGGCCACTGGCCAAAACAAAGATGTTACCACACCCAATGTCACTTTACCCCATCACAGGCCGAATAAAATGGCTGTCCCTTATGTAATAATCACACTTTTTTTTTTTTTTAAAGTGCTGTGGCCAGGGGACTCAGGTTCATACTAACTGTGTGAAATCTTGAACAATCTGAAGGCCCCTCCCCTTGGCTTTAGAACCCTAGTATGTGGGAGCTGGAAAGGACCCTGAAGATAATTTCCTTTCATTGCCTGAGCCTCAGAGAGAGGAAATGGTGTGCTGAAGGTCCCATGTGCCAGGTGGTAGGAGAGTTGGGTCAGGCCCACCACTGGGAGAGGGAATCATGTCCCGGTAGCTGGTTCAAGTGGTTGGTTTACTTGTTTTCCAGACAGTGTTTCACTCATTTTCAACAAATCTTTATTGAGATTTCCATGTGCCTGTCTCTGTCCTCATGGAGCTTACCTCCTAGTGAGGGAGCAGGTGAAACCACAAAAACACACCAAACCAAAAGCGAGAAAACAAAGTATGTACTATAGAGGAAACAGAGTAACTGCAGGGACCTGCTTTAGATAGGGTGCGTTCGAGTCCACGTTTTCCTCCCTGGCTAGGATGACCTTGGGCATGAATTTCACCCCAAACCAACATGTTGCCCATCCCTTGCACCCGGAATTGTGCCTTTGGGGTAGGTCCTGTTCACCTGTAGCACATGGAAGAGATGGGGCTGAGGATGCATCAGCTGAAGGTGTATTTTTTTCCATATATGGGAGGGAAGCCACAGTCTCAGAGGCATGGCTGTCTGGCTCCAAGCCCAAGGGTGCAGGTGCTCAGATACTAAAGCACTAAAGGATGGGCACACCCTCAGCAAGGGAGGGCATCGATGAAGTTCAAAATCCCATGGCTGGCAGGGCATGAACAAGCAAGGCAAAGTGACGAGATCAGCAGAACTTGGCAGTGACGCCCTGTATCCTCCTTATGTGGCATTTGTGAAACCCCGTAGCCGCACTCACTCACTCACTCATAGATCCCACCTTCTTACATTCACTTATATTCTTATTTCTTTGTTTAAGCTCTCATTTTTATAAAAATTCCCTCAGTCATACACTCATTTATGTCTTCTTTCAACCAGCCCCTCAAGCTCTTAATCATTCATTAATTCATACATTTATTCAGTCTCTTGTTTAGGCTTATTGACTCACACACATTGGCACACATACATTTGCTGGGTTTCACTCGCTTCTTCACTCACACATTCTACTAACATTTACCAAACACATCTCGTGTCAAGCTCACCTGGGCTTACCCTGGAGGGGTCAGAGGGCATCAGTTACCCTGTCCTTATGGAGTTACTGGCCATAAGGCAGCTTTTAGGTAAATCCCAAAATGAGGTGTGAAATGACAGATGTGTGCCTGGAGGCACAGATCAGTTATTGTGGGGGTTCAGGTGGTGCCCTCTTAGGCATCTGGGGACCCTTCTTCCCTGCAGTGCCAGAGGTGACCAGATACATATGGTCTCACAAAGGCATTAAGGACCTCAGAAGTTGCTAGACCAGTGGGTATTTGCATTTTAGAGGAGGAGAGAGGGAGCAATGTTTTAGCCCAGGGGTCGGTAAACATTCTCTGGTAAAGGGTCAGATAGTAAATACTTTAGGCTTTGTGGGTCTCTGTCACAGCTACTCAATGCGGCCACAGATAAAACATAAAGAGCATGGCTGTGCGCCAACAAACCTTTAGTTTGGGACACTGAAAATGGAATTTCATAGAATTTTTACATGTCATGGAGTATTATTCTTCTTTTGATTTCCCCCCATTTAAAACTATAAATACTGGGGCACCTGCCTGGCTCAGTCGGTGGAGCATGTGACTCTTGATCTTAGGGTTGTGGGTTTGAGCCCCACGTTGGGTATAGAGATTACTTAAAAAATAAAATCTTAACAAAAAAATAACACTGTAAATACCATTCTTAGATTATGGGCCGTACAAAACCAGGCTATGGGCTGCATTTGGACTGTGGGCTGCAGTTTGCCGATCTCAGTTTAGCTCAAAGAATGAATGAACCATGGCTAGGTGCCAGGTGGTGGAAACAGTTTGGGGTGGATAGTCCTTCTCCCCATGGCGGCATTCTCTCCTCACGTAGAGTGATGAAAGCCCAGCAAGCATGTCATGCCAGGCAGAGGGAATGTGACTTTGAAAGGCAGTCTCCGACCTCATTAATGTTCCTGCGCACTTGAAACTGACGGAGGAGAATGACTGAACCAATGGGCTCTCTCCCTGACCCAGTATGTGCTAGTTCACATGTTTAGGGGTTGCCTCCCAGTGCTTGCCAGGACTTGGCACATAAGAGGGACTCAGTAAATCTTTGTGGCAGGCACACCATGCTTGTGAACAGGACCACAAAGGCAGTGAGCCTTCTGTAATCTGTGCCAGCTCAGGTCAAGGCAGAGGTGGTGGGGAAAGGCCTAAGAGCAGAGTTAGGGAGCCTGATCTGAGCCTAGCTGGTTGGGAATGATTGGTTCAAGTTTCTGACTCTGCCCTCTGTGTCCTCAGGGTTGCCCCAGACTCAGCCGTGAGAAAGCACATCTTCCCTAGCTGAAGTGTCTGGAAACAGACAAACTGGTGTTTGCAATATTCTTTGCATATGTAAGCAGGTTTCATTATGCATCTAGTTGTGCAATTTACCACCAGGGCTTGATTGTTTTGGACTGGGAAGAGAGGATGAAGGATGGATATTGTATCTCCCAAATTTTATGCTTTGAAATATTATAAACATTTTTTTCTCTAAAAGAAAATGGCCTATTTCCTTGTAAGTTTCCCTTTTCTTTTTTGAGAACACTGTTCCTCATCAAAAATAAAATTCATGAAGCATTAACAAAGGGTTTCAATAGGGGCCCATATCTTGCTTTTCCATGGGAATCATCTAAGAACATGCCCCTTCTGTAGAAATCCTCATCTGTGAAGAAGACTTGTTTGTCAGCATGAGCTGAAAGGATATAGCACAGTTGCTTATTTGCTGAATAAACCCAGATGTACCCCTAGCCTAGTGTAGTCCCCAGATCATGCCAGAGAGGAAGATACAGAATCACTGAATCTTGGATTATGGGCCTGTACGTGATGGCAAACGCATGGCATTTCCTATTCCTGGGTCCATAACAGATACTGCTAGTCAATCCCATCCTTCTTCCCAACTGAGCCTGGTTCCTGCCCCAGAATCACTCCTAAATTAAGTCAGCATGTGAGAAGTCCCACTCTAGTGGCTTGGGTGGGCAAAGAGCAGGGGCTTGGAGGAGAGTCAGACCCAGGTTCTGACCCAACCCTGAAATGTAATTGCTGAGGAACGTTGAATTAGTTCCTTAGCCTCTCTGAGCCTCAGTTCTTCCACTGAAAATGGAAATAATAACATCTCTTCACAATATCCAGAGGCCAAGATGTATGTAAGACCCTGGCACCGGGTCTCGCACATGCTACCCGCGCCATAAAATCAGCTTCTTTCCTTTTCCGTTGAGCAGTGTGGCCAGGGGACCTGTTCCAGCAATCTACGCGATATACAGGTCCCTCCCATTGCTCCAGCCGGGACACCTTAATCTCTGTTTGCACATTCCAGTGACAGCACTGGCACATCTACCCGTCCCCCGTTTGGGAAGTTCCAGGTTTCTCCAAGGCCCTTATACCGTTGGCCTGGGTTTGGAAAGAGGGGTCTGCTGTGGCGACCCAGAGGGGCATTTACCTCGCACACGTCCGATGTTAGCTGCCATTTATTGTGCACTGACTCTGTTCCAGGCCCTGGCTATGTCCTTTACCTCACTTATTACCAGCTAGGGCTGATCTCAACCCTGGGAGCCATTTGACAATGTCTGGAAACGTTTTTCGTGCCACAGCTGAGTGGTGAGTGCTGCCGGCATCCAGTGGGCAGAGACCAGGGATGCTGCCCAGCCCCGACAGTGCGCAGGTTCCCTCCCACAACGAGGAATTACCTGGCCCAAAATGTCCACCGTGCTGGGGCCGAGCTCTCCTGTCTGTGAATATCTCACTCAGGGCTCTAACACGTCTATGTGGAAGGCGCTATCCGTTTTACCACTTTAAGACGCAGAAACTTGAGCCCTTGCATTGTTGAGCCACATGGCCAAGGTCACTGTGCCCTTAAGGGATATCATCGCCCCACATGTCGCTCTCTGCTGTCCTCCTCGTGTCCGACTGTTGCCCTGCACACCTCGCCTTCTCTTGCCCTTCTATGGTATGCTGCTGGTTCTGTGAGGGGAGAGCGCGCGAGGGAGCGTGCCTGCACATGAGTCGCGGCCCTGCTGGCCTCGGCCACCAATTACCCCTGCGTCTGGCTCCCAGAGCTGAAGAGTTTGGGCTCAGATGTCCGAGGTGCAAGCCCGGCTGCTCCCTCTTTCAGCTGGGCAGAGCTGGGCCCCCGGAGTGGCTCACCTGCCAGGATTAATTGGGCGAAGTGATGATGTCAAGTTTAACTTCTCGCTGGAGAAATGCTGACTCGAGGAAGCAAGCGGAGCAGCAGGGCTCATTACTGAACCTGCTGTGGTCACCAGAAACCAGCGAGGCCTCTCCCCAGAGGACCTCGGGGAGCTCGGGCCGGGCAGGGAGCCGAGGAGGACAGGTGTGGCCGCGCACCGGGAGTGCTGGCATTTGCCGCCTGACTTCTGGAGAAAGGGAACTGGGCTGCGGGGGCGGAGGTGAGGTGCTTCTGGGGCCTTGTTTCACCTGTTTGTTTTTTGGTGAGCTCCACGCCCACTGCGGGGCTTGGACTCACGACCCCGAGATCAAGGGTCACACACTCTGCTGACGGAGCTGGCCAGGTGCCCCGCTTCACCTGCTTCTTTAACCTGGCTGCCTCTGTTATCCTTCAGTCTCGCCCTGAAGATCACTTCGCCTGACCTCGCAGATGAGGTGGGCCCTCCCTGACAAACTCCCTTCATTCCCCATCCGTAACTCACAGCACTTCACACGCTCGCAGTCTTGTAATCAAGTATGCATCGTACTCGGTTTCCCACTGGTCTTCCCCGCTAGCCTGCAGGTTCGTTAAGAATAGGGACCATGTCTGTCTCGTCCACCATATCGTGTGTGCCTGGTGCTTGGGAGGCACCCAGAAATTCTTTGTTGGCTGCTTCATTGATGGGCTGTGAGCAGCTTGGGCAACTACCCAGGTGAGGATGGGGCTCACAGAAAAAGCTGAAAGGTACATGCAGAAGATGGTGGACAGACAGCCCTGCCTCAGTCTCCACCCTGGTCTCTTGTCCAAAGCCTTTCTTCCTGGAGTCATTTTTGGTTTCCCTCCCATGGGTTCCCCTTGGGATTACAGGGTCTGAGCTGAGCATGTACAACTGCCCCAGGGGCCCCCTAGATATAAACCAAAAGTCAGTCCCTTCTCTTCTTCTGAAATTGTCACTGCTTATCAAGGGAGCAGAGGGGCTTTTGGAAGCCTCTGTGCTGCGAGGCAGGCTCCAACAGATCATCCTCTGAAGTATGTGGCTCGTGAATGTCATTCTCAGCGAGGCCCGGGGATGGGGGATGGTTACAGCTTCCTGACTTGACCCAGCATTAATAACAGAGGGAACGTTTATTGAGCTATTTACCACTGCCAAACCCTGGCCAGTATGTCATATATATGTACTGCCTTGTTTTATCCTCATAGCAATCTTATGGGGTTAGAAAAAAATTACCATGAGTTCCATTTCACGGCTGGAACAACTGAGGCCCAGAGAGATTATGTAACTTGCCCAATGTTCTACTGCTCAGTAAGAGGCAGAGTGAGAGTTTCATCCCGGATCTGGCAGTCCCCAAAGCCCACATTTTCTCACTATAGTGCCTGGGCTGAGAAACATTGCTAGAAAGCTCTGCCTCAGAGAAGTCTACCTGACACCTGCTGGGGCTGAGAAAGCTTTGTAGTAGGCAGAAAGGACGCAGGTCTCTTGTGTGATGGTGTGCTTGAGCACAAGGAGGGATCACAACAATGACCATCATGAACTAAATAGAGGAACAGGTTTTCATGGCGTTACCTAGCTTCCAAATGCGCTCTTAACGAATTAAGCAACATAATACTCTGCCAGATGAGTTTTGTTCTTTCACCTAGAAAACGAGGAAGCTGGGATCTGGAGAGGCAAAATGCCTCACCCAAGGCCATGCAGCTGATGTGTAGGAGCACTCAGATCAGATTCTCTGTGGCCTAACTGGGCCGTGATGGCACGTCCAGTGATGATGGCACCTTTCTAATGCTAATAATGGCTACCGCCACCTGGGACTGTAGGACCCAAGGATGAGACATTAAATGATATATGATTCTGTCCTAATTCTGTCATAAACGGCAATTATTTCACTTAAGTGTTTTTGGAAGACCTTGAGTCTGTCATAGAAGTACCTTTTTTCTGCCAGTTTTCTTATGTATAAAATAAGACAAGATCACCCCCATATCTGCTAGTAGTTGTGAAAAATACACCTTAGGAAATTCAGCTCAGGAGGGACATCTAGATTTTTGAAGATGTTTGGCTCATTGCCTGCTTTAAGTCAGGGGTTCTCCTCAGTCACACAAATGATGCTATAGTCTCAAAGGTCTGCTTGGAGGAAAGAAGGTAGTTGCAATGACTCTGCATGGAAGGACCCACCCATTTTGCAGATGAGGACACCACGGCTCAATGGGGTATGGTACTCAGTTCAATGTCACTTAGGTATTAGATGGCAAAGCTATGGCATGAAGCTTTGCCTGACTCAAAGCCTTTTTGTTTATACTAAGCTGCCTTCCTCTATAGGGAAGAATAAAAACCAAACCCAAACCCAACAGTAATAGGTTCCATAGGCTCCTTCAGTATTCATTATATTCACATACTCATTTTCTCACAGTCTATGTGATGGGAGAGACTTCTCCTTGGAACTCATGAAATCCTTCATGTTCTGATTTATGTTCTGTTCCTCTTCTGGACCCAGGAGTATATACTCAAGTATATGAACCCAAGTTTGAGAAAATAAAGTCAACACTCATTCCCACATTAATCCTTTCTTTTCCAGGCTGAACAGACCTAGGTCTTTTCTCCTGGTCTTAGCCCAGGGGTGGGAAGCAGACCTCAAGAGGGGCGGGAGGGTGAGCACGCCGCTGAAGAGACCCGGATGCTGAGGCTGGCCAGAGAATGTGATAAGGATATAAACAGGAAGACTGGCACAGGCAGGCACGGGGAGATTAGCCCAGCTGGCAGCAGCCAGTGGAAAAGGGTCGTAGCAGTTCAGTGATGGCAAGCACGTCAAGAGAGAAGGTGGTGAGAAACGAGTCTTATCTTTGAGCTAGGGCAATGCCCAGGAACAAACAAGGAAGAGAAAGAGAGAAAAACAGAGAGACAGAGACAGAGGGATATAGTGGTGGAGGCGGGAACTTCGGATTGCTCAATATATGCTGAGCACCTACGATATACAGGTTTGGAAATCTGTGAAATAATGTAGGTATGACTCACAGTATAGCATCTTACACATAATCAGCCCTCAGAAAGTAGTAGTCAGTCTTGTAGAAGAATTGCAGCTTACAACAATTTAGGAAGAATGATAGATTTGGAATGTCACCATTTGCAACCCCAAATGAATGTTCATGAATGGCACCCCAAACCATTAGGTGAAATGCTGATGGGGAATTGATTTTAATGCAAAATGAGAGACATTCTTTTTTCATGTAAAAGAATGAATTTGGATCCTCACAACATATACAAAAATTAACTCCAAGTGCATCATACCTAAATGTAAAACTAGAAAACTCTTAGATGAAAATGTAGGGTAAATCCTGGTGAACTTGGATTAGGAATGGATTCTTAGATATGACACCAAAAGTACAAGCAACGAAGGAAAGAATAGATGAATTGGACATCATTGTTAATTAAAACTTTTGTGCTTCAAAGGACACCCCCGGGAACATGAAAAAGCAACCAAAGAATAGGAAATAAATTGTGCAAATCATATATCTGATAAGGGACATGCACCTGGCATATATGTACATAAGTACAGAATTCTTAAACTCAGTAATAAGATAAATGACCCAATTAAAAGATACAGCAAAGAATATGAATAGACAGTTCTCTAAAGAATATACGTATCCATTAAACACACAGACAGATGCTTAGCCATCAAGGAAAGGCAAATCAAAACCACAATGGATACCACTTCATACCCACTAAGATGGCTATAATAAAAAAGACAGATAATAAAATAAGTGTTGGTGAAGATGTAGAGAAACTGGAACCCTCATAAGCTATTGGTGAGAATATAAAATGGTGCAATCATTTGGGAAAAGAGTTGGCAGTTCCTCAAACAGTTAGACATAAAGTTACCATATGATCTAGTAATTCCACTCCTAGTTATATAACCATATGAAAACATGTGCCCACACAAAAACCTGTACACAAATGTTCACAGCAGGATTATTTATAATACTGAAAAGCGAAAAAACCCCAGATGTCCATCAACTGATGAATGGATAAACAAAATGTGGTATATCCACAGAATATTCAACACAATGGAATGTTATCAACCATAAAAAGGAATGAACTATTGACACCTGCTACAACAGATGAGCTTTGAAACATAATGCCAAGTGAAAGGAGCTAGCCACAACCAACCAGATACTGTGTGATTCTGCTTATATAAAACGAACAGAACAGGCAAACCTATAGAGACAGAAAGTAAATGGGCGTTGCCTCGGGCTGAGTTGGGGGGTGGAGGGAAATGGGGGGTAAGGGGGTGATGGCTAAGAGGTGTGGGGTTTCTTTTTGGAATACAGAAAATGTTTTATGGTAATGGGTGCACAACTCTATGAATATATTATTAAAAGCCAAGGAATTGTGCACTTAAACAAGACAAAAACCGAAAAAAGAAGTACTTAGCGCTGTGAGGTATTCTTGCCAAAGTCAAGCCTGAAGCTGATTAAGCCTCTAGACCTAAATACCAGTTTACAGAAAGCACAGGAGAGAGGAATGTGTTAAACACTGCTGTGAAGATGCAACTGGCAATACCCAGAATGCAAAAATCCAACAAGACAAACTACCTGGCTTCGTCAACACATGCATGGCTAAGGACAAAACAAGGAGAGAGAGGGAACTTGGAATAAAAGAAATCTAAGAGACGTATCAACCCTATACAAAGTGTTTACCTCATTTGGATGCCATATAAACAAATCAACTGTAAAAAAAATTTATAAGGCAAATATGGACATTTGAACACTGGCTGAATATTTAATGTTTTTAAGAAATCACTGCCCATACATGATGTAATGAGCACTGGGTATTATATAAGACTGATGAATCACTGAACTCCTCTGAAACTAATAATACATTATATGTTAATTAGTTGAATTTAAATAAAAAAAAAGAAACACTGCCCATTTTCTAATGTGTGATAATGGTATCCTGGTGATGTTAAACTCTTAGAAAAAAATACTAAAATTTGTAAAGAGATACAGAGATACGTGTGGATGAAATGATAGGATGTCTAAGCTCTGCTTCAAAATAACCCAGTTGGGGAGCAGGTTCATGAGTGGGGCTGTAACTGAAGTCCGACTGGCCCGTGAGGGGATAATCACTGATACTTGGTGTTGTGTACATGAGGGTTCATTATACTCTTCTTTCTACTTTTACATATGTTTAAAATTTTCCATTATAAAAAGTTCAAAAACATGTACAGCATAGTGACTGAAGAGAAATCTAGCAACTGACATCTAAGAAATTTTGACTGCTAAAATATTTAATAATAACAATAATTAAAGTGCTAGCCAAGTACTTTACAAGTACTTTACGTTACCTCTTCGGATTTTCCCAACAATCTTTTGAGGTAGAGGTTACTCCTGTTCCTGATGGAACCCTAAGCTCAGAGTGGCTACTGACCCACCCCAAGTCTCACCATTGAGATGGGGAAGGGGTGTCTGGGTCCAAGGCCAGAGGGATTTCTCCTGTACAAAACACCTTCTCTCGGAGCTCGTGATAGCTCTTGACCCAGTGGGGTCTGGCAGAGTAGGGGGTGGCAGACATGCTGTGACCCTACCCTGTGTCCTTTCTTGTTGTCAGGTGTCCACCAGGGAACTCGTGCTCAGGTGTTACTGATAATTCATGAGAAGTTTAAGGGGCTGTCTCCAGCCAGGGGTACACGCTTGAAAATTTAACAAACATGTTTCAAGCACCTAGTAGGCTCCACAGAAGGCACTTTGGGGCAGATGATGATGACATGGGACAAAACGGTTTGAGCGGACAGCTAGCCACTGAATGGAGCCTTCCCACTTTTCTAGCCACAACTCTCTGGGATCACCCCAGTCAGTTCAAGAGTGCTTTGATAACTTCATTTATGAGGAGGGATTTGCTGAGTGAAAACTGGAAAGATGGAAAATTTATATTGGGAGATATTAACATAAGACTATAAGCACAGGATAAATCTATTTCTGTAAATTACCTTAGAAGGAGGGTTAGCTAGAATCTTAAGCATAAATTAGTACTGAGACTGTTTCTAAAGAAAGAAATTAACCTTTTTAAAAAAGATTTTATTTATTTATTTGACAGAGAGAGAGACAGCAAGAGAGGGAACACAAGCAGGGGGAGTGGGAGAGGGAGAAGCAGGCCTCCCGTGGAGCAGGGAGCCCGATGCAGGGCTCGATCCCAGGACCCTGGGATCATGACCTGAGCCGAAGGCAGACGCTTAACTACTGAGCCACTCAGGTGCCCCAACTTTTTTTTTTTCTTAAAGATATTATTTATTTATTTGAGAGAGAGAGAGAGATAGTGAGAGAGAAAGCATGAGCAGGGGGGAGAAGGAGAAGCAGACTCCCCGCTGAGCAGGGAGCCTGACGTGGGGCTCGATCCCAGGACCCTGGGATCATGGCCTAAGCTGAAGGCACTCAACCAACTGAGCCACCCAGGTCCCCAGGAAAAAAATTATCTTAATACTAAGTAAAAACCATCTCTCATGGCAGTCCTGAGTACCATAAAGTCAGTCTGAGAAACTCCCATGAAAGAGAGAAAGGGAAAGGATCTGGACTTATAGTTCAAGCTCATAAAAGTTACTTTATTCAGATACAGGATTCAAATATAGGATTGAAAGGAAAGTCGGCCTTACAGACTTCAGAATTCCCCAAGGTCTGTGACAGCTCATCTTCACAGGAGCCCAGGAAGGATGCTTGGACTTGTCATTATCATCCTGGGATGGGATGGAGGAGGCATGGGGGAGGGAATCATTCCTACCCTGACTTCTGTGACCTGCCATTTTCCTCTCTGTCTTATCTCTTCTGTTTTCTGGGTAATCAGAAGAAGGGATAGGGATTGGTAATTATTTTAAAAAGTCAGACGTCTCTGACTTTGTTTTTAATTCTTGAGGCAAAAAGTGTTATTAGAAATCTTTACTGGGGTTTTGGAAAGTCAGCAGTAACATAAATGAACAAAACACCATCCCCGCTCTTGAGAAGTATTCAATCTTGGTGAGCATGGTGATAAGATATATATGCGGTATTGATAGTGCAAAGAAGAATGTTATAACTCTAGTATAAACAATATGCTGTGAACACAGGGGGAGATATTAATTCTGCCGGGAGAACTGGCAAGAAGTTCCTTGAAGAAATGGTATGCATATGGGCCTTTGGTATGTGGATATGATTGTGACAGGTGAATACACCAAAAATAAATTCCAAGAGAAAGAGCCTTTAATTTAATCATCAAACATTTGTTCATTGCCCATAATAATGCAGGCACTATGCCAGGTACAAGGACAAAAAGCAGAGAGGCGGCCTAGTATATACATATTGTGCTTAAAAATGTCAAGTAAATCGGGACGCCTGGGTGGCTCAGTTGGTTAAGCAACTGCCTTCGGCTCAGGTCATGATCCTGGAGTCCCGGGATCGAGTCCTGCATCGGGCTCCCTGCTCAGTGGGGAGTCTGCCTCTCCCTCTGACCCTCCTCCCTCTCATGCTCTCTGTCTTTCATTGTCTCTCTCTCAAATAAATAAATAAAATCTAAAAAAAAAAAATGTCAAGTAAATCACTGCAACTTTTGTGTGTGCACACTTGTGTGTGTATATGTGCACGCACATGCATACATTTTCATGCGGGTGTGTGTGTGTGTGTGTGTGTGTAGTGGGTATGGGGATCTGGGAGTGCTGGAAGGGGGACTGTAGCCAGATCATGGAGGGTCTAGAATGCCTTAACTTATTTAGGGGAGCGAGCACAGGTCTGCCCTCAAATCCTGGCTCTGTTTCTCACTGTGAGACTTCAGGCAAGTTACCTAATCTTTCTGTCCCTGGGTTTTCCTAGTTGGTAAAATGGGCATACAAGCACTATCCTGAACAGTTGTGACGATAGTCAGAATGTCTGCAAATCATCATTATGGTTTCTGACTTTCAGTGGCCACTCAATAAACAGCAGGTATTACTTCTTCTGTGGTCTGTAGGGAATGACTGGCAGTTTGGGCAAGAAAAGCAGCTGAAATGGATTTGGGTTTTCAAAGAAGTTGTGATAGAGGCCATGATTGGAAGAATGGGCGGGGGTGAAGGGGTGGGTGGGGTGAGGTGTGGTGATTGAGTCTGAGCTCTGGGAGACCAGGGAGGAGGCTGAAACAACGGTCTAGGCAAGAGATGAGGACCCAAACGAAGACACTGGGATGGAATGGAATGGACAGAAGCTATAAAACTATTCAGGGGGCAAAATGAGCTTGCTGACTAACTGGATGTAAGAGGTGAGGGAAGGAGAAAACTCTGGAATGATGACAGGCTTTCTAGTTATCCAGCAGTTCCACTAACCTGGACCTGTGGTACAGGAAGGGGGCAGGCTGAAGGAGGGGGGTTGGGGGACAGGTAGTGGTGGGGGAGGGGAGGAATGGGGGGTATACTGAGGGACCAGAACCTCTTAGGAAGCCCGGTGTTAGAGAAAACAAGAATGCCTCATTGTTCTGTGAATGTGGGAGAAACGGGGCAAGCAGCCTCCACATCGTGAACAAGTGAATTTCAGAATCTCTAGGGTGGGCCTGGCAATTGTGACTTCCACTGCTGAAGGATTTTTTTTTAACTTGTGTCCCGTGCAGTTGACTTTCTCCTTCTAAGGCATCCCTTCTCAGTGCAGACCTAGAGATCATCTTCAGAACTCTCCCAAAGGCCAACTCCATGGGTTCCAGTCCTCCTGCTTAACCTCCTCCACCACAGTTTCCCAGAGAACCTACTCAGCCTCTTCAGGTCTAATCCTGAATTGTTTTCAAGTACAGTTGTATTTAGTGCAAAGTTCATCCTTGAGGTCATTTCCTGACATTCTAGCCAAATGTGTCAGGTGGTTTCCCACAGGTGAGAAGACACAACAACAACAGGAAAACAAAATTCCTTGCTCTGGCCTCTCTTTTCATACACTTCTGTGAACATAAAGCGGGTATCACTTATCATACATGGAAGATAACCCATCAGACAATATGATAAAAATGTTCAGTGTTATTCAGTTCAGAGATGGGCAATAGCTTGCCTCAAGCCCTGGCCCTCAGGCCTTGCTCTTTCCTCCTTCCAGAGGCTGATTATTAGCAAGCACCAGCACCAAACTGGGACCTTCCTAATATCATCCAGGGGCTTGGGGAAAATTGGAAAAGCAATAGCTTTCTCAGTCTATAGGTCTGTTGTTACACTCTGAGTCTCTGTCCTGCTAGAGTCAATGTGGGTACCAGCAGGCCCTTGTCCCATGTTAGGAAGCCCTAACTCCACCGCAGTCAGTCATTTTTTTGTGTCCCTGCTAGATTGGGAGTTCCTTGATGACAAGAGCTTACTCGTGGTGACTTCAGCAGCATATGCGATGGTTGGACACAGCTGATAGTTCATAAAGGAACAAAGTGATAGTAAATGAAAACCTTTAGGTGTAAAAGACTTAGGACAAATTCTTTACTGGAGAATGGGGTGGCCAGGGAAGACAGTGCTGGAGGGCCTGGGAGTCAAAAGGGAGTCTGGTGAAGAGTCTGAGAGGAGGGGGGCTACAGACATCCAAGATGAACTACACTGACATCCAATAGCGTTGCCTGATGACGTCTCTGTTGATGGCACAGTAGAGTGACAAGAGTGTATGTTCGAGAATCAGACAATTCTAGGGTTAATCCAGACTCTCACTGTTTACTAATTACATGAACTATGACCATATTATTTTGGGGGAACCTTAATTACCTTGCTGTAAAGTGGTGATAATACCTCCCCTACAAAGGCTCTTACCATCTTTTGGGATAGAGGGCAGGATTTAGAAGACCAGCAGCGAATAAAGACTTTGCTATCAGAGGATATCATCCTATCTATTTCTCTATCATCAATCATATTAGTCTCAGTAAGTGTTCAAGGTTATTGCCGCTGTTCTTGTTGTATTGGTAGTAGAATCCCCAGCACTCATTATGGTCGCTAGCATGCTGTAAGCACTCAACAGACGTTTATTGGTTGAAAGAGTTACGCTGACCTGTGTGAGCTTTCTACAGGAAACTATTCCTCCTCCAGTTTTCCCTGATTATATGTCACCACCATCTCCTAGATGTTTAAGTCAAAAGTCTTGATTCCTTGATTTGGAGTGCCTACTAGGACTAGGCACTGTGCAGGGTGGTGGGATGGGGAAGGTAAGGGAAGCTTGAAAGGATGTTAGAGAAAAAAGGAAGCCAAAGAACTTGTCATTTGCTCAATTTTTTACTTTTTTTAGATGTAGCTTATAAGTGAAGCCTTAATGTTTTTTACAACACCTGGGCAAACATGTAGAAATACTTATAATCCACAGCCATCTGAATCGAGAAAGACTATCAATACTGTGCATAGGTTCCCTGGGAATAGGATATGCAAATGCCCTACTTTGGAATTCTCACCATCTGTGAAAACTAGGAAGAAACATTATTTATTTATTTATTTTATTAAAAAATTTTTTTGGGGAGGGATACTATTTATTTTAAATCCTACTGGGATTCTCTACTCTGGTCCAGCCTCCAGGAGAGGTAAATGACTGGAAAGAAGAATTATAAAGGCACATGAAAAGTGACTCTTGGCTAAATCTTTTGGGAAACCAACTTACAGCTGAGTGAGCTTGCTTATATCCACTGAGTGTGGGCTGTACTTTCTATATCTATCTCTCTCTATAAAAAAATGGCTTCAGAAAAATTCAGTTAGTCTTTGGCTTAGTTGTAAGTCACTAGGCCCCTCATTTTAGAGAGAGAGAGAGAGAGAGAGAGAGTGTGTGTGTGTGTGTGTGTGTGGTGGAGCGAGAATTTTGGGCAAAAGCGTGTACGTACTTGTAAAAAAGCATTTGGAATGTGTGTGTAGGAAGGGAACTTTATGGTTCTTTATGTAAGGAGAGAGTACGTGGAGGGGAAGATGTATTTGTGTGTGTGTGTGAGTGTATGTTGTGCAGGTGGTGGGCTGAAGTACATGAGCAGTCAGCCTCTTAGAGATCCAGACAGTGGTGTAAGATACAAAATGTCGTAGATGGAGATTGTTTTCGTTTCAGACCAGCACACGGGTCTTTGAGAAGCCCTCGACTTTCTCCTCCTCCTTGTCTTGTTAAAGAGGGATTAGAGTCCAATTAAGTCCTTTAATCCCAAGGTAGAGATTCATGTTTTAAAACAGGATTTACAGCTTCAAAAAAAATACATCAGTGCAAGTTGAAGTTTGTCCTTTCAAGTTGCCACCTGCATGGTTCCAAAGAGTGTTTTCAACAGAATTCCCAACATGCAGTTGTTCTTAATTACTTTGCCTCAGACCTCCAGTCCTTCATCTTTCAAAGTATCCTTCAACCTAAACAGCCACATGCTGTTAGAAGTCCTTCTGCTTCTGGATTGCCACAATCGCCACTTGGCTTATCTCCCTTCAGTTGGCAGTTCAGTGTTCGGGCTTAATAATAATAGTATTAAGAGCTAGTGCTCATTGGGTGTTCAGTTCAGTGCCAGGCATTGTGCTAAGCACTTTGCGTGTATTATTTTATTTCACTTTTCACTGCAGATTATGGAGCCAGTCCTGAAAACACCTAGTAACCCAGTTTCCCTTTTTCTCTTTTCCTTCCTTTCCACATGATGCCACAGGACGGGAAAGTGAAGCTCTAATCGTGATGCCAAAACCCACTCTGGAAAGTGGGTGCCATATTTGGAGGGAAGTTCTTTAAGGGACAGGAACCATGTCATGGCTTTTGGCATGGGAAAGCAAAGTGTCTGTGAGGATCTGGCAACTTGTTTAACTCTTCTTGGCCTCAGTTTTCTCACCTGTGAAATGGGGATAACAGTAATAATACCTAACTCAAGAGGCTGTTTCAAGGACAACATGAGATCATGTGTCTACAGCTCTGACACATAATACACACGGCAGTAGTTACTATTAATGCATTATGGATGCTCAGCAAGTACCAGATATCCAATATTGCTTGTGACATGGTGTGTATGACCTGCCTAATACCAAGGTACCCTTATCCCAGTGGTCTGTTTCCTACCTGCCCCACAGAGCTGGGAGGAACATCTGCTTTCTCCATGTGCTGGGTGATCACAGAGGGGTTGCTGGAGCTGATGAGCACTGGGGTGCTGATCTCCACCATATGGCGCCCCGAGGGAGAATGGACCATCCTGTTGAGAGTGTTCAAGGCTGTTGTGATGGAGAACTGGCCAGGCCCCTTCCTCCTGGGCCCAGGGCCCCTTCGCAGGGTGGGCATGTTGGTTGCTTTGCCTTGGGAGGATGAGGGCACCAGTGACAGGCTCTTCGTGCGGGCTGACTGCCGGCCTTTGTTCTTCTCTAGAAGGTGTCTTGCAGTGAGGTTTGGCTGAAAACACAGAAGGTCCATGAGAAGCTAGTCTTCCTGATCTAGTGTGAGCAGCTAAGTCCTACCCAGGTTAGTCTGACACCAATTCAGATGCTACCATCATCTTTGGTCAAATTCCACCTTTTAGCAATACGTCCCAGCTACTTTGCTCTATCAGTATACTCTGACAACTCTCTTGCAAAGTAGGTACTGCTCTTATTCTTCACTGTGGGCCACAGGGGTTAAAAATAAGCCATGATACTCTTCCCCGATTGGGAGCAGTCTTCCTTCACCCATTTCTCTCAGGCACACCCCTACCCTTTTCCTCTTTTAGCCACTCCTGAATGCACCTGGGTGGGCTGCAGCCCCTGTGCTCTCCCACTGTGGCACTTTACACACCACACTGCAATCATTTCCCTTTTGTTCCCCCACCCCCACCCCCGGACTGGCAGCTACCTGAGGGCAGTGAGCTCACACATGTCCATCTCTGCCATATCCCACAGGGGATGCTCAGTGAGTGTTTGTGCAATCATGTGTGCATGAAGTTGCTCAGGTTTATACATTTGAGAAGCAAATGCACCAGAATGTAAATCTGTTCTTCAGAACTTTGAATCTTTATGCTAAGACCATCTTTTACTACTTCCTTTAAACACTTTCATCTCCCCACCATTCTTTCTTATTCCATACCTCTTAGCCTGTGATATGCTGGTAAATCAGGAGAAGAGAAGAGAAGAGAAAAGAGAAGAGAGGAGAGGAGAGGAGAGGAGAGGAGAAGAGAGGAGAGGAGAAGAGAGGAGAGGAGAGGAGAAGAGAGGAGAGGAGAAGAGAGGAGAGAAAAAAAAGAGCATGCCCTGTTTTGTAGAGTTTAGTAATTTCAATGGTATAAATATATACCAATGGTTTACAACTAGCTAGCAAAATTCCTGAAAATGTAAAAGCCAGCTCTTGCAATCTAGTTCTAGCTCTAGCACAACCACTGACTGTGCTATATTTTGAGTTCAGTTCCTTCGGAAGCCTGAGATACGCTGACAAAGTTGCCCTCCCAAGCCACGTCTCATTCTAATGTAGAGATTCAACTATAAAGGTAAAAGGGAGTTTGCCCATTTAAGAACTTTTTATGACAGTGTGCAAATGATTAAAATAGCCAATATAGAGAATTTTAAAGAGGAGGTAGTTCCTACCTCAAGAAGCTTATTACTGTGAAAAAGAAAATCATCAGGTAGGGGAAGTGGCATTATTATGTCTACTTTAAAGATGAGAGAGCTGTGGCTCAGAAGGGGTGATTTGTAAATGGCACAGCCAGTAAACAGACAACAAAACAAGAAAATATCCGATAGAAATAAGTTCTTTGACATGATAGAGAGTGGCAGGGGGAGGTGCCTACTTTGGAGGGGAGGTCAAGGAAATCCCACCGAGAAGGTGACATTTAACCAAGACACAGATGACAAGAAGGAGCCAGCCATGTGAAGATGGGGGTAAGAATATTCCAGACAGAGGGATCATAACCTAGTGGGAAGATCCTAAAGACGGAAAAACAGTCTGAGAAAAAGTCAAGAAAGAAACAGAAGCTGGACCAGAGAGAGTGAGGAGCAGGTAGTAAAGAGACCACAGAGACAGGCAGGGGCTGGGTCCCAAAAGTCCTGGGAGGCTCAAGTTTATTCGAAGTGTAATAGGAAGCCTCTGGCAGCATTAGGTTGAGGAGTGACACGATCTGATTTATGCTTTTAAAAGCTCATGCTACGGTTTGGCAGTTTCTTACCAAGTTAAACCCATACTTAGCATCTGACCCAGTCATCCCACTCCTACGTAATTACTGAAGAGACAGGAAAACTTATGCCCACTCAAAAATCGGTATGCAAATGTTTATAGTACTTTACTCATAGTTGCTAACAACTGGAAATGACTGCATTGTCTTTCAACTGGTGCATGGACAAACTCTGGCACATCCATACAGTGGAATCTGGCTCAGCAATATAAAGGGACAAACTATAGACCCACCCAACAACATGGATGAGTCCAAAATGCTTTGTGCTAAGTGAAAGGAGCCAGACTCAAAGGCTACATTCTGTATGATTCCACTGATAGGACATTCTGGAAAAGGAAAATTATAGGACCAGAAACCAGATCAGCGGTTGCCAACAGTTGGGAATCAGGGAAGGGGCTGGCAACAGAGTCAGCATGCTGTTGTATTTTGGTGGTGGGGGGGTGGTGTTGGAACTATTCCATCTTGATGGGAGTGTATGCATTTACCAAAATGTATAGAAGTGGACACCAAAAAGAGTAAATTTTACTGTTTGCAAATAAAAAGAAACACATAAAAGCTCATTCTGGCTGTTATTCAGAAGTGCCAGCCCAGAAGTAGGGAGACCAGCTAGGAAGTTCCAGAAATTGTCTAGGCAAACTCTGATGGCAGTCTGGACTAGGGACAATGTCTTAAGTTCCCCAGCGCACCGATCCCTCCATTGTTCACCCAGTAAGAGGACATTATATATTCTTTGAGTTGAATGAGTAGAGTTCTTTATGGTCATTCACAGCTACAGCGAAATAGGTTGATTTTTTTTTTGCCTCTACCTAATTGTTCTGTCCCCAGGTGAGCAACACCAGTGTTTTCATAAGCAACATTGACAAAGGGCTCTGTGTGACTCTTGGTCTGCCCTGTGCTCTGCCAACATGATTAATAGCTCAGTTGGGGGAGGATTACACAGCTCTTAAATTTATACCCACTCATTTGAAACAATATCCTTGAGGTTCACTGGGTTGAGCAAGGTTCACATAACCTAGGTAGGCCTCATTGGAGAAGTCCTGACAGGAATGGGTATAAGCTCAGTATTTGTTTTACCACCTTTTTATCCAGGTGCTATTCAATAAATCAAATGATACATTAACAAGAAAAATCCTGTTTATGCAGAAAAGAAAACCACAACAAAAACCCAAGTCACTCTTACAAGAAAGCTTTCCTTCTTTCCAATTGCTTTGCATGGCACTGGTAATTCAAAACTTATTTAAAGAGTTCTCAACAAGTGCTAGTCTTAATGAAATGACTGGAGTCAAAATTTAAGTACTGCTTTAAAAAGCTCAATTTAGATTTCAAGTAATTTTTGAAAATCAGGTTCCCAGATTACAGCAACCACTTGATTATCTTTTTCCCCTCCTAGCAATTAGGAGAACAAATGAAGCAATGGCTAGTTTGATGATAATCTTGAGGGTTCTTGTAATCACTAATTTTAGAGGTGAAGTGGTGGGGAGAGTGTCCAAATGAATAATCATTAAATGTAGAAGTTTTGGAAAAAAGGGCATCAGAGATGGGTAATAAAATCAATGGTCCTTTCCCCCTCAGAGCTATGGAGAAGCTTCTTGAAATAACGCAGGGGACCATGCAAACTCTAAAATGCAAAAATTGAACCACCTCCTATGTATTCAGCTAGGTATTAACTGTAGCTGATCTCTGTCCTTGGAGACTTAACCACTGTCTCCCCATCACTATTAACTGTTCCTCTTTAGCAGATGTTGCTTGACCCAGCAAATGCCTCCACCACTAACCTAGGCACATAAAGCAGAAAGTGAGGCATGCATTCTTGACCACTTCTTCTGTCCTGTTCCTCACTTCCATCAACCTCCAAGTCCTGTGGATCTACCTCCTAAATGGTGTTTGAATCTTTCCACTTGTTTCCAATCTCCTGGTCCAACCCACTGTCATCTTGTAACTGAGCCATGGGTGCGCTGGCCTCCTAACTGGTATTTCTGCTTTTTCCTCTTCAAATTATTCTTCCCATTGTAGCCAGAAGAGCAGTCTTTAATAAACCCAGGTCTGATGGAGTTACTGAGTCTCTTAAAATCTTTCGATGGTGTCTACTGACTTCTGGATCAAGTCCAAACTTTTTATGATACGGCAGAGACCACGATATTTACTCGACAGTCCTTGTACTCCCCTGTACTTCTCAGCTGCCTTGAAGACAGGTGGAGCTAGGGGACTGGTTCAGGCCAGTGGGTGATGAGTGGAGTAACAAGTGTAACTTCTGAGCTGAGGCATTTACTGATGTACAACTCATTCTTCCTTACTCCTCCCTTGCCGTGAAAACTGGGGAAGTCCATGTGTTCCAGATGGCAACTACAAGATGGCTCAACCTCAGTGTGGGTTCTGGAGTGACTGTGAGCAGAGCCTCTCATGGTCCTGTGCCGAACATGTAATGTGGGTGAGAAGAAAGTTTATCTTTATTGAGCCGTTGACAGTTTGGGGCTGTTTATTACCATAGCATAACCGAGCTCATCCTGACTCGTACAGGATGATTTATAAAGCCCTCTGTGATCCGTCTCCCACTTACTTCCCTGGCTGCCTCGTGTCATTCTCTTACTCCCTAAGCTCCAGCTCTAGGATGCTTTTGGACCTTTGGGTTCCCTACACTTCCTCATCCCGTAGGACTTTTGCACATGTTACCTTCATTCCCTAAAGCACGCTTCCCTCCATGCTCACCTACATAGCTCCTAATCATCTGTCTGATCTTTGCTTAAAAGGCATTTGCTGACCCCCTTCCCACAGAAGTTGCACATCATTCCCTCCCTCCCCCACTTAGTTCCCTCTCCTTCACTCTTTGCATCATTCATTACACTTAGAATTACTTGATTAATGTCTGACTTTACAATCCCTGAAAGTAGGGACCCACATCTCTCTGTATCTTTAGACCTTAGCCTAGGACCTGACTTAGCAGGTATGCAATGTAAAATTAGTTGAATGACTGAATATACATATATAGGACCGGGTCACACTGAATGGTTTGTTTTCTAAATTTTGTCTCTTCGTTCACTTGCTAAGCTAATTTTTTTTGCAGAGTACCTGTTCTGTATTAGTCTAGCCTGTGCAGTATAAGCAGCACAGCCATCAGGTGTTTAGAGAAGCCAGAGATAACTGAGTGGTCACCTAGTGGTGAAATTTTATGGAAGAAGCAGGTTTCTAGTTGACCCTTGTAACCTGAGTGAGATTTGAACAGGTAAAGATTGGGTATATGTGCCTCAAAGGGGCCTCAGCAAGAGAAAAAGCACTGATAATTAGAATATTGTTTACTAGAGATTGTAAGGACACCAGCCTCTCGGGATTCATCCTCTTTCCTTCCCTTCCATTTTTCATCCCGTCAACATTGATTGAGTGGGAAGAGCTATGGAGAACCTTGCAAGCTGGAATAGGGTTCTGGGCACACCATTTGCTTCAGAATCTGTTTTGGCTCTTAAGAATGAAAGAATTGGTCCCTATATCTCCAACTATGCCTCTGTCTGTTTTCACCCTACCTTCCTAGAGGGTGGAAAGCGTGCCTTTTACTGCATTCGTAGCTCCCCACTGCTCACTTTTAATGCTTTATGCCTGGTAAGCATCCAATTGATGCAGTTAAACAATGGAACCTCTCTTTTAAATTTGTAATGACTTGCCTCAAGCTAGGGTGAGGCTCGAGGATAAAGAGGTTAGGAACTCCAGGTTATAGTATTACATTTGAGAAGTAGGTAGACATAGTCTAGCATGTGGTCTTCCTTTGTTTTCTTTTTAAAGTAGCTTAAAAAAACTGAGAAGGAATATATCAATATGCTCATTTCCGAAGATTTATAAAATACAAGTTGCAGAAGAAAATGAAAATTATCTAGAATTTCACTATCTGGTGATCACCACTGTTAATATTTTTGTACATATCCTTCCAGTCCTCTATCCATTTATATATACACACACATATTTATAAGTCTAGTTTCATACAGTTCCATTTATTTATTGTGGTAAAAAACACATGACATAAATTTACCCTAATAACCATTTTAAAGTATATGATTCAGTAGCATTGAGTATATTCATATTGTTGTGAAACAGATCTTCAGGACTTTCTGACCTCCTAATCCAATACTCTATACCCATTAAACTTTATTTTATTTACCAAGAAATCATAAACCTTTTTCCATAATACCAAATACTCAATGATATTGACTACTTTTCTTTAACATAAATTTTAATGGGTATATATTTTTTCATCACCCTAAGTTTTAAAAATGAAATCCTTATTGTTAGATATTTAGATTATTTCTGGTTTTTCACCATTACACACAAGGCTTTGGTGAACACTCTGTACATATATCTTTGCGTACCTGTTTGAATTTTTCTCTACAATAAACTCTCAGATGTGGAATTGCTGAATCAAAGGAGATGGAGGTTTTTAATGTTATTGATACGGGTTTATTTGAGTTTGGGCATGAGAAATTGCAAAATTTACACTCTCACTGGCAGAATAAAAAGGCCCATTTCCCCACACTCTTACCAGAACTGGGTGTTATCTTCTGGCATCTTTTCTTTGGAGACCTTAGTTAATTTTTGAAATAAGGTTCTTATCAAAAAGGTATTTTTCTCAGGCATCCCTGTGGCACGTGTGTATTTTGGAGTGAGCATGCATTTGATGTAGACTTGATATTCACGTACCTCTACAAACAAGATCGGGAAGATGCCTACTTGATCCCCTAACTTGCCTTCTGCCCAATTCTCATCCACTCGGCTGATCACCGTGATGATATCACCCTGAAAGAGACAAAGTCTCAAGGTCACCATTTGCTCTTGGTTTTCAGGTGGTGAAAGCTTTCAGGGGAGATCAGTGTGGAATCCCAGATGGTGTAAGGTGCAAGAAATGTAACTCTTTCATAATTTAGTTACAAAATCTTCCTCTATAAAGGGCAGCATTTGGGCCACCAAGATGGCAAGAGGAGTAGAAATAATTTGGAGGACCACTGGAATCCAATTGAAAATTCCAAATTTTCAATCAGCAGCAGAATCTGGGCTTTAGTTTATATTAATCTGATGGAGAAATCAGTATGGGAGCCATAGGGAGAGAGATTTCTAGCTTAGCAAAAGGAAGAATAAATTTCATTCTAATTTTGAAGATTTTTCAGAACCTATTCAACTTTAATTTTTTTTATTTTTATTTTTAAGTAATCTCTACATCCATTTGGGGCTTGGGCTCACAACCCCGAGATCAAGAGTCGCATGCTCCATTGACTGAGCCAGCCAGGCACCCTTATTCAATTTTTAATGGATCAGATATAAGGTGGCTTTTTATTCAAAATTTTCTTATTATAAAAGGTTATATGTAGATTTGTAGAAACATTAGGAAATACAGTAAAAAAACCTAACTCTACTACAAAATAGATATAACCATTGTTAACATCCCTGTTAGCACATTTCCCCCCAGATTCTTCTCTATGAAGATAAAACATATATATACATACACACACACACGCAATGATTCTTAAAAACTTGCTGAAAACAAACACACATACAATGAAGTTCATAAAGTTTGGATGTAAAGCTTGATGAATGTTAACACTAACTATTTCCATGAAACCCCCATCCAGATGAAGAGATAGAGAACATTTTCAGCACCCACAAGGCTCCTTTGTGCCCTTTCCCATCATCTAGCAAGAAGTAGCCACTGTTCTGACTCCTAGCATATGTATATGTATACATACATTCTGCCCATCCTTATATTTCATATAAAAGAAGTCATAGAGGACACACTGATTTTTCACCATATCAGGAATGCCTTTCCACTTCCATACCTGTTCATCAGTCCAAATCTGAATATCCATCCACTGATCGCTCTGACCTTCTGATCCATGCCTCTCAGGAATTTAGATGAATCCAAATCTAAGTTCATTATTGCATTATACCTTTTCTTAGCTTTCTCTACCCCATCACAATTTACAATGACACATTTATAGGTTATGATTTCTTTAATGCCTGTCTACCCCCATCAGACTATAAACTCCATGTGTTCAGGGCCTCTTTCTGCTCTGTTCATTTCTGTGTCCCCAGCACCCAATACAGTGGTTCCCATTTAGTAGTCATTCAGTAAATATTTCTCAGTGAATGTCTGTATGCATTAATAAGTGAATGTGTGAATAAACTGTACAATCTACTCAGATACAAAGCACTAGGACAAGAGCAGCTTTTGGGAGGGAAGATCTTGGGTTTAATTTGGACATGCTGAGTTTAGGAAGACCATGAAATTTCCTAGTGTAGTCGCAGCCTTCCATAGCTTCCAGAACGGAGCAAATCCTCTCTTCTGGTTCCTTTGTCATAATTTCCCATTCATATGTGTCTGTTCCTTCCACTAGTCTGCCAGCTCTGTGAAGGTAGGGACAATGATTCATCATTTTATCCCCAGTGGGCAGCTTGGCACATGGATGGGCTCATTGAGTGAACGAGCAGGTGGAGTGAGTTTTTGCAAATTTTGCAAATTCCCCGAGAGGGACAAAAATGCAGACAATGCTTCCTACCTCTGCCTTCCTCCAGTGGTGTCCGCTGAGCTCAGTGTTTAATGCCTGGCAAAAAGTAAATACTCAATAAATATCTGTGGGATTAAACTGCCCTTCCTCTAAGTGTCATTGAAGCACAGACTTTGCAGTTTGGGCCACAGAATGACCTTCCTCAAGGGACTCACTCTGAGGTGCCAAGACAATAATGATCAATATTTCAAAATATGGAGGACAGTGATGTTATCTAGTTTGAGGCAATCTGAAATAAATCTCATTTCTGGTAGTGGTGGAATAAAAATGTTTTACAAAATAAAAGACCTTTCCTGAGCTACTGTACCAGAGCCACTTCTAGTATTTGATGTACTTATCATAAGCAGCAAAGAGTGAAAATCACCCCAACTTTGGCCTCTGTGGGAGAATTTGAATGTTTAAGGAATAATAAATACTGAATACAGAGAATTAAAGTAGTCTAGACTTTAGTAAAAGTGTTGTTACTTGCACATGGTGAGGAGTTATCTGATAAAAAAAAAGGCAAAAAAATCTTAGGGTAATTAATGTGCTTGGAAAATATGTCTTGTAAGAGGTTATTTATATATAAAGATATAATTATCTTATTGTGTTTTTGGAGGGCTTTGAATACAATGTTTATAATAAAATAGAATGTTATAAAGAATAGAATTAGGGGCTCAGAACTTGGTCAGCAAGAATGCCTTTACAGATACATAAAGAGGTAAGAGCTGTATTTTGCCCAGCACACTGTCAAAATGTATTTGTAAATTTTTGTCCACTTATCTCTCTCTCCCACTACTCTGCCTGAGGGCAGGGACTGTGACTTGTTCATGCTGCATCCCCAGTGCCTGCAAAGAAGAGGTGCTCACAAGTGACTACAGAATGAATGAATGAATGAATGTGTGAATACTTATTTTTGTAATTGCAATAGGAAAGGTTTAAGGATTTTCATCAAACTCTCATTAGATTTCTCTGGCAACTTCATTTAGTTTTGAATTGTATACACACACATTACATATATGTGCACACATACATACATATAAACATGTATGTGAAAATATGTACACATTTTTAAAATCAGCAAGTATTACAAAACTCCAGGTTTGGGCGCCTGGGTGGCTCAGTTGGTTAAACGACTGCCTTCGGCTCAGGTCATGATCCTGGAGTCCCGGGATCGAGTCCCGCATCGGGCTCCCTGCTCGGCAGGGAGTCTGCTTCTCCCTCTGACCCTCCTGACCCTCCCCCCCTCTCATGTGCTCTCTCTCTCAGTCTCTCTCTCTCAAATAAAAAAATATATAAAAATAAATAAATAAATAAATAAAAAAAAAGAAACTCCAGGTTCTGCCCAGTCTCTATGTAGTCACCCATGACCTCCATGGCTCCCCAGAATCTTACCTTGAGGAAGGTCAGGCAGTCCTGGTTCTCACTCTTGTCTTTGTGTCGTAGGTCGAAGTTGTAGAGCGCTCGGCAGAGTGGGGGTGGCTGGGGCAGCTGCTTGATAACTTCCACGGAGCTGGCTGGGAAGATCCCACTGACTCCATTGATTTCCCCCTGGTACCAGTTCTCATCCAGCTGTCTCCGGAGAAGGATGACATCTCCCTTATTAAACCTCAGGTCACCAGGATTCTGCCCTCGGTAGTTGTATAAGGCTTTTGCCCGAGGCACCTACAGCGGCACAGACCAATGAAATATGTCCTTAGTTTACAGGCTAGGGGGACAGAAGGTATAACATTAATAACTGATTACTGAGCACTTCCTATGTGCTAAAGTGTTGGATGTGGATCATCTTCTTTAACCTTTGAGATAGACATTCTTATTACCCCCTTTTCTAAGTAGGGCAACTGAGGCACAGAATGGGTTAGTACCTTGCCTAAGGGGACACAGCTGGGAAATGGCAGATATGGGGTCTGAACTCAGGCTACATGATTTCAGAGCCCCTGTTCTTTTTTTTTTTTTCTTATTAATACAGTATTTATTTGTCTTCCCTCTGTCAAACCCTGAGCCAACCAATTTCTCCAGGCTGCCTGGGGAGGTACAGGAAAAGGAACATACAGGGCAGACGAGACACTGGAGAAAGACTTATGGGAGGTGGAGATGGCTCCTTCATATGGCGAAGAGGATGAGAAAGGCCACCAGCAGGCACAAGAGCCCCATGGCCTTCGATAGGGCAAAGCCCAGAATGGCGCTGGAGAAGAGCTGTTGCTTCAGAGAGGAATTCCTGGCATAACCAATGCTGAGGCTCCTAAACACAGTCCCAATTCCAGCCCCAGAGCCAGCCAGCCCTACCACGGCAGCCCCAGCCCCAATGAACTTGACTGCTGTGTCGATTCCCTTGAAATGGCGCAGGTTCTGGAGCTGCGGCTAGAAATAAGTTGAGGTCAGGGGACATGGGGCCCTGCCAAGCTGCTGAGGCTCTTATAAGGTACCTCATCTGTCAGTGTCTCCGGCGGTTTTAGCACCCCTGCAGACCGTGATCGGCTCAACAGCTGAGGGGTGCTCCTGACCAAGAAGGCGGTGGAGACGAGCTTTGCACCGGCGGACATTTTCAGGGGCTGAGGGGCTCTGGCAGGAGGGCTGCTCTCAGTGCAGAGAAGACAGAGAGGGGTGGGGACCAGAGCCCCTGTTCTTAATCACTCTGCAGGGAACAGGATTTTGGACTTGACTCCACAACTATGTGAACTTACAGTGAGTCAGTGACTGTTTTTGGCGCCTGGATACTGATTGGGAATTCTGGCTCTACCTCTTTCCTCTCGTGTAACCATGGTCAAGTCATTTAATCTTTCACAAACCATATCCATTTATAAAATGGGGTAATAATAGAATATGTACTTCATTAGGGTAGTCATGAAGACTAAATATTTATAATGCATTTTTTAACAATTTTATTTATTTGAGAGAGACAGAGAGAGAGAGAGAACACAAGCAGGGAGGAGGGGCAGAGGGAGAGGGAGAAGCAGACTCCCCGCTGAGCGGGGAGCCCGAGGTGGGGTTCGATCCCAGGACCCTGGGATCATGACCTGAGCCAAAGGCAGACGCTTAACCGATTGAGCCACCCAGGCGCCCTAAATATTTATAATGCATTTAGTATGTTGCTTGATACATAGTATGGGCTCAATAAATGGCATCTCTTATAGGATGGCTAGAACAAGGAAAGGCTAATGATAGCAGTTCTATTTATTCCTCAGTGTTGATGGGAAGAAAATTGAGGTGAAAAGTCCCTGAAAATACAAAGTACTATACAAGGGGCACCTGGCTGGCTGAGTTGGAGAAGCATGCAACTCTTGATCTCAGGGTTGCGAGTTTAAGCCCCACACTGGGTGTAGAGATTACTAAAATTAATTAATTAATTAATTAATAAAAAGAAAGTGCTATATGAGAGTGATGCAACATAATTTGTCTTCAGCCTTCTCTAGAAAGTGTAAACGTCGTGAGTGTTTGGATCATTAGGAAGCACTGAGACAAAGAATTAGTCAGAAATCAATCATCACTTTAAAACAGGTCAGCTAAATACTGTCATTTGTTAAATTAGTTGTCTCTCTAAATAATTGTTTCAGTCAAGTGCATTTTTTTTTCTAATTGAAACTGGTTTCTACATGCAGAAACAGCCTCACTTTGGTCTTGCTTGGAGTCAGAGTGGCAAACTGCAAGTTCTAATAACTTATGGTAACTAGCCCTTCAGTGTCACCTGGGATTGTATTTGTATTTTGTGCTTTCCTCAGCAGTGGGGTGAAGTAGTCCCCTCTCTTGGGGGCAGTCTTGCTATTCATAAGGGGATGTAAGCAGGCAGTATTTCAGGTCTTTGAGAACCTTCTGAGTCTGCAATATTCATTCAAGCAGTTCAGGGGTAGAGATAAGACCTGAGCAGTCCCTTGCTGATGGGATGTTAGAGCAGTGCTTTTCTGCTGGACCCTGGACACAGTAAGGAGGGCCCAGGGAGACAGAAAACCACAGGAACACACTCGTCCTCAGGAAACTAGTGGACAAGTGAGTGAAGACGTGTGTGCTAGGAGGGCTAGCACAGTGCTGTGGATATTACAAATGCAACTGGTTGAATAAATTGTGGAAAACCCTGCAGTCATTAAAATTGATGATATTGATCTATAATAACACTGACAATTACTCATGATATACACTAAGTATAACAAGAGATTAAAAACAGTTACGTTTTCATTATATGTGAAAACTAGGCTTTCACTGTAAATACATATGTATATTTTTACCTGGGGAAAATGCTGGATGGCTATACCAGCATTTTAAGAGTGGTTATTTCTAAGTGTTGATATTTTTAAATATTAAAAAAATGGTTTCCCTACGTGCTTAGCCATGTTTTCGAACTTTTCTACAATGAAATAATTGTATCATCTATTAAAATTGGACAGTAGAGGGGAGCCTGGGCGGCTCAGTCGGTTAAGTGGCTGCCTTCGGCTCAGGTCATGATCCCAGGGTCCTGGGATTGAGCCCCACGTGGAGCTCTCTGCTCAAGCCAAGAGCCTGCTTCTTCTTCTTCTCCCTCTGCCTGCAGCTCCCCTTGCTTGTGCTCTCTTTCTCTGTCAAATAAATAAATAAAATTAAAAAAAAAAAACTGGACAGCACACAGGAATGCCTGGCTAGCTCAGTCAGTAGACCATCTGACTCTTGAGCTCTGGGTCAGGAGTTTGAGCCCCATGTTGGGTGTGCAGATTACTTAAAAAAAATTGAAAAAAATTGGATAGTAGAAATAAAATGAATGAAACTGTAGAATGAGAAGTGAAAGGTATGAGAGCAATTTAGGAAGAAAATAAGTCAAGCTGAGTAGGATCAGCAAACCACGTTGACTACCTTCTTGGAGAAGTTTCTCACCTGAGAAATAAGGAGGTAGAAGCAGAATGAAAGCACAGCATTTCCGAAGAATGAAATGAATCTGTTAGACTCCTAGGGTTGCGCAGATCCGGACACAGTAGTTGTCCCCTCCTTCTTCCAATTTTCCATTGTAATATAAATCACATTTTTGGGGTACATGGCCACCTAGAACACTGGTCACATTTTCCAGTCTCCCCGGGGCAGCTAAGTTTTGGCCAGTGGGGTATAAGCAACTTTTAGGACGTGTCGTTCCTGAGAGAGACTGATTTTCTCTTTCCTTTCCTGCAATTTGCTATGTGGAATGCAGACATGATTGCTGGAGTTTTAGCTGCCATCTTGAACAGTGAGGATGAAGGTCACACTGAAAAAGGGAAGGAAGTAGTCTGGGTTGCAGAGCTGCCAGACAATTCCCGGACTACTTTTACACTTCTAGACTTTTGTCTGGAAACTAAATAAACGTCCATCTTACTTAAGGCCCTGTTATTTTGGATTTGTAAAAGTAAAGGAAAAGGAAGAATGAAAAAAATTAAGAAAAAAAGAACTGAAGCCCCTTTAACTTTGCATAGTAATGATAATATTAATAGGTAAGATTAGTGACTGTTCCTTCCCCCATGCCAGGCATTGTGCTAGGTACTCCACAATAGATCTTATTTAATCTCATGACAACCTGTGATTAGAAAACTGTGGATCAGAGAGGTTAAAAAAGCGGCCCAAGTTCATGAAGGTAGATAGTGGTGGGTTTAGGATTTGAGGTGGGGTTTGTCTATCCTGAGGAACTCAAGCTCTTACCCCCTCAGCCAGTGTTTTTCAAAATAAAGTCTGTGGTTCACCTGTATCAGAATCCTGGGAGATGTCCAAAATGCAGATTCCTGGACCCCAACCCTGACCGCTTTGACCAGAATCTTTTGGTTGCATTTTTACCAAGCTCCCCCAGCATCCAAGTTTGATGCCCCTGGTCTGAGTTACATCTTAGTCTAACTAAAATGGGAGCAATGGAGTTTCGATGTAGGTTTTGTAAATGGCTAAGCTGCCTTTTTTCACATTCCAGTGCAAGTGGCAATGTATTTTAATGACTACTGAGCAAGTATATTAAAACTGAAATTGCACAATTGCACATAGTGCTTAAATCTCTGTGAAGACACATGAGCTTTGAAACCTTGAGATAGTACTAAGTGCTTGACCATCTTCATCTTTCCTCCATCTTCCCTTAGTACAGGCAAGTATTGAGGAAGCATAATGTCAATCCATTTTTAACATCTTCTCTCTCTTCAGTCTCCTCTGGTATTCTCAGCTCTACATTCATACTTATAGGAACCACTGGCTTCCAGTTGTAAATTGGGTTGGGTGGGGACAGGTGCAGAGAGAGGGGGAGAGAATCTGAAGAGAAGAAGGAAATTAACTGTGGTACTGATGGGCCACAGAAATTTGTCTCACATTATAGCTTTACTTCACTTTCCATATATTATGTCATTCATATGATCTCAACATCCTCTGAAGTAGATGGCATCACCCCATGGTATTGATGAAGAAACAAAAGTTCTGAAACGTTCAACGTTATCATGCAAAGTCACACAGCCAGTGTGTGGCAGCCCCGAGACTGACTTGGCTCTTTTGACCTCAAAGCCTGGTGCTTCTCGCCCCCTCATTCTCTTTTATCCAGCTGAAGTCACCAAGTATGTTTTTCCATCATAAAATTCATTTGGGGCTCTGTTTTATAATCAAAATATGAATAGAGTGTGAACGCAATTTGCTTGCTGCTGGCTGCATTAGCATGAATTATTGAACTCCAGAGCCCTCACATAAAAGTTAAGCACCTGAAGAGACTCAGCTGGTTGATTCTATCCGGTTCTCAACTGTTCTCTCAGGGGAAAATGACTCTGAGTTCCACATCAGCTATCACCCGTCACATTGTTGGTAGTAGCTATTATCACCCACAGTTGTGTTCTGTCTCTACAGGTGTAGGTGGGAGGGGGAACGGGGATAAAGTGGGTGTGGAGGTCTCAAAGCCAAGTTATTACCAAACTTTTTTTCCTGGTGTTTTTCTGAAAGCCAGATAATCCAATGGAAGCTTGTATGTGCCTAAAGAGCTTTCCTTTTCTATAATTCAAAAGGCTCAGGACTTCTATGGTCCTGTAATTTGTCTATTCATTTGTCACCGCAGTAGGGTCTGAAAGCCGCGAGGACCATGCTTTTGATGGAGGGATAATGCATGGCATGAAACATGGAAACGAGGTCATGCAGAGACATTAGCAGTGACAGCATGTTGTAGTAATGAATGTTAGTAGTGAAATTATGGCAAATTCCTTCTCTGAGGAACCGCCTGTTTTCTCTCCATCTTCTGATAGGCCTGCCATTCACTCTGCTCATACCATACACATAGGGGTATGCGGCCCAGGCTAGCCAGGGGACCCAAATCCCCCTCGCATAGTGCTTTGTGCAGTACAGTCATCTGCCTCCAACAGGGCCAACTAGAATCTTTTCTGAGGTTTGATATATAGAAGCTCTCTTGGATCATGAGCCTCGAGGAGGTAAGCCTTGGACTACTAGTGGTGGCATTTCCTAACCAATAGACACATCTTCCTGAATAAAGCTGCAGAAGGCAACAGAAAGAGATATATATATATTTATTTATTTTTTTAATTCTTATGTTAATCCCCATACATTACATCATTAGTTTTAGATGAAGTGTTCCATGATTCATTGTTTGTGCATAACACCCAGTGCTCCATGCAGAATGTGCCCTC
>NC_138375.1:106272186-106324057 GCF_054177405.1 Leptonychotes weddellii
TTTTTTTTTTTTAAAGATTTTATTTATTTATTTGAGAGAGAGAGAATGAGAGACAGAGAGCATGAGAGGGAGGAGGGTCAGAGGGAGAAGCAGACTCCCTGCCGAGCAGGGAGCCCGATGCGGGACTCGATCCCGGGACTCCAGGATCATGACCTGAGCTGAAGGCAGTCGCTTAACCAACTGAGCCACCCAGGCGCCCAAAAGAAGGTTCTTTACTGGTGTGTATGTGACCTGTTACTATCCTACTAGAGCTGCGTAATTAATGTATTTGGGGATGCTGTTTATCGCAGCATTTAAAAAAGTCAATACCATTCATTCCTTATTGAGTGCCTGCTGTAAGTTACACTTATTGGTCAAACAGCCCTGTGTTCTGATGCAGGAGCTCATGGAAGCCTCACGATAATCTATGAGGTTGGTCCTTTTATTACCCCCACCTGCGGGTGAGGGCCATGCGGCACAGAGCACTGGTTTACAGCTCCCAGATGTACTGTCCCACGTGTGAGGATGCATGTCCTCTGTTTCCCCGGACTGTCCCCCACGGGTCCAGTGCTCTGCAAAAGGTTTGAACTTAATGTAAGTGTATGGCCTGATTAGACTCCGGCAGGGCTGTGAACCGCAGGATGAGTGGTTTTACGCAGCTTGCTCTGGGCAGGTGGGAACCAGCTAGAGGGCTTTGTCAAGTCAAACAGTGCAGGCAGCTGGCGTGGGGGCTGGGATTCACCCACCTGCCTGCCCTGAATTGGTGCAAGAGGGAGCCAATTTCGAAACCCTTCCTTTCCCCCCACTGCTGTGAGTCACCCTGTGTCACATGAGGAGGGTTCCCGTGGTGCCCGCAGCTGCTGTCCCTTTAAGACACTGAGAGGAGAGTCAGGGGCGTGCCACGTTCAGCCATTCTTCTTAGAGCCAGTGTTGGAAAAGCGCTAGTTCTGAGGACTTGACACCGAGCAGTACTTCTGGAGCCATCTAGTTAAAGTGGCTATTGGGAAACTGAGCTCCAGTGTCAGTTGGGAAGGACGGAGTGTCCAGGAATAGAATGGGACATTGCAAATGAGCCGTGAAAAACAAGCCCAGGCCCTGCTCAGCCGCCTGGGCCCCGCTCAGCCGCCTGGGCCCAGATGTGCTCCTGCAGACATTTGGCAGGACATGGGTATAGATGCCGCCTGGATAAGCCGGGCGTCTCCAAGGTCCTGGGTAGAGCTTGGCTGTAGTGTTTAGCTCGAGATTCTGAAAAACTCAGGTGGGCCAGCAAAGGGTGCAAAAGCCTGAGACTCATCTATAGTCCCACTGGCTTCAACTCAAGAGAATGTTTTTCTAATTGGCTGCTTCCTGCTGAAACCAAGCCAGTATAGTAGACCTACAGGTTTCCTTATTGATTGCCAACTCTTTTAGGAACAAATTTGCATTTGTTTGGAAACTATGTTCTCTCTTATTTCTCCATTCTCTCTTTTATCCTCTTTCTTTCCTCCCCTCTCCAGCTCTCTTAAGCACAACATAGTAGTTACAAGCTTGGGCTGTGGAACATAAGAGAAAGGCGTATGAATTCTGGCTCTACTTTTTACACTATGTGAACTTGAGAAACTTACTTCTCTGAACACTAGTTTTCTCTTTTGTAAAATAGGGATAATAGTAACACCTACCACACACGGTTCAGAGAAAGATTCAATCAGAAAGTGCATAAAGCTAGCCGGCATAGTACCTTGCATGTAATACATAGTTAATAAATATTACATACACATAGATACATTTTTCTTATCCTTCCATTTTCTTTTCTGCTCCTTTGTTCTTTTCTTTTCTTTCCTTATCCATCTGTGGCAGAGAGACTCCAAGGTGATCCCGTGATCCCCCACCATGAACAGGGGTCCTCATGCCTTTGTGTAATCTCCTTCCCTTGAGTGTAGGTGGCACCTGTGACTTATTTCTAAGAGAACATGGGAAAGTGATGAAAAGTGACTATACAACTCTCCATCTTGCTACAGATTCTCTGTTTCGCTGGCCATGTTAATGGGTCCACATGGCAAGGAGCCAGGAGTAGTCACTGTTTAGGAGCTGAAGGCAGTCTTTGGCCAACAGCCAGCAAGAAGCCTGGGCCCTCATTCTTAGAGCCATGGGAAATGAATTCAGACAATAACTTCAGTGAGCTTGGAAGTGGATCCTTCCTCAGTTAAACCTCCAGATGAGAACCCAGCCCTGGCTGACCCCTTGGTTGCACAGGATCCAGTTGGTTGTGCTGGGACTGCTGACTCACTGAAATGGTGAGGTAAGTGTGTATTTTTATGTCTCTAAGTTGTGGGAATTCATTAGCACAGAAATACGTATTCTGCAATTATTTCTCTCTTCACTACTTCACACCTTTCATAATTGCTAAGTATATGTCTTAAGTAGAAAATGCAGTAGAACCACATCCATATATCTCTTGCTGAAATATTTAGGAGAAGACAATTTTGTCTTAAGGTCAAAAGCAAAAACAAACCAACCAACAAAAAACAAAGAACAAATTGAGTTGGGCTGAATGGGCTCAAGTATCCTTGGAGAAAGACGTAGAGAAGCTGCACTTATTTTTATGGCATAATAAAAGTAGCATCTCTTTCCTCCTATATGGCTCTGCAGAGATTTCAGCAACTTCTCATCTTTCTTAAAACGATGCATCTATTTTTGGACATTTCAACAACTACTACATACAGAATGAAAAGTTTGAAAGAGACGCAAAAGACTTATTTTGGAGAGAATCTCAATTGCTTTCAGATCCACTGTCTTTCTTGGATGGTGTGGAAGATAATGTTGGAAATGTCCAGTTCCTAAATGATCATATCACTTGTTTTGCTCAGAATTCTTTTTTTTTTTTTGAGAGAGAGAGCACAAGCAGGGGAAGCGGCAGGCAGAGGGAGCGGGAGAAGCAGGTTCCCTGCTGAGCAAGGAGCCCAATGTGGGACTCAATCCCAGGACCTGGGGATCATCACCTGAGCTGAAGGTAGACGCTTAACCGACTGAGCCACCCAGGCATCCCCTTAGCTCAGAATTCTTTAGCAACTTCCCCACTGCCTCCAAGATAGAGTTGTTACTCCTTAATATGGCTTAAAGGCCACTGTTAACTTCTTCAGCTTCATTGGTCCTCTTTCTTCCTCTGATGTTCTGACTTCTCTCACTTCAGAACCTTTGCACGTGCTGTTCATTCCTCTGCTTTCACCCATCTTTCAGGTGCCAGTAGAGTTGCCATTCATTCCAAAAAACTTCTAAGCACAAATCAGGTGCCTCCCCATGGGGCCTTTTACTTGTCAAATCACAGCCCTTATTACAATGTGTCTCTCACTCCAGCAGATCATGAGATCCTTAAGGGCAGGGTTCTTACTTGGTTCCTCTTGTACCCCACATGCCTAACTGTATGCCTCGCAGTATGAATAAAGCAGCAAACAGGACAAAGTCCCGCCCTCCGTGGAGATCAAACTAGGACTAGAGACATTACCAGCCCCTACTCCACTTTGGCCTGACTAACCCTCAGCATCCCTCTACCAAATAGACCAAGTGACTTCCAGGATGCCAGACCATTAGTGGTAAAGATGATATATGTGGCCTCTGTATATCCTGGAAAGGCACAAAGAACATAGGAGCAATTGCAGAGAAGATGCCTACCTCTGGGGTGATGTGGCCCAGCAGATACTTGTGCTTCCTGTGACACTCACCCCCTGAGGCTCGGGTTGGGAGAGGACTTCATGTGCAGTCCATTGCCCCTCCACTGGCTCTGGGTGGTCACTAGTGATTGCCATGGGAATGGCACCCTGGAGCCTGATTTACAGGGAGCAGGTCAAGTATCATGGTTGGGCAGTGGTGGGAGGTCCGCATCCTTCTAATGCCTTTGCTTCTGCACTCCTTCCTTTAGGAGGCAGCAAACCAGTTTGTCCTGAAGAGTGGAAGTAGAGCCTCTGCTATTCTGATGGGATGCTGAAATATACTTTGTCCTCGCCACCTACTACATATAGTTAGGAACATGACCATTCTTTTTCTTTCTTTCTTTCATCCCCTCTCTGCCTCTCTCCCTCCTTCCTTCTTCTTTTTGTATTATTAGGTTTATTTTACTTCTTTCCAGATGGACTGATACAAGATAAGTTAAACAACATTCTCAGGGTCATCAGATAATGAGCGGTACAGTAAGGACTTGAACAACATCTATCTGGTTCTAAATCCAAAAAAATACAGTCTGTGAAGACAGATCTTTTCTACTTCTAGCTGGGTGACCTTGGCCCTGTCTCCTCCTCTTTAAAATGAGGATGATAACCCCATCAACCTCATACAGTTGTTGTGGGACTAAATGAGCTAGTCCATATACAATGCTCAGAGCTCAGGAAATATTCAAAATTGTTAGGCATTATCATTATTACTTCTTGACTATTCCAAACCTCATGTTTCATCTTAAGTCTTAACCTTCAGGATTGATCTTGGTCTGGCCATTCCAGAGTTGATGGTCTTGTTTATCAACGCTCTGTGGGGGTCAGCGAGGCCCACGCAATTTGTGCTCACCATAACACCTAGCACGTAGCTGGCCACAGCAGGCCTTGTGGACTGAGAGAACGACTGAACTTCCTTCATTCTGATTTTGGCTTGGATGCCTTATTCCTGCTTGGCCTCCCTTGCCCTAGAAAACAACACAGTACTGAGGAATAAGCACAGGTTCTAGGGACATTTGTCAGCTAGGAGACTTGGGAAAAATAACCTACCTCTTCTAAGCTCGACTTTCTACACCAGTCAAGTGGAAATAATAACCCCCACCTTGTACAGTCACTGTGAAGGTGAAAGGACATATGTGAGGAGAACTGCCTGTGCTGATCCTTTCTCCTCTTCCTTCAACCATCTCCTGTGACTAAACAGTCACCTTCCAATGCCTGGATCCAGGGTGAAGGAGAGAGGCAGACTATTGTTTATTGGCTTGTTGCTTCATTTACTTACAAACCAATAAAGCCTGCTCATCAGCTTTTGGCAGGTAGGAAAAGTTTCCAAGCCCGAGGGCTCAGTTTGTAGATGGAACAAATATGGCTTCTTGCAGAGCTGTCAAGTTCAGACACAGCCATGCAGATAATATTCATAGATTGTTTAGGGCTGGATTTCTAAATTCTCACAAGAGAAAACAGCCCCGGTGTAAGGAGAAACAGCCCAATGCAGAGGAAACCTCAAGGCTAGAGACTAGGTTTAGAAATCCTTGGAACCAGGTTCCCATTAATATTCCTTATGACTTAAAAAATGACTCAAAGTTTCATCAAGAGGTTGCTTTTTTCCTCCTTCTTTTCAAATGCTCTGAGAAGAGTATGGAGATAAAATCGTATTGTAATCATGTCAGTAAAAATTGCATGTTCATTAATTATCAGAACATCTTCTGATATACACATCTATAAAGTTCACTTCCCTCTTTAAAAAAAATTCTCAAAGCTCTGGACTCATGTAGTTTCCAGTGGGCTGGGAAAACTGAAAGAATATTTGTCTTTTTTATATTATCTTTTCAGTTCACTAGGGTAAGATGGGGCCCAGTCAATACCCAATAGGAAAGGAAAGCAGATATAGCATCATGGTCAAGAGTACTGGTTTGGGTCCAGATTTTACCAAGTACCAGCTCCAGCTCTTACTGGCAGCAGGAATCTGGGCAACCAAAGCCACTTAATGTTCCTGAGTCTCAGTTTCCTAGAATCTAAAATGGGATGATGATGGTACATCTGCTAAAGGTTTCTGTGAGGCTTAAATAAATGGGTTAATGCATGTAAAGCCAGTATGAGTAAGGGCTTGGTCATGATTAGCCATTATTATTATCATTTGGCAATATGAGCAGATCTCTTTGGCACCCGAATCTCTTCCTTCTTGGTCAAGTGGGAAATGTTCAGATTACAGGGGTGGGGAGAGAACAACAGAGAGTATGTGTCATTCTCAGACATGAAATGCTACTGCATAACCTTGGTCATCCAGAATCCTAGGAACCACACACCCACGTTAGACTGTACAGTGACCTCCCCAGCCTGATATACTTGGTCTACTTTATCGACTCATGACTTGGGTCCCCCTTACTCTAGCCTGCTTTGCCCTCTCACTTCCGTAGCTGTTTTATCCATAGGTAGAGAATCAGGAAGTCTTGGAATCTGCCCTCTGTGCCTTTTCCATCACCACTCAGTGACACAGGGGAACCTGGAGTCTGCCTGCCCTAATATGTCCACAGTGAAGATTTTTTGTTTCTCCCCTCCCTTTCTTTCTCTCCTCCCACTTCCCACCAAATTCCCTTTGAATTCCCATTGCACTGTCAGCCCGACTTGATAATGACATTCAGCCTTGAGTTTTTTCTCTAATTTTTCCATAAATAAGCTTTTCTTCCATCAAAATTTTAAATTCAAAGGCATGAATTCTGCCTTCTGCATCTTCATAACCTCCATGGGGTCTAGCCCTCACTGTGATTCTTCTCACATTGTAAATTTTTAATAAACACTTGATGGCTTGATTTATTTTCTTGGAGAGCAATATATATACACATGCACAAATATATACATATATATGTATATATACACAATACATATATGTATATATACAATATGTATATATATATATTTACACACCCTTGCTAATGAATCCTTGAAATCAAGTATGTTCTAGCCTGGCTGGGTTATCTGGCTAGACCTGAGAAGCAAATTCAGGTACCTATATGTTGCTCCTAATAGTACTTTAAAATATGTCATTAAAATGTAAAAGAGAAATATATCTTCTCTATAAAGAAATCTAGGCACTATAAAATGTATAAAGAAAATATAGCTCCCCTTCTTGCTCTCTCCTCATCCCTACTTCCTGGTCAAGACAACTTCTATCTGCAGTCTGATACATAAGCTTCTAGATTTTCCCTACCCAATATGGTAGCCACTAGCCACACATGACTATAAAGCACTTAAAATGTGACTAGTCAAATTATTTTAGTATATGTGCTGCCGAAGCGAGCACGCGACTAGTCAAATTATAATGTGCTGTAAGTGAAAAATACATACTGGATTTAAGAAACTTAGTATGAAAAAAGAATGTTAAATATCTCAATAACTTTTATATCGATTTATATGTTGAAATGATAATATTTTGATATATTGGACCAGATAAAAATAGATATACATATTTTTTATTTTAGAGAGAGAGACAGCACGTGCACGCGCAGGGAGTAGGGGCAGAGGGAGAGGGAGAAAGAGTCTTAAGAAGATTCTGTGCTCAGTGCAGGGCCCAAAGTGGGGCTCGATCTCATGACTCTGAGGTCATGGCTTGAGCCAAAACCAAGAGTCAGATGCTTAATGGAGTGCAACACCCAGGTGCCCCCAAATAAAAAATATTTTTAAGATTAATTTCACCTTTCTCTTGATTTATTTAATGTGGCTACTAAAAATTTTTAATTACATATGTAGCTCACGTAACATTTATATTGGAAAATGATGTTCTAGATTTACTGCTGTGCATATTGCTGTGCATACATGCACAAACACATATGAAACATAACTTTTAACAAAAATATGTATATAGCACATATAAATATGTTTGGCAAATTGCTTTTTTCATTTAGTGGTACTTTATGGACATGTTTTATTAGCATATGTAGAGCTTCCTTGTTTTTAAAAATGGCTATAATATTCTTTTTATAGATATATATCTTTGTTTAATTAAGTCCTCACTGATGGGGTTTGGGATTGTTTACATTGTTTTATTTTTTTTAAGATTTTTTTGTTTATTTAAGAGAGAGAGAGTATGAGCAAGCAGGGGGAGGAGCAGAGGGAGAGGGACAAGCAGACTCGGGGCTGAGCATGGAGCCCAAGGTAAGGCTGGATCACATGACCTGAGGTCGTGACCTGAGCCGAAATCAGGAGTCGGACACTCAACTGACTGAGGCACCCAGGCGCCCCTCCAAGTGTTTTCTTTTATAAACAATGATGAGTGTTTGAGAATCTGCACAAATACTGTTAAGCACTTTGCTAGTATTTCCCAAGTGAGATTATTAAATTAGTAAGTACACACATCTTAAATTTTGACAGATTAGGCCAAATTTTATCATTTTGGAGGGTCATGGACTTTTTGACATTCTGAGGAGGGCTTTGGACTCTCTCCCCAGGAAATATCACAGAGGCAAACATTCATACAGTTTTTTTATAGAGTGTCAGGAATTCAGGGATCCCCTGAGATCAAAGTTAAGAGGTACATTTCTAGGGAAATAATCCACCATAAATTCAGCTTCTAAGTGTCCTCACTGTTGACTACAAAAGAGAGAGTGCCACAAGGTCATCTGCAGATAATCCTACATAGTGCTCAAGACTCTGCACCTGGCATTAGACAGACCTGGATTCAAACACCCTCTCTACCACTTACAATCTCTGTAACCACAGGAACATTCCTTGAACTCAATGAGCATCAGCTTCTTCCTCCACAAAGCAGAGGAATAATGCCCACCTATGGGGTCTGGCACTTGGCATGTACTAAATTAAATACTACTTCATTTTTGGCAATTTCTGCTGAATGACTTGATCTTGCAGCATCTTCGTTCCTCTGACAGAGACAAGAGACTGTTGTCAGTGCCCAGCTGCTGGTCAGGGACTGACTTGGGCAGAAGTCCTCAAAGGGCAAATTCGGAGAGTCAACGGATACCTATTCAGAGTTTACTTAAACACTGGGAGCCTTTTCTCCAGCAAAACTCTTGTTTTGAAGCAGTTACCTAAATGGTTGCCTAAACAGTCTTCAGCTCATATTCGGACTTCTGTTTCATTATCATTGTTCCAACTGACAGATTTAACCTCAAGTATAAAAGCTAAACAGTTCTTATTCTCTTAAAGGGTCTTTGGCTCGCTACTTATAATTAATTACTCCTGTTTGTGTCATGAGTTTCCATCTTATATCTCTTCATTCCCACCTATAAAATGTGGGTTGTTCTGAGTGCCAGAACTGTATCTCGTCTCTCCCCAGTGTTCCTCCCAGTGTTCGGTACAGTGCTGGATATAGAATGCATATTTTAATTCTTGTGAACTGGAATCCCTGTCCAGAGGGTTCTTAACAGAGGAGGGAGTTTTTATTCAAATCATTCCCGTTGGTCTGCAAATAATGACAACAACAACAACAGCTAACGTTTACTGAGCACCTACAGTGTGTCGAGCATTGTTATAAACTCATTACACACACCGTCTTCCTTGATTCTCATGGCCCCATGATATGGCTGTTACTGATTCCACTTTACAGTTGAGGGAACCGAGTCTCCAAGATGGATCTCAAGTATGTCACTTCTGTCTCCACTGCCACCACCATCTCCCTTGGCCATGTTCTCCTAATAGGTCTTCCTGTTGCCACTTTGCCCTCACCCAGTGCTTCTCACCAAGGCAGCCAGAATGATCTTGAGAAAATGTAAACTGGGTCATCCTGTTTTCCTCTAAAACATCAGTGGCTTCCCATTGTCCTTAACATCTGATTGGGTCCCTGCCTCCCCCTTTCCTTCCCTGTGACTCCTTTCTCCTTCTTTCCAAGGCTTACGTCCTGTCCTCTAGCAGTTCATTCTGCCCTCCTCAGGACTTTTGCACAAGCCATTTCCTTTGTCTCTAATACCCTTGCCCATCTCCTCAGTTGGCTTATCCTGACTTACCCTTTATTTCCTCAGGAAGTACCTTTTTTGGTCTCTGATCCTCATCTTAATTATGTCTCCCTCCTCAAATATCATCCAAAATATCCCTCCTCATGAGAAGGCCACAGCTTTCAAGGCTTTTCCTTGTTAAGACCAACTGCACTTAAAATTATGTATTTATTTGTGTGTTTCACTACCTAACACTAGACTGCATGCTCCATAAGAGAAAACTGCATATACACTTTTCTCCACTGTGTCTCCCCCTGAGCCTGGCAATCTGTCTGCCATATGGTGGTGGCTGATAAATAAATATTTGCTGAAAGGATGAATGATACTTAGAGTAGTTAACGTAAACACTGACTATATTAGTTCTTTTCAGCTTTAAAAACCTTACAATGCCCAGTCTAATGCTCTCTGTGCAAAAGGCAACGTTTATTGAAATGATTACAATCGAAATTCAACTTTCTTTTTCTTCTCTAGAGAGAAGACTGCCATCACCCTCATCCAAAATGATGATGGCTTAGGGCGCCTGGGTGGCTCAGTTAAGCATCTGCCTTTCGTTTAGGTCATGATCCCAGGGTCCTGGGACCCAGCCCTGCATTGGGCTCCCTGCTCATCGTGGAGTCTGCTTCTCCCTCTGCCCCTCCCTCTGCTCGTGCTCTCTCTCTCTCAAATGAATAAATAAAATCTTTAAAAAAACCCCCCAAAAATGATGATGGCTCTAGATAGTAAAGTGAAGATTGCTCAGAACAGTTTTACAGGGATTTGTAACAGTGTGTCAACTGACTGTTTACTGTGGGGCTAATATAGCCCCAGATGAACAACTGAACTCACATCAATCTTCATTTGATGACTACTTATAGAATCAGACACAGCCTGAGGGTAAACACCACCGACAAAACATGGCAGTGCCATTTCTAGGAGAAAAACTTAAGAACTACAAATGGCTAAGATAGGGTTCTTCTAGTTTTGGCTTTCTGAACAGCTCTGTCAGAAAGAACAAATCCTCAAAAATGAGTTTGCTACCTCATTTAATTATTCTCAGAACATACAAGAAAATGTTTTTCAACTGGAGCATTTTGCATGAAAACTAAGCAGAGCCCTGAGGTGGATCACTGAAGGATCCACAGCCTAAAGAGACAAGGGCAAGTCTCTACAATCTGCTTACTTCTTTTTCTGTAAGCAGAACTTAACTAGAACTGCAGTTTTTGGATGTTCTGGTGATATGGAGATGTTACAATACAAAACCCAAAACATTTAGGGGGAACTCCAAGGAATCAAAGAGCTGGGGGTGAGGGACAAGGTTGAGGATCACCTGACAACATTTAATCCAGCCCCTTGTCTTTGGGAAACTTGAAAAGTAATTATAAGTGATGGTAGGAGGGGTTCTGGTACTTAATCAGCCTGAGAGGAGGGTAGTTTTTCATTACATTAAAACCAGTTCTCTTCTGCAATAATTTAAGTGTATTATGTACTATTTGTTCTCAGTGTGGTTAGGACACCTTGTACTATAAAGTTAAGATCAGCTGATCTTAATCACTTCAGTCACAGGAACTCTTCCTTATTAGTACAAGGGGAAGGTTTATGCCAGCCTACAACTAACTCTTAGTTGTAATGACAGTCATTCATTTATCCATCCATCCCTCCATCCATCCATCCATCCATGCACCCATCCATCCATCCATGCACGCAGTGTTAATTTTGTGCAAGACATAAAAAAAGGAAGAGTTGAACATTGCAGAGTCATTGCCCGCTAGGAATTGAGTCCAGGAGGAGAAACAGACAAGAAATACTCAGACTCTTTTCTTCCTCCTTCTCTTGCCCCCTTAGTCTGTTTCTTTTTAAAGGATTTTCTGAGTTTTAATATGGTGGTGCAGGGGGCAGAGGGCATAAAGCAAAAGCATGTGTATATAATACATATGAAGGCAGGGCAAGGTAGTGCGAGCTGGGTCAGGATACAGGAGCTGAAGAGGGAGACAGAATCTCGTGGGGACCAACCGAGAAGATTTTCCAAAGAGGCAGCATTTGAACAGGACCTTAAAATGTTCGAGCAGGATTTTGATAGATTGATTTGTGCGGTGATGAAAAGGCTAGATGGAAAATGAGAGGGTTCAGGGAAATAATAAGGTGTTGGGGGGTGGGTACTTTGAATTTTGGTTCCCTTTTGCTTTTAACTGTTGTGCTTGAAAGTTAATAATCCTAAAAACGTACCAGGATTTAAATGTATTCTTCTGGACATATTTTTCTGCGCAGACCCTCTTCCTCTTGTAAACCACCTCTCCTGTATTCCCTAATAATTCTGCTCAGTCCTTGTGGTGCTGGAGGGCTGACCCCACCCTGCCCTCTGGCTTGAGGGTTGGCTGCGGGACCTAGTCCTGACTAATCAGAGTATTCTTTCTATCCTATTCACCACAATTGCTCAGAGAGGCACACTGGACCCAAGGTAAGCTAATTGGAGTCTTCCTGGTAGACCTGTCATGGAAGAAGACACTCTCCATTTCTCTAAGATTAAGAGCTTTAAGAATAAAGGAAACAGTCTATAAAACCAAAAGACAACCGACAGAATGGGAGAAGATATTTGCAAATGACATATCAGATAAAGGGCTAGTATTCAAAATCTATAAACTTACCAAACTCAACACCCAAAGAACAAATAATCCAATCAAGAAATGGGCAGAAGACATGGACATTTCTCCAGAGAAGACATCCAAATGGCCAACAGACACATGAAAAAGTGCTCAACATCACTCAGCATCAGGGAAATCCAAATCAAAACCTCAATGAGATACCACCTCACACCAGTCAGAATGGCTAAAATTAACAAGTCAGGAAACGACAGATGTTGGCGGGGATGCGGAGAAAGGGGAACCCTCCTACACTGTTGGTGGGAATGCAAGCTGGTGCGGCCACTCTGGAAAACAGTATGGAGGTTCCTCAAAAAGTTGAAAATAGAGCTACCCTAGGACCCAGCAACTGCACTACTGGATATTTACCCCAAAGATACAAATGTAGGGATCCGAAGGGGCACGTGTACCCCAATGTTTATAGCAGCAATGTCCACAATAGCCAAACTATGGAAAGAGCCTAGATGTCCATCATCAGATGAATGGATAAAGAAGGTGTGGTGTGTATATATATACAATGGAATATTATGCAGCCATCAAAAAACCTGAAATCTTGCCATTTGCAACGACGTGGATGGAACTGGAGGGTATTATGCTAAGTGAAATAAGTCAATCAGAGAAAGACAAGTATCATATGATCTCACTGATATGAGGAATTCTTAATCTCAGGAAACAAACTGAGGGTTGCTGGAGTGGTGGGGGGTGGGAGGGATGGGGTGGCTGGGTGATAGACATTGGGGACGGTATGTGCTATGGTGAGCGCTGTGAATTGTGTAAGACTGATGAATCACAGACCTGTACCTCTGAAACAAATAATACATTATATGTTAATAAAAAAAAAAAAAACTTTGGGGAAAAAAAAAGAATGATGTAGACTTTGGCTGCCAGTATCTTCCTCCTGGAAAGAACTTCCCTGAGAATGAAGAAAGCAGCAGCAGGCAGAGGAGAGAGACAGAATTCAGATCACTGTGAACTCATAGATCCCACCATGCCTGAGATCCACTCGTCAGATCTCCATGAAACCGATCCTCTAGTCACCCTCTCCCATTTTTTTTCAAGTTAGTTTGGCAAGGAATTTTGTAAATTACACCCGGAAAGGTCGTCCATACGTAGAGCTGACAAACTGTGTTGATGCAAAGGAAATTTCCTTGGATACACTGGTCTAAAGAGTATCAATATAAAAATTGACATCAGGTTGACACATCTGATTTGGCCAACTTCTCTTTCTTACTGAATTGACAGCCGCAGTCAGCAACTTCAGTTAAAATGACAACACCACCTTGGTTACAGTACATGCCCCCAAGTGGGTGCCCAGACTTCTTTTTTTTAGACCAAAGCTAAAAAATTCTTTTGACCATTCATCACAATGATTATTTCCTATATTTTAGGTATTTCGGTCCTTTCATTCCAAAGAATCCTGAAATAGTTCCCTATCTGCACCTAAAACACAGAGTGTTACTTCATCCACTATGGCCATGTTCTCTCTCTCTGGCTCTCTCCCTTCCCCCAGGCCAGAAAGAGGCAGGAGTAATCTGGAGATGAGTTGAAGAATGTGCTTTCCAGAGAAATGAGTAAACTCTTACGACTCAACACATCCTTATTTTTACTACCAAATTAGGGAGACTGTCACAAATAACATCTAAAGATGAACCCCTTAGGATTTTTCCCCACTAAAAACTCTTTTGTTAAAAAGAAAAAAAAAAAAAAAGAAAGAAAGAAAGAAAAGGATGTTTGCAGGAGAGCAGTGGCTCCTAAAAAATCCTCCTGTCTTCAAAAGTGATACCAGTTTGGCCTCTTCACTTAAACTTCACTTAAACTTTGCAAGAGTCAAGGCTGGGTGGTGCTCACCACAGGAATATGTGTTAGCAAAGCTAATTTCAGCATCTGTATAAAAATTTCCATCAGTTGCTGCTGCTATCAAATATCACACTACCTGTGAAAGCTCTTTGAGGGATTGCATTCTAACTTCCTGCCCTGTTTTCAATGAAACTGAGAATTTATTTGCCATCTGCCTTGCCTATTGGGTTCTTTTTGATCCCAGTTTTGACCCTGCTAATGTATCTTTAAGTGCCAATAGCAATTTTACATCCTGTTAATATTCTTCCTAGGCAAGAATCTCATTTTCTATTTCAGTAGACTTCCATTGGTAAAACTGCCAGATTTCCATTTATCAGAAATGCTATGTTCTTTCCCCCTACCTCCGAAAAAGAAATTAGACAGTCACAAAAGACTAAGTGAGGTAGGTCAACGTGGCCATCTTAAACAAAAGCTTTCATATGGAGGGAAATGAGGAGGACATAAGACTTTAATTCCATCTTAGTCTTGTCAGGATCGGACACAAAGGAGTCTTAGGATTTAGAATCAGGCCTTATTTTTTAAAGCTTCTGGGTCCTTTCAGTTTGACAGGTATGTACTAAGTGCTAGGTACTGAACTAGGTGGTGCTGGAAGAGACTTTCCTTCTCTCCTGGTGTTATGGAGCTGGGACGGTGTAAATCTGAGCTGTTGCTGTGTTTCTTACAGTACATACTCAGGATTCTTTTGAATGCCCTGTATCTGAACCCCCTTTCTATGTTTGGGAACTCACCTACATTATAAATCTTGGTGGGTGGCAGAAACTGCCTCAAAATTAAGAAGTTCAGATGCCAGCTTTATCAGTATGGCTTGCAGTCAGGGATTTAGGTTTTGTCAATTGAGAGACCTAACTTGAATTTCAAACTGGGAGCTAGTGACACAAAGAGGGGACCAGGCTAGACTCACCTCCATTTGGTGGCAAGGTGGCAGAGTTTGCTAAAGCTAGGGTGACCTCCAGTTGCAGCAGTAGGAGGAACAGGGCCAGGGCAAGCCTCAGTGTTCAGTGCCAGTGGGGTCAGCCCTGGAAGGCAGCCCTTGGTCATTTGGGGCATTGTTCCTGCCAAGGTGGCCTCAAATCAGGCTTTGCAACCCGCCTAGAAGTTCTGTGAACTACCTCACAACCTTTTTTATGAATCCTGTCTCTTGAATCTGTTTTTGCAGTAGATTCTATTGTTTGTAACTAAGAACCCAGGAAGATGCACCTTCTTCGATGCGCATCATGGAAAATGTCATTTGCAATTGGAGTGAATGATGCCAATATACAGAAAGAAGTGGAATCAAGACATGGGAGAGTGATGTGAAAGGACAATCTGGGTCCTTAAGAGGCCCTGAGGTTGCCACTCTTCGAGCTGACAAACTCCCACTTTCGTTTGGGGTAGCCTGAGGTGGGTTTTAGTAACTTGCAGTTGAAAGAGTTCTGCAAACACAGATGAAAGCAAATTAATAGTATATATGGGAGGCTTGAAAATATTCATCTCCTGTGACCCAGTGATCATTTTTCTATTCTTTGGAAATAACTTAAAATGTTAAAAAGCAACACACACACACACACACACACACACACAAAACCGAAAACCAAAATCGTTGGAGTGAGGCAAATGGTTGCCTACAAAAGTGCTTTTGGATAACAATATCCATGATGTTGGAGGCACTTGCGGCTAATTCCATGCTTAGCGTTTTCAGACCTTTTGTTCTTCATTTGAAACATGGTTTCATTGCTACTTAGTTTTGGTCTGTCTCTCTGTTTAGCTTCTCCCTTGTGCTGTCCCCTGAGTCTTTGGAAACTGCCTTTTGAGGCTCAAAATTGGCATAAACTGTGAGACTATGTAAATGGTTATTTGCTTCTCAGACCAAATTGCAGTTGGGCTCCAGAGGTCTGAAAGTGCCCTGAAGAGGCCACAGTGCAAAACACTACACATGATCTGAATGTGTTCATGCTTCTAAAAATATTCTTTATGCTGAAATCTGCTTTGGAGGCCTCTGACCCAAGCCCAGCAAACTAATTACAATGGTTTTTGGAAGATGCAAGGCTGTTTGGTAACACACAAAGTGCTCAGACTGTGATGTCTGTGATGAGACCTGGAGTTTGGTCCTTGTGCCTATTCACTGTACAAATGTGTGGCCTTGGAAAGTCTGTTCTTCTCGCTAAGCCTTAGACTTCATGTGTGTGTAAGACACCGGGTGAGATTTTTTTTATAGCCCTTTGTGGCTCTCAGCACCTATGCTTTATGATTCCTTATAAGGTAGCATTTTTCAAAAAAGCCTGAGATGAACTCGATTTAGGAGTGCCTTTACACAGTACTCAGTCTAGGTCGGGCCTCAGGCAGAGTCATGGGAGGAATTTGCTTGGATGAGTTCCCCTTTGAAGGAACCTGTCCCAGAGTCCTCAGAGTCAAGTCTCCTGAACCAACTCCCAAGGCTGGGAGCCTGACTTGGCCCTAATTCTGCTCCCAGCTGGAGGCACCTGGGGAGGTGATCTGAAGTGATGCTGGGACACCTTACTGATTAAACTTTATAACCTACCATTTAATCTCAAGAACAACCATTTGAAGTAGGTGTTATGCAACTTTACTAGGAAGGAAACTGAGGCCCAGAAAGTTATAATGATAGTCAGCAAGTGAGAGAGCTGGGATTCAAATCTGTGGCTTTGGGTTTTAATGCCTGCGATTTTCTCTCTGTCTCACAGACATCCTGCAAGTGAACACTGTTGAAGTGAACAGTGATGTACACATTCAGAGAGAGTGACATGTGGCTGATCCCCACCCCTCTGTCTTAATGCTACAACAGAGCTCCTTAAGAGCACTGACTTTGGCCAAATCCACCTTTGTCTCTTATTCCTGGTGTGACCTTCAGCAAGTTAATCTTCCTGAACCTAAGTCTTCCCACCTGTAAAATGGAGATGAAAGTAATACCTCATGCAGAGGTTGCAAGAGTTAAATGGAAGTGCTTAGCACAGTGAAGGTGAGTGACACATTAAGAGGCCAAATTGCAGGAGGTTCTCATGTTTCTGCTCTCAGATTTGCTCATGTATCCATCCACTTCTCTCCATCACTGCCACCATCTTAGTCCAGGCCCCCCAGCCAGAAGACTAGAATTGATCTTCTACTTCCATCCTTGTCCCCCAGATATTAATCTCTCACACAGGAGCCAAAGTATATATTAAACTGAAAGTCATGTCAGCTCTAGTCTTGGATCTTTCTCATTACAAGTAGGATCCAATCTCCCTTCATCACCATGGCACCTTGGTCCCTCTAGACCTTCCCCTGAAGCCTTTTTTCATACTGCTCACTTTATTGCTCCCCCCCCCCCCACCTGCAATCATCTGGGTCTCTAGTCAGTTCTCCAGACTCTAGGCTCCCTCTGCCCTCTGGGAACAGGGCTCAGGATGTTCTCCAGAGCTGCAACCCAGTTCTCTGCTCTTCACTCAACTGTCTTCCTCTCATCCTTCAGGTCTCAGCAAAAATGCCCCCTCTTAGCAAGGCATTCTTTGACTACTCTGGTCAGAAACCTTCCCTTTTATCCTCTATTTCAAACCTTTGTGTAGAGTTAGTTTATAGAGCAAGCTTTATCATATTTTGTCATTATTTTGGTAATTCAGTGTGTATGCATGATGCAGATGGTACTCAACCCACATTTTTTCAGATACTTTTACCATTTCTGTGCAATCCAGCTTTACTTCCAATAGCCCGCACCTACAATTTTGTAGGAAGCCTTCCCTTGAGCTTCCAGAATCTACTTTATTCCTTGGGGCAGCTCTTAACCAATGACTGACAGATATATATATGGGTATAAATACCCCAGATCTTTCACTTCTTGGCCAGGATAATTCTGAGCTTCTTCCCAGAGCTTTCCTAAAGGATGAAGCTCCAGTCACCCCCTGTGGTAACTAGCTTTATAACACACCTTTACTAGCCACCATCCCTTATATCCCCACTCTCCTGCCAATGTCATTGTATCTCTCAAATAATCTACAAGCACTCAATCTTCATGACAGGGTCTGATTCTGGGGGAACCTAACTAAGACCATGGGGTTTTTGGTTCTTTTTATCTATTCTAGGAGAGTGTACATTATATGTCTATCTTGTTTATGGTTATATTGTAGTGCCTAGTGTAGTATCTGGTACCTAGTAAACAATATATGTTTACATAATGAATGAATACTAGTGGTATTACTATTGCAATGCAAAATATCTTCCTTTTATTGAGTTTATTTTATGCCAGTAACCTACCATGCCCCCACAGAAATGTTAAATGTGCCCTCCAAAACTTAGAGCCAAAGGAAAGGTATTTTCTCTGGTGTTTTCAAGAATAACATTCCTGCGGGCGCCTGGGTGGCTCAGTTGGTTAAGCCACTGCCTTCGGCTCAGGTCATGATCCTGGAGTCCCGGGATTGAGTCCCGCATCGGGCTCCCTGCTTGGCGGGGAGTCTGCTTCTCCCTCTGACCTTCCCCCTCTCATGTGCTTTCTCTCTCTCATTCTCTCTCTCTCAAATAAATAAATAAACAAAATCTTTAAAAAAAAATAAATAACATTCCTGCTAAAGTGTTGTTTTAGCAAGGCTTGTTATACCTAGAGGTTCTTTACCAGGAAGAGATCCCAAGAGATTCTCTAGGAGTGTGGCAATTCTTCCTGAAGCCACCTGAAACCCAGTGTATAGATACTTCAGAGATCTTTCATATGACAAAACTCTGTAATGCTTATTTGTGCATGGTTTAAACAGAACGCAACTGGACCCTGGACCAGGTGCCCTCAGCGAAATAAGATGGATACCTATGCAGAGAGACTGGCAATGATAATAGGGAGGAATAACAAAAATCATTCACATGTATTAAGTATGCATGTATGGACCAGTCCTTGAGTGTGTTACCTGTAATATCTCATTTAATCCTCAGAGCCAATGTATGTGGCAGGTAATGTTACCCCATTCTCAGAGGGAGAGATCAGGGCTCAGGGAGATTAAATGACTTGCCTAAGGTCGCACAGCTAACAAGAGGTCGAACTGGGATTTTTATTAACTATTACGACTTCAGAGCCCCTGCTCTTATTCCTCAATCTCACCCCCTGGGTTAAGAATACTTAAAACCAGCTCACCAGATGAACTAAGTGAAGTATTTCAGCCTGGAGAAAATAAGAAATAAAAATAAACTGCACCTCTTTTAGTTGCCTTCAACAACCTGTAATCACTCATGGAAAGAAAGGACAGGTGTGTTTTGTTGGCTCAATTTCAGGAAGACTTTTCTAATACTGTTGCCCAGAGGTGGAGGGAATAGAGTATGTTCAGGCACAGAAAACTCCCCCACACTGGAGAGATTTAAATGCACCAGTTATGTGGCAAGTCCGAGAGGACTGAAGCACAGGAGAGGTGGACGGCTGGCTTGGAGGCCATTTAAGATCTCTTTTAGACATAGAATACAAAGGAATTAGAAGACTCACTCAATCCCTGCACATGTGGTCGGTATTATGTAGTTCTGGGGTGACAAGATTTACAAAGGACAGGACTTGAGAGAAATTTACAAATGCCACGTTAATACATTAAAGAAGGTATGTGCTATACATACTCTTTGCATAAGAGAGGCAGAGCTAGCGCTGCTGCAAGATTAACCAGCATAATGTCAACAATGGTCAAGAATGTGGGCTTGGAGTCAGTCTATAGGAGTAACTTTGGGCAAGCTACTCAAGTATTCCTGAACCTCAGTTTCCTTATCTGTAAAACAGTGTTGCTCTGTGGATTTAAAAGCTTTTGCAGGTAAAGTATTTAGCACAGTCCCTTGAAGGCTCTAAGGGCTCAAAACTGGTACCTATTTTTCCAAAAACCTTTATTTCTGAAAAACATAAATCCAAATTCTTGTGCATCATTTATATATTCTGTAAAATACAAAAAGGACAAATTTTACATTTGAGATGTTAGAATCTGGAGGTTCAGAGAATCTGGGACTTCTCCTGTAACTACAGTAACTGCTAACATCTATTAAGCACTCAGATACATTTCATGTCACATGGTTGGTTTTTGGCTAAGGCAGGATTAGAAGCTGACTTTCCTGAATTTCAGGCTCTTTTTGTCCCCACCTATAATGGACCATTTTGCCTGTCCAGATGACAGGTTTCCAAAAGGAATGGAACATAAATATTTTGTTCTGACTCTGTTTACATTTCTAGGCAAAGCAGACCAGTTTGGGGTCAGAGCTTGTTCTAACTCCTGATAACGTTATCTCCCCAAGTATTCTGCCCTTGTGCCCTTGGCCACTTGATCAGCTTGCCTCCCTTTCTTCCTTGTCCCTCCCTGGTTTCTGTTACCCCACCGTAGATCACAGATGCAAACTTTTCTGCCTTTCTCTTCTCTACCCTCCTCTTTTCTCTGACTCCACTCCCCCTGTCTCATTTCCCTATTCACCTAAACTCATTGCTACTACTTAAACTCTTAAATTTCTGACCAAGTGGCACCCAGTTAAGACATAGCACATCATTAACATGGAAATGGGTTGGCCACGGATGACATTATGGTCTGGAAGCTTATCAGCAACATCAGAATGGTAGTGTTGGTGCCAACAGGTACCAACCAGCAATGGCAGATAGTGCAGAGCTCCGTGGAGCTCCAAGGGAACCACCATGCTTGTCTTGGTCACCTGGACTGATCTGGTTAAGAGCCCAGTCCTTGGATGCAGGCAGACCTGGTTCACATCCTGGTTCTGACACTTCCTAGCCACTTTTCTAAAGTGGGAAAATACCACAGACTCCACAGTTGTTAGGAGAATTCAAGGAAAACCATGGTTATCTCGCACAGCGTCTGGCACCTGGTGTGAACTACATGAAGGCCGTTGGCTAAGGTGCTGACTGATAAACATGTCCACCTCCTCTCTGGCTTCTCTCCTTCCTGGTCCCTCCCTCCTTGCCCAAGCAATCAGGACAAGCACTCCACAGGATGAAGTCTACTTGATTCGCTGGGCCTTGGCATTGCCACTAGAACGGGGAAGCTAGGAAACCCAGAACATGTCTCAACTGCAGAATTTTACGACAAAAAAAAATCCTAGTGTTTCAAAATCTTCAGAAAATAAAACCAAAACAATAAAAAGATGTATGCTTAATCAGAAATTCTTTTCTAATATAAAAGAAGATGGGCAATGTCCTTTCTATTCAAATGCAGGCTCCTGTGTCCTGGATCTTTCTATGATTTCTCAGGAGGAAGAGAACATGGCCATCTCCTTCCATTCTTCACTCACCCTACTCCCCCTGCCTTCAAGCATGGAACCAGTCTACTTGGATTTCCTTCATGTATGGGAATTTACCAACCCAAGGAGAAACTTGAAATTCAGAAGATTGTCCTTCCTGCTTCTCCAGAAAGCCAGGAAGGGAAGTTTTTTCTTCTGTCCCTCCTTTTCTCTGCCATTCCTGTTTATTAAGCAAAAGTCCCAAATGAGATTCAGTGCAGCCTTGCCTTTCTCAGATCCACACAGCTTGTTAGTATCACAAACACCCCTCCTGAACACAGCTCTGCAGAGTTCTATTCTTGCCCCATGCCCACTGATTCTGCTGCATTGCCTTGGCAACCAATTAAAATACTTCTATGTGTGTACCAATATCATCCTTAATTCTGCAAATCCAGGGCAGCTTGCTCAGAGGGTTGTGGCACGTCAGGCAGTTGGTGTTCTCTCTGGCTCCATTCTGGTTTGACTTCTTTTTTCACCTCCCAATTACCTCTGAATCCCCTGCAAGCACCTACGTGCCATTCCTAACACACCTGGCTTGACATCAAGAAACACCCTTGTCAACAAGACAGGGGCTGGAAAGGATCCGGGGGACAAAATGGCTGGTATATCCCCTTTCCCTCTAGCCTCAGGGGAAGACATCAGGAGCTCTTCAGCCATGAAGCTGCTGAATCTAACTGCAGTTTCGTGCAACATGGCAAGCAGCATACATTCAGGATTTAAATATTTACTGAATGCTGTTTGCATTTCAGCCAGTCTGCTAGGTACAGAGGAGACAAGACACCTCCTTAACCTTCTGGAGCTTATAGTTCAGTAGGAGAGAGAAGTGAGTGGAAAATGCTATACCGTCTGACGCGTGCTGTGGGAGATAGAGGACAGCACTGGGGCCTCTGGGAAGCTGAGGAGGAACCTATGGCCAGATTAGGATTTGGAAAGAGGGCTGACTTCCCAGAGGAGTGAAGGTTACATTGAGACCCTGAGACCTAAGGATGGGTAGGAGTGGCCACATGGGCCATTTCTGACTGGTGGACAGTTTCATTATTGCCTTCTCTAACACTGGCAGTCTGGCTGAACCCCTGGGCTGGCGTGATCTATTTGAGGCACCTCAGGAGTATATTCCTTATTTCTCCTGATCTCCAGGCTAAAGTTTTCCCATGAGCCTCTCAAGGAAGAGTAACAGTGAATGGTCCAAGTTCTCTCACCTCTTCTCTTGGCTTTCCATGCTGCACACGTGGATGGTGGCTGAAAGGCACAGTGTCCAAAACCAGCAGTATCAAGACCATGATGCCAGAACTCACCACCCAAAGTATGTGCCTCTCAATTATTCTGAGGGTTGCAATCCTCAGCATCGTGGGTTTCTGTGAATGCTTGGGTGATCAGCAATCAGACCATATGCAACCTCCATAACTGCCCCAAACACAAATAGAGGATGCTGTAAATTTTTATCTGTAACCATTTTCTCCCCTTTTGTTGTCTCATATGAACATAAATTGAGCGCAAATCTCTTATGTGAAAGTAGAGACAACAACAGCTCTCAGGGGCTTGTAGAACGTGTTCAGTGAGATTTCGTTTAAGTAAAAGTACTTCACCCAGTGTCTGACCCACAGTAAGTCCTTTAAGATTTATTAACTGCATCATAATTTTTAGTTCACGTGTCTCTCTTGAAAGACCATAAGCTCTTTGGGAGCAAGGATCATATCTTATTGATTTTTGTTCATCACTAGAGCCCAGCAAAGGTCTTATTCATAAAAAGCATTCTATACATACCTGTTGAATGAATGGGAAATAACAGCAACAGTGCCTCACATTCATTGTCACTGGGCTTACTGTGTGTCATGCCCCGTGTTAAGAACTTTACACAAAGTATCTTGATTTATCCTCCAAATGAGACCCTGATCGCTGTCACTCCATGTCTACAACGCGGAAAATAGCAGTCCAAATGCAGTAAGCGTGGTAGTACTTTAGAAGGGAGTGCAAGCAGACAGTTAACCTTTACTAGGAGCTTACTTTGTCCAGACCCTGGCTAAGCACTTTACAGGTATCACCTTGTTAAATCCTCCCCCCAATAACCTGAGGAGGTGAGCTTTCTGTTTCCCTTTTATAGCGATGATTCTCAGAGTCGCTCAGTAACTTGCCCAGAGGCACACAGTCAGGACATGAGTTGAGCCGTTGTTTTGAATCACAATTTACTTATCTTATTGGAAGACTAAGATCAGAAGTAGCAGAAAATTGGAATACATATTTTAAAAACAATACTAAAATGCCTATTCTCTTATTCAGAAAGAAGTTTTAAAATATATATACATATATATACACACACACACCCACACACATATATATATACATATACACACATATGTACTTTGGGCAATGGAGAGTTCTTGCTTAACTGGTAGAGCTTCAGTATGGAATGCTGAAAAAGCTCTGGAGATGAACAGTGGTGACAGTTGCACAACACTGTAAATGCATTAATGCTACCAAGCTGCATACCTAAAATGATTGAAGTGGTAAATCTTATGTATCTTTTTTTTTTAAAGATTTTATTTATTTATTTGAGAGAGAGAATGAGAGAGAGAGAGAGAGAGAGCGCACATGAGAGGGGGGAGGGTCAGAGGGAGAAGCAGACTCCCCGCCGAGCAGGGAGCCCGATGCGGGACTCGATCCCGGGACTCCGGGATCATGACCTGAGCCGAAGGCAGTCGCTCAACCGACTGAGCCACCCAGGCGCCCTCTTATGTATCTTTTATATACGTGTGTGATGTAGGTTTGGCAGCACAAAAGGTACAGGGCCATGTCCCCACGGAATGCTGCCTTCCTTTCATACTGGAACCCAGGTCAATGCAGCTCATAACTCTGCTGGCAAATTCTTTCACAGCCTCTTCCTTTCTGTCATTGGTATCCCTGTGACTAAGTGTCAATTAACTCAAGATAACGTTTCTCCCAAGATCAAAGGAGTGTATAAAATTTGTGATATCGGACGCAAAGTTTAGCCATACGTGGAGTGGCATTTCCTATGTTCTTAGTAGGTTAGCAGTTCATGAACTAAGTGGCTTTGAACTTGGCCCACTGTGTTTTCCAGAGAGTGCTGTCACCCAAAAAGGTATTTAATAAGGTGATTTACATCTAGAAGATTTCAGTTACTGTCTGATGTGAGGCCCAATATAATGTGCTGCTCATTCCTCACATAGCTCTCTAATGGTTGATTCATGAAGAGTTCATTCCTGCATCCTCAGGAGTTATTCCATGATAACATGAAGTCAACCACAGACATGCAGGTACTCATTTATTTGTTCATTCATTTACAAGACATTTGGGGGTTCCTAATATGGGCCAGGCTGTGGGCTGGGTGCTCTGAGCATAGTACTGAGAGACCAAAGAAGTTGCCCATTCTCCTTGTGCTTGGATAAAAGCTTGGAGAAAAGACAGCGATCGGAGGTGAACTCAGCTATTATTTGAGTCCTGGAGTCTGAGCCCATGAGCATTTGTGGTATGAGGCTGCAACCGTGTGAGCTTTGAAGACAGAGCCTGGTACAGAGCAGGCACTTAGGAGCATTCTGTTGAACGTCCTGGCTTCTGAGCTGGGGATCTGGAGCGGTATGACCCTGGGGCTGCCACAAAGACCCAAGCTGCAGGAAGCTGCTCATGACAAACGGACTTGTCTTTCTTTCCTTGCCTGTGTTCTACCCCTTACTTTGTATGCACCAGCTGGCATTCCTACATGCTAGGGTTATCAGGTATCCCAACCATTCCAATGGGGAAAAAATGGCTTTGTCTGCCAGTGAAGTGGAGACTGCTCCTCACTTGCCCGGTGAGCTCAGCCATCCACTTGGAGCATTGTTTGGTTGCACTGACTCCATTAGGCAGATACAGTCCATGGGCCACAAGATGACACGGAACCAGTGTGGCTGTGGAGAGACTTTATCATACAGAGCACCTGACATGTGTCTTCCCAGTGGTGGTTTGAGGCTAGGTATCCAGGCACCTGGCCTGTTCTGCATCTGTTTCCTTCTCCCTCTCCTCCAACTTTGATTCTACTCCAGATATTCCCGTCCTGTCCTGCCTTTCCTAGCACCCACGTGCCCAGGATAGATGCTGCCTTTTCACCCCCTGACCGTGTCCTTCCTAACCATTAAAACACCTGTTTTTTCTAGGAAGTTTCTTTTGATTGGCCAAGCTTCATTTCCCTCAAACTGAACCACCTCACTGCCTGACATTTTAATAAATCATCACTCTTGAGTCTAAGACCTCCTTGTCTTAACTGACCTTATTGAGTTATAATTTATAGAGAAAAAATGCACTACTCTTAACTGTATAGTTTGATAAATTTAGGCAAACCTATACGCCATCACATAAAACATTTGCATTACCCCCCCCAATCACTATATAGTTTTGCCATTTCTAGAATTTTATATAAATGGAATCAGACAATAAGTAAGACACTCCTTTTCTCATATCTTAACATTTCTAAAATTGGATGTATCTTACAGTGAATATCCAACATGGTAGTTTCCTTTTTCCTTAAGTGCTATAACTAAAATGATAACACATCTTCTAATGGGTAATATCTTTGAGTCAGGGATATGTGTGTGTGTATCACATACGTGTGTGTATATATATATACACATATGTGTATATACATGTACACTGACTAGTTGGTTTTGCCACTAGACAATAAGCACTGGGAAGGTGAGAATCTTAACTTTGCTGTGTTCCCATAGTGCTTATAGCTGGACACTGATAGGAGCTAAATAAACATACAGAGGGTGGTGACAGTGAGTTTCAAACAGTATTCCAAAAATATCTTCTAATGGCAAGAACTTGCCTAAAACTCTTCTTGGAATGAGTCAGGAGTCTCTAACTACAATATCAGGTTCTCTTTGTGGGTTCAGCTGCCTTTGCATTAGTATGAGACATTTCCCCAAATTTGTTGCATGGACAATTAATATTATTCAAGGTATTAATAAAAGGGAGGAGAGGGGCATGCCACTGTCAAAGAAATTTGGGAAACATTTCTTATTATAGTTTTCTGCTTAGAGATTCACACTTCATCAGCATGCTAAAAGTTCTGACAATGCTGCTGCAAAGGAAAAAATGTTTAGCTCTTTTATTTTTTTGGTAAAAATTTTATTTGAGAGAGAGAGAAAGAAAGAAAATGAGTGGGGGGGAGGGGCAGCAGGAGAGGGAGAAGCAGACTCCCCACTTGAGCAGGGAGCCCAATGCGGGGCTCGATCCCAGGACCCTGGGATCATGACCTGAGCCAAAGGCAGACGCTTAACCAACTGAGCCACCCAGGCGCCCCTCCTTAGCTCTGTTTTAAGCCTGGGTTTGTTTGGCCCCGGAGCTTTAAGGAACATCCATCCATAGTTTGTAGAATACGCCTCGTGAAAGACTGCTCTAATATGTATGCATGGTTTTTTTAAAAAATGAGAAAGAAAGGGAGAAGACAAGGAAAGCGAGGAGAGCTGTATTTGAGCTGGTCCCAGGTCAGCCCAAAGCTATGTAGTGGCGTCTGCAATGGGAGCGATGAGGAGTAAAAGGGCTGAACAAGCACTCTCCCTCCCGCTCTCGTAATCTCTCTTTATCCTATGAAGGGACGTGTGGGCAGGCAACCTTTCCTAAGAGGAAAGGAAAACAACACAAAAATAGGGTGTTGGCTAATCCCTTAGGTGACCTGCCCTGAGTGGTGGATAACCGAGGTTGCATCAGGAGAGCCTGCTGCCCCAGCCCTCTGCCTTGGCCACCCTAGGGGCGTGGAGCTGCTGTGTTTGGCCAACACTTTGGCCAGACAGCTTAAACTGATGAGAAAACTGAAAGAGGTGATAGGATGGCTCGCTAAAACAGAGAGGAGCCCATCTGTAGGAATTACCCTGGCCATTCAAATGATGGCAAAGTCCTCCTCAAAAACAGCACTGACCCAGTACATGAAGAGATGAAAGGAAATCAGACTGGGCTAGGTGAAATCAGGCAGAGACTATAAGAAGTGTACAAGAGCTCCCTTTCTGTTTTAAAAATATTTTAAACATCATCAGACAGTAAAACAGACTTTTTTTTTTTCCTCCTGGTATATATGCCTGTGAATTTTAACAGACACCTGGACCCCTATAACTGCCACCACTGTCGGGGTACAGAACAGTTCCCTGACTCAAGAAAACTCCCTCATGACCCTTTCTAGTCACATCCTCTCTCACACCATAATCTCTAGCAACCACTCAGAGCCATCATTTTCCATCACTATAGTCTTGTCTTTTTAAAACTCCCTTTCCTTTCGCTATCCCCTTTGCTTCATTTCTTAATGGAAGTCTCTGCATGGTTATGTGTGGGTGCGAAGAACTCCAAATCCCATGCCAGCAGGCTCTCTCCTCCACTGTTACTGTTTTGTTATCTTCTGTTGCTAACATTTATCAGCATCTGTGATGTGCCAGGCATTTGTACTCAGCTTTTGACATACATTATCTCATTTTAATCTTACAATAGCCTCATGATAGAGGCACATCATTATTATCTCCATTATACAAATATGGAAACCAGGGGTAAGAGAGGTTAAGTGACCTGCCTAAGGCAAATAATTGAATCCCAGCACAAACCCAGCTCCATCTGATGACATATCCTTAACATTATGGTAAGTAATAAAAGGGAAGGGACTGTAACTAGGAAGGATGTACACAGAGAGAGGTTGGGGGCAGAGCCAATTTGGCGCCATATGGTTTTTAAAAAGATTTGCAAATGTGTGTGAAGGTGGAGAACCATCTGGGTCTCCTGACTTCTCCACCTCAGCTCCTGCCTTTATGTCTTCCTCCACCTGTCACATGCGGTCCTTGCTGACCCAAGTGGCACCTGCTTGCTGTTTTCAGGAGCTTGGGATAGTTTTAGGCCCCTTGCAAATTTTGCAGAAACCACTGTCTCTGTCACAGACACAGCAGCTGAGACCCAGAAAAGGAGATGGATACTTTCTGGTTTCTACTCAGCCTCAAGTCCCTCATGTGTTTTCTGACCTGATTTCTAGCCCCCTCACGTGCTTGCAACACCAGCTGAAGAAGTTTCTAGGACACAGCCACCTGGTCTGTGTGCTGGAGGCGGCAGGTGTGTTTTCGCTGAGCTGGGGCAAGTGAGACAGAAATGTGTGTGGTTGGCATGATGTATAACAAAGAAGGGAGAAAGTCCGGCCCTGCAAGACCTGGGGCTAGACACATTTGTGTTGGGGATAGAGTCAGGAGAAAGGAAAACTAGAGAAGTTACAGAAGAATCACAGACGCGGAGTGGAAGGTTCTTGACCTACATGAGGTGTTCATTTGAGCTTGTTATTTGGGGAAGTGAAGGCTGCTAGCAAGTTTTCTTCTGGAATCAGCTCCTAGCTCCTTAAGGGTCTTGGAAGTGGGCGGCCAAGCCAGTGCAAGCTGGGAAGAATCACACATCTGAATCATAGCCATGGATCATGTGGAGAAAAAGCAAACAGGCCAGAAATCAGGGTACCCGGGACCATCTTTGGATGACACTCCATTAACAAGCGGGTAAAAGAGGGCGTGCAATTTAGAGTGAGAAGTACTGAGTCACTTCAATAACAATACCAGCTAACATTTACTGAGTAGGAGCCAGTTCCCGTGCTAAGAGCTAATTCACATGAATCATCTCATTTATTTCTCCCAGCAACCCTCTGAAGTAGGCACTACTATTATCTTCAATTCGCGGATGGGGATTTGAGGCCCTGAGGTTTAAGGGGCTCACCCAAAGTATACAACTATGGAGCAGCGGTAGTGGGGTTTGAATTCTTTTATTTTTCAAACCTCAGCTTGCAAGCTTCACTGCTTTCCTGCCTGTCTTAATTTCTAAAAATTCACACAGTGAGGAGGAAGCGAGCTCAACTATTCAGGAGGCTGTTATCTTCTTGAAGGCTTGCGAAGTTCCCTTGGCCTGACTGCAGTGAGGGAAGCAGGAAGAACGAGTGGGGTCCGCACAGCCAGTGGCTGTCCAAGACTCTGCTGATCTCGCCTGTTGGTTTGAAATAACTGCATGCTGTAGAAACCTACAGCCACTTCTCAAGTTTTCTTTTTACCCAATCGGCTTGGGAGGGTTTTAGACAAGTAGGCACAATGGACTGTTTTTTCTCTCTTGGGCTGGCACCATGAAGTGTGACAACTGGTTCCACCCGGCATACTGGCTGGCATGAGAAGCGCCAGGCCTCTTTGAGCCACCAGAAAATCCCGATGAGCTCGTTTATTAGATGAGCTAGGTGAGCAGAACAGACTTTGGGCTTCACGAACTCACAGGAAGTTAAGTGAACTCTTTCAGAGTGTCAGGTTAACATCATGGCCTCTGGAAGAGGTGTTTTACAAAATGGTACCCTGCGACAACAGGTTATTTATGCCCTCTTAGGGGAGTCTTTTATACTTAGTATTATCCTGGGCTGGACTCATCCCAGACTCAAGTTCAATAATAATACCTATTACACTCTCCTGCAAGGGCTATCAGTCCTTCTGTGTTTTGTGGAATTCCTTGTGCATGGCAGGGCACAATAAACAGTCAATAACAATGTTTACTATGATAATGATCTTCCAAATGCCTTTCATCTAAGGATCTCAAAGTGCTATGTAAACACTAATTAGTTAAGCCTCACAATGGCTCTCTGTTTTTACAATATATTTTCCGATTTTATAGAATTTTAAATTGAGACCCAGCAAACTTAAGTGGCTTGTCCGAAGTCATATAGCAGGTTTAAATTAATGATAATGATGATGCTCTGCATTTACAAGGCATGTGTTTTCTAAGGCACTAAGAGAGTGTTGCAAAGATAGTTTTCACACTATCCTGGAGGAAGGTGGGTAGCAAGTATTACTAGCTGCTGACTACATTGGGTAAAGTGAGGAGGCAGGGAGGGCAAGTAACTTGGTGAGGATCTGCCTGAGGATGCGAGGGCCTCCTCTAACTCTTAGGCCAGTGTGGCAGCCCAGGCAATACTCGGTTCTCTTAGCTGAGGGATGCATGCCTGCTTGTGCCCTTAGAGGACAGATGGCCACGTTCTTGGAAGCGGAGACAGGCTGCAGAATGGCAGCCATACTAACATCCAGGAACAGTTTCCTCACAGCCTCATGGAGGGAAGGCAAAAGGGATGAGATGAGCCACTGCAAATAAGGATGCCTCAGAAAACGAAGGGAACGGGGGTGGTTGGGGGAGGCCGCCAGCTCTGCTCTCTGGTGGAATGTCTTTACGAAGGCAGGGCCTGCCTGAAAGCGGTGGCCCTCCACAGCCCGCTTCTGTGTTGCAGCCTCCTGACAAGGACTTGTTCCAGTGTGGCTTGGATGATGGGCACGACCCCGTCACTGGCGCCTTTGTCTGGTGTTACAAGTCCTTGTGAAAGGGTTCCAGGGACATGCAGTATCTTACCGGCTGTCTCTTACATATCACCACCTCTCGGTCCCACAGCTCCCTATGCCAGGAGGCGCCTGGAATCTTCTACAGTTCGAAAACTTGGTAGCCGTGGATACATTTCGTTGCTACCTTTTCTTAACACAGCCACATCAAAAAAGATAAAAACCTGAACAAAAACATTCAAAGATGTTAGGGACTGGCCTCCTCCCAGTCTGGCAACACTTTCTTAGTAGTGAGTGAAGACACTCCACCTGGAGGCAAGTCAGACTTTGCTGGGTGGGGGAGGGGGAGGTTGCTGGGTCTTAGAAATTCAAACGAGGATTTGCTGACCTCAGATAGAGCCCTATTCTCTCCAAACAGGGCACTTGAGAGAAGTTTGCTGCCCTACCCCGACCCGGCCTTTTCCAGGCCTGTGGATTCTGATTGATGACTAGACCTTGGGCTAACAGGAAGCCTGAAAGAAGGGTGCCAAGCCCTTTTCTGGAATGTGGTCACACACACGAGCACAATGGCGATAAAAAGTCTGCAGTGAAGAAATCACACCAATGCCCGCTTCTTCCTGCTCTCATTTTCCACCGGTTCCACATTCCCCTACTGTCCTGGCAGCCTGGAGGTGCACTGAACAGAAGGAGGGGTGAGCCATTGAAAGGAACATTTTAGAAGAGTGTCCTGAATGCACATCATAAGCCTATTCTCCTTTGCGGGAAGGAATCCGCAGAAGACCCTCCCACCCACTATTACTCTTCACAACGGAGTTGGGGGACTCTGCTGGTAGCTTTAAAGCTGTTAGCTAAATTAGGTGAGACTTCACAGAATGCAGCCTTGACTTCCTAAGTATGCCAGCGACTCAGGTCACAGCTTTCTCTGTCTACTTTGACACACTGGGGTGTCAGTGCACATAATCCTGCTGGACCCCCAGGGACTGCGTCCTCCTCTCGAGATGTGCCCTGAACACAGCTTCCCACAAAAGGCTCGCAGCCAGGTCAGATAAAGTCCTCAGGATCCATTCACATGGCTGGACAGAGTGATTCGCATTATCCAAACACCAAAAGCATGACTAGGATCTCCTGTGCGCCACTCCTGGGCCCTTGTGGTCATGGCAGCCGCTGAGGAGCATTTTATGTACCTTTGATTCATTTTGTAAAGTAAGACATCTGCAGGGCTCCTGTACACGTGTTGGACTTCACAGCCCAGCCTTCCTATCAAGCAGTCCACCCACAGATAACGCTTTCCTCCCGCACAGTCTTCGGGTGCTCAAGTATCTTGACAGCTTCGAACGGATCATGAATGAGCACTGTCACACTAGCGCTTTAGGACTGGGGGTGGGAAGATGGAGTTGGGTAAAATTAAAACAAAACCTGACATTTAACTTCTCAAAGATCTCAAAAGCAAAAGGCAGCTGGATATGTTTTCTCTCTTTTTCCCCTCCTCCGTGCATTTCCCATGCACTGGTTGGGACGCAAACAGCAGAAGTGGAAGATGAAAAATAATCACGAAGGCTTTCTTTGTGCTACTATCTTCTCGACAAGAAGCAGGGGGAGCCTAGGAGACTTTCACAATTCTACGAATTCCTGGATGGATGAGATAGGCTCAGGATTCCACCAGGTTTCAGTAAAATGATCACTGCCCACAGAAACTCATCTCCGGGGAAATCAGTGGCAGCACTCTTTGAAACATAACTACAGGAAAATACTTCCAGCTGCTGGTATACACAAATCCAACCTCCAAATGGACATGATACGAACAAATAAGATCTTTCTTACCCCGTCCATGTGGATTCTGATATTAGGCACCAGCCGGAAAGGGCTGGACTGCAGACCTCTGGGGTTAGTCCTGCTTTTCCTGCTGTCCTGCGGGGTCAGCACGCCAGGCCTGCGGAAGGAGCCCCCTCTTCCTGAGCTCTGCCCCGAGCGCACACCATCTAGAAGACGCACGAGCAGCAGGTTGGCCGGCAATGCCTCGATGCTGCAAAACACCAGGGTCCTGCATTCGGGGCACCTCAGCTCCTTGTGGGCCCTGAAAATCCTCTGGAGACATGGTTTGCAGAAGGTGTGCTGGCAAGGGAGGACTTTGGCTGTGACATCAAGCTTTTCAAAGCACACGGGGCACTCCAGAAGATCAAGTAACGTCAAATCATCCATTTTATTTTAAAACTCCAATCCTGACCTGGAGGGGCAAAGTCCGCATTGTAGGGTGAGCTGAGCCAAGCAGGCAAATCCAGTCTCTTTGGGGAGCGTCAGAAGTCTTGCCTGTTTGAATGAGAAAGGAAGAGAGGAAAAAAATGTGACTGCTCTGAGAGGTATATCCCACCTACATGGAGGCAGTGTCTCATAAGGCAGTTTGCAAGTACTTTGTTCCAGCACCCAAGTTTCAAATGACTCATTCTGATTCAGTGCTAGCAGGTAGAAGCCTCAACTCTTGGCTGCTGGAGGATCTGAGGGAGCATTCAGCATGGTGACTGACGACTTACTCATTGCTTCTCTGTGTGCAAGCAAGAGCAAACAGACGAAACTGGCCCGCTGAAGTGGCATTCGCACTCCTCTCTCCCAGCTAGGGCTCAAAGGGGCTCCTTTTCCCCTCCGGACAGTCGGTTTCAGTTCTCAAATCAAGGCCTCCTCAGAATGCAATTTCTGTGAAGCTGTCTAGGCCTTCTTCCCCTAGGTTTATCTGTTATCTGCAGCACAAGCAGACAGGTTCACATAGACATGTTTATCTGAACCTCATGCAGATGGAGAATTATTTCCTTCACTGTGCATCCTCCTCCATTATTTTGTTCTAGCAATGTACAAGAAAAATTTCTATGAGAAACCCATTTTTAAAAATTGTTTGCCTTAACTACAGGCCAGGATGCCTGGAAGCTTTTTTTCCCCTCCTTCTCTCCCTCCCTCTCTTCTCCCCTTTCTACCTTCCTCCCCTCCCTTCCTTTTCTTCCCTGATTATTCTAGCCTCAGAGACAATATTCCTCCCACAAGATGAAGTCACACAGCCTGTTTAGTTACTCTGACAAGTGTTCTCGGTTTCACCTGAAACAGATAGGAATTCTAGATTGTGGTCACAACCTGCAAAAATCAAGATGGAGCAGTGCATACAGGTGTTGTGTGTGTGTGCCTGTGTATGTCTGAAAACATCCTTATTCCAGAAACAATTTCCTTGTAGACGTCTGAAAAGAAGTCTCCACTTGAGAGAAGTCTCCCGGGAAGAGGTCACCCGTCCCTCACAAGTGCCAAAACTATGCAGAGCAGCCCGGGAGGTTTGGCCGGAGGGCGGATGGCCCCCCCCAGTAAGCCAAGTGGACCTGACACACCAGGATGAGAGGTGGCGCCTTGCCTTCCTGAGACTACTCTCCAAAGATGTTAGCTCTGTGGAGATGTGTGGGGGGACACTAACCTTGAGCTTGTAACCCCAGCTGAGTTCAGCTCAGCACGATCCTCTGCTTGGCCAGGAGCCCTGCTACTCGCTTCCTTTTCCCCAAGAGCCGCCGCTGCGCTTTGAAAACTTTAACAACTCTGAGTCTTACTCATTTCAAGGATCGCCTTACTCAGCCCTGTTAACGCTTTCACTGCCTGGCCAGTCTGCAGCGCTTTTCTCTCAGTTCATTCTCTGCTACTGATCTTTCCTCCATGTAACTGAGTCGATTTCTGGGAAAAGATTATAAGGGACAAAATACAAGCCAGCCCCTAAAGGCTAAATATTTATAGTTTATATTTTCACTTTTCTCATTTTGTCTCCTTTCCCAGAAGTTGAAAGATGCTCGGTTATACACATGCCAAGGTGACTGTGTTTATTTTGAACCTTTATAAGGACTTGCTGAAAAGTTCAAACATACTAACGGTAGCTATAACAAAGATAAGCCAGGCACCTAAAGAGTACTGCTTCTTAAAAAACATAGTCAATCCTTGAATTTGTAGATTTGAGACAGACTTTAGTGATCTTTTTGCTCAATCTCTTTAAATAAAAAAAAAAAGTCATATCATGGTAGTACAAACACATCTTTGAAAACTCAAAGCACAGAAGGGGTTTGAAAAAGGAATGGTTCCACCCTCTCTCCCTGTCCAGGGCCTACTGGAATCTTTTCATAGCCCCAAATAATACTTACACTTTCATGTCTTGATTTATCAATAAACATTTCATGTAAAGTTACATAGGTATTCAATAAAGTAAATAATCACAATAATATTACTTAACCCCAGAGTAGCCCTTATCTGCGCTAAGCACTGTTCTACTTTACCTGTATTAACTCATTTGATCCTTTTAGCAAGCCCGTAATACACTACACTCTTCTTTACCCTCATTTGCAAAGGAGGAAATTGAGACACAGGGAAGTCAAATAACTCACTCCAGGAGCCACAGCTAACAAGAGACAGGTGTTCCATGCTCTGTACTACCGTGTCCTAAGGTGATACAGCTTTAAGGGGAGGAGCGATGGTTGAAGGGAGGTAAACCTCATCAGAGATGGCAGGAAGTCAAAAGATAATGACCCAAGCTGACCAATCAACTTCTTTTGTAGATGAGGCAGCTGTGCCCAGAAAGATCAAGCGCTTCCTTGAAGTTGCCCAGTAAGTTAGGGGCAGAACTGGGACTAGAAACTGGTGTTCTTTTTTTTACTGTATCTCCTCTCTCAACTTAAGGATGACAATTCTTTATGATGCAGAAAGTACTTAGCTACAACTCCACGGGAAAATCTTAAGAGGGGACCAAGAGGCCCGAGAACAGATGGTGGTAGATTATATGTTTTAGAAAGTTCTTCCATGTTATTTCTGAAAAAGCAAAGATGCATGGAGCTCACAACAGGGGAGAGCTTTAGGATGGGGCAGATGAAGTCATCTGTCCTCTGAGCAGAGACCTGATTTGAGTACATGTCAATTTCAGAAACCATTTTTAACTCTTTTTTAGCTCTCTTTTATGAAGGGTTTTTGGGGCTTCAACAACATCAAATCCACTCTGTTGCCTGTCTCCTTCGATTAATTTCTACTTTTATAAATTCTATGCTCATCAGGAAGCCTCCAGTAGTCTGAGGCCCTTTGTGGTCCCTTACTCTTTTTCCCACTTGGTAAAGCTGAGCCCTCTCCTCTGTGAGCTGCCCTCCAGTCCCCTCACCCTCTAGAAAGGTCTCCTCCACTGCCAGAACTCTTGCTGCAGGGGTGGGCAACACTCTCTCTCCTCCCCTCTCTTGTTCTTAAACACACTCAATCTCCCTTAGATGCCCAAATCTGCACCACATGCACACGCACACACATACTTGCAAAAAGACACACACATAACCGTTGAGAGTAACATTTATGAAGCACTTACTGTATGCCACGGACCCGTGCTAAGACTTGAAACAGATTATCTTATTAAATCCTCCCAACCACCCAATAAGGTAGGTGTCATAACTTTCCTAGGATTACAAAGCTTCTGCTCTGAACCCAGGCTGGCCCAGTCCCAGGGCCTGTGTTCCTTTCCATTATTGCTTCCCACATTATAAAGTCATGTACATGCCATGAATATACCCATATATCTTTATTGTATAAACCCATACACATTTATACATATGTCCATATCCACACACCAGTTGATCTCAGAGCCAACCTAAAACAAAACGATATAAACTGCCCAGTCTCATGCACCTCCATGCCATTGCTTGGCCAGTGGTCTCAAATAGCTTCAAACCTTCCCATCCCCAACAAAACTCAAAAACCCAGTTCCATTCCAGGAAGGCAGCATAGATCCAGTAGGCTGCTCTGCACTCCATATCTGGCAGTTGAACATTCAGCAGAACAGAAATGTGACAGTAGAATCTTAGGCAGAAAGTGAAAGACAGAGAAAGTTTACACTGAGCCGGGGTGGTCTTTTAGTACCTCTTAATTCACACCCTGTAGGTGGTCCCCAACACCAACATATGGGGTTAGTCTTAGTAGAAACTTTTGAAGCTTTTGAAAAACCCCGGGGGAGGGGGGAGTTTTAAATGGGGATTTCATCCTGGCTTACCCAAATGCTACCTTGGCGTCAAATCAGATGAACAAGTAGTCCTCAAAATAAACAAAAAGGTGAACTATGCATGCCTCGCCAGAGTCCAGGCTCAGGGCACCACCTCCACTGCTCCCATCCCATCAACCCTCCTGTTTATATCTGTACTGGGACATAATGATTGCAGACTGTACTTTTTCAATACCTGTGTGATGTTTATGAGTTTCTGCTTCTTGTATTTACAAGTACATCTCCATTTATGTACAACAAAACAAAACAAAAACAAAACCCTAAATCTGATCATATTGTTCCCCTTTTCACAACTCTTCAGTAGGTTCCTATTGACCTTAGATAAAATCCAAATCCCTTTTCTGACTTACCAGGCCTAACATAATCTGGCTCCTGCCTACCTCTCCTGCCTCAGCTTACTGCACATCTCCCCTTCACCCACCCACACCAGTCCCACTGGCTTTCTCTCTTGACTCAGGACAGTTTGTTTTTCCACCAGAAGGTATTTGTTCATGCTCTTCTTTCTGTCTGCAACATTTTCTAGTTACACTCTTCCTCCTCTCTTCCTAGTTACTCTCCCCCACCCTTTGCTTTTTTTACGCCCCCCTTGCAAGTTTTAGTTTAAATGTCACTTCCTCAGGGAAGCCTTCCTTGACTCTCATGATTAAAAAGTTTATCATCCTACACTTGTCCTTCATAGCAGTTATCACAACCATAATTCAGTAATTATGTTATAATGATTTAATGCGTGATTCCCCAAACAGACAAGCTCCAAGAAAAGCAAGGCACTTATGTGTCTTGTCACTGCTCTTTCCCTTAAACCTAAAACAGTGACTGGCATGTGACTGATGCTTAGTAAATGTTTTTGAATGGTTTACTAATGAATGAATGATGTTCTTAAAAAACCGTGTCTGGGCATATGTACACCAAACTGGTTTTTGTTTTTGTGTTTTGAGTAGGCCCTATGCCTAACGTGGGATGTGAACTCACAACCCTGAGATCAAGAGTCCCATGCTCTGTGGACTGAGCCAGCCAGGTGCCTCCCCCACCCCCAAACTGTTGATAATGTTTTTACCTTGGACACCTCTTGGGTGCCACTTCGAACATCCATAGCCTCATCTCCTAGGCTAAATTTCTTAGAAAGAAATTTTGCCAGATTCAGGTGTATGCTATGTGGTGGTATCCTTCCTCAGGACCCTGCCATGTATCTCTTGCCTCCAGCAATATGGGATAACCGTGGGAGCTTGCTCCACACTCACATGTGCATGATCCAGAAGTGTAGATTCTTTACTAATGGGAAATCTGTAAAACACTTCCTCATTTCATCTTTTGGAGTAGGCAGTCCTGAGATTTCATAAGGTTCTTCATAAGGTTCTGTGGGATGAGTACCATTCAACTATTGAGTGCCTAATGCAGTAATGTACCCTTGTGTTGTCTCTTCCTCATTCTCTGTATCATTCCTCTATCCCTAACCCTTGCTCTCACATAAATTACCTTCAAGCAAGCAAGCAAGCAAGCAAGCAAGCAAGCAAGCCTTTGTTTCAGGCTAAGATAGTTTCTTTCAAGTTTAAAATTGGGTCACAAAACAAGTGTGCAATTTTTTGTCAATCAAATTTACTTATTCTTTGGAATTATAATTTTAGAATTGTGCTATTTTTATTTGACTGGCTCTTAACCCTTTGGTGGTCTCAGGATCTTTGCCCTAAAGCTAATCATTTGTAAAGCAATCCATAAATCCACCAAAGGGGTTCAAGTAATTGGAAATCTAAAGCATTGTAACTGAAGGGGTCATGAAGACTTTCTTGATGTAGGACTCTTGTTGGCAGAGGCCATCCTAGATGTAGGACTCTTGTTGGCAGAGGCCAAGTTTTGTATTTCTTTGCTCTCTTTCCTCAGTACCTAGTATAAATTTGGAAATGTTTTAAATACATAATTGAAACTTCACTTTAATGTTTCTCTAATACTAAATTTGCCTCTCTGATTTGGTTTTCTAATGATACTGGGAAACTTTTGGAACTATTCAAGAAGAGGAATGATTGGAGGAAAGTGGGAAACTTTCCAATAGTGGAAAAATGAAGGAAAGTGGAATGGCAGGGGTTGAATGGCTATCAGACATTCTTTCCTTCTTTGAAAGATGCAGATCCGGAATGAAGTTGACTATGAAATTTCCTCTCCAATCAGGAAGATGTTTGCAGGTGATGAGTGTACTTTAGGATATTGGTATACAATCACTAGGCCCACAGTAAAGTGACCCAAACCCCCTGCAAGGATAACTCCATCCCACGTTTTCTAGAAATGTCTTATGGTCCTCAAGTTTAATGAGAAACCAGCACTCAAGTGCATGGTTTTAAAGTCCAATAGACCTGGTTTGAATCTCAGCTCTGCCAGTCACTGGATGGAAAACTTGGGCAAATTACTACATTCCTCTGTTCCTTGAATTCCTTATGTATAAAATGAAGTTACTAATAGGACCTATTTTGTTGATTTGTTCCAAGGAGTCAATGAAATGATGCATACAATAAGTGCTTAATAGATGGAGGATTCTTCTTATGTTTCTTCTTTTTTGCAAGCAGATCCCATAAGAGAACCAAGAGCCATCTTCTCTAATCCAGACTAAACCCAAAGAACATACCAGACCATGTAGTTGGTCAGTTCTTTATGGACCAAGATGCTCTAACGCAACATATCCCTAACTTCAGTCATTTGCATCCAATCTTTATGCTGTTTGCCATAGACATGTACTGGGGCTTTCTCCTTGATGTAATCAGAGGAGTGAAGGAAAAAGTGGTAACTTTCTTACTGTGTGAGTCTATGATAACCATTTTGTGTTGGGGGCATCCCAGGCTTTGGGAAACTCTGTTCTAGTTTATCATAAAGGAGTTATAATGACTGTGAAGAACCTAAAGAAGGGCAGAACCCTACCATTTCCTGTGCCATAAATGGTGGTTCATCACCTGTGCATCTGTGTGAGGGACTCTTACTTGGATTTCCTCCTCTTCATTTTCAACAGAAGACAATAATCTACTAAACATAGTTTTATTCTTTCCTCTACAAGATTAGAAAGGAATTCTAAAGGCAGCTGTGTGAGCAGAGAAAGTAGGAAAGTAAGAATGCATCTTACTATTCTATTAATATTTAAAAAGTAATTCAGCTTAAAAAATAATTCAGCTGGTCAAATCCAAGTAAAGTCTGTAGTAACTTAATTGTATTGTGCTAATATCAATTTCCTAGTGTTTATACTGTAATATATATAAGATGTTGGGGGGGAGGGGGGAACCTGGTTACAGGATGTAAGGGATTTCTCTACCATTTTTGCAACTTCTTGTGTTTATAATTATTTCAAAATAAAAAGTTAAAAAAAATAAAAAAAGAAAAGGAAACCAGTAAAAACTATATATTCAAAACCTTGCAAATATGTCCCTACCCTTTGACCCTGCAATACTACTAGAAACTTACACTAATGTCACAGATACATACCCAACCATGTTCCTCATATAATTACTTATAATAGTAAAATGTTAAAAACATTCTTAATGTTCAACAACAACAGAGTAGGTAAATAAACAGTGAGATATATATGTATGTATGTATATATATACACACATACACACACACAAATACTATACAACTATCAAAAATGATAGTGGAGATGTATGTTTAATGACATGAAGGACATTCATAATTAACTGAATACAGAAACTTACAAGCTGTATGAGCCCAAGTTATTTAATAATAATACAAAGATATATAATATTGAGACTAGAAGGATGTATGCCAAAATGTCAGCAACAGTTATTTCTGGCCTCTGGACTTATTAGTTGATTTTATTTAAATTTATTTGATTTTGCTCATGTATTTTTCTAATTTTTCTACAATGAACATGTTACTGGTGTAAAATTTTCAAAGATATTTCAAAAATAATGAAGATAGCGTAAAAATCACTATAGATTTACTAAAACATTTACAATAGAGGCAGTTAAGTCCTATAACACTAATACCCTATGCACTGCCATTGATAAGACAGCCATTAAAAAGAAAAATAATTACAAAGCTCCAAAACTGCTGTACGTAAATGTTAATCCACACCAGATACTGTGCTTACAAAGGAAAAGGGCTGTGATCACTTCACTCCTAACCGGTCTTCCTTCTCTTCCTTTACTGTTTCCTATCTGATGAAATCAGTAAATGTTTTGATTCAAAACCATGAGCAGGATGCAACCTTAATTCTTATTAAACTCAGGGCAAGTCTGTGCAAAAGCTGACAGTTTGCCTAGGGTATTGGGTAACCACAATCTCATACTTTTGATCACAGGTGGGAAAGTTGCAAAACTCAGTAATTCCCTAAATACCCTGATTAGTCCTTGATGTTTCTTAATGGGTAGGTCTTCTAGGATATGAAATACGCAAGAAGCAAATGTCCTTTTTTTTTTTTTTTTTAAGAATTAGAATTATTTTTCTATAACTTACTATAAACATTTGTCAAATCAATTAGACATTTCTTGGGCCCTGTAATGGTGCTAATTATCATTAATTATACAGTATTATGTTATTTACTCATTTGGCCTTATAAATTGTATCTCTCTCCCACGTAATCTCTGTTCCATGGTGCAGGAACCATCCCTGTATTGTTCATTTGTGCCTGACACCAGTAAGTGCTTAATAAATGTTTGCTGAGTGATGAGGATGACTCACTTGTGTTTGGATTCTTACTGCATTCCTAGGGGAGAAAGCTTGGGAATGCTTTGGAAACTCACCTCTATCACTAACAGTTCTGTGACTCTGGATACTCAACAGCTTAAGCCTATCCATAAAAGTGCTATCAGTAATATGTACTTCTCAGGCTTGCCACAAGCAATAAACTTCCTAATAAGTGTTGGTAGCACTTAGAACAGTGTCTGCTGCATACAAGTTACTTGAAGATACCAGTCGACAGTATTTGAATTCCTCTTCTTGTCCTAGCTGTGATTTACCTCTTTCTGCAATTGTTTCTAACTTACTCTACTGGTTAAGAGCAGACATTCTGGAGTCAGAAGGTCTGTGCCATCTTATTAAATAAGAATGTGACTTTGAGCTAGTTGATTAAACACTGTATACTTGGTTTTCTCATCTGGAAAACGGGGATGGTAATAACAGCACTTGCTGCATAGGATTATTGTGAGCACAGAGTGAGAAAATGCTCATAAAATGCTTCAAAGAGTGTGACAGAGTGTAAGTGCTCAGTAAAGGTCAGCTATTATTCTCTTACCAGGCGTCTTATTATCTATCATGTTGCATGTAAAGTATAGTTTAAGACTGAGCCCAACTCCTGGTTTATTTCCCTGGGGAAGGAATTATTCATTCCGACTTGGCCATGACATGACTGTCAACTCACAGAGCAGCTGCCCAGAGGCTTATCTGGTCTTGGGCACTGCAGCACCCTGCAGAACTTTAAGAGGGCGTGGGGTTGGCTATTATGTTGGAATAAATAATAACAATTAACATTATTTTGTGCCAGATTCTGTGCAAGGAACTATAACCCTATTATTACTCCCATCTTAATAGATGAGGAAACAGAGGTGTAGAGAGTGGTTATGCTTTGCCCCAGCCAGTGTTTGGGGGAAATCAGGCCTTATGCCCAGGGAGTCTGCATTGTTAACCATCAAGTCATCCCATTTGCTGCATTTATCATAAAAAAGAGGCTAATTTAATCAATACTTTATTGCACTTTTGATTGCAAATTTTTATCTTTACTTCCACTCAGGAGAGCCCAAACCTTGGAAACATAAGCAGCCTTCACACAGTAACATCAGGTTAATCTATTAGAAACAGAAAGGAAAATAAGCCTGAAACACAAAAGGAGGGAACACTTCCTTTTTAGATAAAATAATGAGAAATGCCAAAAAACTAAAAACTAGCCAACACTTTTGGATAAAAAATCCTTTGGTTTTTAATAACGAATGAAGAATGTCATAAATATAACCAGACTTGTTATCTTGTTTTGTTTTTCATGCCCAATTTATGACTGAATTAACTTTTCAGTGAGAATTCTAAATATATTTATCCTGCTAGGTCTGGTTCTCCATTTGCAATATTATCTTTATAGCCATTACCTAGGGGTAGAATATGAGTATGGTGGACAGTTCATTTCTTGATGCCAATCTCCAAATTCAACCACTCCTTGTCCCTTGCTTGGGACTAAAAAAAGGCTTAGATTCTAAACCAACTTCACCATTTTAGTGAAATTTTATTTTATTTATTTATTTAAAGATTTTATTTTTTTATTTATTCATCATTTGAGAGAGCAAGAATGAGAGAGAGAGAGAGAGCACATGAGAGGGGGGAGGGTCAGAGGGAGAAGCAGACTCCCCGCTGAGCAGGGAGCCCGATGCGGGACTCGATCCCGGGACTCCAGGATCATGACCTGAGCCGAAGGCAGTCGCTCAACCAACTGAGCCACCCAGGCGCCCCCATTTTAGTGAAATTTTAAATGTGTCTTCCTTTTATTGAAATTTTAAATGTGTGTTCTTTTTACTCAGTATCATTTAGAATTTTATTTAAGAGAAACGCCCACAAAATATGCAAAGATATAAACAAAGGGTATTTACTGTTCTGTTGTTTGTAACTGAAGAGAAATGGAGCTAACCAAAATATCCATCTGGAAGGGACTGGTTGTATGTATCATAATGTGGTCATACAGTGGAATAAATTAGGTAGAGTTGTATACACTGACATGGATATAATGGAAAAGAAGACTGTAGGCTGTGCTCATAACACTCATAATATTACAGAAGGGTTTTGGAAGGACAGACATCAATAACTGCAAACTCAAATGCATAAGGGGGCCAGACTGGTTTTAGAAAGGGGTCAGGTAGGGACTGTGACAACCTTGAGAACATGAAAAGCAACTGACACCAGTCAGCTTCAGCTAATCTTTGCTAATGAGTTGGCAGATCTTTGGATTTTGCCTGAAAACCTATAAATCATAGTACTTTTCATGCTACTTTGTGATAGTCTATTTACTTCTCTGCCACCTTGAAAGCTCCACGAAAATATTTCAGTTACATGAACCTCCTGATTTTTATTTTGTGGCAACCATTAGAAATATTAAAAAATATATATTGTAAGTGGTCATCTGTGAACTGGATTTGTCTTTCAGGCTCACTGCCTATCAACCTCTAAAATATTCTTACAATGGTTATCTTTGGCAAATCATATTTTAGGATAATATCAGACTATGGTCTTCCACTGTACTATTTATACATTGCTTTATATTTGAGGGTGTTTTTGTTTGTTTGACCATGGCAAGAACCAGTTTACTGGTCGAGGTGAGGGGCAAGGGATCTATACAATGAGGAGTGTGGGCTCAGGCCTCCCCAGTGATTTAGAAATTCATTCCTCCACCAGGTTCTGGAGGTAGGCCTTGTACTGGTGAAGGGAAGGGAGAGTGGGTGGCTGTTGGAAATGTGCAGGTGGACAGTGCTCTCCAGCAAGGAGGCATTCCCTATTAGGGCTGTGTCTAGCAGAGCCCCGAGCCTCGTGGGAACAGCTTTGAGTATCACAAGCCTCTTGATCCACAGCTGGTCCTGGGGCCATGACTCCCCCACCAAGAAACAGAGGGTGTAGCTTGGGGAGTGTCCACTTCCTTCAGTGAAGACTATCAGATCTGCCGGGAAAGGGCCCTGGTCAAACATGCTTCCTTCCCTGATCCTGGAGACCTCGCCATTGGCCCGTGATCCCTGCCAGGAAGGAGCTTCTCGCTCACAGCCCAGGACATCTGGCGATGTCCCAACCTCTGGGCCTAGAGAACTGATCACCCTCCACAGAACTAGCGTCTCCTCCCCACCCACCCTGCCCTCAGGCAGCTCAGCACAAGCCTCCTGAGGCTGGTCATGGCCCTGTCAAGGACACTCCAGGTCTGGCAGTCTTATTAGCTGCCCAGGCCATGTCTTATCTCCTGCTTCTGCCCCCACCAGGCATGGATCCCTAAAGCAGAAGACAATCAGTTGGAAGACCTGGCAGTCCTGGGAAAAGGTGGTACAAGGTGGAACCTCGAACTTCCAGTCCGAGCGGCTGCAGCAGCGACACAGAGGGAGAGACTGAGAAGTGTAGGGCGGCCCAAAGCCCTGGTCCCAGTCCCTCCCACCTTCCCGCTGGCACTCACCTTCTTCCGACACCAACAGCCGCCTCAGTGGGTTTTCAGTGGGTTCCGAGTTTGAGCAAAGAGCAGAGATGCCCAAGTAGGGGCTCAGCAAGAGCTGAGAGGGATGCTCAGGGGCCACAGCGAGGCTTGAGGACCCCCCACCTGGGAATGGGGCCAAGACCATGTCACTCAGTAACTCCTCCCGAATGTTCTCTGGGTATCAGATGTACGGCTCTGCCCTCCTTGTCTGGAGAGGTATCCGGCTCAGGAAAGTCCCCAACTCCTAAAGTGACAAACTTGTAGATGCTGCGCACAGGTCGCGGGGATCCTTGCTGGGTCCTCCGCTAAGCGCTACACTCCCTTCCGGTGGACTGCGAACCGGAAATTCCCCTTCCGGGCCCGGCGGGTCAGAGCGCCCGCACCGCAGGTCTCGGCCCGGCCCAGGTCTGGAAGAGGCGTCGTCCTCTTGCCGGGGACCCTGCCGCCCCGGTGTGTCCAAGACCTGAGAATGAGGAGCACATGCCGCCCTGGTCCCGCTCCCCGGCCAGGTAGGATCCCAGGCCGCCTGGTACCGGGCGTCCGGGTGGGGGCGGGGAATGGCCCAGCCGGGTCTGGACTCCCGGCACCTCTCCCAGTTGTAGCTGCGCGGCCCCTTACCGACAGCAGAGCTTTAGAGCTGTGGGGCTTGCTTTTCTATCTACCGCTTTTATAATAGAAAATACAAATGCTGAAAACGCATTTACATTGGCCTTATGCTAAGAAGTTCTGAACCAAAGTGAGTTTCCAGATTAGTTCACACTAGAACCAGGTGCAGGAGTTTGCCTATCTTTGGTCACCGATCTCAGGAATCTTGAATTTGGTGGATACCCCTGGGCTCATCTAGATACATCTAGATAATGATAACGGGCTCATCTAGATAATGTTTTGGACTAGGGCCTTGAGATACTTCTGACCATGTTGGACTATATGAGTCTCTGGGAGTGGAAACAGCATCTTAAAGATGTCGGGAGAGAACAATCCTATCTCTCCTGGTGTATCCGGAGCTTGTGGGAAAATGCATGGGGATCGTCATTCATTAATTTACTCATTCACTCATTCATTCATCAAAGGTAGTGTTTACTATGTGCCTGGATGGTTGTGGGCCACAGGTCCCTTCATTGGAGCTTGCGACTTGGAAGGTGATATCAAAGTAAATCGATGATCACAAAATAGAAGAAGTAGTGTGATGAGGGTCAGCACATGGTGCTGTGGGAGTCCCCCCCCCCCCCCGGAAATCAGGGAACAGTTCTCTTAAGAGGTGGCACCTGGGCTGAGTTGGGAATTGCATGCTGAGAGACCCACAGGTGTGAGGGCATGAAGGCAGGAGAGGACCTGGGACCTTCCGGGAACAGCCTGTATTCTCTATAGCCTGAGCACTGAGTTTGGGGCAGGGCGTGTCAGGCTTCAGGACTGGAGTGTGGGCAGCCACCTGGTCACAAGGGCTTGATGAAGCAGTCTGGGATGCCTGGGCTCCATCCGAAAAGCAGCTGAGAGCCATGTACAGGTTTTAGGCTAGGGAGGTTTTGGAGCTGTTTTATATATTTATGTCAACAAATATTTTCACCCAGAGTTTTCATTTTATGTTTCTTCGATTTTATGAACCAAGGGGGAAAATACTATGTATTTAAGCGAAAAGGGAAAGTAACTTTTTTTGTCTTAAACAAAAACAAAAAGCCTCTAAGGGCACCTAGCTGATTCAGTTAGGAGAGCATGTGACTCTTGATCTCTGGGTCGTGAGTTCGAGCCCCACGTTGGGTGCAGAGATAACTTAAACATAAATGAACTTAAACAGGGGCGCCTGGGTGGCTCAGATGGTTAAGCGTCTGCCTTCGGCTCAGGTCATGATCCCAGGGTCCTGGGATCGAGCCCCACATCGGGCTCCCTGCTCGGTGGGAAGCCTGCTTCTCCCTCTCCTCCTGCTCCCCCTGCTTGTGCTCTCTCACTCTCTCTGTCAAATAAATAAATAAAATCTTTAAAACAAACAAACAAATAAACTTCTACGAAATGACTGAGAAACTGTAGTTTCTAAGTTTTATACCTTCATATGCTCTTAGATTTTATAGACGTTTCATGACATGGCATGCACAGCCTCCAAGTTAATTAAGCCCTCAGCTTAGAAGGTTGCCGGTAGATTCCACGCCAGTTTCGAGGGTGTGTATGTGTTCTGTATGGGGAGCTGGTTAAAGGCATCCATAACATTATGATAATCCTCCCTGAATATCGCTAGGGTTCCAACTGTATTTCATCTCATTCCTGGCGTCCTTGCCCACTAAGGGCCTTGCTTCCCTGGAAAGGTAAGTGAATACTCAGTTAATAGGAAGAGCAGAAACATGTTCAGTTTGGTGAGAACTTGACTTCCCTGTCTCAGAAGGGGAAAGGGAAAAGTCTGTGGTTTTTGAGAGCAGAAGACGGGAGGGGAGGAGCAGACAGGGTGATTGATGACGCTGTGAAAGCCACACAATTGCTGTCAAGGTGGTTTTTCACCCCTGGAGCAGGGTGATCTCATTTGCTGCTGCATATGCATTCAGCCTTGGTTTTCTGGTCTCCTGGCCATGAGGACACGTGTGAATATGCCGAATGTGTATGTGTGCTCCTGGAAGGCCGGGAGGATTTTAGAGACAGACTAAGCGGGATTCAGATTCTACTCCGCACCTTGCTTTGTGAGAGCCCGGCACAGTTGCTTGCCTTACCTGATCTGATTTCAGGATGCTTACCTGGCGTGGACTTTTGTGAGAATTAAGTGAAATGAGGTATTTATGTATAGTGACTGGCACCCAACTGCTGTTCCATAGATGTTAATTTCTTTCCCAGCCCTGGACTGAAGCTGCCTTTAATTGGTTTCCAGGGGACTAGCCATTTGTCTCCTTAACTCTCTGTCATGCTTCCTTTTCACCGGTAAGGAAACATATTTAGGGTAGCAGAACGACAACCTGCATTCCAGTCCTTGTGTTACTACTTACTTTGGATAGGTGGCTCAATACTTTTGAGACTTAGATTCCCTCTCTATAAAATGGGAACAGTAATGCTCAATGTTCCTGTACCGTCTACAGTGTTTGTGAGGACTCAGTAAAGTAAGGCAGGGTTCTCAAACTTTAGAATGCACCAGAATCATTCATTTAAAACTTGTTAAAACAGATTGCAGGACTCCGTTGTCCTTAGGGGTTCTAATTCAGTAGGTCTGGGGTGGGACCTGAAAATTTGCATTTCAAACCAATTCCCAGGCCACACTTGGTGAACAGTGCTGGGCACACATTGAACACCAGTTGGATGTGAGCTACTATCATCACAAGCTGGCTAGAATTTTAATTTTAGGGTCCTCGTTTTGACTATGTGAAATAATTACTTAATTTTCAATTTATATAGAACTGATAAAAGGAGGGAGGAGGGCGCCTGGGCAGCTCAGTAAGTTAAGCGTCCGATTCTTGATTTCGGTTCAGGTCATGATCTCAGAGTAGTGAGATCGAGCCCCGCGCAGGGCTCTGCACTCAGCGTGGAGTCTGCTTGTCCCTCTTCCTCTGCCCTCTCCCCACCGAATAAATAAATGAATAAAATCTTTAAAAAAAAAAAAGTAGCGAGGAGGAGGAATTTAGTATTTTAGGGGTTAAGAATTTACAAGTCATTTCTGCTAAGGGCATCTGTGTGACCCAGACACAGGAATGAGGGGCCCAGACTGACCAGATCCCATTGGCAGTTTTATCAGTCTGGTCCCCTTGAGGCATTACAGGATCAAAAAACAAATTTCTGAAATAACCTCCTACTGCTTCCTACTAGGTGATGAGGACAGGTTTGGGGGAAATTGGGGAAAATGACAGGAGACTTCCACATGCCAGAGTCTCCTTTGGTCTTTTATAAAAAGTCTCATCATCCCCAGGGTTTTTAAGTATGTCAAGGAAGGATCTTCCCACTGAGGAAATCATAGGCCCTGACTCTTTTATTTTAGAAGGTGGATGGCAAAGATAAGGGGCATGGTGACACCCCTGCCACTTAATGATCGGTCTGAATTACAGATCTAAAATTAACAGCTTCTCCTCCTCCCTCCCACCCACCCACCCAATACTTAAACTCTCCTTTGTCATTGCTTCTCAGAGCTCTTGAGTTGCAAGAAATGCTACCTGGATCTGCAAGCCTTTAAAAACAGCCAGGGTGGGGCTGAGTGTTGAATTAGGGTTCAGAGTCTAGATTCTGCGGTCAGATAGATGGGGCTCATCTCCTGATTTTGTAGCTTGGAGTGCGACCTCATCAAGTGACCTTCTGAACTCCATTTTCTTATCAAATTGAAGGCAGTAACAGCACTCATTTCAAAGGGTGCTTATGAGGGATAATTAGGTAAGCATGGGAGGACTCAGTGAATGACAGATGTTGTTTCTTTGGGGGGACTTTTAAGAGTTCCAACTCCTGCATGCCTCCCCTAAGCGGTCACTTTTACAGAATTCTCCAGCAATGTTCATTTGGTTTGTGGGGCCTACATTCTCAACTTTTCCCAATTTCTTTATATAGCTTTGGACTACAAGAGAAGGGAGGAGCCCTCTGCATGGGGCCTGGGGAAAGAAATGTGGACTCAGGGACAGTGGAAGTTTCTATGAGGAATCCGACCCTGCCTGACCCCAAGAACTTCTCAACCCCTGTGGGGCAGGGGTTAGAGCCATGAGCCGAAGGATCTCTTCTCACTTGGTGATGTGGGACACTCAGTGGTTCAGAGGCCAAGGTGACAGAATGCAGACTTGGGGCAAGGGGTACAGTGAGAATCTAAGGGTCCCCAAGTCTGTTAGCCTTCCCAGGAGGCAGCATCCCGGGCTGCACAGCAGTGTTTTAATAGAGGCCACAGCATTCATGGGATGAGAAGGCAATTCCTATAGGAACTTGTGAGTGGATAGTAGATAGTAATGTACATGAGGGGATTGTTCCCCGGGTTTTCCCTCTGGGTGGGGAGAGATCCCTAAATAATGGCAGTGGGAGGGACTGTGATTATACAGGTGACAGCAGTAAGGCAGGGGACTTTGAGTGATGTAGCTGAAGCATGCTGCCCGGTGCTGGCCACACGGTAGGCGTCCAGGAACCGGTCATTATTACCAGCTGTTCCCTGATACCCTGACCTCTTCCCGGTGCCCGCAGGACTGGGCAGTCTCTGCTGTGAGCATCAGAGGACGGGGGACCTCTCAGCCCGTCCTTCCCTGGAGCTCTTTGAAGAATGCAGAGTGGGACATTAACTTTATTTCAAGTTTATTTTCTCCATCACAAGCATGATGTATCTACTTTTGAGAGGAAAGAGTATCTTCACCTTAGGTGCCAGGAAGTAGTGATGATCCTGGCTGGCTTTGAGGAACACTAGATTGGAGTCAGAAGACCTGGATTCAAGTCCCAGCTCAGTTACCTTTGAGATGTGAGGCCATAGGGGAAAGGAAAAAAAAAGAGAGAGAGAGAGGGAAACAAGCTATAAGAGACTCTTACTGATAGAGGACAAACTGGGGGTTGATGGAGGGAGGTGGGCAGGGGATGGGCTAGATGGGTGAGGGGTATTAAGGAGGGCACTTGTGATGATGAGCACTGGGGGTTGGATGTAAGTCATGAGTCACTGAATTCTACTCCTGAAACCAATACCACACTACATGTTAAATAACTAGAATTTAAATAAAAACTTGACACATTAATAAACAGAAATGTGAGGCCACAGGCTAATTTTTTAACTTCCTCATTTGTAAAATGGGGACAAAACTGCCTGTCCTACCAACAGATAATAAACATAAAGATGTTTTGTAAACTGTTAAGTTCTGTGAAGGGAATTAAGGAAAGTGGTTTTGGCGTGGCTGATGATGAAGTCCTCTAGGGCTACTGGCATTCAGTGAGGGGATGGTCTTTTATTCCGAAATGAAGACTAATGAGAGAGTTCAAGCATGGAGCCAGGTGAGGGACACAGGGGTATTTTGGGATATCCCTGCGTGTTCAGTACCTCCTCCTGAGGCCGGTTCACAGGACACGAGGCCATTAATCTTACCAGAAGGCATCACTGGGCCAAACCTGAGGGTGTGACAGGTGCCCCTCCCTCTCTACTGCTATGGTTGTTTATTGCTGTCTACCTTCTAGGCTGGGAACTTCTAGGCTCTTAGCACAGGGCCTGCCATACAGTGGGTTCACAGAATGATTCAGTGAGTAAGTGAGTGGGAGGATATGTTTTCTTTTTTTGGATCATGGTCCTTGACTATTTTCTGCACATTTACTCTCATTCTCACACCTCTTCTCTTTCCAAAATATCTTCAAAGCAATCCACAAACCAGAACATGGAAACACCAATACTTGGGGCTAAAAAAACCAGGAACACCTGAGAAAGAAAAATATGAATTGTTCCTTCCTGAGCCATTTGTGCCTTGGGGGTCAACTTTGGGGAAGAAAGGAGACTCCCGAATTGGTTGCTGGTGATAGGGTGGGGTGGGGGCAACAGGCAAAATCTGTGGAGAATCAGTCTGTCCTGACACAACAGTACCTTTCTGTAACTTAAAAGATATGTGAACTCTAGGGACTTCCAGCCCTGGAAATAATTGCTTTCTCAAAAAAGACAGGGAACTTAAAAAATAAATCTGGTGATGGCTCCCCTTGTTATTAGGGTTGAAACGGGTGATCTGTGTGTTTTCTGAAGGCTTATATGATTCTAAGCCAGGGAACAGCTTAATTTTTTGCTGGGTTCCTTTGTTGCTCCCATAACCTCTTAGGAATGGTGACAACAATGACATCGATGTGGAGAGTGCCTTTCCTCTGAGGGCTTGCCCTGTACCGCCCCATGCTTACTTTGACTCGTTTTTCACAACAACCCTGTAAGGTCGGTTATAATCTCCACCCCATTTTACAGACGAGGAAACTGAGGCTCAAGGGGTTAAGTAATTTCCCCAAGGTAACACAGTCAGTCACCTTCATTTGAACTTTGTTTAAATCCTGGTCTGATAGTTACATCCGTGCCCTTCTCCACCCCCTGAACTGCCTCCTTCAAAAAGTGTAAGGTTGCCTCTGAAGTATTTTCTAAGCAGTTCAAATACAGCCCTGCAAAATATAGATTGTGTGTATTTCGTGGACAAGAAATCCTCCCCCCTCCCCAATCCCTCCCTTTAAGAGCTTTTTCATCCACTGCACACA
>NC_138375.1:106324157-106338559 GCF_054177405.1 Leptonychotes weddellii
CCTTTTTATTCTTCATCTAATGATGCAGCCTGGTCTTGAGAATTCTTATGATCTCTATTGCTCATCCAAGGATGACAGAAGCACGCACAATGAATTTCTCACTTCCCTCCTTTACCTTTCGTATCATACGTGATTTCCATCCCAGTGCAAGCAGGGGCTCTGAGCAGTGTCCCCCCCATTTCCTCTACCCCGTCGCTCTCACACAGCCATGAACAGCTCTGAATTCTCCGCACAGCATCATCGGTTCTCCGTGAATAAGATCATCTTTTTTTTTTCCCCACCCCTCCACGGTGACTCTTGTGTCTGCTGTGGGCACTTTCCCATGGAGGGGGGCGGGCAGTATTTTTGACTGGTTGAGTGTTTGAAGTAACATTTATCACACATGAACTGTGTTCCAGGCACACTCTGAGAGTTTGAACAGGTGATCTCATTTGCTGCTCACAACACCCTGATGTGGGGGGTCCTGGTAGTAAACCCACTGTACAGAGGAGGAAGCTGAGGCACAAGAAGTCCAAAGACAAAGCCCTCTAAGTGTCTAGATTCTAGAGCCTCTCTTAACCATTGGGACTCACTGGCTTGAGGTTGTCTGGAAACTTCTATGTGAAAGTTGGACAGTGTTGAGAGTAATATCTGGCTTTTGAAGTTTTCACCCCAAAGGGCTCTAGAGAATCAAGGTGGACAATAACCTTGGAAGGGTCAAGCCATGCAATAACAATAACTATAGGGTTTACAGAACAGCCACAGAGCATATGAGATTACCACAAAAGGACACAAAGCAGGGCCCAGGAATGGTAGTGGGAAATGCCCCTGCTCTTGCCTCCACTGGTCATGGCCTATGAGACCTTCTCCTAGTCATCTGCATCGTCCCTTCACTTCTCTGTCACCGTGGCCATCCAGAGATTGGTAGTGGGCCCTTAGGACGGCAGTTCTCAAAGTTTCACATAGGTCAGTGTCACTTGGGGAGCTTATCTAACGTGCAGATTTTGGAAATTCTGATTCAAGAGGCCTGGGAGAGAGACTCACTGTTTTTCATTCTTAACTAAGCACCTCAGAAGATCCTAATGCAAGAAGCCTCCAAGCCACTATTTAAAGTAACCACTGCTTCTTGGGATTACAGCATTAGGAAAAGAAAACAAGAAGCCTAGTTGTCTGTGGCCTAGCTTTGCCTCGAGCACTCTCTCAAGGATGGCTGGGAGCCCAGCATCACTTGGTTGGTTGTTGCTCTTTGGTCTTTACCTCTGCCGCTGGGGAGGAGGCAGCTGAGTAGCTCTTCGTCTGGATCTGCTGTGCTTATTGTAGGAGCTCAGTAATATTTGTTATTATTTTTTTAACCTTCTGGACTAGAATCAAGATTTTTATCTTCTGGTCTGAGATCTCCTACCAGGAGCTTTCTAACCTTTGAATCCCCATTTAGACCCACTGAAATGGCCAGGAAAGAAACACTGCACTAAAGAAAGACGGCTGCCTGTTTAGGTGTGGACAGACCTGAAGTTGCCTCAAAACTCGTTTCCTCTGATTAGATTATGCTGGAAACCTCACCTCTCACAGGAGTCTTTTTTCCCATCCCAGATATGATCTCCTGCCAGGCACTCCCGATTGTTGCACTCATTTTACGGCCAACATATCAGTGTCTCGTTGTCTTTAATCACCATCTCCATTGGGTTAGTAATAAATCTCTGAGCAGGTTCTGCAATTAGTTATTTGGTTTTTCTTGGTCTCTAGCATGCGTCTAAAACCAGGATTCTTCTGATGTCCACACAGGCTATAGGCTCGAGTAGGTCAGGAAACGTCTGTCTCGAGAGGCTAGCACAGTGCCTGAAATACACAAGGTGTTCAGTAAATGCGTATGGATTAAGTGATTGTAATTTTACAAATCCACAGGTTTGGTTGGTTTTTTTCTATGCTTTCCCTTTCCTTCACATTTTTATTTAAATTCTAGTTAGTTAGCATACAGTACAATATTGGTTTTGGGAGTAGAATTCAGTAATTCACCACGTAAAAATAACACCCAGTGCTCAACAGGACAAGTGCCGTCCTCAATACCCACCACCCATTTAGGCCATCCCCCACCCACCTCCCTCCATCGCCCCTCAGTTTGTTCTCTATCGTTAAGAGTCTCTTATGGTTTGTTTCCCTCCCTCTCTCTTTTTTCCCCCTTTCTCATATGTTCATCTGTTTTGTTTCTTAAATTCCACATATGAGTGAAATCATGTGGTATTTGTCTTTCTCTGACTTATTTCTCTTAGCATAATACACTCTAGCTCCACCCATGTTGTTGCAAATGGCAAGATTTCATTCTTTTTGATGGCTGAGTAATATTCCAGTGTGTGTGTGTGTGTGTGTGTCTATACCCCATATCTTCTTTATCCAGTCCTCAGTCGGTGGACATTTGGCCTCTTTCCATGGTTTGGCTATTGAAGGTAACGGTGCTATAAACATCAGGGTGCACAGACCCCTTCAAATCTGTATTTTTGTATCCTTGGGGTAAATACCTAGTAGTGCAATTGCTGGATTATAGGTAGTTCTATTTTTAACTTTTTGAGGAACCTCCATACTGTTCTCCAGGGTGGCTGCACCAATTTGCATTCCCACGTAGGTTTTTGTTTTTGTTTTTTTGAGGCAGCTGTCCCCAGACGAGACTCTGGGGCTGGATAGGTAAACATCCAAATAAAATGTCATGCTTCTTGGACAAAAATGAGAAAATTTAGCACATTGTTTTAGTTTTGTCATAAAGCTAAATTCATTTAGTGTAGAAATACTGCCTATTCTGAGCCTGTGTTCTTCCTAATTTGGGAGTATTAAAATTACCCTTTTGTGAGGTGACAATAATAGATGTCATTGTATTGACTAAACTGACTCCCACCCCATTCTTTTGAGGAGGCTCCTACATCCCTTGCCTAGATGATTTGCCTAGGTGACTCCAGGTAACTCCAGAAGTAGCCTGCCTGAGCCCACTCTTCCCCCTTATCTATCAGGACTTCTCATGACAAACCAGGGAAGCTGATTCTAGCTTTTGCTAGTGTGAGGTATTTCCTCAAATACAGAAAGAATATTTAAAAGATGATGGGTCTAAATGCAGGGTGCTCTCCTGAGTTGGATCCTGGAGCAGAAAAAGAGCACCGGTGGAAAAACTGGTAAAATTCTAATAAAGTTTGTAGTGTAGTTAATGGCAGTCTACCAGTATTAATGTCTTTGTTGTGCCAGATGTACCATGGTTATGTAAGATGTTAATAGGAGAAACTGGGTGAAGAATATAAGAAGTCTCTGTACTATTTTTGTAACTTTTCTAAGAATTTAAAATTATTCCAAAATAAAAAGTTTATTTAAAAAAAAGATAAATGCTCACAGTCTTGGGTGCTGAGCAATTCACTTGGCCAGAGCTACCTTTTTTAAAAATGTAAATCAGAGCATATCAGTATCCTTCTTAAACTCTCTCAGTGGCTTCCCATTGCTCTATGAATAAAAATCCAAATCCAGGCCCTGCTTATTTCTCCTACCTCACCTCCTCTCTGTCTACTCCGTCTTTGACCACTTTATTCTATTCACACTGGCCTTCCTCCAGTTTCTCCATGAGGCTGTGCTTGTCCCCGCTTTAGGCCTTTGCCCTGGCTTCTGTCTTGGATGCTCTTCCTCCAGGTCTTTACATGGCTGGCTTGTCTTGATATTTGGGTGCCTTTGCTGCCCACCCACTCTAAAGTAGCTTCCCTGCCTATCCTCTCCTTCATTTCACTCTGCTCTGTGTTCTTCACAACACTTAACACCATCTGTCAAATCATTTAAATGATTTCTTTGCTTATTATTTGTTTATTGTCTTCTCCTCCCCCTGGGATGTCAGAGGTTTATTGTTCATCACTGTATCTCTATAACCTAGAGCAATGTCTGACATATAACAGGGGCTCTGGAATTATTTGCTGTGTGAATGAAAGAAGGCACATTTCATCCCGGAAGCCTTCATGACTCCTGGTCAGGCATAAGAACCCTCCATTCAGCTTCCATGGCCTCTGGCACTTCTCTTTCCCACAGCTCTTGCCCCAGTGGGTTGTAACTGTCCACCGACCCATTTGTCTCTTCACTAGGGCCCTGAGCTCTGATGGGTAGAATGATGTTACTACTTTTTTACTCTTAGAGATGGCATAATGCCTGGGACAACACTGACATGACACCCAACAGTGGTAAAACTCATTAGGGCCCCTGGCTTAGACACTTGCTGGCCAACTTGGGGAGTCAGAAGTAAACCCTATTTTATTATTATTAATTTATTTATTTTGGGGAGAGAGCATGCAGGGGAGTGGGGAGGGGCAGAAGGAGGAGAGAATTTTAAGCAGGCTCCACGCTCAGCGCAGAGCCTGATATGGAGCTTGATCTCACAACCCTGAGTTCGTGACCTGAGCCGAAATCAAGAGTCGAATGCTTAACCGACTGATCCACCAGGCACCCCAGAAGTGAACCCCTTTTAGACAAGACCAGTCACTGATCACTTCATTTATCTTTGTAGTGTCAGTGCCTTGCACTGGAATAACAGTTTGTGCATTTTAAATAAATAAAGGAGAGAATGGGACAAAATAGCCTGGCTATGGGATTGGAGGGGGAGTTCAGAAATGGACTTTGAAATTCAGCCAATATCTAAGTACTGCCTGGAGTGTACTCTCAAGGAAGAAGTGAATTGACTGTTTCATGTTTGTTCTGTCTTTCTATGTTTTATCTCTTATCTGTTTCCTTAGGTCTCTTGTCAGTCATATTTTCTCCAGGTAGAGTTTTTCTTGACCCTACTGTCTTCGTTTCATTTCAGTCTCCTTTTCATCCTACCTCCTTTCTGTTACTAAGCCAGGTCTTCTCCAAACTGTAAACCCACAGCTGCTGCTTTGGCTTCCCCAGCAACCTCACTCAGCAATCACCACAATATGCAAGGGACACCCAGGGAAAGAAACAGCCTCTTCCCCTAATGAAGTGTCAGCCCTTCATCTTCTCTGATTTAAGCAAGAAATGCCATAGATTCTTTGAAAGAATGTATAACTCGGAGCTAGACTGAATGCTTTTAAAACCCTTTCTTAGACATTCAGGTGGCCAAAAGACAGATGAAAAGATGCTGAACATTGCTTATCATCAGGGAAATGCAAATGAAAACCACAATAAGATGTCATCTTATACTTGTCATAATGGCTACAATCAAAAACACAAGAAATAACAAGTGTTGGCAAAGATGTGGAGAAAAAGGAGCCCTCATGTCCTGTTGGTGGGAATGCAGTTTGGTGCAGCCACTGTGGAAAACAGTATGGAATTTCCTTAAAAAGAATTGAAAATAGAATTACTGTATGATCCAGTAATTCCACTACTGGGTAGTTACCCAAAGAAAAGAAAAACACTAATTCAAAAAGATATATGCATCCCTGTGTTTATTGCATTATTATTTACAGTAGCCAAATTATAGCAGCTCAAGTGTCCACTGACAGATGATGGATAAAAAAGATGTTACACACACACACACACACACACACACACACTGGAATGTTATTTGACCATAAAAAGAATGAAATCTTGCCATTTGCAGCAACATGCATGGGTAGTCCTAGAGTGTATAATGCTAAGTGAATAAGTCAGTCAGAGCAAGACAAATACCAGCTGATTTCATTCATATATGGAATTTAAGAAACAAATAAACAACAACAACAACAAAAAGACAAAAAACCAGACTCTTAAATACAGAGAACACACTGGTAATTACCAGTGGGGAGGTGGGTGGGCAGATAGGTGAAATAGATAAAAGGGAGTAAGGGTACACTTATCTTGATGAGCACTGAGAAATGTCTAGAATTTTGAATCATTATACTGTACACATGAAACTAATATAACACTGTGTGTTAATTATACTTCAATAAAAAAAAATACAACCTGTTTTGTAATAAGTGAGTGATTTAGGGCAGGAAGTTTAACCTCCCAGAGCCTTGGTTTCCTCATCCACAGAGTGGGAATGTGGCTGTTAATGGACACGTGCATAAACACACACACACACACACACCCCCCAAATGGCTTACCTTCTTATCCTTTCAATATTAGATTAAATCTTATCTGTTTTCTCTGAAGTAGGTCCCTTGGTCTCAGTCATAGCCCTTCTCACAATTTATAATAAGTTGATTTATATGTGTTTTGTGTCCTTTCCCCCATTAGAGTGCAGACAGGAGGTATAGTTATCATTAGCACTGTACCCAAGGCTTTACAACAGAGGTTAGTATTGAGGTGGTAGATTATTATGTCATTATTAATCCACTGTTTTTATGGACAGTGGGGAAATTATTGCAAAGAAGGGAAAATACACATCTCTGGGCAACAAGATCCTCTTTCTTGGTTAATGGAGAGACTAATTTGTTTAGATCCATGAAGGTCAAGCCAGGGTCTGGGGGTGCTGACCAAAAGGATCTTACCTTCCAGTGAGAGCTTGTGTTTCAGTGGCTGTCAATTTCTGATCAGCCCCCGAGTTTGAGAAGATAAAGTTTCTTGGATGTCTCTTGCCCTCCAGTCTGTTTGTGTAGTTTCGATTTATTTTAGTCATGAATTCAGTTGGCATTCTCCCTCTGGAACCCTGTTATTAAAACAAACTTGACAGAGACTCTGCTTGCAGGTACAACAGCATAGGAATGAAATGAACTCCCATGTACAATATGAGTCTCAATATTGGTTCAGCCTTGGCATGACACTTAGAATGAGTGAGAGCAATGGGGATCTCATTAATCCTCACAATTTAGCACCAGCCTCCAGGAGAGGAGAAAATCTTGTCTGATTGTATTGTCCTGTTAGCCTTGTAAATTCACAGGAGAGGGCAGTAAAAGGAGCAGGAATATTTATCCCAACTCTTTGGTCATTTGCTCATGAATCTAAGACAGAAGACTAACTGAAAAGGATTTATATACATAAAATGAAATCGTGGTGAGAAAGCTCAGATAGATGGAGAGAATTATTGTCAGTCATTCATTCATCTTTCATTTACTGAGCATCTGCTACGTGCTAGACACTATTCTGGACACTGCGAATGGAAAAGTTAAGAAGCCAGTCAAAATCCTTGCCCTCAAAGAACTTACATTCTGGTAGGAAGAGATAGACAACAACCAAATGAGCAAGTTAATTAATAACTTCCGTGAAGAAAATAAATCAGGGTAATGTTAATAGGACTCTGAGATGAGAGTAGTGGGGACTTTTAGGATAAGAGGAAAGACTTCTCTGAAAATGTGACATGGGAATGAAAAGTAGAGTTTTGGATGGCAGCAGCTGCAGAGATGGAAGTTAGCATGGCTGCTAATGAACAGAATGGGAGGAAGCCTTGTGCCTGGAATAAGTTCAACATCAGGGAGAAAAAGAGACCCCGCAACCCCCTCCAGATGCTAAAATACAAATAATTAACACTTCCACATTCTTAACTACTTACTAGTGATGTTTATTACTTAACAGCAATGTGACCTGGGACAAGTTATTCATTCACTCTAATTTGACAGCTATCACATGAGAGTCATAAAGTCTATACACCTCCATGGCCTTCTTACAGGAATTATACATGACAGCAATAAAGGTTAGTAACTATTGAGTACTTATTATGTGCTGGTCACTGTGCTATGTGCTTTACATATAATACCGCATTTAATCTTCTTGATAACTTTCTTAATTAAGAAGCACTGTAATCCCTGTTTTGCAGATGAGGAAACTGAGTGCAGGGATGGTGAGTAACTTGCTCACGGTCATTCAGGGTTGGGATTTGAATCCACACTGTTTTCTTCCAAAGCTCTCAACCTTACCCCCGATATCTTCCAGATGTGGAAGCCTTACAACGGTGCACACCGGGCACTTAGCCCAGTGTCTGCAAGTGGTAGCTCTCAGTGCTTCTAGACCCATCGTTACTTACTCACATTGTCTTTCTTCCACTTTACAGCAGTATGATTGATTTTAGACCCTGCATTTTAGAATGTGACTTTCAGAAGTCAGGGATTTACCAGAGAGCTGGAGCTGGAAGCCGGATCATCTGATTCCTAATCCCTAGGTCTTTTCCCTGTCGTGTGCCTCCCCGGAGTTTTTGCTTATTATAATTAAGCATATTTTGAAAGGAACCCTCAGAAATACACACTGAATTTGCTTTAGTAGATCCAGCTGTTTGCAAAACAATAGGTTCAATTTTCTTCCTTAATACTGCTTCTATTAACATTTAAAAGATCCCTCCATATTCATTGTTCCTATTTTAAGCTGAAAAACCATCAGAGCATTTCAGTATTCATCAGCTGATGAAACCCAGCAGGTTTCTGAATCGACACCTACTCTGCCACCTTTTGCCCAGGCGCCGCGCTCTGTGCCTGTCTTGCTCCTCCTTGTGTACGTCCCAGGAATTTCAGGTTTCCCTGGGACCTCTCAGCTAGGAAACTTTGTTCCTCGTAAGTAAGTTTCTTTCTCGTTTTTGGCATGTGGTCATTCATGTTCTCTTGGATTTTTAGAGTGGAACTTAAACTTGAAATTTTTTCTTTAAAAAAATATTCTTGGATGGGATTGTTGGAATACAGAATCTCCCTCTGAGACTGGAAGAAAACACATCTGAGCTCTCTGCCTGGCCAGGCAATTACAGCTATAAATGGAAAGAGGACATGACAGAGGAAAAGTAAGGCAGAAGGAGTATCTCTCCCCTTGTTATTCATGAGGCTAAAGCGTCTTCTGATCTTTCTTTGAGAATGGTGCTGATGCATACCTCCAAATCAGATGTTGTCTTTGGACTTGAGATGTCTTCTCCATGTCTCCACTTAGAAGTCTAACAGGCAACTCAGATTTAATGTGATGAAGACAGACTCCTGACTTTCATCCCCGGACTTGCTCTTCTCTCAGTATCCCCGTATCTATTAATAGCAACTCTGTTCTTTGGTGTGCTCAAGTAAACATGTTGGCGTCTTCTCCGCCATTTCTCCTTCTCTTATATGACCCCGTGTCCAGTTCATCAGCAACACCTGTTGGCCTTCACCTTCAAAATAGATTCAGAAGCTGACCATGTCTCACCATCTTCACAGCTGCCACCAGGGACCAAGCTACCATCCTCTTTCCTGATTTCCATGATCTCTTAACTGGCCTTTTGCTTTCACTCATGCCCTTCTTCTTCATACTCGGTGTGATAGCCACAGTGATCCTTTTAAATCTGCATTGGCGTATGCCCCACCTTTGCTCAAAACCCTCCAATGGCTTCCTGTCTCTTAGAACAGAAAGTTAAGGGGCACCTGGGTGGCTCAGTGGGTTAAGCATCTGCCTTCAACTCAGGTCATGATCCCAGGGTCCTGGGATTGGGCCCCGCGTCGGGCTCTCCCCCCGAGCCGGGGGTCTGCTTCTCCCTTTCCCTCTCCCTCTCCCTCTGTGATCTCTCTTGCTTTCCCTTTCTCTCAGATAAATGAATAAAATCTAAAAAAGAAAGTTAAATCCTTAAAATGGCCTATGAAGCCCTCCAGGCTCCTGCCCCTCCCCATTATAATTCTAATCTCATCTAATCTACCCCCCATCCATTCCAGAATGTAAGTCCTATGAGGGAGGGCTGTTTGTCTGATTTTTCACTCTATTTACAGTGCCAACAATGGTACCTGGCACATAGTAGGCACTTGAGCATATTTTTTAAATGAATGAATGAATGACTGTTAAGAGATGACCTTAATGCCCAACTCTATTAAGTCAGGAATCATTTCATTACAAACAGAAAACCAATTCAAATGGAATGTGGTTGGGTCACTTCTAATGTGATTGGAAATTCAGGGGTGCATTACTTTTAGGGTAGCTCTGTTCAGGAACTCAAATGAAGCCATTGGTCATTGACTCCCTTTGTCCGTTATCTCCTTTTCTTCTCTGTTAGCTTCATTCTCAGGCAGGCTTTCTTGGTCACCATAAACTTCAGCATTACATACTACTATAATAATCTCAATGGGGACAAGTCCAGGAGACAATCTCTTTGGCCCAGGTTGAATCATGTGCCTCTTTCTGAACCAGTCACTGTGATCCAGGGTGATGAAATGCTCCCATTGGCCAAGTTGATTCATCTAACCACCCCTCGAGTAGAATATGAAAGTAGGGGTATCAGGCCCACCAACACTCCATAGGCTGAGAGAGAGGGAGGACTGCTTCTGTAAAGGGAAGTACAGCTGTCATTGTCAGGTTCATCCCACATTACCGCCAGATTGATTCTTGCAAAACACGGTTCTGATCTTGTTGCTATTATGCTCTAAGATCCTCGGTGACTCCCCGTTGAAATAAATGCCAAAATCCTTGGTCTGGTTTTTAAGACTCATCATGATGTCCTAATCTGTGTCACCATGCACTCCCATATTCCCTTTACTGCAGAAACACTGGACTGTGTGCTATTCTTGGAAGACCATTTGTTCATTTATCAGTCCATACATATACATACATGATATTTCTATGTGTCCCAGCCTTTGTTCATTTAGTGACCACTCTCCTGAATGCCTTTTGCCTTCTTTGTGCATATAAAAGCCAACATATTTTCTAAGATGTCCTCATTTTTCTAAGCCCCACGTAGCTCATAGTGATTTATTTCCTCCATCTCTCTCCATAGTACTTTATTTATTCCTCTCTAAGGCAGCATTTTTTTTTTTTTTTTTTGCCTTGGGTGGATGTTATATCTGTACATACCTATTTCCCCTATTGGATTCTAAAATCTTTGAGAGCTTGGACATGTTTTCCCCCCCCACAGCCAGCCAGTTATAGTAGTACTGTACATCTAAGAAGTATCTAAGAACTGTTTGTGAAATGAATGAATAACAAACTGAATTGAATTAAACTTTCAGTTTGTCATTTTTCATCATCACCATGATATGTTTATTTGTATAGCACATCTATTTGTAGAGTATATTTGGATTTATAAAATGTTCTGAGGCCTTTCATCTTACTTACTTTTCATAATGGTAATCTGAACTGGATATTATCTCTATTTTAAGAATAAAGAAGCTGAATCTCAGGCCAGGTAACTTTTTGGTCGTGCAGTGGTGAGGACAAGAACTGAATACAGGGCTTTAAAAAAAATTGTGTTAACTGTTGGTGGGAATCCAAGCTGGTGCAGCCACTCTGGAAAACAGTATGGAGTTCCTCCAAAAGTTAAAAATAGAACTACTCTGTGACCCAGCAATCGCACTGCTATGTATTTATCCAAAGGATACAAAAATAGTGATCTGAAGGGGCACATGCATCCCTATGTTTATAGCAGCAGTGTCCACAATAGCGAAATTATGGAAAGAGCCTAGATGTCCAATGACAGATGAACAGATAGAGAAGATGTGGTATATGTGTGTGTGTATGTATGTGTGTGTGTGTATGTGTGTATAATGGAATATTAATCAGCTATTAAAAGGAATGAACTCGGGTGCCTGGGTGGCTCAGTTGGTTAAGCAACTGCCTTTGGCTCAGGTCATGATCCTGGAGTCCCGGGATTGAGTCCCGCATCGGGCTCCCTGCTCGGCAGGGAGTCTGCTTCTCCCTCTGACCCTCTGGACCCTCCCCCCTCTTATGTGCTCTCTCTCTCAGTCTCTCTCTCTCAAATAAATAAATAAAATCTTAAAAAAAAAAAAAAGGAATGAACTCTTGCCATTTGCAACAGTGTGGATGGAACTAGACAGTATTATGCTAAGTGTTTGTCAGAGAAAGACAAATACCATATGATTTCACTCATATGTGAAATATAAGAAACAAAACAGATGAACATAGGGGAAGGGAAGGAAAAATAAAATAAGATAAAAACAGAGAGGGAGGCAAACCATAAGAGACTCTTAACCATAGGAAACAAACTGAGGGTTACTGGAGGGGAGCAGGGTAGGGGATGGGGTAACTGGGTGATGGGCATTAAGGAGGGCACGTGATGTAATGAGCACTGGGTGTTATATGCAACTGATAAATTACTAAATTCTACCCCTGAAACTAATAATACACTATATGTTAACTAAATTGAATTTAAATAAAAAATTTAAAAAATTGTGCTAAGGTTTGTTTATTTTTAATTGAAGTATAGTTGACATTTGTTTCAGGTGTACAACATAGTGATTCGACAATTGTATACATTATGAAATGCCAAACACAAGTGCAGCCACTATACAAGGTTATTATAATATTATTGACTGTATTCCCTATGCTGTACTTTTCATGAATTCAGATCTTTTAACTCTATATTAATCATAAGTCTTTTGGCAACAAGTGACAGTAGCTCAAACCAGCGTTAAATACAAAAGGAAATTTATTAGTTAATTGGTGACCCCCAAAGAACTATGTTTTTTGGTATTCATTCTCTTGTATCATGTCATCCCTCAGTGACTGGGCTTGGATGTGTGATTTTTTTTTTGGCTGATGGGACTTTAGCAAGCATGATGTAAACAGAAGCTTGATTATTCACTGGCAAATTGGGACTTGTCTGCTTGGAATGCTCCCTCTTGGAACACAGCTGGCATGCCCTAAGAAGCCCAGGCCACATGGAGAGACCATGGGGAAGAAGTGAGATGCTCAGTCAGCAGTCCCAGCTGAGCCTTCAGCTGCTACTCAGCACCAACAACCACCATGAGTGAACATGCCGGGTGTGAGCGAGCGTCCTGGGTGTTCCAGCCCAGTCCAGCCTCCACATGACTGAAAGCCCCACTACAGAACCATGACAGAGCATAAAGTGGTGTCATTTAAAGGTATTAAGTTTCAGGGCATTTTGGTCTTCAGTAATAGGTAACAGAAAGATGAGACGAGCATCTGATATATTCTTTTTGAGTTCACCTGCTCAGCCTTGAACAAATCACTGTGGCCAGGGTGGTGGGGCTAATGCCTCCTACAGGGACCACATGGAGCAGGGGGAAGAGATGCTCAAAGATCCTTCCACAATTGGGAAATTGTGCAGAACAGACAAAAATTGTAGCTATCAGAGCCTGGTAGAGCCTGGAAAAAGCCAGCATAGCTCCTCAGGGGGTCAGGAAAGAATCATAGGTTGTCAGAGTTACCAAGTTCAAGTCTATAGCACAAGCAATTCCATTTACAGTAAAGATAATGCCTAGCCCCCTAAAAGGCAGTGCAGGATAATGCAAAGGGCATAGGCTTTAGAATTAACTCCTTCTGGTTGTGTGATCTTGGATAAACTGCTTAACCTCTCTGAATCTCAGAAAAGGGGGTCAGGACCCTGAGAAAATGAGACGTAGGCTGGCTAATTTTCTAGAGGGACTTGTGAGTATAAAAACCTTTTAAAGTAGAAAGTGATTGCAAAAATCTTCTTGTGCTAGGAAAAAAAATCACAGGGATAATATAGGAGCTTATTTATATTTAAATGATGCATAGTACAACTGGTTGAGGGTGTGGTCTCCAGGGTCAGACTGTCCAGGTAAAATCTAAGTTCCATCACTTACAGTGTGACCACGGGGGAACATTCAGTCCCTCCAAGGAATTATTTTGCTTCTTATCTATATAATGGACATAACATAAGATTTACTTTATAATGTTGTTATGAGGGTAAAAGGGAGATAATGCTTATAAATCACTTAACATCATGCCTGGCTCTTGAGTGCTCAGAAATGTTAGCTGTTATTTGGTTTTATCATGCACAGTATTAATTGGGGAGTGGGATGATGTAGAAAGGGAAAATACAAAAGAGAAAAGACTACCTTTTCTTCATGCTTCATTTAGTTTAGCTCACTGGTTTCTTTGTGCATCCTGAGCACACACCTGTCCTCCCTGGTTGGTTAGATTAGATCAGCTCATTCCAAAGGTGAGAGACAAGTGAAACTGTTCAGTGGGAAACCCAACTGGGTGTGCACAAAGATACATGTAAGAGGATAATCTTTGTAGGATCATTTGTAATAGAGAAAACCCAGAAATTACCTAAATGTTAGTTCATGGAACAGGTACATCTCAGTTATTGCACCAGAGTATCTCCAGGTGCTTCAGGTAAAACAGTGGAATCGTGTTTGATTCTTTTGTTTTCCTCCCACTCCCCACGTTGACTGTTGAGTCCTGTTGTCTCTACCTTTAAAATATGTTCACAGTCGGACCCTTTCTCGGTACCTGCACAGCTACTACCCCGATCTTAAGCCACTTTCCTCTTTTGTAGATTTTTGCAATCACTTTCTACTTGGTCTTTCTGCTTCCTCTCTTGGCCTTTCTACCTACAGTGGCATCTTTGCTCTTCTTTGAATCCTATCTTAGGGCCTTTATACTGGCTTTTCCTACTGTCTGGAAAACTCTTTTCCACCAGTGTCCTCATAGCTCCTTGCCTCATCTGCTCATGCCTGCTTCTCACTAAGGCCTGCTCTATCTACTTTGTTGTTGTTTTTTATTTTATTTATTTATTTTTTAAATTTTGTTATGTTATGTTAGTCACCATACAATGCATCATTGGTTTTTTGATGTGGTGATCCACAATCCATTGTTTG
>NC_138375.1:106339059-106347566 GCF_054177405.1 Leptonychotes weddellii
TTATTGACCAGAACCCAAGCAAGATGCACCTGTTTTCTTGGGACCTTAGGGTTGCTGGCCTCTTGTTTTCCTAGCCTGTCTTCTGTGGGAGGGGCCTGCCGCGCTGTTACTCAGGCAACCCTGTTTGGGCAGAGTTGTCCTGCCCCCCTGTGGCGGGGGATGGGCTCAGCGGGAATCAGTTTTTGGGGCTTTTGTTCTCTGGCAGCTTTCCCTGGTGGCTTTCCGCGTCTCTTCCGCGAGTCAGAGCAGAAGAGATCGTTTCCAACCCTCTGCCTCAGAGCAGAGGGACCTCAGTCTGTTCTTCAGTGAGCTCTCCAGGCCACACTGTCTCCGTTTCTGTCCCTGCTGCTATAAACTGCAGCGTCCTGGGTTGTACGCCCCTCCGTAGCGCCCCCAGTCCTGCCTCCAGGTCGGGGCTTGTCTCTGCCCTTTGTGCTTCTAAAACCGCCAGCCACTCCCACTTCGCGCACGCCACCCTGCTGCTCTGGGTTTCCCTCCGGGGGCTGCCCTAAAGTCCTTTCCCGCCGCTACTGGTCTGCGAGTCTGTGCCCCGTCCCCAGCACGCGAGGCTGTCACTCACCAGCGGTGTAGGATCCCCACGTCCAGGCACCCTCCCGCTGCCATTTATCCTATGATATCTGCCCGCAGAATCACGGCTCTCTGCTTTGTACCTCAAAACCAAGCGCCTGCAATATTCTGTTTGTAGAGATCCAGATCTTCTTACATCTCAGGCTGGTTTCGTGGGTGCTCAGAGTGGTCTGGTAGATATCCAGCTCAATTCTGGGGACCAGTTGAAATAGTGTCCCCTACTCCTCCACCATCTCCCCCCCGCCCCCGGTGTTGTTGTTTTTTAAAAGATGTTTTATGTATTTATTTGAGAGAGTGAGCGCATGACGGGGGAGTGGGGTTTGGGGGAGTGGGAAGGAGGGGCAGAGGGAGAGGGAGGAGCAGACTCTGGGTTGAGCAGGGAGTCCAATGCTGGGTGATCATGACCTGAGCAGAAGGCAGACGCTTAACCAACTGAGCCACCCAGGCACCCCTATCTACTCTGTTTTTAATTGCATTCTACCCCACTCTGAGTTTAGTTTGTCCAATCCCATTTACCCTGCTTTATTTTTTTCTTAGCTGTTACCACTTTTTCATGTACTATATATTATTAACTTATTAAGTGTATTGTCTGTTTCTTGCCACTGGAATGTAAGTTCTTTGATGGCAGGATTTTTTTTTTTTTTGCTTTTGTTGTTGTTTACTGTTATATCCCCAGCACCTAGAATAGTTTGAAGCATATAGTCAGTTCTTAATAAATATTTGTTGAAGAATGAATGAATTATTTACAATGAGTTATTACGGACTCTTAAAATCAATGAGAGGGACCCCTAGGAATTGACGTGGAAAGATGTCCAAGATATATTTTTAAATTAAATCAAGTTGTAAAGCTATTAATATATATATTTGAATATAAATGGAGTTATATACACATATGTGTCTGTATACATGTGCCTATATGTATATATTATAATTTCATTTATGTTTAAAGAACACCAAAGAGGGGCACCTGGGTGGCTCAGTCATTAAGCGTCTGCCTTCGGCTCAGGTCATGATCCCAGGGTCCTGGGATCTAGTCCCGCATTGGTCTCCCTGCTCAGTGGGAGCCTGCTTCCCCCTCTCCCTGCAGCTCCCCCTGCTTGTACTCTCTCTCTTTGTGTCAGATAATTAATAAAATCTTAAAAAAATACAAAAATAAAAAACACCAAAGCCATCTACTTGTATTTGCATACATATGTATATAAATGCATAAAATGTTGGGAAGGCCATATTCTAGACTTACAGTAATAGTTACTTATTTTGGAAGAGCAAAGCAGACCTTTTGTTTTATCCTTTATGCCACTCTAATTTTTAAAATTTATCCTACAAGAGGCTGTTTTCATGCATCACTTGTGTCAAGTTTTTATATAGATTTTCTAGGTTGGTGTAAATTTTGAAAAAAATATATATGTGCAGAAAATTTAGCACTGTTGTTACATTTTCCTAGATCAACTAACTGGAAAAAGTTACCAGCAGAGAGGTCTGAAGCAGGTGGGGAGTGTCTCTGAGCAGCCACTCATTCTTGTCCACTTGACCTGATCCTCACCCCACAGATCCACATCCAGTACTTTCCCATATGGACTGCGAACGACTTGGGAGCAGAGCCATGGTTGTTCGGTCATTTCCATAGCCTTATCTTCTAGAAGCAGAGGACTTTCAACCTCGGAGGTGCAAAATACCTATTTCTTTAAGTGAAGCAGCCTTTTCCTGACCCACATTCTTTCCTCGTGGGTTGGGTTCCTGGATGCAGCCTCAGTTTGCTTCCCTCCCTGCAGGTGGCAGTCCTCATTGGCTGGAACTAGCCACACTTCGTGGAGCAGTGACTGTCGGGCCTCAGACGCAAGGCAAGGCGTGCTTTCAGTAACACTTATTTCCTGACAGCCCTTTACTATTCTAGAATGAAACTAGTCGATTAAATAATCCACCTAGAAAGAGAACTTCAAAAACCAACACAACACCCTTGTTCTCAAAAAACCTTGAGTATAAGTAAAAAGAAAGGGAAAGTAATTGATAATAAAATACTGTGTATTGTAATAGCAAGTGCTTGGGTGTGATGTCCCTAGGAGATGTGATAATAAAGTGGTCAGATATTCTGCCTCTGTCTAGGAGCCCTGTGAATGCGACAGCCCTGCATGCTGTCTGAGAGGAGCAGCCTTTCAGTCTGTGAAGGGATTTTCTAAAATGGTAGACAGTGCTTGGCAGAGCTCTGAGTAAAATAAAGTACAAACTTCCCTTAGTTTATAGGAATTTTCGGTCCCCCCACATGTATTGTGTATTAAAGCTGAGCTCCCTGCTCACACCCACAAACACACAAACGAACAGGTTCTAGGGTCAGATAATTATAAACAGGTGTTTTACCTACGCGGGCTTCTGGGGAGTGGGACAGTTTTCTATTGGGCAGGACTGCCCTTCGTATAGCAGAATGTTCTGCATCCCTGGCCTCCCACCCACTAAATATCTGTGGTGTTCGTTCATTGTGAGTACAGTACTGGGAAATAAATGTTTCCGTATGTTTCCAGAATGCCCCTAAGGGGGCACTCCTGGTCCCCTTAAGACCTGCTGCGCTAGCTGTGCTGTGTAATAGGGTAGCCACGAGTCACAGGTTTGTATTCAGCCCTGAAATGCGGCTAGTGCGACTAAAGAACGAAAGTTCTTAATTTAATTTACACATTTTAAAACTAATGCTCGATTCAGTTACTGGGAAACTTTTAAGTATGATGGGACCAGCTTGGTTGGGTATGTAAATCTCTACCTTGTCTACTGTAAATTTCCTGAAATCTGAATACAGATCAAATATTTCTAATAGAAAGTTTGCTGGACTAATTGAGATGCTCTGAGGGTAAAATATCAGCATAATTTGAAGATTTAATAAGCCAAAAAGAATACAGAATATGTTATGAACAACCATTCTTATATTAGTTTACGTGTGGAAATGATAGAAGCTTGGGTTTCTTGGATTCAAGGATATTAAAATGAATTTCATTTGTTTCTTTTTACTTTTTTAATGTTGCTGCTGGAAAACTTAAAACTACATATGTGGATCAAGTTCTAGTTCTTTTGGAAAGTGTTGGGATCATTTTGCTGCCTCTGAGATCCCTTCTTGCTTTTTGTCTGGTAGCAGTGCATAATGACTCAAAAGTGAGAGAGGAGTTAGAAACATCAGTGCCTTATTCTCTAGCTGGCAAACCAGGGGCTATAGGGATAGGGTCTTTGCACTGGTAGAATAATCCCAAGTGATTATTATTTTTTAATGAAGCCCCAGATTTTGGCCTGTGGTTTCTGGCAGGGTTGATGTTTTTCCACTACACGCACCCTCTGCTCAGTCCTCTGGGAACCTTCCCTTTACATTCTGACGTGGGGGTTTTGGCCTGTGATGCAAAGCCTTGTGCCAGGTCTACCAGAGGCAATGAGGAAAAAGCATTTCAAAGTACACCAAAGATGGCCTATCGCTCCATTCCAGTGATTCACAGATAATACAGGTGGTTAAATTTCAAAGCACATTGTGGGGTCTCCTCTGAGGCAACCATAGAGAACCAGCCACACGGGCAGCTCAGTTACATTCCAGCCACAGAGAGGCCTTGCTTATCATATATTCGGAAGTCTGTTAAGCTTTTTAGATTACGACTAGACTAGATAAAATAATTTTCTGTTCCAGAAAAATTTTAAGGAATTGACTTTTTTCTCCCCAAGTGGTCAGTTTGGTGAGGTGAGAGAAGCAAAAATGCTGAGAAGTTTGAACTTTAGGGTCAGACCAAGCTGAGAATAACAACTGTCAGATTTCATGGCTGTTGAACTGTGGACAGATAACTTAACCTCTCTGAGCTTCAGTTTCCAGTTTTCCTATCTGAAATACCTCTTTCATATATAGCAAATACTCAGTAGGCAGTAACTGTTGTTCACTACAAAGAAGTGAGAGTGGGAGGTGGGAATTTTTAAGCAGAAAAGCATCTTAGAACAGCATCTCCAAGACTGTATTCCCTAGAACACTGGTCCCATGAAGTAGAATTCCAACAATAAAGAGTTTTGTGGTCACTACATTTTGGAAATGATGTATCTCTTAGTGGAGACTGATAAAGTACATTAGCACAGTTAACATTCTGAGAGGTTCTGCAATAAAGAAATCAGTTTAACTTGGCTGAAACCAGTTATCTATTTTATAGATAAACTTATTTTATTAGCTTTTTTTTCCGCTCCAAGAAATAACTATTAGCTCTGTGAAGCATACTTTGGGAAATAACAGCATGAGAGAAAATGTCTGACCTAATCAGAACTCCTTGATTGGATGGGCTGGTCTCCTTGTCAGATTGTCCTGTGACATGGGGCGGTGGGACAAATGGGACAAAGCCATCAGACTACATCCCATGTCACCTAGGTCCATAATGAAAAACCCATCCCTGAGGGAGCTTAGACCACCTTAGGGGGAAAAAATAGTGGTGTGAAATACAGTCACTTAAAGCATTGCCTTGGAAATTTCTATTTTGGTTGGTGGTGGAGCAGAGGGGACCGTAAACTAGATATAAAGTCTCATGAACTCTCACAATTCTCTACAAATGATCAATAGCTATCATAATCTTCTACCATAGCAATATCTCAAAAGAGTTTCAAAATGCCAGACTGGGGTTTAAATACACACATGCTCATGCATACACACACACACACACACACATATGCGCACACACACACTCTTAGTAGTTATGTAGGAGCAGATTAAAAGAATATGTTTAATTTATAAGCGCTACCCTGATTAGAAATGATAGATGTGGAAAGATTGCTAAAGGATAATGTTCATACTCAATTTGCAATAATTACACATTTCTTTCATCAAGACACATATCTAATATAATCTCCCAAATCCCAGAGTACACATAAAAATAAAGTCCGGTAAATGACATCAGACAGGAGAGGATAAAAATTCTACTCCTAGGAAGATTCAGAATACACTGGGGTCTAAATCAAAATGCATAGAAGTAGACCTAGATATTTTTGGATATTTTTGTAAGAACATTATTGCCCCTAATTTTTATTTTAAGTATTTCAAACGGAAAAACGTTAGAGTAGTACAATAAACAACCACGAAGAATTGTTATTTTTTCAATTTTGTTTTACTTCACATACATGCATATATATTTAATTATAAATATATATTGGGTGGATAAACTTGTTCACAATAAACTGCAGACATTGTGACACCTCACCTTAAATATTTCAGCATGTGTCTCTTACTAAAAGGATATTTTCCCACATAATCACATGGCTTTATTCTGCCAATAATTCTCTAGTTCCATGTGATACCAACTCTGGAGTCAAATTTCTTCAGGAACAATCGTGGTTCATATATTACATTTGGTTATATCTCTTTAAATCTAGAATAATCCTCTCATCCCAACATTTTTTCCCACTATATTGATTTTGTGGTGAGACTAGTAATCTTGTAGGATGTCCCACATAAGTGGCTTTGTGCATCTGATTGTTATCTCTTGGGGTCATTTAGCTCATTCTTCTATTTCCTGTGCTTCTTGTAACCCAAAAGCTAGGTTGAAATTCAGGATTAGATAAACGTTAAACTTTTAACTATACCTCATCAGTGGGATGATTATTTATTCCCATTTGCCTTCTGTCCCAGTGTAAATAGTGCCTTTCACCACCAAGAATGTCCTGGTTTGGACACCTAGTCGGCCAATGAAGCATCACATTAGGATGCACAGAATATCAGTCTGTTCCACCAGTAGGGACACCAAGGCTAATCACTTGGTTAGGTGTCCATCAGAGCTTTTAAAAAGTAATGAACCCCATTATAAGATTATAAATTGATTGATTTTATTATGTAAGTCATGTCTATAACCAATCAAAATTTTCTGCAAATGGGCACAATCCTGAGTAAATGATTCTACCTTAAGTTTGACTTAAAGTCACTCCTTTTGTATTAATATGTTATGAAGAATGTATTTTTTATAGTAAAACATTTTCTATTGTTTGAATTCAACCAGAGGAAAAATGGCAGAAGGTTGAAGATTTAGTTTTCTCCGGATATTTGCATGAAGTCATGTGTATTTTAAGAATACCAACCAAAGTCAGCTCTCCCAGGTCTCTTTCTTTAGTGCCTGGTGGAGAGAGGGAGGTAAATTTCACATTGTTCTTTCTTTCCAAGTTTAGATTGGCGGGAAAAAAAAAACATTAATTATCAATTCTTTCTCTCCCAGGGATAGCTTTTGCCTCTTGTTTGTCTTATTTTGTGTCCCGAGAACTTGGCTTGGCAACTGTCAGGTTGTAGGCCCCCAAACAGATATGGTTGGTATGGTTGGACAGAAATGACGGTTGTCCTCTATTTGCGGCTAGGGTTCTACTGACTTTTGAAAGCTGTCGAAGTCTTTCTTTCTTTTGGTTATCTTTGCCAGTGGCTCTGGCTCTTGGGAGGGTAGTTTCTTTTGCAACCCTCTTTGGGGACCCCTTTTGTGTCCATGGAATCATTAAATACTGCTGGGAATGTTTCCTCTTTGTCTTGGCTGAAACCTGACAAGATATTTGAAAGGTGTTTTGTTGTTGTTGTTGTTGTTGTTGTTTTTAAGTAGCTCTATGGTCAGAAGTTCAGAAGTTGGCCAAATTGGAAGCTGATATTTAGAGCCTGATAGGAACTTTTTTTGGATCTTCTCCCTTAAGCTAAAATGAAACTATGTATCCAGAGGAAAAGCAAAACATTCTGAAGCCATTGTGGAAGGAATAAAAAAACATTCCAAAGAAACACAGATCTAAATCTAGAACAGGGGAATCTTTTGATTTCTATCCTAGTTGAAGATCTGCCTGATAAAAAGCAAATTGAGGATAAGGTAGTCAGATGGCTGGGTCAGCCTCTTGAAGTCATTCAGGTTGCAACCCAATTCTTTGAGGAGTCAAGAGCAACTGTACTTGTCTTACAAATTGAGTCATTACAAGAACAGAAATTTGGCTCTAGAAGCAATGCAAAGCCCACCTATCCTTTTTATTAATACCAGAACCTCCCCTATTTATCTCAAAAGTCTTGCAGATATTGTAGAAGATATGGATTTAGGGAGGGGAAAAAAAGCCCTTCTTGAAGAAACTTAGATCCTTTTCTTTCCCTTTGAGTTGTAAATGTTCTGTCTCCTCTAGGAACTCAGAGTCCTCTCTTGAAATGTGAACTTCAGGGAGGTAATTCTGATCAGGAGGGAAAAAAAGACAATAATTTGGAAATTAGATGAATAAAAAATCTTAAAAGTCTGCTCCACAAATATTAGTAAAATTTTAGCCGCTCAAGAGGTAAAACCTTTACTTATTCTATCTGCTAGAGACACAATTTGGACCCAGCTGTTCTTCTATAAACTAGTGAGTTTTGCATGATCATATCTGTCTTATGGCTAATATTTTCAAATGAAAGCTGTAATATTTCTGCATCTGTCTGTATGCTTGTGTATGTTTATGTATGTATGTTACAGATGTGTGATATTTTTCTAATTCTGGATGGTATTGCCCAAATTAACTTGTAAAGAACTCTATTTAAATGGCTTAAAGACAAACAGGTGTTTATATTAATCAAGTATACTCTCAGAAATATAAAAACTAACACAAATGTTTTTCAAGTTCATGTGATGTAGGGTAATCTTTGGTATATAAAAGCTAGTTTAAGCTTGTTGGTTTAATTAAAACACATGATTAATGCAATATATGTTAAGAAAAAAAAAAAGAAGAAGAAGAAGGTAGCGGGAGGGGAAGAATGTAGCGGGGGAAATAGGAGGGGTGGACGAACCATGAGAGACGATGGACTCTGAAAAACAAACTGAGGGTTCTAGAGGGGAGGGGGGTGGGAGGATGGGTTAGCCTGGTGGTGGGTATTGAGGAGGGCACATTCTGCATGGAGCACTGGGTGTTATGCACAAACAATGAATCATGGAACACTTCATCTAGAACTA
>NC_138375.1:106347666-106364778 GCF_054177405.1 Leptonychotes weddellii
TTAAGAACAAGTAAATTAAATAGATCTAAGTAAGATAAAAGTTTATAAATGAGCTCTTCAACAACAATTATGCTTTATGGTATGTCTACTTAAAAACGGTTTCCAGAATCTTTTTGGTAACCTTAAAGATATAGTGAGATAAATTAAATGATGGCTAGTCACTGAATATCTAGATCATTCCCAAATAAGATAAAGGACTGAAAAATTAATTACTGAACATAGGTTTATCCACTTTTGGCTTCCTTTTAAAGATATTTGGGTCTTTTCATAAACATGTTTTATGTCACACTAAAAATTTGTCTGAGGAAACATATACTTCTAGAAATTGTGAGAAGGATTTATAAATTTGCAGATGCACAGAGTGGTAGATGACAGACAATCCAGAATTACTTATTTCTTACTTTTCACTAGGAATAAAGGATTCTAAAGTTTAAGAATTCCAATTAATACATGTAATTAAAACCACTTAGAAATTATAGGGTAAAAGGAAACAGCTGTGTATGAAAAGTAGGTAGGGAAAGTAGAATGACCAGGTGTTCTAGAATGAGAAAGAGAAAAACATAGACCAAAACCTAAATGAATATAAAAAGAGCTTTTTAAGAAGGTTTATGGAAAAGGAATCTTGGAAAAGAAATTTTGTGTGTGCTCAAGCTGATTAAAATGGATTTCTTTAAGTTTTTAAAGAAGGAGTTTCGGTATCAAAAGTACAGTGGTACAGTTTTTTTTGTTTTGTTTTTTGCCTTTTGGGTAATCAACCTGAAAAGCAAAGAGTTGTGTTATATCAAAATAATGTAATGTTTCTTCACTTTTTTTTAAAAAAGATTTTATTTATTTGAGGGAGAGAGAGAGACAGAGATAGTAAGAGAGAGCACAAGCAAGGAGGAGAGAGAGAAACAGGCTCTGCGCTGAGCAGGGAGCCCAAGCCTAGGACCCTGAGATCATGACCTGAGCTGAAGGCAGACGCTTAACCAACTAACCCACCCAAGCGCCCCTCTTCACTTGTTTTTATCAAATCTTTGATTACTTAAGAAAACCTAGTGTTCTTGGGGTGCCTGGGTGGCTCAGTCATGATTGAGCTCAAGTCATGATCCCAGGGTCCTGGGATCAAGCCCCACGTCGGGCTCCCTGCTCAGCAGGGGAATCTGCTTCTCCCTCTCCCACTGCCCCGCTCCTGTGCTCTCTGTCTGGCTCACCCTCTCTCTCAAAAAAATAAAATAAGAAGAAGTAGAAAGAAAAGAAAATCCATTCTTCTCAATATTAAAAAGGTAAGTTTTGTTCACAATATAACCTTCTGTATTGGTCTTTAAAATCTTCTATAGTTAAATTGATAATTAAGTATTATTTCATAATGATCTGAGATCCTATTTAGTCACCTTTTGACATTTTGACAATTTCCCAAAATCAAATTGTAAATGCAGCCTTTTTGACCTTAGAGTAACTTTTTTTTTTTTTTAAGATTTTATTTATTTATTTGACAGAGAGAGAGACAGTGAGAGAGGGAACACAAGCAGGGGGAGTGGGAGAGGGAGAAGCAGGCTTCCCGCCAAGCAGGGAGCCCGATGCGGGGCTCGATCCCAGGACCCTGGGCTCATGACCTGAGCCGAAGGCAGACGCTTAATGACTGAGCCACCCAGGCGCCCCTGACCTTAGAGTAACTTTGAGATTTCCCAGAGGATTGTTAGAAGCTCTGTCATCTTGTTAAAGAGAGATGTTAAACTAATTAGGTTTATCTGGTATGTTATCTGGGAAGCATTGTCAAATAAGAAGTGATGATAAACCTTCTTAGGTTATATATATATGAATGTGTGTCACTAATATATGTATTCCAGAAATTGTTTAAAGTTGCTAGAAATTTGTCAATATTCTCATATTGTCCAACTATTAGCCTAAATTATTGTGTGCCGCAGAAATAACATTTCCTTATCAAATGAACTCTATCTATAACCGTGGCTATTTGGTTAAAAGTCTTTTTGTCATTTACGGACAATTACTATTTTACTCTGATGCTTTTGTAAAGATGCTTCATCTTCAGAGAGATTCATGGAAAGGACTCTGTTAAGAAATCATGGAAAAGACTCTGATAGTCCTTTCTTATAGGTTTCTGATAACTTTAAGATCATAAAACTGAACTGGAAAAGAATTTCCAGAACTAAAGGAAAAACTGGATTTAAGCAGAACAAAAATTAATAACATGGAATTGAATGAACTGATGAGGATGATTGTAAATTTTTTACAACTGTTTCTTTGAAACGTTGCTGATTGCTTAGTTTTGTTTTCTTCCAGATTTAAGGAAAGCTTTTTCTCTTTTCTCTTAAGCTATCTGTGACTTACAGTAATTTTATAAAGTATACCATTGTAAACAAATGTGACATTTACTTTTTCTTCCTATCTGATCCCTCCAGAATTCAGAAACCTATTGAGTATTCTTATTTTCATGGCGATATGGTTATTTGCATAAGTTCAATAGAATCTATTCTCCTTATAACAGGACACAATTGCAAACATTGGTTCTATTACCAAAGCTTTGACTGGAATGTCATGTTTGAGAATATGTATACAATCAAATATGATTTGATTCAGACATGAGCACTCTGCTCAGTGGGGAGTCCTACTTGTCCCTCTCTCTCTCTCTCTCCCTCTGCCCCTCCTCCCCAACTTGTGCTCTCTCTCTCTCTTTTCTCTCGAATAAATAAATAAAATCTTAAAAAAAAAAACCCAACAAATATGACCAGACAGTATGAAGGAGCTAAGGTTGACTTCATGCAACCAATAAAAGCCCCTTGGAAAAACTAGCCTGATACCTTGCTTAAGGGTTCCCTGTAAACTTATCCTCAGGAACCCTCAGGATACCTTCAAAAAGAAGAACTCATGCAAATCTGTAGGTATTCCAGGTGAAGTCTGATGGTGAGTTCTTGGCTTGGTTTCTTAGCCTGGAGAGGCTTTTAACAGTCCGGTCTAATATTCATTATGAGAAGGTCCAGCAAAGAGGATTTAAAAAGAACCTATATGGTCGGTCACTATGCTTGGTGCATTTATGTAAATAATCAGGCCAAATCTAATGAGACTAGACTTATTTTGCAAACAAATTAGTCTTACTGTGATGATCTTTGATAGAGATGAGGGTGATTGTAGAGGAAAAAATTGTGTTTTTAGGACATTATACACAAACTTGTAGACATCAGATTCTAGTCCTGTTTATTGTCTTTGAGGTTTTGTTATATACCTGTAAGCTGAAGTGGATCTTGAATTCTTGTGCCTACAACTCTCCATACTAAAGTTTCCAATTTTCTCCCATCCTTCTGATTTGGAATCACTAAGAAAAAAAGACTGCCTTGACCCGCTCCTTGGAAGAGACCATAGCAGGTCCTCCTCACTACCATACATAAGTCAGACTTCAGGAACTTGAATCTTGGATGCACATCTCCCAGTTAAAAAGACTTCAGACTCTTGGAATTGCACATCAGCTAGAGATCTAAAATTAAAACTGACTAGGGAGGTTACACCTCAGAAACAGATGGCATCTTGAGTAGACAGCTCTCCCGAGTTCACAGATCAAGATCTTCATCTCCAGCACAAAAACTTTATGCTTTTTGCTTTTTTGCTACTTGCTTTTTCTCTCTATTAATGCACAGGAGGACAGTGCTCCTTAATTCTGGCAGCTCTCACTGAATGTACCCAGTAGGGCCATAGCTGCACAGTAAAAGTCCCTTGACTTTCCTGCTAAGGGGGTTTTAGAGAATAGAATTGCTTTAGATTACTTACTGGCTGAACAAAGAAGAGTCTGTGCCATAGCTAGTAACTTCTGCTGTACCTGAATCGATACTTGTGGTCTCATAGCAAATACAAGAAATGGATAAATACGCTGCTGGGCTAAAATAGGCTGATGCCCTTTTAGGTACATTTTAAAAAATTTGTTTGATACCAGCTGGTATGGTTCATGGGTGCCCTGGCTAATGAGTATACTTGTCTCTTGGTGTTACCCTCCTAATAGTTAACCATTGTTTGTAGTCTCCCTTGTGTGGTCTCACTGTCCTCAGAGAAACAGAAACAAGGTGAACAATGAGAGGAACATGAAGACAATTCTTCCGTGGATCTGATGTCATTCCCTATGAGTATCATAGTGAGACAAGAGCAACTTAGTATTGATGGTGACTGAGATTCACGCCAATAGCAGGTGTTTGGTCAACCTCTTGTGTATAAGAGGATGACCCAAATGGGGGAATTACTAAATTAATTAAACAAGGAGGCCATTAAACTGATGTGGCTGTAATGCTGGGGCAGCCTATGTAAGCCGTATAACCCCAAATCTAAGGCCCTGTGCGCCTAATGGGTATGAAGTCAAAGCACTGAGGGCAGCCATTCACTAATAGCCAGTCAATAATTTCCTGACTTTGTCTCCGCCTGTTCTCTATACAAGTCTCTCTCCCCGCGCTCCTGTTGGTGGAGCACTCCTAACCACTTCTAGCTTGGTGCTGCTTGATTCAGATCAATTTTTTTCTCAAATACTGTAAGATGATGACATTCATCCTGTACACTGGAGTAAATGAATGAGGCTAGTGTCGTCGGGGATGGTCACCTAGAAGCCTAGACCCTACCTGGCTGTCCTGAGGGCTGAGGGAGCCATGTATCAGCCTCCTGTAATGCATGCCCGGTACATCAGGGCCAGCTCTACACCCCAGGAAACCTAGAAGAGTGTATTATTCTGATGTTACGATGAGCATATCTTTCTTTTTAAAAAAATGCTTCTGTGTGTGTGTGTGTGTGTGTGTAACCTAGTCCTTACACTGATTTTGTAGGACCTTATAATTGTGAAACCCCTCCTTAGTGGAAATACAAATGTTTTTCTTGACCCCTTTCTGGTCCTACCTGTTCTCCATAAAATATGCTCAGCCTGATTCCAAAAGTTTGATTTATTTGATTTTTCTTACCAGGAGTCATTCACTCAACAGTTATTACCTGAGTTCTTTTATGTACCAGGTACTTAGCTAAACACTGGGGATAGAGAAATGGTAAAGGCGGTTTCTGAGTCTAAAGCGTTTAGACTTTAGACTCACTAAACTGGAGGGAAACCCAGGAATGGTCAGAGAAAGCAAGAAGCACTTAATGGTGGTTGGTCCAAAGTTCCGTGGCCTTTGACTTGGGGCAAGTGGGAAGACTTCCCAGTAGCAGTGACATTTGAGGTGTAGCTTGAAGTTAGGAGTGAAGGCTTGACATTTCAGTCAGGAAACAGATCACTGGATAAGAGACAGAAACCTGTGGTTCTAGGAAGTAGGGGAGCTTGTTAGTGTGTCTGGAACGCCAGTTTCACGCAGCACCTAGAAGAGTGACAGAGGATGAGGGTGGAAATGAAGGTACAGTTAGGTTTGGGGGAATTTTGCCTGCTGCACAGAAAGGCTAGGACTTTTTATGCAGGAGACTGACATCTGCAGACAGTTTTTTTTTTTTTTTTAAGATTTTATTTATTTATTTATTTATTTATTTATTTATTTATTTATTTATTTATTTGAAATAGAGCAAGAGAGCACAAGCAGGGCGGATGGGCAGAGGTGTAGGGAGAAGTGGAGCCTGACTCAGGGCTCCATCCCAGGACTCTGGGATCATGACCTGAGCCGAAGGCAGACGCTCCACCAACTGAGCCACCCAGGCGCCCCTGCAGATAGTTTTTTAAAACATGGCTCTGACATCAATGTGGAGAATGGTTGGGTGGGGAGGTCATTAGGAGATTGTTGCAATCTTGAAAACAGAAAAGGGGAGGGCTTGACCTAGGGTCAGGGTGGTGGGGGTGGATGAAAGAATGCAGGGGTGATAGAATCCATAGCAACAGCTGCAAGAACACAAGGCTAGTCAGTCTGGGCAACTGAGTAAGTGATGAAATCATTAACAAAACAAGGAGAAAGACTCAACCCCCACCATTTTAGCTCTTCAAATCCAACCCCTCCTTTTAGACATAACTCAGGGACCCATTCCTATACAAGCCTTCTTGCATCCTTGTTTCCTTAGGGACTACTCTCTTCCCAGAATAGATATTCTGGGAGTCAGCAGTGGACAGTTTGCTGCAAGCAGGAGGCTGTTATTTCATATGTGTTAGGTCTGTTTCCTGAAGTAGACTGCAGGACTGTCATTCACAAGCCCCACGTCTCATACTTCCCTGATACTCATCCCATCTGCTAGTGCAGTGTCAAGCATTTACTGGGTATTGTCTACAACAGGCAGCAGGGCCTAGTGCGGTGCTTGCAAATGAAATCTTAAATACAAAGTAAATAGGAAATGTAGACTGAACATAATAATAATTAAAAAAAAAACCCAAAAACGTAGAATTCCCCTGGGAAGCCAAAAAAAAAAAAAAAAGGAAATGTAGCCTGTCTGATTCATACAGGGACGAAGGCCCAGAATCCAGGATCCATGGTTCCCTCCTGTCTAGGGCTCCATGAAACACAGTTTGAAAACTTTTGGCTTAGTGGACTGGCCATGGGTTTGGGGGTCAGAACTGAGTTCTAATCCCTGCTCTGTCTCTTAGCCTAGCTGCAACAGAATAGACAAATGGGGAACTGCTCTGAGCCTCACTTTCCCCCCGGTAAAACAAGGATAATTATACTTCCAATGTAGGCTTATTGTGAGGACCAAGTAAGGCAATGCATGCAAAAATCTGTGGCACCTATTAAGTGCTCACTAGGTCATAGTTGTTGGTAAGAATATTAATAAGACATTTGCCAGCTGATGGAGTAATTGAGCCTCATTGAATTGGTACTTGTTCAGTCTAAATAAATCTACCCTTGTTCAAGGTAGGAAAAGCCAGGATTGGGGTGAAGTTATAGGGGAGTTTGGGATTCCAAGGGGACCCAATCTTGTCTTACGCTGCACTCCATCCACTCCATAAACCCACAATCGCCTACCTTTGCATGAGGGTCTATCAATATTTAATGTGTGGGTGTCAGTTGCTGTAAACTGAGCATACCCCAGCACCAACTTGAATTAATTATATGCAAGAGGAGAGAAAATAAAATGCCTTTTCCTCAGAGCCCCAAATTTTACTGGCTACACTGAAGCCTGGAAACCACAGGGTGAAATTTCTACTGATGGAGGACCCTGAGAAGAAGCTGAACCAGAAGAGTGACGGCAAACCACGGAAAGTACGATTTAAAATATCTTCCTCCTACAGTGGCAGAGTGTTGAAGCAGGTCTTTGAGGATGGGCAGGAATTAGAGTCGCCAAAGGAGGAATACCCTCACAGTTTTCTCCAAGAGTCCCTTGAACCAATGGATGGTGTTTATGGGTCTGGGGAAGCCCCCAAGCCCCGACCATACTCCCCTAAGCTGACTGCTCAAAGGATCAGCGTGTTTAGAGAGGGCAATGCCTACACTTTGGCGGGCAGCCAGGCTTTCTTCAATGATTACAAGGCGAATGACCATAAGGTTGGTATTGTGCATGGTGTATAAACTTTAAGGACTAAAAGGTATATAGGAAAGCACCTGACTGATTCAAATTTGTATCTTCTCATGCACCAAATGAGAAGCCGCTATTGGAATAATATTTCTGGGACAAAAATAACATGCTTGCTGACTGCTTACTGGAAAGTGCAATAAGCCTGTATAGTATTCAGTCCCATCCAGGATAGTAAATTGTAATTGGGTCATTGGCTGGGTTATCTTGTAAATAAATTAAATAGAGATGCAGTGGTTTTCAGCTTGTGAGACTGCCGTTTTAGACAATTATGCGACAACTGGTTGTTTTGTTGCCTGAAAGAGCTGAGTGTTTGAAGGTGCTCATTTCACTCCAGCCAGTTTTTCAGCTTGTGGTTTATCCATGTCTTGTTTTATTTCCTATCTCCCTCCTGCTGCCTGCTTTTAAAAAGTGTTTGTTTCTTTATTTATTTTGCCTTTCCATTGCTCATTAGCAATGAGTGGTTGGAGTCCTGGGAAGAAATGGCGAAAAGCATGTCAACCAGAGGAAATGTTACTTGGGGAAGAGGTCTGAGCTAACAGTTCAATTGAAACGTGTATTTTATCTCTTAATTTCAATTATCTTTCCCAGTACCATGCATAATCAAAAGCCCCTGCATGATTTTCTTTTAAGCTGGAAGAACTTGGAAAATATTCACTGATTTCTAAAAATGAAAGGGAGATGTGTATATGTCTGCCACTGGGACTTTTTTCCTTAAGATTAAATGCAATTATATAATGTGCTATTAATGTACTATTAATGAATAGTACACCAGGATATGCTCTCATCTTTAAAGTGTGAAATTCAGATAATTACTCTCTACTCATTTTTATTGTTAGTTGCCTAAGGGAACAGATAATTCATCTATGGCAGACAAATGCATTGGCCTTTCTGGCACTGGTAAAAGTGTAATTACAGGAGTCCACATTTATCAGAGATAATACCAGGTTTCTTTTTGATAATAAAGGGGGCTGGAGTGAACAACCCCTCGTGTTAGTGGAGGGGCTTATGCATTACAGAGTAGTTTCACGTAATTTCTCCTTGGGTCTTTACCACAGCCTTGAGGAGAAAGGCAAAATACGGTCATTCCCATTTTGCAGATGAGGAAAACCGAGTGCCAAGTTGTTAAGGGGTCCACCCAGTATTAGAGAGTCATTAGGTGCAAAGTCAGAATAAGAACCCAGGTGTTCTGATTCCTCATGCTTTTGGTCATGTGGAATGTTCCTTTTTATTCTCTAAAATTATTCTTTTTATTCCAGTTCCATTCTCACCATTACTAATAATGATGATGTTAATAGTAATAGTTACCATTACCGAGTGCTTATTATATCCTAGGTTCTTGGCTATGTCTTGTACTTACATATCTCTTTTAAACTAAATCTTACTTGTAGGTTTAGACTTTAAAAAGTTGTAGTTTCTACAGACCTTTTACAAGGCCATGGTAGATAATTTGACCACTGGACCATCACAAGTCATGTGTCAAACTTGGCACTTATGTAAATGTGTATGATTTGGACTTACACAACCAGATAATTGAGTCTTCATAGCAGCACCACAATGCTGGTTTAAACACAGTACTCTGGAGACCATTTTCAGAGTTTGATTCCTGCTTGATTGGGTTTCCTGCTTGATCCAGTTATCCTTGTTTTCTTTGTTGCCTGATCCAAATGCTGCCTCCCAATCTTAGCCAGCCTCTGGTTGAGAGAGGGGTCAGGATGGATTCCTGCAGCTCCGCCCACTGAAACAGGTTGTCAGTGTGGTATTTATGAAACATAAGGAAACGAGAACTGGAAAGCCATGGTTTTTCAATAGCGAATCCAACTATAAAATAAACCCTAGTAAATACTGATTATGAAGCAACACTGGGTAGCAGTTAAGCACAACAATTACAGTAAAGGCTCTGAATTTGAGCAGGTATTTGTCCACCAGTGTTCATAGCAGCTTTTTCACAGTTGCTCACAAGTGCAAACAACCCAAATGTCCCTCAGTAGATGAATGGACGAATAAAATGTATATACACACAGTCGAATATTACTCAGCCTTAAAAAGGAAGGCTCTTCTGACACATGCTACAAGATGGATGAAACTTGAAGACATTATGCTAAGTGAAATAAACCAGTCATAAAGAGAGAATTATATGATTCCATCTGTGTGAAGCGCCTAGAATAGTCAGATTTATAGAGACAGAAAATGCAGCCGTGGTTGCCAGGGGCTGGGGGAGGGGAGAAGTGGGAGCTTACTGGGGATACAGTTTCATTTTGAGAAGATGAAGTTCAGGGGATGACTGGTAGTAATGGCTACACAGTAGTGTGAACGTACTAATACCACTGACCTGTAAACTTAGAAATGGTTAAAGTGGTAAATTTTATGTACTGTATATTTTACCACCACAAAAATAATCATTAAAAAAAAAAAAAGCAAGGGCAGGCGCCTGGGTGGCTCAGTCAGTTAAACGTCTCCTTTGGCTCAGGTCACCATCTCAGGTTCCTGGGATTGAGTTCCTCATCAGGCTCCCTGCTCAGCGGGGAGTGTGCTTCCCTTGCTCCTTCTGCCCCCCCCCCCCCCGTGCTTTCTCTTTCTCTCTGTCTCTCCCAAATAAATAAATAAAATCTTAAAAAAAAAAAAAGGGCAGGGGCTATGATGTCTCTTAAACCTGGGCTTGCTGTCCACTCTACCTACTTAACTGTGGGAGCTTGAGCAGACCACTTAATCTTGCCTTGCTTCAATGTCGTCCTCTAGGAGATGAGAGTAATAAAAGTATCTACTTATCAAGATTGTTCTGGTGATTAAAAAAAGAGTATACATACGAAATACTTAACATTGTGCCTGGAACATTGGATGTGCTTAGCAAATATTCCCTACCATTGTGATAACGACCAGGTTCTCATCAAAGAAATATTGAGTCTTTTAAAAAAAATTGTATATGATAGAGAAAGTGGTTATAAACAAATAAATATTTTAAAGAATTGAAACCATTTGAAGTTTATAAGGTTCATTTAAAAAAATGGAAGGGAAGGAAGGGACGTGGCATTTACTGAACACGTATTTTGTACGTAGGTCATTTCATCTTCACAGTAATTCTTTGAGAATTTTACAAATTGGACAAACAGCGCATGGGGTTTGGGAACTTGCAAATCTTGCACAGAAAAATTGACCTCAGGCCTGCCTGCCTCCAAAGCCCTTTACATTTCTAGGATTCAGGAAGGTGTCCCTGCATTTTAAGTGGAAAGGTTTCATGGTGCCTGAATAGCGGTCTCCAGGCACGTGGCCACTTATGAAGCTCAGTCACCCAAGATGTCATTCTGGGCACTGTGGAAGGAAACACAAAAATTCCTGGCTTCGTCCTGGCCCTCTGTAATGTAAGAGTGGGTGTTCCTCATGGGCAATTCAGTGTCACCAGATAACGTGAACTTTAGTTACACCTGAAGGGTTTCCCTTAGACACAAGGAAGAACTTGGCTGTCAGGGTGAATGAAACATAAACACACCTTACAGGTGATTTGGGACCCTCCTTCTTTCAAGTACATTAAAAATAAATGTAGTATCTTGGGTGTCTCGGATATAGACCAGCTTAGAGGCAGGAGGTTGGACCAGATGACCACAGATTTTTTTTTCTTTTCTTTTTTTTTTTTTTTAAGATTTTATTTATTTATTTGACAGAGAGAGACGCAGCGAGAGAGGGAACCCAAGCAGGGGGAGTGGGAGAGGGAGAAGCAGGCTTCCCGCTGAGCAGGGAGCCCGATGCGGGGCTTGATCCCAGGACCCTGGGATCATGACCTGAGCCGAAGGCAGATGCTTAACGACTGAGCCACCCAGGTGCCCCCACCCCTTTTTTTTAGTAGATTAAGAGTTTCACCTTGAAAAAACCAGTTTTACATGTGAAAAAAAGCTCCCTAGTAACTAAACCTCTTTGGCTATTAGTGGAAGTAGAAATGGAACCTTCTAAAAGTGCCACCATCTTTATCTTCTGATGTTCAGAAACTGATAGTCCAGAGTGTGAAACAGGAACCCAGTGTGCATCAAACAATAGGAAATGGAAGCTGCCACATGATCCCTTGAAGGGAGGGAGAGAAAACAGGACCAAGTAGGAAGCCCGTGGCTTCATAAATAATGATAGAAAACTCTGTGTTTCAAGGAAGGGGATCCCAGTACTGAAGTCCTGTTTAAGCCAGGTTGTGACTGAATGTGTTATGGCTATAAATAGGAGACTGCTTGATTGTGGCATCCCAATAAATTTGGTTTCTACACTTCTGTAAATGCAGGGCGGAATATTTGGTGCTGAGGTACTTAGCTGTGTAGCATGACTGTGCATGCAGTACTAATGAACAGCTTTTAATACCAGCCACAGTAACAATGCCCACCCCTGCATAGTATCTTTAGCTTTGAAAACCCTGTTTAATATATTCTTCATTGCACCTCCACCCCTAGAAATCGATATAATTAGCCTCAGGGAGGAGCATCGAAATCTTCCCCCACAGGAACATTGCCCAGCCAGCACCAGCACAGAAGCCAGCCGAGCGTTGGGGCAGGGCCCTGAGACCTGGGCTCCTAAGCATTAACTGCTACATTGCTGGGTTTGGGGGCGGTAGAGGCTCCCTGAAGAGAGTGGGGGGTGACAGGAGGGCACTCAGGAGTCGCAGGACAGCACCTGCTCACCAGCCAGTATCCAAGTATTCCTGTTTTTTTGTTTTGTTTTCTTTTGTTTTCTTGAGAGACAGAGAGTGAGAGAGTGTGTGTGCGCAAGTGTGTGAATGGGGGAGGGGGGTTGGTGCAGAGGGAAAGGGAAAGAGGATCTTGAGCAGACTCCAGGTTGGGCGCAGAGTCCGACCCGGGCCTCGATCTTAGGACCCTGAGATCATGACCTGAGCAGAAATCAAGAGTCGGACGCTCAACTGACTGAGCCTCCCAGGTGCCCCATGTATTCCTGTTTCAATAATGATTTTGTCTGTGGTGATGCCCACCAGTTAGATGTCACCCCATTTGCAAATGAGCAAACTGAGGTTCTAAGAGGCCAAATGACTCTCCTATATCTTACAGTTGGTGAACAGCAGAATTAAGATTGGTGTTGTTTGTTGCCAAGCTATCCTATCTCTGGGTTCTTAGTTAAGTAATCCCTAAACATTTACTCCCCCATGCTTCTCTGCTGCATTGTTGTATTGTGTAAATTATTCCTCAGCAAATTATCAAGGAATACATGATAAATCCACATAAAGGAACATAAGCTGTTGGTAATGATGCTACCGAAGTATATTTATTGACATAAAAAGATTTATATATTGTACAAATAATAAAAAACATTACATATATAAGATATTACATATATGTAAGATCACTACTTATATATATATATATGATCATTATATACATAATGATCTTACAGGTTTTTTGGAGGGAAAATACTTGTGAATAGTGCAGTGTAGGTGTTAAGAATATGGGCTTTAGAGTTAGACGGACTGGGGTTCGAATCCCAGCCACAGACCCTGACCAACGGTAACCTTAGGAGGCTCTTGACCCCACTGTGACTCAGTCTCCTCATCTGTAAAAATGTAGAAATCGTAGCATCCGCCTCAAGGGATGTTTGAGGGGAAAGTGAGGTAATGTTTGTAAAATGCTTAGCATGATGTCTGACACAAAATAAATGCTATCCACTATAATAAAATAATGATAATCAGTAAATTTTATATACTATTATTTATGCATAAAAATTTTGGAGAGCTATTTATTTTTTTAAGCATTCTTCTGTGTTTATAAAACACTCACTGTGCCCAGCTCTGCATCAGCTACTGTGGTATGCAGTGGGAGTAGAAGCTTTGGCCCTGGCCATGCAGAGTCTTACACCCCAGTTACAGGATTAGTTCAGCTTTGGTTGGTTTGGTTTTCAGGGTTTTTAGAGAGAGCGAGCAAACCAGGGAGTGAATTTTAGCTTTGGGATCTGTTGGAATCCTACGGGCTAGACAGTTACAAGTTCTTTCTCCCCTATTTCCTGGGATGTTGAACAGGTTCTGCAGCCCTGTATGTGGTGATTGCTGGTAGGTCGCCATGCTCATTCTTCATTTCTCTAGTCCCCACCTATTATAGATTTTGGAAAGATCATCATCTACACGAATAACTTGAAAATCATTCGAACCCCAATGGACAAGAGAGACTTCATGAGGAAAATTCTCCAGAAGGAAGAGGAGGCTGAGGAAGAGTCTCTGATGAGCAAAGAGGAAGTCTATGGAGACCGTGACCAGGACGATGGGCATTTGCCAGACGCGGAAAGCACATTTCCTCATAACCAGTACCCACAGGTGTGTCAGAATGGCTCACTGTCCTCCTTGGGGCTGGCCCTACAGCAGTGGTCTCCAAATGGTTTTGATTGTGCACTACTTAAGTGAAAACTTGAATATAAATACTTAAGGTGTTTAACTGTTAAAAATGTTAAGGAATTTTAAGTTTATTAGATTTTAATGGTATGTGATTAGCAATAATAATTATGTCTATATTTCAAATATGCATAATTTTAATTGTTTTTGGTGACTTCTTCTGAGATCTGATTAGGTATTTATTGTTTTCACTCTGCATTGTGGCATAGAACAGCTTATTCCAGAGATGGGAAAAATCAGCTCTGTTCTTTTTCTTATGGGTTTGCTTGTGCTTCTGTTATTGGGGTTATCTTCAATCCAGTTTCCTTAAAGAATCTTATCAAGCCACGTGTCTGGGTTTTGTAGAGATTAGTTAGTTAAAACTAAGCACTATTCTCTGTACATCCGCTGGACCAGGGACAAGTGAACCTCCGTATGCTGCGGTATGATCAAAGTGAATGAATGAGCTGGGACACCACTGTCACTGTACGTGCAGCGAGGTCACTTTCCATCATGCTTACTCCAGGATCCCTTGGGTACTGTATTTGTCTGCTGACTGCCTGACCTAGCGAAGGGGCCAGGAGCTAATTTATTAAAAATTAGCATAACAGTTTCTTTTGAAAATATGGTTGAAGCTTAATTTCTTGCCTTTTTAAGATAAAAAGTAAATAGAAATACTTAGAATGATTTTCTGCCCATACCTCTTGGAGGTGCGGACTCCTCACCTTGGAAACCGTTGCTCAGACATGCTCAGATAAAGGGGTAGAGTGATGATATTCATTAGTTCACAGTGTGGGATTGGCAGTGGGAAAAGCAATTTTGATGGATTTAAGCTAAGAGGGTAAAAGCTTGGATAGCAGCAGAAATGAATTTTCTCTCTCTTTAGTTTCCATCTCTTGGGAGTTGCAACTTTACTGTGGGACTCTCTCTCACCTCCTCTGGGTTGGTGTGACAAAATGGGCCAGGGACTTCCTCATATGTGAGTGATGTCCCTACCCTCGTAGGATTTAGAGGACAGGAACAAGAAGGTGATGACCAGACTCTAGCAAAAGGCTCTTATTAAAGTTCTGCTCACAAGGACTCCTATCTCTTTCCAACCTGATCTCACACTTGATATTTTTGAAATGCAAATATGATCACGTCACCCCTTCATCACTCTTTTCCCTGACCACAAACTTCAGTGACCTCTCATTGCTTGGAATAAAACAGTAGATAGCCTGGCCACTGTTCGCCTGTTTAACCTCCTCTTACACATCTCTCTTCATTCTCTGTCCCAGACACACTGCCCCATCTAGCTACCACTCATATGCTCTTTGCTCTATCCTACCAGAGGCAACTTCCCTGTGCCTGGAATGTTCTCCAGATTCCCCACTGCCTTGCCCTTAGCACCTGAAATCTCAGTGGAGACATCACTTCTTCAGAGGGGCCTCCTCTCACTTCTAGGAGGATGAAATACCCAAGGGTGGACCCCTCAGAGCACCTCACACCCCTCCTCAGTTGCAATCTTATATTTCCCTGTGTAAATATTTGGTTAATGTTTACCGTCACCCGCTAGAATTTCTCTCCATGAGGGCAGGGGCCATATTTATGTTGGGTGTAGCATAGTAGTTCCCATGTCAAAAAAATGAAAAATAAAAATAAAAAATAGAGCCTGGCACAGAGTAGGTGTGCAGTAGATACCAGTTAAATGTTCATGGTAAGAGTACTGGAATTTGGGACCAGAGAGCCTGCTGATAAGTACTATCTTGCCTCTTGCCTTTTATATAGCACTGTTCAGAACCTAGCAGAGCTGCAGGCGGACTACTAAACATTGTGATCCAAAGCATTTCCTTTCCACTTTAAAATTCATTAATTCTATTCTTTTTCATACCATTTGGTAATTTGTAGGAGCATATATTTTCAGAAGAGAGCCAGGCATGATAAAATGCAGGTCACGCTGCAGGCCTGAATAAAAAGGCAACGACAGGCCTGACATGACAATTATCTTTAAATTCAATTTGGAGAGATCCATGTGTTTTTGCTCTACTACCATAAACTAGGACAGAGGCGTGCAGCAGAAAGTTGCCGTGAAAGGTTATACTTCACTTGCCTGTCTTTTAAACTCTGTTTTAAATTGCTGTTTGTTTGCCAAATCCCTTGTGCAGTAAATGCCCAGACAGGTTTTATTCTAAAAAAGAGGGTCAGGGAACATCAAGGAGCCCCTTCTGACCAGGAGACTCTTTGTTGTATCAGATGGAACAGGGAAGCAGTGGGAACCTTGATGAAAGAGCGGGCCGAGGCTAAAAGCCAGACCATGCTGACCCTCTGTATTAACTATAAAAGAAAAGGAGAGGAATAATTGAATTGAGCCACAGTGAAATAGGGAAGGGGAAAAATCTGGCCGTATGTTCAGTGGATCTGAGAATGTAAGTCATCTGGGCTTCTTTATGCTTTATAAAGATCTTGCCTTTGAAATAATAGTAATAATAATAATAAGAGCTGCCATTTATTGAGGGCCCATGATCACCGGGCACCATGCCCAGTGCTTTCCATGCATTAGTCTCTTTTATTCTCACAAGGACTCTCTAAGGGCGGTATTGTTAGCAGTCTTCTTCTGTATCTGGGGAAACCAAGGCACAGAGAAGTTAAGTAACTTGCCAGAGGTCATCAGAGCCAGTGGTCAAACCCTGGTTCACCTGACTACCAACCTTATAATCTTAACCCGCTTGCTGAGCAGCCTCCAGATTGGTGCTTGTTGGCTACTTCAGGGCTACCCAAGCCTTTGAGTCTGCAATGAAAGCTGAGGCCCCTTTCCTTGCTTGTGCAACTAGTAAGAGGTGGTTTGGGTAGGTCTGTTGGTTCTAGAACCTCAGCTGTGCAGTACAACTATGTTCTAAGTCCTCTTACCGAATATTTTCTGAGAAGAATTTAAAAATGCTGAGAATGAAAGACAGAAGCTTACATCTCGCATGCCGTGTACAGAGTAGAGGCTCAGTAACACTTGATTTAATGGATCATTAAATGATTCAGTGAGTGTGCTGAGGGCTCAAGTGGTTGGAAGGAGGGTGGTAACTCAGAGTAAGAGTGGAAACTCCAGTCAAGCTCTAATACTGCATTGTATAACCACGTGACATTAGAGAAAATTTGATTGATGATTTGTTTTTGTTCCCTGCAGCAGGCTCGCCAGGTCATTTCATTAATCTTTTTTTTTTAATTTTATTATGTTATGTTAGTCACCATACATTACATCATTAGTTTTTGATGTAGTGTTCCATGATTCATTGTTTGCGTATAACACCCAGTGCTCTATTCGATATGTGCCCTCTTTAATACCCATCACCAGGCCAACC
>NC_138375.1:106365278-106423849 GCF_054177405.1 Leptonychotes weddellii
GCTTAGCATGATACCCTCTAGTTCCATCCACATAGTTGCAAAAGGCAAGATTTCATTTTTTTTTGATGGTTGCGTAATATTCCATTGTATCTATATACCACATCTTCTTTATCCATTCATCTGTTGATGGACATCTGGGCTCTTTCCATAGTTTGGCTATTGTGGACATTGCTGCTATAAACATTGGGGTGCACGTACCCCTTCGGATCCCTATGTTTGTATCCTTTGGGTAAATACCTAGTAGTGCAATTGCTGGGTTGTAGAGTAGCTCTATTTTTAACCTTTTGAGGAACCTCCATAGTGTTTTCCAGAGTGACTGCACCAGTTTGCATTCCCACCACAGTGTAAGAAGGTTCCCTTTTCTCCACATCCTCGCGAACATCTGTTGTTTCCTGAGTTGTTAATTTTAGGCATTCTGACTGGTGTGAGGTGGTATCTCATTGTGGTTTTGATTTGTATTTCTCTGATGCCAAGTGACATTGAACATTTTTTTCATGGGTCTGTTGGCTATTTGTATGTCTTCACAGCTGGTTTTATTATGCAAATCACCTTATCTTCCTTTGGGGCTAGGAGAGGGCCCACGTGACAGGTTACCTCACTCTTCTCAGAAAATTCCCTGACTGACCCTTTAAAATTAAATTTCCAGGGGGGGTTGAAGGTAACCAGGTTAGGTATTGAGCCCCGGTTTGGTGACTTGGCCTAAGTGATGCCCTTTCTGGCTTGTGGTTTTCCTTTTTAACACCCTCTACCTATTGTAATCCTTCTGTACTTTACTGCATACACCTCCTTCCCCTGGAAAATTTGTGGGAAAGGAAAAGATTTGGTAAACTTACTCACACTGAGGTGCAATATGTTACCCCTTAGCTGTCTAAGTTATACTTCATCTAAAATTCTTTCTGTGTGCCTTTAGTTTTATTATTATCATTCTCTATATTATGACCATAACTGCCCTTCAGTCATTTCTGGTCTTCATTCTGGCAAGAGATCAGTCTTTTAAAGTTGGTCTTCTCAGACAGGAAATATCTTAAATAGACTCTTTTAAAATGCATGCCATTAATTAATTAACTAATTAATTAACTAATTGCTACTGCTATCACAGAGAAGATTTTCCCTTTTATACTAACACTGTAAGGTGAATTGCCCTTAAAGGATGCAATTTTGCCAAACAAACAAAATGAATAAAAATCTTACTGGATTTCTAAACAATGAAGATGAAAAGAGTAAAAATAGAGAACTGAAATTATAAATGTGCTAGGCAGCTCACCTTTCAGAGGTCTCAGGAGTTGGGTTGATTTGGAGATGGAAAAAGACCTGACAGTGAAGGGTTCCTTTTTCTTCTCTTTCTTTTTCCTCTCCTATTCTCTTCTCTTCCTTTTCCTTTTCCTTTCCTTTCTTTCCTTTTCTCTTTTTCTTCTGGCATATGAGCTCATAATGGCTAAATTTGTCTTCCACATCAGATTAGTTAGCAGTCTGTGTTGAAAGTGATAGAAAGCTCAACTCAAAGTTAAGCACAAAAGGAGATTGACTGGAAGATCCTGGAGAAGCTCAGAAAATTCCAGAAGGAGATGCAGGAACCAAGGCATCTGGTGGTGCTCCCAGGCCAGAACTGAAGATCTGGTGCCACCAGACTTTGTCTTCATCTTTCATCTCTGCTTGTTTTGTGTCTGGTGCTGTGGGGTGAAGTATGTCCTCCAGAAGATGTTCAAGTCTTGACCCCCAGGACCTGGGAATGTGACCTCATTTGGAAAGAGGATTTTAGAAGATGATTAAGTTAAGATGATGTATTAGTTTGTTAGGGCTGCCATAACAAAGTGAGTAAGGGACAGTCTGGGCTAGGTAGGGAGAGATAGATGGGAGCTCTGGGATCAGGCTCACAGAAATCCCCAAAATGTGGAAGAGTAAGGAAACCAGAGATAAGGGAACACACCAGACCACTCTGCCCTAGGTGTCTGAGGGGGAAATCTTATTTATGTCAGTCTCCTGTGGTCAACAGAAAATAACCAGACCCTAGAAAGAAGTAAGCCATTAAAGATGTTATCACTAGTCCTTAATCCATGGTGCTGCCAGTAAAGAAGTCAAAAAGATTCAAGTCCCTGGTTAGCTGGCGAGAGATCAGTCTTTTAAAGTTGGTCTAAAAGACCAAACCCAAAAGCCCTCAGTGGCAACCCTGTCAGGACCCCTCACTCTTTAGAGCTTTTTTTCTGTATCCTTGCTTAATAAAACTCTATCAGTTTACTCACTCCCCTTTGTCCACGAGATTCATTCTTTGACTCTGTGAGACAAGAACCTACCTCTCCTGCTTCAAAAGTACCACAGACTGGATGGCTTATACAAACAAACTTTATTTGCAAAATGTTCTGGTGGCTAGAAGCCTAAGATCAAGGTGTTGACAGGGTTGAAATGGTCCTTCAAAATGGTCCTCTCTTTTTACCCAGGAACTACCCTTCTAGGACTCTATTTTAAAAAAAGCAATAAAATATGGTGATAAAAATTTACCTACAAGGATTTTTGTGAGCAGTAGTTATAAAAAATAATATAAAAAACATAATTTAAGTTGATGGTTCATTCATATAATGGAATATGATTAATATCATTAAAATCATATTTTTGAAGCTAATGCTCTCAATTTGTTAGAGAACATGACAAAAGTATACAAAATCATATATACTACATCTCCCAGTGTTAAAAGGGAGGAGGTGTGTATCTTCTGAGGCCTCTCTGGCTTACAGACGGGTGTCTTTACCCTCTGTCTTCACATGGTTTTCCCTCTGTTCAGGTCTATGTCCTCATCTTCCCTTCTTATAGGGACCCTAGTCATACTGGATGAGGACCGACCCATATGACCTCATTTTACCTTAATTATCTCTTTAAAGGCTTCATCTCCAAATACAGCCACATTCTGAGGTATGAGGGTTAGGGCTTAACATACAAATTTTGAGGGGGTCATAATTCAGCACGTAACAGATGAGGTCATTAGGGTGAGTCTTAATCCAGTGATTGGAATCCTTATAAGAAGGGGAAATTTGGACACAGAGACAGACAAGCATAGAGCGCTGATGATGTGAAGACAGGTAGCACACCATCTATAAGTGAAGGGATGCCGGAGGCCATCAGAAGCCAGGAGAGAGGCCTGGAACAGATTCTCCCTTAGCCCTCAGAAAGAACAACTCTGCCAACACCTTGATTTCAGACTTCTAGCTTCTAGAACCGGGAGATGACAAATTTCTGTGTAAGCCTCCCAGTTTCTGGTACTTTGTTTGGGCAGCCCTGGGAAGCGAATACATCTGGCTTTATTTCCTTGTCCAGTTTGGTGGGCTTTCCCCATGGTGGTGTTCGGTATGGCGCTGAGACATCCTTGGCTCCTCTCTCACACCCTACTTCTCATCTTTCAGCATGCTTTGCCATCTCTCCCTTCACAAAAGATCCAGAATCTAAACACTGCTCCCTTAGCACCTCCATGATCACTCATCACCTCTGGTCCACATTATTACAATGGCCTCCTAGTTGGTTTCTCTCTTCCCCTTGCCTCCCCAAGGCCACTTCACCATTACTGGCCAGAATGGTTCTGTGAAAACAGAGTTCTGATCATGTCTCTGCCCAGCTCAAAGATCTCCGTATCTCATAACAGAGATAAAGGTAACGTTTTCACAGGGGCCTAGAAGACTCTGTGTGCCTAGATTCCTGTTGCTTTTCTGACCTTATCTTCCAGGACTCTGCTCCAGCCACACTAGCCTCCTCCCATTTCTCAAACACACCAGGCAAAGAACTGCTGTCTCAGGGCCTTGTAACTGGCCACCCCTCTGCCTGGAATGATGGTTCCCCAAACACGGGCATGACTTGCTCCCTCTCTTCTTAACTGTCAGCTTGTCAGGGAGGTCTTCCCCTCTGCGCCACCCCCACTTATCATCCTTCTACCCTACTTTATTTTTTTCTCTTTGGTATCCTTACTTGTGTAATAGTTTTACTTATTTCTCTCGCTAGGCACTGGAATGTGATAGACCTTCTAAGTCCTCTGTAACATGTGGGATGGTATGATGACCTAGCAGCTCCTTGCCCTGAAATATTTCCTCCCTGGCCGATTAAAGTTTTTGAACTCCTCAAAACTGTTGATCATTTTCATCTTTAACTGAGGGAAGAAAAGTCTGGCTCACTGATGCTTATCCTGATACTGTGAACTTGTTCTGAGATTTTGCCTTGTTCTCCCAGCAAATTCCTGCTTTGTACCCTGGTTCCGGTAACTCTATCTGTGTTGCCTGCCTGAGTCTCTAGCTCACATCTGAAATCTCGGGGAGCTATAAGGGAATTTAGAAATAGTCTTGGCCCTCTTGGTCACTTTGTTGAGGTTCAGGTACAGGAAAGAACTTGCTCAAGGTCATATTCTCTGTGAAGTATATTCATGAATTTATTCAACATATACTATGTGCCAGATATTTTGCTGGGTACTTGTGAGATAATAGAAAATATTGGTCTCTGCTTCCTCACCCCCTCTACCCACTCTCTACTCTCCCCTTCACTTCTTTCCTGTCACAGAGTTCCTAAAACCCTTGTAGTGTCCTAAGCGATAAAAGTACTAGGAGCATCTTTTGTTCTAATATTTTGTTGTTGACCTGGGCTTCTAAGCTTTTGAAATTTCCTGTGTAATAGGAGTGTCTTTTGTTCTAATGAAGTGACTTTAGGGGGCTCCTGGATGGGGGCGGTCACCAGAAAGACCAAGCCATGATTAGAAGCTTGGAATGTTCAGCCCCATACCCCATTCTCCAGAGAGTGGAGAAGGGCTGGAAACGGAGTTAATGATCAATCCTACCTACATGATGCCTCCATAAAAATCCCACAAGTATGGGTTGGGGAGAGCTTCCAGGCTGGTGAACACACGCGGGTGCTGGAGAGTGGCGCACCTGGAGGGCGGCTGGAAGCTCTGTGTTCCTTCCCACCTACGGACCTTGTCCTATGCATCTCTCCCATCTGCATGTGCATCTGTATCCTTTATCATATCCTCTTAAAATAAAGAGGTAAACAGTAGGTAAATGGTTTCCCTGAGTTCTGCTCTAGCAAGTAAATCAAACTGAGGAGGAGGTCATGGGAACCTTTGATTTATAGCGCATCAGTCAGCACAGGAAGCAACCTGGCCTTGTGATTGGCACCCCGAGGTGGTGTGGAGTAGGGGCAGTCTTGTAGGACTGAGCCCTGAATGTGTGGGATCTGGCACTATCTCCAGACAGAGTGAAATTGTAGGACACCCAGCTGGTGTCACAGAATTGCGTGGTGTGGGGAAAACCTCCAGAGCTGGTGTTAAAAGTATTGTGAGTATGGTAGCAGCAATGGAATCAAGGAGACACACAGCAGCAGGCCCCGGGCTTTCCTCCTCAGCACCGGATAGGGAAGAGGGAATAAATAACACACTGTTCTTTCCAGTCTGGACACCCTCGTAGTTCAGTGCAGAATTTCCATAAACAGACAATTATAAGATTGGGTGAAAAAGATCAGTGATGGAGAGATGGTCAGGATGGTCAGAAGAGCGTAGTGAACCAGCATGAAGAGGGTGAGAAAAGCAAAGAGGGGAGAGTGAGGAGAGAGGGTCCTGGCTGAAGCCCCTGTCCACTTCAGCCTCACGGCATTTATAAAGAGCCAGTCATCCGTCCATTCCCTCAAAGTGGACTGGGTGTCTACCATGTTCAAGCCACTGTGCCTTGCCTTGAAGATACAAAGATGAGTTTGGTATCTCAGAGACCAAATGAAGAACTTATGAGGTTTGCAAATTTCCAAACTCGAGTCCCTGACTAGTTAAGCCACCCAATTTCAAAAGCAATGGCAATTTGTTTGCAGTTCCTTCTCTCTTCCCTGGGGACATAGCAAGTGAGACTGTTGTGCAAGCTGGCTGGGATTCTGAGCCACAAGATTCCTTGGCAGTAGCTTCCCTTGTCAAGCCTGGCACACGTTTCCACCTTCCGAGTACCCAGATGTCCTTGGAGTAGGCAGGTGGCCTCTGTTCTTACAGCCAACGAGTCCAGCTAAAGCCAACAGGTTCTGGGTCCTTTAATCTTTCAGGAAGCAACCTTGGCCTTTTGTGGGCAGCTAATAAGGAGTTGGCAAGCCCAAGGATACATTCTGGAAGAAAGCAGTTGTCAGAGTGGAGTAGGGGTGCTCCTAGGACCCAGCCTGGCAGGGGTCTCCTGTGTCACACACTGTCTCCAGCTATTCTCTGGTAACAGAGTCAGATAAGGGTCACCATCAACTCCACAAGTCAGTTATCTCTCCTTTGTGGGTCTCTGTAGTTCCCTAGGAGGCTGGTGTTTATTTGTTTTTCTGTATGTATGGTAGAGTTGCTCTCTACATACAATCAACATTTAAGGGCTTTGACATCCAACCCTCCATTCCACCCTTCATAAGTATTTCAAGGAAATGCCACTCTTAGGTGTAATAAGGTGAGGATTAAGAATTAACTAGTGAATTTAGCCATTTCGTCATCGGTAACCTTGACAATAGTAGTTTCAGTGAACTGGCAGGGGCCCAAATTGATTGGAATGGGTTCAAGAGATTGTAGGCAACTTGTGTGAGGAGGAAAAATGGAGCAGAGAATTAGACTAGAGCTGGAGGATGGTATGGGGTTAAGAGGGGATTTTTTTTAAGATGGAAGAAATCACAGCATACCCTATAGTGTGTGCTGGTTGGAATGACCCAGTAGAGGCAAAACTGACGATGTAAGAAAGGGCGGGTATGGATAGATAAATGACCTTGGACAAGAAAGAGGACAAGGAACTTTTTAGTGCTGCCGTACAGCTGTGTAGGGCAGGTAAAAGTTTTCCTTGACCATCTTAGGGTCCCTGGCTGGGTCTGAAAATTAAACTGACAAAGACAAGAAAGCATACACATTTAAGTTTTGTGGGACATGGGCTCCTTCATACAGAAATGAGGACCTGAAGAAATGGTGTACCTGAGGATTTTTATACAAGGTTTGATGAAGAGTGGGTGGTAGTGTAGAAATCTAATAGGACAAAGGATATAAGGTAAGTGTAATCAATGTTGGGAAGCTTGGCAAGGCATGTTTGTTTGGATTCTTCTGAAAATTGCCATCTTGGAGATAAGGTTGCTACTTTCCTTCTGGTATGCAGAGAGCACTCCTTAGAAGACAGTCTTATGACCTGCTTCAGGCAAGAGGGGAGGGGAAGGTCAGAGAACTTCCTGCTTCTGCCATTTTCTCAAACTCCTTCAGCTTAAAAATATTCAATATGCCATGGTGCCATATTTTGGACTACTGTGCTCTGAATCCCATTGGTGGGTTGTTAAGCAGACATTATTACATATTAAATTATATAAACTTACAATTAAATAAACTATATTTAAAAAGGTAATAGGTTGGGGCCCCTGGTTGGCTTAGCCGGTTAAGCGTCTGCCTTCGGCTCAGGTCATGATCCCAGGGTCCTGGGATTGAGCCCCATGTCAGGGTCTCTGCTCAGTGGAGAGCTTGCTTCTCCCTCTCCCTGCTGCTCGCCCTGCTTGTACTTTCTCTCTGTCAAATAAATAAATAAAATCTTTTTTAAAAAAAGGTAATAGGTATTTAAAACTCATCCCTTTTTAATTACTACACTAACCATTAACTGTGTTCTTTTTTTTTTTTTTTAAGATTTATTTATTTTAGAGGGAGAGAGAGAGAACAAGTGGGAAGACGGGCAGAGGGAGAGAATCTTCAAGCTGACTCCCCAATGGCTTCAGAGCCCTATGTGGGGCTCGATCTCATGACCCATGAGATCATGATCTGAGCTGAAACCAAGAGTCCCTTGCTTAACTGACTGCACCACCTAGGTGCCCCTGTATTCTCTTTTTTTTTTTTTTTGAAGATTTATTTATTTATTTATTTGACAGAGAGAGACACACACAGCAAGAGCAGGAACACAAGCAGGGGGAGTGGGAGAGGGAGAAGCAGGCTTCCCGCCGAGCAGGGAGCCCGATGCGGGGCTCGATCCCAGGACCCTGGGATCATGACCTGAGCCGAAGGCAGACGCTTAACTGACTGAGCCACCCAGGCGCCCCGCCCCTGTATTCTTTTAACGAAAGATTTTTTTAATTTGGGTATAGTTGATACACAGTGTTACTGTTTCATGTGTACAACATTGTGATTCAGCTACTCCACGTGTTATGTTATACTCCTTGCAAGTGTAGCTATCTTTTGCCACCATACATTGCTTTTCCAGTATCATTGACTGTATGCCTTGTGCTTTGCCTTTTATTACTGAGTAAGGGACAGGTGGGGCTAGGTAGGGAGAGAGAGATAGGGGGCTATGTGATCAGGCTCACAGAAATCCCAAAAACGTGGATGTGCAGGGAAACCAGAGATAAAGGGACAAATTGAGGGCGCCTGGGCGGCTCAGTTGGTTAAGCGACTGCCTTCGGCTCAGGTCATGATCCTGGAGTCCCGGGATCGACTCCCGCATCGGGCTCCCTGCTCGGCGGGGAGTCTGCTTTGCCCTCTGACCCTATCCCCTCTCATGTGTTCTCTCTCATTCTCTCTCTCTCAAAATAAATAAATAAAATCTTTAAAAAAAAAAAAAAGGGACAAATTGGACCACCCTACCCTAGGCGTGTGGGGTGGGTGTCTTTTTATGACAATCACCTATGACCAACAAAGAATAACCAGACCCTAAAAAAGGATATAAGCCATTGAAGGTGTTATCACTAGTCCTTGCTCAATGGTGATATCAATAGAAGTATTGAAAGCATTTAAGTTCCCTGTTTAGCTTTCTATAAAAGACCAACCCTAAAGGCCCTCGTGGCAACCCTGTAGGGACTCTCTCACTCTTGAGAGCTTTTTCTGTGTCTTCACTTAATAATTAAACTTCTATCGCTTTACTCACTCTCCGTTGTCCACGAGATTCATTCTTCGACTCCGTAAGACAAGAACCTAGCTCTCCCACTTCATGACTGTAACTAATTCACTGGAAGCCTATTATCTTCCATTCCCCTTCACCCATTTTGCCCATCCAACCACCCCCCTTTGCTCTGGCAACCATCGATTGGTTTTCTGTATTTATAGATCTGCTTCTGCTTTTTGTTTATTCATTGTTTTTTATATTCCACATATGAGTGAAATCATATGGTATTTGTCTTTCTCTGTCTGACCTGTTTCACTTAGCGTAATGCTCTCTAGTTCCATCCGTGTTGTCTCAAATGCCACAGTCTAGTCTTTTTTTTTTTTTTAAAAGATTTTATTTATTTATTTGACAGAGAGAGACACAGCGAGAGAGGGAACACAAGCAGGGGGAGTGGGAGAGGGAGAAGCAGGCTCCCCACAGAGCAGGGAGCCCGACGCGGGGCTCGATCCCAGGATCCTGGGATCATGACCTGAGCTGAAGGGAGACGCTTAACGACTGAGCCACCCAGGCGCCCCACAATCTAGTCTTTTTTTATGGCTGTGAAATATTCCATTACATATATGTTGCAGGATTTCTTTTCCTTTAGTACCTGCGGTTCTTGGTCACACTGCTTCAAAGAATGAAGAGGTAAACCAGACAAAGAGTGGTGGATAGCAAAGCAAAGTTTATTGAGCCGTAGTACAAAGCTCCCGAAGAGGGAGGGGACCCGAGAGGGTTGCTTGTTTGATGTTTAAATCTAGGGGTTTTATGGGCTCTCTGGTGTGGGCTCTCTTAATCTGATTAACCCTCCACGCACCTGTCATCCAATCAGGTTTTTGTCCACACGCTCATCTACCTATCAGGTAGCTGTTCCTATGGGAAAGGGTGGAGGGCTCTTTCTAGGGTGGTGTTCTGGGACCAAGAGGGTGGTGGCCACCACTGCTAGAAAGCATGCCGGCCAGCTACAGGCTGCCAGATCCAGCTCTTTGTTTAAATTCCCAATTGGCGGGGCGCCTGGGTGGCTCAGTCGGTTAAGTGTGTCTGCCTTTGGCTCAGGTCATGATCCTGGGGTCCGGGGATTGAGCCCCACATCGGGCTCCCCGCTTTCCCCTCCTCAAACAAATATATAAAATCTTAAAAAAAAAATCCCACTGGCTTTTGAGCTGGCCCCCTGGGCCTGGGTTAGGACACTCAAGGCCATTCCCTTCCTTTCTGTTACAGATAAGCTGTAAGTCCTCCCAGGACATAAAGCTGGGGCATTGAGTAGAGACTAGAATAACAGGATGGGGTCTTTTTCCTTCTAAGGGTAGTTTCCTCTTAGGGTGGGGGAGAGGCCCTTGTCCCTGCTTGCCTTTCTTCCAACTATCCTTTGTTATATATGTATACATATATGTATATATATGTGTGTGTGTGTGTATACACACAATATCTTCCTTATCCGTTTGATGAGCACTTAGGTTGCTTTCATATATTGGTTATTATAAATAATGCTATAATAAACATAGGGGTGCATATATCTTTTTGAGTTAGTGTTTTCATTTTCTTTGGGTAAATACTTAATAGTGGAATTATTGAATCATATGGTAGTTCTATTTTTAAGTTTTTGAGTAACCTCCATACTGTTTTCCACAGTGGCTGCAGCAATTTACATTCCTACCAAGTGTATGTACCATACTGTTTTGATTATGATAGCTTTGTAGTATATCTTGAAATCTAGAATTTGTGATACCTCCAGCTTCGTTACTTCTCAAGATTGCATTGACTCCATTAACTATGTTCTTGCAGTCATGTCTACTACATGTGGATGGTAGAGATACCACACAGTGGCGCATTTTTTAAAAGATTTTATTTATTTATTTGTCAGAGACAGAGAAAGAGAGAGCGTACAAGCAGGAGAAGCAGGGGGGAATGGCAGTGGGAGAGAGAGAAGCAGGCTCCTTAGCAGGGTGCCTGATGCGGGACTCGATCCCAGGACCCTGGGATCATGAGCTGAGCCGAAGGCAGATGCTTAACCAACTGAGCCACCCAGGCATTTTTGCGCATGTCTTTCACCCCTCCATGGTTAGTGACATCACTTTGGTAGTTTGAAATTGGCTATGGTGGGAGTACTCACGCGACAGAGACTGCAATCATTAGACATCAGGGCCTTGTTTTGGTGGTTTTTTTAGAAGGAGGGCTGTTTGTTAACCATTTGTGAGCCCACTGCTCTATTCAGTGGACCAGTGGTGAGACGGCCTTAAACTAAGCATGACAGTTCACAGGAACAGGAGAGAAGGCAGGGCATTTGGACAGATGAGTAGACAGATGTGGTAGAGAGAGGTTTCCTAATCACTAAGTAAAAAAGGAAGCAAGGAAGTCATCTGAGAATAAGCTGGGAAGGAAGTGTTGGGGGTTTGAGGTGAGAAGACTGTGGGACAGTTAGTGGATGAGAGAAATGTAGTTTTTTCTTTTCTTTTTTTTTTTTGGTCTAGCACCATTAAAAGGCCCCTTGAGGTTAGCGGTTATGAATTTAAAATGAGGCCAGTTAGGATGGGTGTGTATTTGTCTCCAGTCTCTTGCAGTGGCGCGAGTGAAGCCCTGAGTAATGGGGAGCTGGATTTACCCCAGTGTATGGTTTTGCAACCCCAGGATGACTTTGTGTGTCAGTAGCAAGCAAGATTATAAAACTATAAATGTGAAAGTCACCACCTCCGAGACCTTCCTCATTCATCCTAGCTAAAATCAGGCCCCACCCCCATACCTTTAATCCATTATCCTGTTTGTTTTCCTATTTAGTTTACTGGATGTCAAATCACCTGGCTGACCCACCCTACCTGCCAGCAGGGACCATGCTTTATTTACTACTCAATGTGCAGTGCCTACCACAGTGCTTGGCCCAGAGTAGATGCTCAGTAAGTGATACGTTGAATAACTTATTGAGTAAATGGATTCACTTGCTCCTTCTTGCAAAATCTGTACAGTCCAGTGAAAAGTACTCAAATTCTTTTCCTGTCCCTTTGTTCCTTGCTCCATGGTGTTTCAATTTTGAAGGGCATAGGAATTTCCTTACAGGGTCGATGTGCTAAGCCATGGTTCTTTATGAACACTCCCAGGGCATATAGGCAGTTTTTCCTAGAGGCCCAACTTATAGCTTTTGAGGCAGCGGCCCAGGTCGTATGTGTCATGCAGTTGCTGACCTTTGTCACATGGGAGGCAGCAACACGGAGGAGGGTTATATTACAACCCAAACTTGGAGGGCGGGTAGTTTCCGTATTTATGATCACTTTTCTTAGGGCTGCTGAGTCCGAAGCTCAGGCGAGGTGACGACAGAACAGCACGCGTCCGGAGGTCCAGGCTGCAGAGCGCGGGGCCGGGCCGGGCCGCTCCAAGGGCCTGCAATGCCCACACCTCCGGGGCCGCGCCGGGGCCTCCCGCCGCCCACACACCGCGGTGGCGGAAGGGGGCGGGGCGCGACCGCCTGTCTGTCCTCCGGGAGGACAATAAAGTTTCGAAAGTTTGAAAAGGGAGGGAAAAAACCCCCCACGCCCCTTTGGCCCGGCGGGTGTGGATGCCTGCGGCAGCGGCAGAGCCCGGCACCTGGCGTGCGGGGATGGGGGTCACGGTGGACGTGCGCCAGGTGTACAAGTACCCCTTCGAGCAGGTGGTCGCCAGCTTCCTCCGCAAGGTACCCGCCCGCTCCGGCCCCGGGCCACCCCGACCCCCGCCCAGCTGTCCGCGCTCCCGGGCCCCCGCCGCCCGCCCCTGCCCCTTCCCCTGCCCCCGCGGGGTCCGCGCCCGCGCTCTCGCGCCGCAGCTGCGGGTTTGGCCTCGGGATGTGCGGGGCGGGGGTGGAAGTGGATTTCCTCGAGGGCTTCCTACCCCTCCCTGGAATGAGGGGAAGGTTCCGTGCGCGGCAGCACGTTCACACCCTGCCCCACAGGCGTAGGGAATACAAGTTCTGGAGCCTGGTTGAAGTTGCACATGACTTGTCGATCTTTCTAGTACATCTTGGACCCCCCCCCCCCCCGTAAAAGCCAGTGGGAGCCATGGAAGCGATCACCCTAGTTTACTCAGCATTGTCGCTCTACCACCTCGCTACTTTCTTTTTTATGAAACGGCTGTGGGACTTGGGGCAGGTAGCTTACGCTCTCTGTGCCTTAGTTTTTTGATCTGTGAAATGGGGGAAATGAAAGTACTAACGCCAAGGGCTGGTTGTGAGGAATCAAGTGAGATGGTTCACGTAAGCGCTGAGACTGAAATGTTATAGTTGTTTGTACTACTATACCTGCACCCTAGGCTCAATATTCAGTGGTCCTCTTTATCCCAGGGGTGCTTCCTAGGACTGTGCTCGTGGTAGAAGAATCGGAAATTTCTTTGAGAAATCGAGAGCACCCAGGCCTGGGAGCTGAGACTCCTGAACTGTAGTCTGTCTCTGCCTTTCGTTACTTCATTTGGTCAAGGGTCATCTTCTCTTCAGGCCTCGCTTTCTACATTTAAGATAAGAGTCTTGTATCAGAAGGTATTTTAGGTTCCCCTTCAGCTTCCACTTTTTAAAGTAAGATTTGCAAGAACTGTAGTTTGCCTGGACAGTGGCCACCAGACAATGTGCTCCATGTATAACCCAGAAGCAAAACAGAGATGCTGGGAGAGGAAGTCAGTTTTTTAAGTGATAAGACCGGACCCCCATTAGAGGAAGTGATGTGGTTGGGGACCCAGTCACAAGGATTGGTTAGGACGCTGGTTAACATGGTGTTGCCATAGAGCCTTTTTTTTTTCCTTCTTTTTCAGGAGAATGTCAGCTTGTTGATATTTTTCATTGATCTTCAGTATCTAGAATAGTGCCTACCACCTAGTAGGTGCTCAGTAAAAACTGGTAAATGATGAATGAATAAATGAATGAAAGAATGAATTGTGGATCTGGTGGGGACTTTGCCTTAGGCCAAACTTCTGGACCCAAAGGAGAAACAGTCAACACTCCATTTTTTAAAAAACTTTTTAAAATTTAATTTGATTTAATTTTATTATGTTAGTCACCATACAGTACATCATTAGTTTTTGACGTAGTGATCCACAATTCATTGTTTTCGTCTAACACCCAGTGCTCCATGCAGTACATGCCCTCCTTAATATCCATCACTGGGCTACCCCATCCCTACACCCCCCTCCCTCTAGAACCCTCAGTTTGTTTCTCAGAGTCCATAGTCTCTCATGGTTCATCTCTCCCTCCTATTTCCCCCCCTTCATTTTTCTCTTCCTTCTCATGTCCTCCATGCTATTCCTTATGTTCCACAAATAAGAGAAACCATATGATAATTGACTTTCTCTGCTTGACTTATTTCACTTAGCATAATCTCCTCCAGTCCCATCCATGTTGATGTAAAAGTTGGGTACTCATCCTTTCTGATGGCTAATATTCCATTGTATATATGGACCACATCTTCTTTATCCATTTGTCTGTTGAAGGGCATCTCGGCTCTTTCCACAGTTTGGCTATTGCAGACATTGCTGCTGTGAACATTGGGGTGCATATGGCCCTTCTTTTCACTACATCTAACACTCCATTTTTTATTAGGTCTGACAGTCTGGAGGGTGGATTCTCTAATGTCACTGCTCCTCTGGAATGCCTTTCTGGATTATCCTTATCAAGAGCTGATCTCCGTCTTGTCAGAACCGGAGGAGCACTTGACCTAGGCATCACTGACTATCTTCTGCAGTGTTGGGTAGTTACTTCTGCACATACCTTTTTCCCTCATGAGACCCTAAGCTTCTTGGGGGCAGGACTCATTCCTGCAGAAGCACATAGCACAATGCCAAGCTCTCTTTTTGAGGGTACTTGGCATGTGGTCATGCTTCTGGGCTAAATGCTTTTCTTTCATTCAACAGGTGTTTAGAGATACTTTTCTTCTGTGTGCCAGGCTCAGGGCTAGGGCCCAGCAGATAGACCCTCTTCTCATGGAGCTGATGGTCTCTAGTGGGGGAGACTGATGTTAATAAATGAACAACTAATGAACACATACTTAAAATTGATGATGTGTATTTACACAGAGAAAGTTCATGTTGCTGGGACCAAATATAGCAGGGAAGGCCTGCTAAAGTCCCCCAAGGTGGCCATTAGGAAAGCCTTTCTTGAAAAAGGGGCCTTTGTCAAATGATGGCTGAAGTGTGAATAGGAGTTTCTTAGGGAAGAAGGGAGGGGGAGGAAGAGTGCTTTCATACATTATCCTGTTTACTCCGTCCAGCAGCAGCGGGAAGGACTTAGGACCTATTTCCATTTACTACCTAGAGAAACTGAGGTTCAGAGAAGTTTAAACAACTTTTCCAAGTTCCCGCAGCCAGCAGTTGGGAGATCCAGGATTTCAGCACATCCAAAGTCTCAACCCCTAGTCCCCAGGCTGTGCTGCCTGCCACATAATAGGCACTCAGATGGTTATTGAGGGAATAAAATGTTCCAGAATCATCTTTGCTGTGCTCTTTATCCCATCTCAGTTTTCCTTTGTCTAGTCTTCTCTCACAGTTTATTCATCTTGAACCCTTTGTGCCTGATGTAAGGGTATAGTAGGGATGTGTGCTAAGGTGAGAAAATACAGTGTTTCAGTTTTCTGTTGCTCTGTAACAAATCGCCCCTGTGATTTAGTGGATTAAACCAATGGTAGACTTTTGGGTCTCAGGATTCTGTGGGTTGACTGGGCTCAGCTGACTGGTTTTTGTGTGCCATATGTTACAGCTGAGGTCATTTATAGAGCTGCATTCAGTGACAATGTGTTAGAATTCTTATAAAACACTTATCCAAGTGCCTGACACATAGTAAATAGGATATTTTGGAAGGTAGGGCTAGGGAAAGAATATTTTCAGAAAAGGCCTAGCGGTGGGACAATGCAAACACTATGGGTGACACCACACTTCCGTTATTTTTATTCACAAAGCAATGCCTCAGAGGGGCTGTGTGAGTCAATAAAGTCTGAGATGTCGGTAAAGCCACTTGCTGTGAGCATTTCACCTTACATTTCTTAAAGCCATGAACTGGAAGTCAGTAGATCTGGATTCTAATCATTGTGCTTTCCCCATTAAAAGCAGTTTTTGGGTGGCCTTGGGACACAGTTTTTGCCAGTCTGTACTGTACCCATGTGCAAATTAGAAAGAGACCTCATTTAGATGGTGGACTCCACAAGCTCACAGTCAATGGGGCTAGTGGAAAGGAAATGGGGCTATTTATGCCAATTAGCAAGAGGGGCTGTTACCCAGTCAGGCTCTTGAGCTGTCTAAGCCCTAGAAATGCGGGCTGAGCGGGAGTTCCAGGCAAGGCTTTATCAGGGCTTAATGCTCCAGTACAGGGGAGACAGAATAAAGATTCTGCAGTCTGGCTCCCCAAGTAGAGGTCTCGGAGAGTTTTAAGGAGGCTTAGGCTGGAAAAGGGTCATCAGTGGGGTCCATCTTGGCTTAGATTGGTTCGGTTTTCACAGCCAGGCATTCCTTTTAGGCGCTGGAGGGTTTGCACAGTGTCTGAAGTGGATCAGACTGGTTGAAAACTGGGTGAGGGGGGGCTTGTTTGGAGCTTGTGGCTCCTGGCATCTGGCTTTAGTTTCTCATGGCAAGCAACACCTGCTCACAGGGCTAGAAAGCTGGGTTATTGTGGTTTGTTAGCCAGTTCCTGGGTGTGGGGACCCAAGTCTGGTCGCTGCTCTGTCTCAGCACTCCTTCCACTAGGTGGCTGGGTAGCCTTGTGCCCCCTGGCCTCCTTGACCGGAAGACTTTGTGCAGTGAGCAACATGCACAACTGTACATGACAACCCTACCGTCTTCATTTTGTGTCTGTGAAACAATAATGCCATGTACCTCATCTCCCAGGATTGTTGTGAGGATCAAATGTGTAAGAGTTTGACAAGCATAAGCTTTTTATAAGTGTAAGGTAGTAAGAATGATCTTTGTGGCTAAATATACTTTTATTTTTCTTTTAGTCTTTATGTATTTTTTTCAGAGGAAGGCACTTGGCAGAAGGGACAATCATATGAGGATCTCTGGAAGCATTTAATCTGATTTTGCACAATGGTATGTTTGAAGCTGTTTCAGCACTGAGGATGTTCTATTTTAAATAGAGTCTACTGATCTACGTCTTTTGGTATGTTAGGACTTGCCTTCCAAGTTATTATATACTACTATTTTTAAAACCTGAGGAATGTTTGCTCTTCTTACACCTGCGTGTTGGATACCACAGGCAAAATATTAGCTACATGCTTTCAAAGCTAAGTGGCACCTTGAAAACAAACACCACAGAATTCTTTGTTCATGGAATACAGTGTTTCTCAATGAACCCTTCATGGAGGAATGCTATGAGACCCAAAATGGTTTATTCATCAGATGCTAAACTGTAGTTTCCATGCACTACATTGTCAGTGCACCTGACAATGCATTTAGGCTGCTTTCTTTGTATGACTTAGCTTTCTAGCTCTTATCACTTACAGCTGTTTCCTTCCTTTTACTTAAAACCACCCACAAAGAGCAGACAGGGTTGCCTGGATGCAGGCTAGAAGCTCACTCATCTATACAAGCCCACGTGGGTCTGTTTACTGGGCTTGCATTCATGAGCTGGATTCAAACACTCCTTCAGTTTTTCTACCTAAAATTTAAAGTCATTAAAAAGGACTCAGAGCGCCCTTGTGTTGACTGGATTTTCTTGTTTATTCTCAGTTAAGGCCAAAGAAGTTAGAGTTTTTCTTAATATAGAGTTGTTCAGGTTAATTTTCTTTCTGTGCTGTAGGCAAAGGAGTCATTGTGAATTGGGTGTAAGCTTCATGGGCAGAGATCTTTCATTTGTTCCTGATGCATCCCAAGTACCCAAAGAGATCCTGGAATATAGTAGGTGCTCAACAAATCCTTGTGGAGTGAGTGAATGAAGTATACCACTCTGGAGTTTAGCCTTGTGTAATTTGAGACTGAAGTTAGTGGGGGCTTCAGTAACATGTCCTTACTTATGGCACTGTAATAAAACGGACAGATTAAAATAATTTCTTTCTGCTTCAACACAGTGGCCTCGGGTTTTTATTTTTTCTAGCCGGGAGCCTGACATGCTGAACAAAATGGTTTGAGTGTTTACCCTTAAACTCATAAAGGTGATTTATGAATGGCTATTTCCATTTAGAGTAGCAAGTTGATTGGGTAATTAATAATGTTTCCATTTCTGATCCTATCTTTTCTCCCTTGCAAATCTGCCACTTACTTGTGGGGAAGATCTCTTCCTGAAAAGCTCCTAAACTATTTGGGGTGAACCTGTATTTCCAAAATAAATGATTTGACAAATGATAGGGCTAGTTTAACATAACAGTTATTTATCTTTTTACTTACACTGTAATAGTCTGTTATCTTCCTGTCCTCAGTCCTGCTAGAAGAAGATTAGGTACGACATGAAGCAGAATGGTGCAAACGGGAAGAGCGCGGGCTCTGACATCAGCCGGGGGGATGGAGCGCTTCTAGCTGTGTGAGTTTGGGCAAGTCAGTTCTTTTTCTCTGCCTCAGGGTCCTCATCTGCAGAATATGATAATAGTAACTGTCTTCTGGCATTGTTGGGGGAAATTAAGTGGCTAACGCACGTAGTTGCATGTAACACACTTAACTTCATGTCGGCACACAGTAGGTGCTTTAAAGTACTTGTTAAATATCTTGATAGTATTCCTGACAATAATAATTTCTTACATTTATTCCATGAACCTGAAAATAAAAAGCTGAGAGAAGAAGTCTGCAGAAATCTTCACCAACCTGGAGTAATAAAGAGAAGAAAGAGCATGAATAACAGTGCACATTTGAATTATGACTTATTTTTTAAATGTTATTTAAATGATGGGAAAGTGTGCTTGGAAACTTATCTAGTGGTGGTTGTGGCTTAATCAGTTTATAGAAGGTAGGGCAGTTTTTAACTATCAAAGCAGTAATAGTAAAGCTTTCATATGTCTACTAATGGACATTTTATAATAAGTCTGTGTATCATTTTGCCCTCGGGAGATGAGGAGGTAAATAAAACATGGCCTGAGCCCTCAAGGAGCTCACTGTCAAGGGGACAGAGAGAAATACATTAATTTTTATCATGAGTGCTTTCTCAGGGGCTTATTACAGACATAGTGTGTGGGGCAAGGATCGTAGTTTGTTTTTTTTTTTTTTTTTTTTATAAGATTTTGTCTTTAAGTAATCTCTACCCCACTGTGGGGCTTGAACTCATGACCACCAGATCCAGAGTCACACGACTGAGCCAGCCAGGCACCCTGTATCTTAATTCTAAATCTTTGACAGCTTTTAGAGTACTTAGAGTTTATTGCCTTTTTAAAAAAGTAAATGTTCTCTCTAGTCCTCCTACTTCTCTCACATGATGCCTTCCCTAATGCTAGCAGGGAGGAATGTGTCAGGAGTTCTTGTCACACAGACCCCAAATTGGTAAAGCATTAGCTTGTGAAGTTTTACTAGTCAGGAAAAGAAGAAATATCTTCTGATAATTTTTAAGTCATCACTTAAATCTGTTTGGCTTGCAGAAGGATACTAGGAGTATACTCAGTGCCACACCACAGTGAATTGCAAGATAGACACTGAAGTCCTGAAACTAAGTTTTAAAAATGTTGATTTCATTCTTTAGTAGCAAAAAAAATTGAGAACCTGCCTGGTGCCCAGGTGTTATATTTTACATAACATTATTCCCTTTAATCTCTCAAACGCTTTGAGATGGATTTTTTCCCCTAATTGTACAGATGAAGAAATTAAGGCAGGCTGAGGTTAAAGTAATTTGCCCAAGACTCCCACAGATGGGCTTCAGTCTGAGGTCTCTTGGATTCTAAAGCTCATTCTGTTTTCAACACTCTGTATTCATTTTCATTTTGCTTTTTATTTCTTAGCTTTTCACTGAGAAATCATTTGACCCTAAACAACATGGTGTTTATAGGGGCCCTGGCCCCCACACAATTTAAACTCTGCATCTGTGTAACTTGTGACTCCCCCACAACTTAACTACAAGTAGCCCGCCACTGACTGGAAGCCTTACTGATGACACGAATAGTCGATGAACACACATTTTGCATGTTATGTAAAGTACATACTGTATTCTGACTGTAAGAAACCTAGAGGAAAAAAAATGTTAAGGAAACCATAAGGAAGAGAAAATGCATTTACAGTACTGTATTGTATTTATTGAAAAAAAAAGTCCACATAGAAGTGGACCCACACAGTTCAAACCCATGTTGTTCAAGGGTCAACAGTAATTTGACTTACAAAATGTTGCAAAACAGACAAAAAATTCCTTTACCCAACTTCCCTAAACCGGTGTATCATTTTTAAAACCAGGGAATTAGCATTGATACAGTGTTAACTAATCCACACACCTTATTGAAATTTGGCAGTAGTCCACTCATATCATTTTTCCAGTCTAGGAGTCAATCCAGGATCCCACATTGCATTTAGTTGTTATGTGTTAAGTCTTCTGCATTGTGGGACACTTCCTCATGCTTTTTTTTTTTTTTTTTTTGTCTTTCTGGACCATGGTACTTTTGAAGAGTACTGGTCATTTATTTTGTAGACTTCGTATCTTTAATGCATTTGGTTTATGTATGCATTTAACGTTGAGATACGAGGGTTTTCCTTTATGTCATAATTATAAGCTGTTTCCTTCAAAAAACTTTATTATGTCATTGCCAATTATTAGGACATTTTTAAAAAAATATTTTATTTATTTATTTGTCAGAGAGAGAGAGAGAGTGAGCGAGCGCACAAGCAGGGGGAGTGGGAGAGGGAGAAGCAGTCTCCCCGGTGAGCAGGGAGCCCGATGTGGGGCTCGATCCCAGGACCCCGGGATCATGACCTGAGCCGAAGGTAGATGCTTAATCGACTGAGCCACTTAGGCATCCCTGTTAGGACATCTTTGAATGAATAAGGGTGATGTGACATTGTTGGCCTTTGTCTAGAATCTAACTTGTCACAGCCAGAAGGGCCTTGAGTATCCTCTGGTGGCCCACCCTCTGGCTTCACAGATGGCAGCATCATGGTCTGTACGTCTTGACTCCTTGTCTTTTGTTCTTTCTACTTCATCCTCCTACTGGTCTGAAAGGCCAAGGAACAACCATTGAAAAATTTATTGACTTAAATATGTTTTGTCCTGATCACTGAAATTTTGATTGATCAATGATTCATTTGATCTTGGTATAAAATCAACTTTACTTTCCTCTAAGATACACTGTTGTGTGTAGCTCATTAATTTGGCACAGTTCATGGTGATTTCTTTGTTTAGCTAAAGGCCAAGTCTCTTTTCAGCTGCTCCACCCATTTGCACATGCATTTTTGGAAGCAGCCTGAGCAGCAAAGATTTTCGTAGTGCTTATAAAACAGAAATGTTTAATATACAGACTTATTTTAGGTCCGCTTGGCCTTTGTACGACTAACCATACAGATCTGTCAGCTCGGTTGCTTCCTTGTGCTCTCTTCGATAATACCATTTGGAAGTTGGTAAACAATGGTTCCTTTGGAGCTCATTAACTTTTTTTTGCGGGGGGGTGTTATTATAAAAGGCAGGCATTGACTTCTAAGCTTTTTGGAAAGTTGATATTTTAAAAACTCCGTACTCTTAAGAGTAGGCTTTATGAAAGCTTGTATATTTTTCCCTTGTTATTGAGAAAGGTAAGTAACTGTATCTTCATGAAGCTGCTTCCACGAATATATTAACTCTTATTACTGTAATTAGATGGACTCAATTTCTTGGCCTCTCACTTTTCAAAGCTCTTTGTTTGTCTTAATGTATATTTTCTTTTTTACCTTGTTTTTTACCCAGTGCTGTTTGGGGCCTCTTACCTTTTTTTAAAATTTATTTAGGCCTCTTACCTTTCAATATGTAAAAGGTAAATGAAAGCAAGGTATAAGACATTGTAGAGGAGTCAACATTTTACCCTGGTTAGACTGTGATATTTGTAATAGATTTATATCTTGGGGAAAGAAAAAGGATTTCTTCTATACATTCTATGAAAGAAGTAAAATCATAAGTAAGTTCAAAATGAAGTGAAATATACTTTGGAAAATCCCGTAAGTCCCCCAGAACATATGGCCCGCTGGGTGAATGTACACGGCCCCATGTGGTGATCATTAGGCCACTACAGTTTGTGATCCACTGAGCCAGGTTCTGGGATGGCAGGCATTTTTGGCAGACATCTGGGTGTTTAGACCACTTTGCTTCCATGAGAGTTGCTAGTGTGGAGTGGGGATTGGGAAATCTGTGTGACCCTGCTTGTGTGCAGGCTTTACGCATTTCTGTTTCTAGCGCAAACTCCTTGTCTTAATAGTAGTTAGTAGGCCTTCTCCTTTGGGGAAGTACTAAACGAGATAATGCATGAGATGGCCTCTAATACCTGGTGCATTAGATCAGTGGATGCTCACTAAGTCTTTGATGGTCTTGATCCTGACCTAGCTTGATCCGTTCTAATGTCACACCATGTTTGAAAAGGTGTCCAGAGAAACCTGTCCACTGCCTCCTGTCTTCTCAAATTGGCATTCCTGGTGATGACCCTCTTTCTGAGAGCCTTCCCTCTCTCAACCCCTTATTACCTGACTTCAGAAGGTTCCTGAATTAAATCATGAATATTCAAGTTACCACAAGATGGCATCAGATCATTTCAAGTAATGCCAGGTAGGGGGAGCCTCAGCACAGTAAATCTTTAATTTTAAAAAAGTTAGAATATATGCCTTTCACGTCATTTAGCTATTGTAAATAAACCTCTCATTTCTTCTCCCATTCTCATGTGTCAACATGAGGCTCGTGTCTATTCAACTCCCCAAAGTAGTTGGGTGGGAAAATGACTTGAATCATGCAGATGATTTTACTAAAGTGAATTGTTCAGGATCTCTTGTGTTTGGCTGAAACCTTCATTTTACTTCATTGTTATTTACAAGGGTGACCCTTAGGTATTTTACAGTGACCCCTCTCCACAATTTCCCATTTCCCTATTATCCCTGAGTCTGATGTGTTTATTTTTCTCCTGATATGTTTATTTTTTTGTTTGTTTCCCCAACTAATACGTAAACTCTGTAAGAGGCTACAGTTTTGTTTGTTTCTTTACTACATCCTCACTGCCTTGAACCGTGCCTGGCATGGTAGATACTCAAAAACCTCTTAAATGAAGAATGAATAGAGAATTTTCACTGTTGTTTCAGTCAGTGCCCTTTGGCTTAATAAGCAAGTCTTAAAATTATGTAAAAATGTGAAGTTTCTGAGTTTATAGTCTTTAGGAATTTCACTGATAACTTGGTGAAGTAATCAAAACTTGAAAGCTTTTATCACTATCCTCCTCTGGTGATTATATTTCAAATCTCTTCCATAATTTAGTTCAGTAATCTTCCTACAACTTACAGTATATTTGTAATATTGAGTCAGGATGTATTGATGAATACAAAATGAGCAAACTAGGACTAGTGAAGGAAATAATTTCAGACTTTCATTTTACCTTAGTAAAGTGTTTATTCACGCACACAAACACACACAATTCAGGGGATCTGGGTGAGGCTGAGATATTTTCCCTGCTTCAAGGGTGCTCTGTAAGCGAGGCCCCTTGCCAAGAAGCAGAGTAGCTAAATCTGACCCTCCCTAGTGGGCATTATCTGAAAGTTAAACTTCAAGAAAGCAGTCATCATAATTTTGAGCATTTTTTTCTGGAGCAGAAATGAATGAATGAATGAATACTTAAAAATCCACTTTGTGATTAGTTCTCAAAATTGCAGTTGCCAGGATGGAAGTGTGAATGTCAGAGTTTTTGGCATGGAGCATGATGAGGTGTCGAGGCTGCTGATTACTGACCATCTGTGTTCTCTTCACAGATAGGTCCCCATGCAAAGTGAGGTTTATTTTCCAAATTGACCCCTGAGGTCAGCGAGGTTCATCTCCCTAATCACTCATTCAGCAAAAATTTATTGAGTGCCTACTGTGTGCCAAACACTGTGTTAGTGGTAGAGATAGAGTGGCTGAAGTAGATCATATTCCTGTTCTCACAGAGCCTGTGAGTGTCCTTCAGTGTCTTTCGAGGCCACAGATATCTTTAATATGTGTGAAAGTAGTGGACCCTTTTCTCTGAAGATCAACCAGTTAGCCAACCTCTCTCTCTCTCTCTCTCTCTCTCTCACACACACACACACACACACACACGTATACATACAGGTAGCTGGTGTGAGATGGGGAGACCCACACTCACTGAGTTGCATATACCACTTCCTGGGGTTCCAAAGACTTGAAGCTCAAGTTCACCGAGTGGCGGGCCCCTCTTCCCTTGCCCCTCAGCTTCTTCACTGCTTTCATCCCCCGTTGGTCCTTCATGATGTCTTGGATGGGACTTCCTGTAATTTCCTTTTCAGGTTTGGTCACATGATGAAGCAGTGTAAGCTTTTAGATAAAGAGCCCAAGGGGTGCTCAGCAGGCTTGGATTAGGGACTGCCTTGTCCTATGGGTTTGAGGAAGTCACTTCCACTCCCGAAGTCACTTCCACTCTTTGCATCTGAGCGATAGAAAGGACTGGATTTGGGTAATTCTGAGGAGATTTAAGGGTAAGTTAGGTAGGCAGGTTAAAAAGGCAATAGAGAATAGCTGTGGGTAAATTACAGTCTCGGTGCTCTTTAGCTGGGTGATTTTGAGCAAACTACTTAGTTTATCTGGGCCTTATTTTACACATGTGAAAGGGAAAAAGCAGCATATACCTCATGGTGTTAATTTGAGAATTAAACTGAAATAATGTATGTAAACTGCCAGGACAAAAATGGTAGCTTTTTTTCCAGCCTTGTTATATCCAAATTGTCTTTCAGGGGAATTAATAGATAAACGATTTATTGAGCCCCTGGAGTAGACTACTTCTGTAATTGTTCTCCGGTGATACCAGCCCAGCTGTCAGGCAATGGTGTATGATCGTAGGGAAAGGTTCACTTTGCATTAGGCCTGGTTTAATTTCACGGCTCTCCCATTGACTAGCTGGGTGATCCTAGACTCTCTGATCTTTATTCAGTTTCCACTTCTGACAGATGAGACAATGATAATATGTGACCCAGTCACAGCAGAGAGGCTGTTTTGGGATTTGAACAAGATCGTGTAAGTAAACAGAGCATGTAGCACAGGGCCTGGCACAGAGGACACTCTTCATTTATGTAAGACTGGTTCCATAATTAACCTAGTTTAACCTCACCCTCCCTTCTCTGCCCAGGGTGAGGTTGGATCTCAGGGTTTTCCCTGGATTTATACAGGTTCAGTTGATGATAGCCTCTCACTCATCTAGGCCCAAGTGGTAAAGTGAAGAGCCTTGATTGAAAACGGGCCTTAGAGGTTCCTTGGAAAATATGTGCTGTTCCTGCAAAAACTGTGGTTGCTGGGAGAGAATTCACTTTGGTAAAAGACAAATGGTAATTCTTCTTTATGTGTTTTCATTTAGTATCCCAACCCCATGGATAAAAATGTCATCTCTGTAAAAATTGTGGAGGAAAAAAGAGGTAAGTTCTCTGAATTATACCTCACTTCGGTGATGATCATTAAGTGATACTGATTTTCGTAAAGGTGTTGTGTGTGTCGCCTGGTGTATTTCTGTATTTGAGGTGACAGGAAAGAGTACCCAGCACTTACAGCAGCAGAGGGCTTGCTGAGTATGCTCTTGTCATTCCCTCAATTAATAACTGGTGACTAACAGCTAACATTTCTGAGCACTTCGTATGTGCCAAGCACTCTCACTTTATTAACTCATTTAATCTTTAGACTAATGTATGGTGTATGTATTATTATTACTCCCATTTAATGTATGAGGAAACCAAGGTACGGAGAGGTTAAATAAATTGCCCAAGGTCATATGGCTATATCCCTATCATATATTCATACATCATTTTATAGATGGCAAAATAGTTGTGATTAGTAGCATGTATATAAAATGTGACTATAGTGATTAGATTATGGAATCATAACTATACTTGACAGTGTGGTTCCATATTGACCAGAGCAGGGGTTGACAAACTATGCTTGTCCTGCTTGATGTTGTGAATAAAGCTTTATTGGCATACAACCATGCCCACTTGTTTATATATTGTCTATGGCTTCTTCCTTGCAACGACAGCAGAGTTGAGTTGTTGTGACAAGACTGTCTGGCCCACAAGACCTAAAATATGTACCATCTGGCCCTTTACAGGAAGTGTGTACTCACCCCCGAATTAGAGTGTAGGAGTCTGCCCTGCTCGCTGTCATTTGCATGTCACTGTAAGCATTTCCACTGTCCTTGCTTGGGAACCGGGCCATGCAGGAGGCTCTAGTGATGGACGGAATCAGTGTATAAACCCATGGAAACACCCAGGCCCACTTCTGACATGCTCTTGAGCCTTCCGAGAAAACATACGCCAGGCCACTGTTCATTACGTGACTCTGAAGTCTTCTCTGTGCTTGGTGAGCACAAAACTGTTTGCTTGTGAGGGTCTTTTCTTCATGTCCATAAGTCTACAAAAAATACTTTAAAAAACTTTTTTTTTTTTCATGTATCTGCACTCAGTGTGGGAGAGATGTGTTATTTGGCATCAGAGAAATCTGATTTCAAGCCCTGATTATTACCTGCATGACCTAACTTCCTGAAGGCTCAGTTTCTTCCTTTATTAAATGGGAAAATAATAATCCTGCTTAGAAGATAATAATAATTAGAAGAAGAAAATAATAATAATCCTGCCTGTGAAGATCCAATGAGAGAACAGTGTGCACATCCCAAAGTGGTAATAGAAACATTAATTATAAATTCTACCATCGACGGGGGCGTCTTTGCCTGCAAGATTGGCTAATCCATTTTAAGTATGTGTGCCGCAAACCTTGGATGGGATGGCTAAAGGAATGCCAGTGGCAAGGAGATGAGCCCACTTCTCACCCTGGCAGTGGCTTCTGGGCAGTCTGGGTATTTGCACCAGCCTTCAAGGCTACTCTAGCCAGAGTTAGAGAAACCCTATAGGAGCTTGGCTGAGTCACACTAATTTACAGGGCAAAGGACAGCACCTCAAAGGTTATTTTTTTTTTCTCTGACCCGGTCTCCCTGTTTCTTAATTCACATTTATTTTGTGTTTTTTACATTATTGGTGCTATTCTGTCTCCAAAACAGAGTAGTGCCAGTCACAGGGAAGCTGCTTCCCTGTGAGTAAAGAGTATGGCTAATATAATTAATTATAGATTTAAATTTTGTAGCCACAAGCCTGTGCTTGAAAACATGGTTGGTGCAGAAAGTGGCAGAATCGATTCTCCATTTTTTTGTTAAAACATCCTTTTTATTGGAGTTGAACAGAGGGCTCATTGGCCCTTGTCATTGGAGTGATGACATTGATTGTCCAGAGCAGTGAATGGTTCGTGATTCTTTATCCTTGATTTTAGAATGTGCAGTGTGAGTTAGCTATCTTACCCTTATTCCTTGATCACAGATGAGTGTATTTGGAATGATTTAGCCCAGAAAAGTGGTCAGGGACACTGAGTTTTGAGTTAAACATTTTTCTCTAGGAATTCTACATATATAAAATTGACATCGACATGAAAAGTTTTTTTTTTTTTTTTTTTTTTAAAGATTTTATTTATTTATTTGAGACAGAGAGAATGAGAGAGACAGAGAGCACATGAGAGGAGGGAGGGTCAGAGGGAGAAGCAGGCTCCCTGCCGAGCAGGGAGCCCGATGCGGGACTCGATCCAGGGACTCCAGGATCATGACCTGAGCCGAAGGCAGTCGCTTAACCAACTGAGCCACCCAGGCGCCCCTCGACATGAAAAGTTTTATTGACATAGGACAAGAATACATGTCCTTAAAAATTTTTTGAGTGTAAAAATTTTCTGTTTCTAGATGTCTCAACAGGGATCATCTATAGAAAGAGGATTGCAGTCTGTCAGAATGTGGTTCCAGAAATTTTAAGGAAGGTAAATTCATTTTAAAATTTAATCAGATTTGGGTGATTTTCATGTAGTCCTGGAAAGAGACAGCATTTTCTGATGTACAGGAGTGTTAGAACTTTCCCAGTTGTACCTCATAGCCCCTCAGAGGGTGAAAGCACTCTCATATCTAACCTCAGTTTTGGCAGATGCCACCAGAGATAGTTTTTTTCCTGTCTATTTCTGCTTCTCTTTTGTGGAGGGCTCTTAGTGGACATTGAGATGGTCTATAATTATTGTAAAGATACCTTGGACATTTTGCATGAAGTGACCAGCTCTTCTCATCTGTCCATGGATAGATATGACTCTTAGATAAGAAAGATCAGAAATGGGCAGACGGTAAATATTTAGTCTCATCTTTAGAAAGGAAGATAAAAGCTTCAGTTTCTATTTCACTTTCAGAGAGTATAGTTATTTCAGGGAGTATAATGTTCTCAGTGTTCTCTGTAAGTCTTTTGTGTGTGTTTCTGTAAACGGTGGGGATGATGAAATCTTCATGATATCAAATTGTTTTCTCTCTTTGAAATTCTTAAGCACTCTGGTGATTGTTGGCAAAGGTAAGTGGGAAGTTTTAATAACATTGCTTAAATCATAGTGGGATTATTGACAACAGTCCTTTTAGAATCATTAGGAAATAAGAGGAGAGCATCTTGATGTGCACTTCTTACGATGTCTCAGATGGTTGTTTCAACCTGGAAGTGATTCTGTTTGTGATGGAGAAGCCAATTAGCTTGCAGGTTACACTGCTGTGCTGTTTGCTGTATGTAGAAAAAAAGGTTGGCTTCTGTCACTTCCTTGTCATGCATTAAGATGGTCACATTCTTTGAGGGAAAGAAGGCTGATGTGACAATGGAAAAGAACTTTTTTATTTTCCACATGTGTTGCCCTTGTGTGCAGTGAATTATCATTGGCTTTTTCTACAGGCTGTATACCCTGCTTTTGCCCTATATACATGCTTTGAATCTATTATTTAAAAAGGCATTCAACTTTGTCTTGTATCTCAATTCTTAAATAATTCAAGGACACCTCTGACTTGTACAGTGCTGCCTTTGTAGTTTCCCATGTCTCCTCCACCTTGGAAACCATACATTTTGAGGTATTGGACAGAGTTTAAAATGAAGAAAATATTTTATCTGATATTGTCCTGCATGCGAGCCCATAAGTGGGCCCAATTAGAATCCATCAATTTAAGAAGGCCATAACCAGCCCTAGAGGAGACAAGCAGGAGGTTGATAATTTGCTTAGTGTTTAGCAGTTAGGGAAATCAGGCCAGGGACTGTACAGGCTGCATAAATCCTGGGCCATTTGCATGTCCTCACCAGCATTTAGTAAGGTCATAGTGTGTTTGATGATCAAGGACTCACAGCCATTGGTGTGCCTTCCTTTCTATATGAGCATCACTTGCCCTCTTAATTATCCAAGACTAAAGGCAACTCTGGACTTAGTCTTTATGTAGCTCGCTCTTCCTAAATTGAGAAAGCCATCCACTCTCTGTTGGACAGGTAAGCATTTTAAAGGTACCTAGTATCCAGTTGGAAGAGGAATCATGGCTCAATCCTCAGGAAAGAAACATGGCTATACGGAGTCACTGCCTTACGTGGACACAATATGCATCCATGAAGGAAGAGTCTGTCTTCCGGGAAAGTATGGAAAATCCAAATTGGTAAGATCAGCTGTGTGTGTTTGTGTGTGTGTGTGTAGGTTGGGTGCAGGGATACACAAATGACTGCATATATTAAAAAGCTATAATTCCATGCTCATAACGTCTTTTTATAACTCACATAAAGTACACATTTTAATTTTTTAATTTTAGAGTGAGAGAGAGAGTGCACATGTGGGCAAGTGGGGGGGAAGGGCAGAAGGAAAGGGAGAGAGAGAATCTTAAGCAGGCTCTATGCCTCGCGCGTGGGCTCAATCTCACGACCCTGAGATCATGACCTGAGCTGAAATCAAGAGCTGGACGCTTAACCGACTGAGCCACCCAGGTGCCCCACATTATTAATTTTTAATCCTATAAGTAGTTAATGAATAGACTTCCCTTTGGGGGAAAAATAACAGAGCTCAACTCTGTTCTGATCACCCTCTCCAGTCTTGGTGCCTTTTTGCTCTCTCCAGAAGCAGTGAATGTTACCAATGTGCTGAGGATTCTTTCAGACTTTTAAGAGATACCATTAGGTATTTACATGTGTATTCACAGAGTCTATATGGCATGGTTTTGTTTCTTTTCACATACATGCTTTCATTCTGTGTCAGTCATTGTGTACTTACCTTTTTTTCTTAATAGAAGTTTATCTATTTAACATATATAAAACCTAGCTTATTCCTTTCTACTGTCGCATGGTATTCAATCCTATGATTATACTACATCTGTTTAGCTTTTTTTTTTTTAAAGATTTTATTTATTTGGAAGAGAGAAAGTGCACGCATGTGCAAGTGCACGAGCTGGGGGAGGGACAGAGAGAGAAGCAGACTCCCCGCTGAGCAGGGAGCCTGATGCGGGACTTGATTCCAGAATCCTGGGATCATGACCTGAGCCCAAGGCAGACACTTAACTGACTGAGCCACCCAGGTGCCCCTGTTTAGCTTTTTTTTGGTAGAGGTTCAGATAGTTTCCAGTTTATCTTTATTACAAACAGTAGTATAGTATTTGTGAACCCTATGATCCTTACGTATGCAATATATGAATGTTTCTCTAAAGGAGAAGTTTTAATAGGTTTATTGAGTATATTAATTTCTTACAGCAGAATTCTTAATGTACGGTTTTAGGAGTTTTGACATAGTTGCATAAACACTGCCACTATCAAGCTATAGAACATTTAAAAGGAAGACTTTAAAAAGCTATATGCCGGGGTGCCTGAGTGGCTCAGTCGTTAAGCATCTGCCTTCGGCTCAGGTCATGATCCCAGGGTCCTGGGATCGAGTCCCACATCAGGCTCCCTGCTCTGCGGGGAGCCTGCTTCTCCCTCTCCCACTCCCTCTGCTTGTGTTCCCTCTTTCGCTGTGTCTCTCTCTGTCAAATAAATAAATAAAATCTTTAAAAAAAAAAAAAAGCGATATGCCAAGACTATTCAATGAAGAAAGAATATTCTTTTCAACAAATGGTGCTGTCACAACTGGATATCTACAAACAGAAGAATGACGTTAGACCCCTACCTCATACCAAATACAAAATTAATTGAAGATGCATCAAAGACCTAGATGAGTTAAGACCTATAAAACTTCTTTTTTTAAAGAGATTTTACTTATTTATTTGTGAGAGAGAGAGAGAGAGAGAAAGATCACAAGCAGGGGGGAAGGGTAGAGGGAAAAGCAGACTCCCCACTGAGCAGGGAGCCTGATGCGTGGCTCAATCCCGGGACCCTGGGATCATGACCTGAGCTGAGGGCAGATGCTTAATCAACTGAGCCACCCAGGCACCCCAAGACCTATAAAACTTTTAGGAGAAAACAGGTAAAATCTTTTCGATCCTGGATTAGGTAGTGATTTCTTAGATATGACACCAAAAGCCCAAGCAACAAAAGACAAAATAGGTGAAATTGGTTTCATCAAAATTGAAAACTTTTCTGCTTCAGGGACACTGTCAGGAAGGTCAAAAGACAATGCAGAGAATGGGAGAGAATACTTGTAAACCATATATCTGCTTATATGTATATCCATAATATGTGAGAGTGTACACTTATTTTGATGAGCCCTGAATAATGTATAGAATTATTGAACCCATATTGTACATGGAAACTAACATAACACTGCATGTTAATTATACTTGAATTTAAAAAAAAAGCCTAATTAAAACATGGGCAAAAGATTTGACTAGATATTTCTCCAAAAAAAGATGGGTAGCTGGTCATTAAGTGCGTGAAAAGATGCTGAGCATCATTCTACATCCAGAAGTGCAAATCAGAATCACGAGATACCAGTTCAAACCTGCCTAGGATGGTTATAGTAAAAAAGATACACGGTATCAAGTGTTGGAAAGGGTGGGGAGCAATGGGAATGCTTACACACCACTGATGGCAATGTGAATGGTGCAGCTGCTATGCAAACCAGGTTTTCAGGGCCTCAGAAAGTTAAACATAGAGTTACCTCTGGACCCAGCAGTGTATACTATATTGAAAACATACGTGTTTTGTGAAAACACAGAAACTTGTACAGGAATGTTTATAGCACTGTTGTTCATAATAGGCAGAATGTGGAAACCAAATGTCTGTCTACTGATGAATATATAACCAAATGTGGTATACTTATAAATGGAATATTATTCAGCCATAAGAATGAAGGACACGTGCTATAATGTGGGGGAAGCTTGACAACATTATGCTACTCGGAAGAAGCCAGTTACAAAAGGCCACATAGCGTATGAATCAGTTTATTTGAAATGTGCAGAATTGATATATCCATAAGGACGGAAAATAGATTAGTGGTTGCCATGGGCAAGGAGGGAAAGAGGGGGCAGTGACTGCTAATGGGCATGGAGTTTCTTTTTGGGGTGATGAAAATGTTCGGGAACTCAGTTGATGGTTTCCCAACTCTGAATATAGCAAAAACATTGAGTAGTACACCTTAAAAGAGTTCATTTCCCTAAGCCAGCAGTTCCTATTAACATACTTTAAAATTTTTTTTGTCAATTCAATGGGTGAGAAACGATAAATTCCTTTTGAGATAGGCTTAAAAACAAAAGCAAAATATAACAAGCATCAAGTGTTAATAGTGATTACTGCGATGAGCTCTGATTTTAGAGGATAAGGTACTGTTTTTCGTTTTTCTGTATGATTTGAATCTTTTATTCACTTGTCATTTTAATGGAAATAGTAAGACCCTCAAGCTCAAATAACTAAAACCCCCAAATTTAAAATCCGTTCTGGAGCCCCATCACTTGTACGAATCGTTACTGCTCCCCATAATTTCGGTCCTATGGTGGTAATTCTCAGATGCTCCAGCCACCCACCCAAGGAGTGTGAAAGCCACGTCTTATTAGCCTCTGAGCCGGTTTGTCTGGAACCACCTACTAGGTGCTTTTCCTCAGCCTCTCCCATGGCGGGAGCTTCACACGGAACATGCGTGTTTGGGATATTTGTACGTAGAAGTAGTAAAATGACAGAATTGTCTGATTTTATACAGAAAACACAAAAGTCTTTCATCCACCTTGTTTTAGCCTCAGTTTTCTCAGAGATCGGGGCTATTTGGCTAGTCTGAACCGGACCTTTATCAGTGAAATATAAAGTGATAATTGGCCCTGAAAATCCAAGGAAAACATCCTTCAGGACCTTTTCCCTTTGTGTCTTTTTTAAAAATTATTTTTCCAATACCTTGATTCTGGAAAATATGATACATGTGTCTTATAAAAAATATTAAACAGTTTTGGGGGTAAAAGACAAGTTGTCATTGCCTAGCGATAGTGTCTGTTTACATAATTTTCTTAGTTCATTCCTAATTGGCATTTAGATTGTTTCTGTAATTTTTTGCTGTTACAAATAACGCTGTGATGAAATCCCTATTATTACGTATTTCTGTAGTTATTCAATAACCTTTTAAGGTAGATGGAGCGAGTTGGATTTCTGGGTCAAAGGTTGTATGCATTTTATATTTTGATACATATTATCAGATTGTTCTATAAAAAGGTTTGACCAATTACACTTTTTTTTTCTTTCTTTGATTTGTTATGTTCTTGCCCTCTCTCAAACACTCTCCTTTTAGGTTTTTGGTATATCGGGCCAATATTTATTGGTGCCTCCCACATCAAGGTCAAAGCTAGATCCTTCCCCTGCAGTGTTTTAAAGCTCAGGTTAAATAACTTACCCAGAGTGAGAGGAGGTTGCTGAGCCAGGGTGTGAGTCCAGGTGTCATGGACGTCACCTTGAGCAAAGTGGTGAGGTAGGAATATGGACATGGATAAAGGGTGGATTTACGTCAAGCTGTAGAGTGCTTTGGATCCCAGGTTATGGTGGAGAGGTCTTGTCCTTTCAGCAGTCAGCAGCCGCATGAAGGTTTCTGCGCGGGGGATAATGTGCTGAAAGCTATGGTCCAGGCTCTAGGAAACTTGTTTTCTTAGCTCTTGACACGGATTTAAGCAAGGCATTTTAGGCAGACATTCTAAATGAGTGGGTAATCTTGGGGGGACATCAAAGACAGGACATTATTTCTTTCCCCTCCTTTGCCAGGGAATGTGACAACGATGACTAGCCACTGTACTCAGAAGATGAAATATGGACAACCCTCCCCCCGTTTTTTTTAAAGAGAAAAAGCTGTCACAGCTGTTTAGTCTAAAATTAGACCCTCAAGCTGTATGTTGGTTAGCAGGTGTAGGTATGTGATGGGAAACCAGATGTCATTTTGTCCCTCTGCATGGCCTATCGGCTCAGTTCAGAGATAGACTCCAAAAGGGTTCCTTAGGATCTGACTAAACCTTGATCTGTGTTTTTTACCTAGATCCAACTTTGGCTCACCACTGATGTCTCTGCACTGTGGCACCTTCTTGGGCAAGAGTTACGTTATAATTTCACATTCTCTCAAGCATACCAGCTCTGAGGCTGTAAGCTCCTCAATTAGACAATCATGGTTTCTGCTTTCTGAAATCTTACATTCCAAGATAAATTTATTAATTTCTTACTATTTTGTGTTTGGTCCTATTTTTCCCAGGATCCTGGGATCATGACCTGAGCCGGAGGCAGACGTTTAACTGACTGAGCCACCCAGGCGCCCCTGGTTCTTTTCCTTAAAATAGATTTTTACTGTACTATGTAGGCATGTAATTGACACAACTTTGATTTGGCTTTAATGATGGATATTTAGTTTATCCAAGCAATTCTAAAAAGATAAGTATTTTCTTGGGCTTTGCTCTTTCACCGTAACTGTATGGATTTTGTGGTCAGTAGGAACTTTTCTGTTATCTTGAAGCAAGGTTTTAGTTATCACCATCAGTGGAGACTTCACTCTATTCATGATGTTGCCGAGCTGGGTTTCTTTTGCATTAGGTTAACAAGATCATTCTCCCATGCTCAGTGTTGAGTATCTTAGTGGCCCGTGTCTTTACCCATCCATGTGGACCAGCTTTTGCTTATTCATTGATGCTTATAAACCTTATTTCTGAGATTTAAAATGTGCAGCCTAGTGGAGTGCAGGTTAATAACCTTGGATGTATTGACCTAACATTTATAAAGTATCAAATAAATTTCCCTGGAATGTAGTGAAAGAAACAAAAGCCAAAATCAAACTTTACACCCAGATTAAATTAATGGGATGAGCAGCTGTTTTTAGTTCAATAAATTTTCATTATAATGAAGTTACATGTATGAATATTCTTCATTCTAATAAGATGTACAGCATTTTTTTTAATTTTTCAATTTCTGGATTAAAACATCCCATGCCTTGAGTCTTCATCTGGTGAATCACAAATATTAAAATATGCATGTTTCGAGGGGCTGATGGTTGGGCATTTTTTTGGTTTGTGTATCCATTTTCTCCTTGCTTTGAAGTCTTTTTTTTTTTTTTTTCTTAAGTAGCAAATTTGACAGTTTGGTGACTTCCTTGTGTTGGGCACCAGCCTTTTTGGTTGACTTTCAAACTTGCTGTCACTGGAATATTAAAATATTCTGGCTTTGTTAATTTTACTTAGGAATTATTTCTAAGTCCCATGTAAGGGGCTTGAGGGTGTAGTTATCAAATAGCCCAGGTAAATACCACTGTATTCATCCCAAAACATGATACCCTGTACTTATATTCAACCTTAATTTCCAGGGCACCAGTGGGTGATCAGACAATTAGCAGAATGCATTGCCAATTGCAGAAAACTGAGCAACAAGGTCTTTTCTGTGTAAATAGGATATCTGGGCAGGAGTCTTATTTTTGGTGCCATAGGACTGCCCTCCAAAAGATAATCATTTGCTTTTTATGTTTGTGTTCATATAATCAGAGTCTTCTCTGTTTTCCCATCCTGCTGTATCCTCAGTACGTAGCACAGTGCTCAGATGCTTACAGAGGGTGCTCTGTGCTGTTTGTTGACCGAATGGCAGATCGTGCTTCTTATGGGCTGAAATGGGGACGAGGGAAGTGAAAAGGGGTGGAATTGGCAGAAGGGGCAAATGCAAACTGGGAAAGTCCAAGATGATTTGGTAGGAAATTCAACGTAGAGGAAATCTTGAAATCACCAGTAATACGGAGACCTTGCTCCTGGTTTTTGCTGCTGGGTCACTTATATATGGTTTGACTCTGGGAAAAGGCTAGAAGCTGGCCTGAACTCCTGCATAAAGTAATGTGAAGATTTCCTAAGATAATAAATGGGAATGCTCTATACTTGGAGAGGATAAGGCACCACACGCATGGAAGTTGTTGGAACTAATGGTGAATAAATGCTGTTTTCACTTTAGTGGAGTAAGCTGTTTTATTGAAAATCGTGGTGATAATTGAACTGGAAACAGGATGTTTAGTTAGGGGAGCATTCTGTGCCGTATACAAGCATTAACTTTTGAAATATCTTGGTCAATGCCTGTTGACCTTTTGTTTTCATCTTCCTTGCCCTTTGGTTTGGGTTGTGTATTAGCGCAGGATTCAGGGGCAAGGTTAAACAGGGAGATTTGTTGTGTTGGCTCTAGTTTTGTAGGCCTGGGTTGGCTCTTGGGATTCTTCAGGTGAATCTGTTGAGCACATAGATTTGGGAGCCCCTGATATCTAGTCTGTATCCTGTGGTCCCAGTGGTGAGCAAACATACTGCTGGCTCTTCTTTGAAACTCCTTTTTTCGCCAAGTTCCTGTTAATCTCATAAAGCGCGACCAGTATGATAATCTGGCTCTTCAAGCAAACAGTAAACACTTTTTGGCAGAAGCACTCTCCTGAAAAGTTTAACAGAATTCAGTTGAGGGCCCTCTTGAATTTATGTAAGAAAGGAATTTTCAGTGGAAGTAAGGGAGGAAGAAGGGAGACTTCAGTGAGTCTGACTAGTGTCAAAATTGTGGTGCAGTCTCTGATGGATCAGAGATGCTGGTTAAACTTTTTTTTTTTGGTTAGCTTCTTACATCTGTAGTAAGTAAGTATGTTGAGTATTAAAAACTATAATACTTTATCACCATGCATTGATATCATGCAGAACAACCTGACGGTCTTAAGACAACAGACCAGGAATCTGATGCCCATCTGCCTCATTTAAGGATCTGCCGTCTACATCAGGTTGAGAATTGACACCTGGGAGCTTAGGTGTCGTCTTTCCAAGCAAGGATGATATTGGAAATAAGCAAAGAGATGGAAAGTAAAAAAGCCAGGTGGAGTTGAGTTTCCTGGTCTACATTTACACCTTCATTTTGGGATAGTTCCTGTGCTGGAGGTGGAGACAGCCCCATTTCATATGTCTGACCTCAGGAGGGCTGGAGCATTGAGAGACGTGAGGTGGTAATTCCTGCCTTGTTCTTGATTCTCCCCTCTGCTCTGGGATGACTCCACAGCCTTCTGTCTGAAGATCGGAAAACCTGACACTTACGTAGTTCTAGTTTGGATGAATCTTACTCCAAATATCCTTTGTTATCATATGTTCAAATAATCTTTCCTCTTTTTTTTCCTACAAGTATTGCCTATTCACCGTAGGACAGTTACAATATGCATATAAGAAAAAAACAGAGTATGTTCATGCCCTCTTCAGGTATGTGCTCTTCCTAGCCAGTGGCCCCAAAGGGAACCCATATTCTGACCTCCATCCTTCTAGATTAATTTTACCGATTGTGGATCTTCGTGTGGAACGGAATCAGCATATGCACTCTGCTATATCCATTTTCTTTTGTTAAATATTGTGTCTGGAGCCTCATTTGGGTATATCCGTGCTTGTTGCAGTGCTGTGTAGCATTCCATCCTAGGAGCATCCTGTAGTTGCTACAATTTATTTACTCATTCTGCAGAAAAATTGTTTTTACAAACATGGACTCATACTGTATATGCAGTTCTGACTTTTACATTAATTTAACATTACATTTGGGACTGTCTTTCCTTATTAAATATGTCATTTTAAAATGATTTTCTATGGCTGTTTAGATGTATTCATTGGATAAAATTATTCTAGTGTGTTTTATTAAATGTCCGTAGTGGGCATTTGCATTATTTCTCATTATTGGCTCTTCTAAATAATGGTGTGATGAATGTCTTTATAGACTGCTCTAAGCCCTCAACTAAGATTATTTGCTTAGGACACATTTTTAGAAGTAGATATATGAGTCTAAGGGTTTGCATGTGTTTGAGGCTCTTACTAGGTTGGGTATTGCTAAACTGGAGCATGCATTTCTTTTTTTTTAAATTTTTTTTATTTTTTAAAGATTTTATTTATTTTTTAGAGAGCGAGCGAGAGAGAAACAGCATGAGAGGGGAGAGGGTCAGAGGGAGAAGCAGGCTCCCCGCCGAGCCGGGAGCCCGATGTGGGACTTGATCCCAGGACCCTGGGATCATGACCTGAGCCGAAGGCAGACGCCTAACCATCTGAGCCACCCAGGCGCCCTGGAGCACGCATTTCTATGCATCTCAGAAAACTCCCCGAGGGCATGGCGGTTGGCAGTGTTGTATAGACCTACGTTGGAAATGGGATGAAGAGCAGCTACATAATTTGCAGAGCCCAGTGCAAAATGAAAATACAAAGTCCCTTGTTCAGGTGGTTGAGAATTTGAGGAACAGGGACATCAGATCATTTAACCAGGTGTGTCGTAAACTGTGGTGGCATGTCCTTGAAGCCAGCGCCAAATGGGATGTGTGCCCTGGCGGACCCCATACCCCAAGGCAGGACCCTGAATGGACCAGTTCACAAGCTGTTGTAGATTTTGAAACTTTGCCCACCACTCAGGATGTCAATAAAGCTTGCCCTAAATAGACATTTTTTCTAGGTAGTAGGATTGGGGGAAGGGATATGGGATCAGAGGTTAACTGTGTGGATTTAAATAGTAGCCCTGTCACTTAATTTTGTGAGACCTTAGCAAATTTGCCTCTTTGAACCTCAGTTTTTTAATCTGTAAAATGGGGTTAATATTACTTCATAAGATTGTTGTGAGAATTAAATGTGTGTATACAAAGGACTTAACACAATACCATGGTAGGCTATCTGGGGTACCTGGGTGGCTCAGTTGGTTAAGCATCTCACCGTTGATCTCAGCTCAGGTCTTGATCTCAGGGTCGTGAGTTCAAGCCCTGTGATGGGTTCCACACTGGGTGTGGAGCCTACTTAAAAAAAGTGTTATCTATTGTACTTGATTATCAGTTCTTTTTTTTTTCAAAGATTTTATTTATTCATGAGAGACAGAGAGAGAGGCAGAGGCAGAGGGAGAAGTAGACTCCCCGCTGAGCAGGGAGCCCGATGCGGGTCTTGATCCCAGGACCCTGGGATCATGACCTGAGCCAAAGGCAGTTGCTTAACTGACTGAGCCACCCAGGCACCCTGATTATCAGTTCGTAAGCACCATGTTTTAAGAGACTGAGCCACCTTGGCCTGTAATATGTACCTGCGCTAGGCTGTTGGGCTCCTGAGATTCCCCCACTTGATAATTCCTTAGCATTACGGAATTCCCTGCTGCAGCTCACTATTAATAATTTAGGACTTGTTAGAGGAGAGCAGCTCAGAGGGGGAGGGCCCCAGCAGTGGGGGCTAGAGAAGCTAGTGGGATGTTTTGTTTTCCATGGCTGTCGTGCAGAGTGTGCGAGTGCAATGTATGATAGCAGGGTGAGGAGGAGCCTGGTGAGATGGGAGGGCTCTGGAGCTCCCAGGGCTTTGAATGCCAGGACAGGTGGGGAGGGTTTCATTGCCAAGTGGTTTAGGTTGGTTGAGGGTCACCTAGAATTTACTGAGGTACAAAGGTTTGGGAGTTGATGAGAGTTGGATTTGTGCTATGAGCATTTAACTTCTCAGACACAGTGTTTGTTTTTGTGTAAATGGTAATCCTAATGGTGGGGGTAGTAGATGGCATTATTATTAGTGGTAGTAATAGAAGTAGGTTAGTATTATTAACTGTATTGAATGCTTACCCGTATTACCTTGAGTACTTTTATACATACTATCTTATTCACCTTTGGAACAACCTGTGTGATAGGTATTATTAATCCTTTTTGACTGAGAAGACTGAACCTCACACAGCATTAGGTACTTGCCTGTGTTGGCAGGTCTCCACTCTGTGTTAGAGATTGAGATGTGAATCCAAGAACTACACCCTTAATCTGTGTTCTCTTTCTCTCTCCCTATGTGTGTGTGTGTGTGTTTGTGTGTGTGTGTGTGTGTGTATGTGTGTTAAGGCTAAGACTGCTTAGCACTTACTGAGAACTCTGTCAGTTGGATTGGTTCTCTGAGGAAGCATTATGAAGTGAATGGGTTTGGTAAGATGGCGTGGGTGAGACCACGTATTCTGGTGTGCTGGAATCACGTAGGAGCCCGGCAGTCTCTGCAGCACTGTTAGACCCCGGGACCGGGAGCGGGCAGTCTGACCTGCAGACCCTGCCTTTCTTTTGGGCTATCCCTCTGTGTGGTTACAGGAGAATGCCAGGATCACCATGATTAGAACTGAGATGTCATCCCAACAGGAATATCTGTGGAAACTTTTTCCCCCCTCAAAGACACTTTAATTAAATTCCCATCATGAAAACAATTAGGCAAGATTTGCCATACCTAACCAGTCAATAATTCAAGGACAGGATCTCATTAAGAGCTTTTGCTTTCCCGGAAACTGCCGTTTTGAGGATTCAGACCTAGTGGCTGCGTGCTCTGGGAATTAATTTATCCATATTCCCCTGAGCTTTTTTATTTTCCCAAATCCAGAAGGAAACACATTTTTAAATGACCTAAAAGCAGGAGACTGATTGTATAAACTGGCATTCACTTTCACAAAGATGTTCCTAGGTTTGAGGTGTGCATTCTCTGTCCCAATTCCATTGTGTTCTGTGTTGAATGATGCCTGCCTGGGGACAGAGCAAGAGATGTGACTCTGATACAGGCACCACCATGTGTGAGCCTCCTCTTCTATCATCATTTTCCAGACACTCTGGTGCCTTATCTTTGAGCCAAGTGGACGCTGCCCCCTACTGACCTTAGCAGGTAGAAATCTCGAGATACTTAGTTCAACTGCCCTGACAAAAGTATTGAGATGTACTATAAATTCTCTCATTCTTTTGCTTCCTTCTCTTCATGCTTTTGTTCCTAATGCATTATTGATTTGTCTACCATGTGCTAGCCATTGCAATTGGCATTGAAGCAGTAAAGAAAAAAACCCTACAGGTACAACAATTTAGAAAAACATTTGACATCATCTACTGATGTTGAAACTGCACGTGTCCTGTGACCCAGACATTCAACTAATCTATATGTTAGAGACACTTTTGGACCTACGTCCCTGGATACATTATAATATGTTCATCTTCACTAGAATGGATAAATAATTTGGAGTATTTTCAAACAATGGAACACTATGAGCCAGTGAAAACGAATGGACAAGTTACATGCAGCAATATGGACGAATCTCAACTGAGCATTCAGGGTTTATTCTCTGCGACTTTGTAAGCAGTCTATGACAAGATCAGCAGGTGCTTAGGAAACTGACTTCGGGCAGCATGGATTATAGAGGACACACGCTGCAGACCAGGATCCCACTGAGAGGCAGCTGTGGTCCTAGAAAGGGAAAATTGCTATGCTAACTCCAAGCAGTGGCCGTAGCAGTGGCAGGGAAGAGAATGACATGGGCTGTGGAGGGGCTGTTAGAAGTAAAATAAACACTGTCTGGTGACTGATTGAATGTTTGGGTTGATTAGGAAGGGAATAATAGAACATGTTGCTGAGGTCTCTAATATCATAGACTAGGAGGATGGCTGTGTCATTAACTGACATAGGAGCAGGGCTGGGGTTTTGAAGCAGTAGATAACGAATCTACATCCACCAAACTATATGACCCTGGGCAAGTTATTTAACTTCTTTTTACCACCATTTCCTCATGTGTAAAAGAGAGAAAATGTGTTAAGAGTAACAACCTCAGAAGATAATACAGTGTCTGATACATAATACACACTGTTGCTACAGAGTTTTTGAAGAGTAAAAGTGACCCTGGGTATGTAACATCATAAATGTGATCAGTCCTTCCTTTAGGCTTCACAGAGATAAAAGGTAGATGTAGGAAAACTCAAATCATCTTTATGTCTCTTGAGTGAAACATCAAACACTTCAAGCTTGAGGGTAGTAGAAAGTCTTAGGACAAAAGGCACAAAAAACGGAGGTTACATAGTGTGGGGAAAGGAAAGCCAAGAGTTGATTTAATGAGATTTTAAGTGAATGGTAAGTCAGAGTTAGCATGTACCTTTACTGAGAATGGTTCTTGGGAGCACAGAGCCTTTTGAAGAGTAACTTTTTATTTATATAGAAATGATCCTTAGGTCCTTATTGTTATTAGTTTTGGTGATTACCAAGTAATACATATTATAGAAAATCAGTAAAAGGCAGAAGATGAAAAAATAACACCTATAATTCTAACATCCAGAGATTCTTTTCATATTGCAGCTCTGTCCATTCATCTTTCCATCCATCAGTCCATCTTTTCTTTCTTGCTTCTTTTTTTTAAGAGCTGAAATTAAACTGTATATTGTTATGTAACCTGCTACGTTTTGCGAAGGAACTTAAAGAAGGGTTATCTAGCATGAGGGATTTAGGTTGGCTATGTGTAGTAAGAAGAAAATGTCTGATGTGCTTTGTCAATGAATTATTGAGGGAAAGTGCAACATTTTCTTCTCTAGCAGTCTTAAAATATACTAGGATAAATTCATTTCAATGATGGTGAGGGTATGACCCCACTTTACTGCCCTGTTATTCTCTGATATGTGGGCAAGCCATGAGAGTGCTTTCCTGAGCACTTACGTCTCCTAAAAGTAGCAGAAAGAAATATTGGTTAGAATATGATGTGATAGAGACTTTTATTAATCCCTCACCTACACTTGCGTTGAGGACTGAAGAGTTTATCTCTCCCAAGAGTGTAAGACTGCTCAACTTTTCATTTTTAAATATTAAAATCATTGTAAAATTCTACTCTGACTAATCTGGAATAAAGACAGGAAAGATTAGTGTCACTTTACATGAACAAATCATTTTAAATAGGCTTAAATCTAAGAGGTAGAAGCTGCTTTGCCTAGACTGACTATTTGCTTAGACTATTTATGTCAGATTGGCTAGGATAACTCTGCGTGTGTGTGTGTGTGTGAGAGAGAGAGAGAGAGAGAGAGAGAGGCTTCCTTTTATGGAATGCATGATTGGCGTATAGAGGCTACTGCTACTAGAGAATTAGAAGGTCTAATAAGAGTTATGATAACTATTTTTTACCAGAATCACAGCTTTTTGGATCTATATTTTTCTCAGAGTATTTTTCTTAGTGTGAGCAAGTGTGCTCATATATAGATATATAGATATATAGATATAGATATAGATATGCACACACACGTCCAAATACACATACAGGAGACATGGCTCCCATCTCTTTTCCATAGAGATAGAAGATAGAAGAGAGTAGAGGAAATACTTCCTTTGTTGAATATTTTTGGTTGTAAAGAAATGTAATATTAATGTATTTATTCATATAACAAATGCTTACTGAACTCACTGAGTGTGGGTACTTTGTTGCAAATGGGGGATAAGAGATGGTCTAAAAACATTAAAGAGTGGCACTGAGCTATTTAGTCAGTGGTGCACATGTAACTGTTCATCTCTACCTGTTACTTGGTGGCCTCAGAGGGGGAGTCCTTTGCTGCCTGCAGGATAAAGTCTAAACTCCTCAGCATGAGAAGACCATTTGCAATCTGGTCTCCCTTTGTCCTTAAGCGTCCTCTCCTAATATCTCCTGTGCCCACCTTATGCTCTGGTCATTCCTATGAACAGAATTTATTTATTTATTTATTTATTTATTTTTTTTTGAGAGAGAGAGAATGAGAGAGAGCATGAGAGGGAGGAGGGTCAGAGGGAGAAGCAGACTCCCTGCCGAGCAGGGAGCCCGATGCGGGACTCGATCCCGGGACTCCAGGATCATGACCCGAGCCGAAGGCAGTCGCTTAACCAACTGAGCCACCCAGGCGCCCCTATGAACAGAATTTATTAAGCTCCTTACTAAGTACTGGGTATTTTCAGATAACTTGTGGCTTCTCAGACATTCTCTGTTTCTTCATGTTCTCTTGCTTGGGGCCTTGTGGTTTTCCTTATTGGAATGCCCTGGCTCTATTAGCCGGCGTGACACTCAACCACTTGCCTATTTGTCCTTCCCACTAGTCATTGGGATCCTGGAGGGCAGAGACTTTCTCCTCTGTGGATCTCTAGCCCTGAGTAAGGCACTTAGTGTACAGTAGCTGGTTAGCGTGTGGAACACGTGAATTAACAAGACAAGTTTAAATGTAATCCAAATTTATCCCTCATTTTTTATCTGGGAAAGTCTTAATTTCTCCTTTATTTTTGAAGGATAGTTTTGTCAAATAGGTATTCTTGGTTTGTAGTGTTTAGTGTTTTTTTTTTTCTTTGAATATTTGAATATATTATTCTACTCTGGCCTATGAGGTTTCTCTGAAAATCATTGGACCTCCCTTGTATGCGATAAATTGCTTTTTTCTTGCTGCTTTCAAGATTCTTGCTTGATGGTTTGATTATAATGTGTCTTGATGTAGGTCTCTTTAGATTTATCATTTTTGGTATTCATTGAGCTTCTTGAATTTGGATGTCCATTTACTTTCTCAGATTTGGCAAGTTTTTAGCCATTATTTCTTCAAATAGGCTATGCCCCTTTCTCTCCTTTGCTTCTGGCACTCCCATAATGTGTACAATTGATCCATTTGGTGACGTCCCTTAAGTCCCTTAGGCTGTCTCACTTTCTTTTTTCTTTTTGCTCCTCTTAACTCTGTAATTTCACATGATTTGTGTTCAAGTTTGCTGATTCTTCTGCTTGTTTAAGTTTGCTGTTGAATCCCTCTAGGACATTTTTCAATTCAATTGTTGTATACTTCACCTTCTGATTTTTTTTTTTATAGTTACTATTTGTTGATATTCTCATTTTGTTCATGCATCATTTTCCTGATTTTGTTTCATTGTCTCTCTGTTTTCTTTTTTAGTTTACTGGAGTTTTTAAAAAATTTTTATTTATTTATTAGACAGAGAGAGAGAACACAAGCAGGGGGAGCAGCAGGCAAAAGGAGAGGGAGAAGCAGACTCCCCACTGAACAGAGAGCCTGATGCAGGGCTTGATCCCAGGACCCTGGGTTCACGACCTGAGCCTAAGGCAGATGCTTAACCAACTGAGCCTCTCAGGCACCCCTTTACTGAGCACTTTTAAGATGATCATTTTGAATTATTTGTCAGATAAGTCATAGATCTCTATTTCTTTAGGCTTGGTTTCCAGAGATTTATTTTGCTCCTTTGGGTGAGCCATGTTTCTTTGTACACTTCATGATCTTTTGTTGAAACTCAAGCCTTTGAAAAAAACAGCCACCTCCCCCAGTCTTAATGGACTGGTTTCATGCAGAGGAAGACCTTTACTAATCAGCCTGGGTAGAGATTCTGGGGTTCTTTCAAACCTTTTCTGGCGATGATTCTTCTGTAGGTTTGTGTGTGAAATTTTCTAGTTAAAGAGGTCTGCCCCTGTTCTCAAGTTGCCATGATCTCTTGGGCAGCCCCCTTGTAAAGCCAGAATATTGGATATTCCATTCTTCTCTTTGCCTCCTGGGGGAGAAGCTAGAAGTGGGGAGTTTTTCCCCAATTGCACTGAGCTTTGCTCGGTGGATGGGAGCTAAGATGGGTAAATGCAGCAAACTTTCTTTCCCACTTTGATGTGGCTTCTCTTGACTTTGGACTCACCTGGGGTGCTGCAAACTCTTAACTGGTTTCTGGAGTTCCCCCAAAGGCAAGTTGGTCCATGTACTGTTAACTTGGAATCCCCATGGGAGAGTGAGGATCTGGAGGTTTCTATTCTGCCATCTTTCGACTTTACTCTCAAGTGTTATCTAATCCGGGATGCCTGGGTGGCTCAGTCGGTTGTGCGTCTGCCTTCAGCTCAGGTCATAATCCCAGGGTCCTGGGCTCGAGTCCTGCATTGGGCTCCTTGCTCGGTGGGGAGCCTCCTTCTCCCTCTCCCTCTGCTGCTCCCCCTGCTTGTGCTCTCTCTCTCTCTGACAAATAAATAAAATCCTTAAAAAAAAAAGTGTTATCTAATCCATTTTATGAAATGGAGATAATTAATATTGGTAGAACTTTATTTTTTTTTAAAGATTTTATTTATTTATTTGAGAGAGAGAGTACGAGCAGGGGTGGGGCAGAGGGAGAAGCAGGCTCCCCGCTGAGCAGGGAACCTGATGTGGGGCTGAATCCCCAGACTCCAGGAACATGATCTGAGCTGAAGGCAGATGCTTAACTGACTGAACCACCCAGGCGCCCCTCTTGGTAGAACTTTAAATAGCATAGTGGCACATCTAATCTCACCACCCTCTCCAGTCAAAGATTAAAGAAGTCATCCCAGGCTTCTGGCTTTCCAGTCTGTCTCTACTGCCTGTCTCTCTGTGGTAATAATGGCTAACATTTAATGAATGCTCATTGTTTCTCAAGAATAGTTCATGTTCCCATTATGTGTATTAACTGATTTACTTCTCACAGTAGTTGTGAAAGGATGATACTATGATTATTCTCATTTTGCCCATGAGGAAACTGATGGCTTAGTAATCTAACCAAAGTTATACATCTGATAATTATCTCAGAGTCAATTTTAAGAAGCCATTTTGCTGCATGAAATGAGTATATATATATATGTTTTATTTTAATTGGAATCAGTTAAGTTTATTTTATTGTGGGTCAAGTAGAACAACACTTTAAAGAGAGAGTACAGACCTCTTGACTGTCACACTTTTATCATGGAATTATGTCTTAGGTGTGACTAGAAATCCTTTATTCTGCAGTTGCTATAATTAGACTAATACAGCTATATATTTTCTTTTTTCCCTGAGTTTTATTGAGCTATAACTGACATATAGTGTAAGTTTAAAGTATACAACATAATTTTATATATGTTTGTATTACAAAATGATTACTGTAATAAGGTTAGTTAACACATCCATCACCTCTCATAGTTAAAAATATTTGTGTGATGAGAACTTTTAAAATTTACTCTTTAACAACGTAATCTGAATAAAATAATTGTATATATAAATTCTAAGTCTCTTTTTAACAAAACTTTTGTTGTAATAGGCAGTTATTGCGTTGTTATGGACATTGCTTTGTGTTGATCGTAAGTGGTAACTATGCTGTTGGAAATCTGTAGTTAAATATCCAAACGTAGAATGACATCAAGTTGCATTTTTTTGTTTTTTGTTTTTTTTTTTACAGGACAGAGTTCATTCAGAGAGGCAGGATTTCAATCACAGGGGCTGGCTTTCTCAACTACATTTTGGAAACTTTTGCCAGCACGTTCTTAAGACAGGGTGCCCAGAAGGTAAGCTTGTTTCTGCTTTGAACCAACATTCATTTTAAGAAACCATGGAGGTTCCCATTGGGTTATTGAATAAGGCTCATGAGCAGACATCATGAAAAAAAATACAGTTAATAAGCAAAAATAAATAGATGCAAAAATAATTGTTTGCTAATTATTACATACATTTAAATCAAAGTAAAACTTAAGTACCATTTGTGACCCATTAAATTAAAAAAATGACAGTGAAGAATATGTAATAATATGGGAAATTCTTAGAGTCTAAGTAAGAGATATAATCAGAATGAATAATTATATTTTCAGTATATACAGAATGATGACAACTATTTCCTAAAAAAAAGATAATAGCTAATATTTATTGAGCACTTACTTGTACCACTCAATGTAAAAAGAATTTTTTATTTATCATCTCATTTAATCCTCAAACCTTTGAAGTAACTATTTTTATGAGCTCCTGGTGGTCAATTCTTAACGGTTTTCAACCTCCATACTTGTGGGAGCTCAGGCTTCCATGAAGGTGTTTCAGAGGCCACATTACGGTTCTAAGGTCTGTACCCTGTTTTAAGTAGTACTATTCTATTTTTACATCTGTCTTTATGTAGAGCTATATATGTGCTATTTTCTTGCCTTCATAGCATTATTTTCAAAACTTCTTTAGGGTAAAGTCTGTTCCTTTTGCATGATTATATACTTATTACAGGTGTTTTGCAGTATTGGCAAATTCATTTTTATTAACTTGCTTTATTTATAATATTTTACTTTTTAATTATTGTTATTATTAATTGTGATGAGGAGCATAATCACTTACTTCCACGATTTACTCAGGACTAATGCTATGCATATGTTACCTTGTTTTGTTTTGTAGAATACTAGGTTTAATGGCTATTAATTGTGGAACAATAGGTTTAATAGTAGGTTTAATGGCTGGTCTGAAGGAATATTGTTATGACCCCAGAGATTTTCTGGGTAACGAACCTTTGTTCTCCCTTTGCAGATCTAGGTTCAGGAATGAACCTGGACCACGATGTGTTAGTCTGGGAGGCTGAGGGTGATGAGTGTTTGATCCTGTACCATACTCCATAAACATACTGTCAGGGTTAATGTGTTCCTGGCCTAGAGGTGCATAGATCGGCCCAGCCTGTTTAAGCTGGGTGTGAAGTGGGTAGCTGAGCTTCTGGAAGGTCTGATGTGACCTCTACACAGACATGACTGCAGGTTGTTCTGCTCTATTGCAAAGTATGCATGTGTAAAAACTCAAATGTTCTGTAAAACTGATGGGGCTAAAAGTAATGGGGCTGATGAGAAGAATAATTTCATTGCTATATCCCTGAGAGAGTTTTCTTGTACATTCTTTTAATCAAGATCGACAAGCTTTTTCAAACTTTTTCATATTTTAGATGGTAAATATGTTAGGCTTTGTGGGCCAAAAGGCAAACTGGAGATATTATGTTGGTACTTTATAACAAGAGAGAAACAACTTTCCATAAATTTTGTATTGACAAAATTAAAATATAATAATAATTGAATTTTATTTGTAGTATAGTTCTTCTAATCAGAAAAATGGGATTCTGTTTTGTGGGGGAACGTAACAGTTAGCTAAATTGTGACTCAAAGTTAGTGTTCCCTACCATCAGTTGCAAATATTCGTTTGTAAAAACCATTCTTATCTTGTGGACCATACAAACACAGGTGGTGGACTGGATTTGGCCTGTGGGCTACGTAGTTTGCCAACCCCCGCTTTAGATACATGAATATTCTTTTTTAAAATCTCTTATTTTATTTTTTTAAAGATTTTATTTATTTGAGAGAGAGAATGAGAGAGAGAGAGAGCACAAGAGGGGGGAGCGAGAGAGGGAGAAGCAGACTCCCCGCCGAGCAGGAAGCCCCATGCAGGACTCGATCCCGGGACTCCAGGATCATGACCTGAGCCGACGGCAGTCTCACTCAACCAACTGAGCCACCCAGGCGCCCCTAGATACATGAATATTCTTTGATTAATTCAGGTGGGTGTATATTTGACCTGTCCATCAATCTGAACCTATCAATGACTTTTAACCATACACAGGTATGTATATTCTGATCCTGTGAGATACATAAAGTAGACACTCTTAGTCCCATTGTATTAATGAGAAATGTCTTGAAGGAGTAAGTGCATCTGATATGTGGGTGGCTGCTAGCCTGCCTTCCTTTTTCTGACACATACATGCTGAGCATGTGCTTTGTGTTAGGCACTGTGTTAAGCATAGGGTAGATGGATTTACTCAAGGTCATGGGACTAGCAGAGTGGAGTCTGGACTCACATCCCCATCTTTTACAACGAGTCTTACTCTGTGCCCCTTTACTGGCAAGTTATGTTCTGATAAATGAAGCAGCATGTTTGCCTCCTTAGCACCATGCTGTGTATTAGATGCATTTATGTTGTGGTCTTACTCCTTCTGTAGTTATTACGACTCTTTGGTTGCAAGTAACAGAAACTACTTTAGGCTAGCTCACTATAAGGGTACAAGGGTGGTGAGGCGGGCAGCCTTCAGAATGGTCTGCCCTGGGACGGAGAGCTGCCAAGAACCCATAGTATTCCTTCTTTAGCACTTGTCTGTAAGAGTATGCATCTGTTTTATTCTCTTTCTCTGCTCCACAGACTGTAGAATATGATGTGGGCCTCCATAGTTCAGGTGTGTATGTTATATAGAGTCCTGGCCAACAAAGAGGCTGTCTGCTTATTTCATTGATTTCCAAATTCTTTGGGAGGGACTCTTGTCCTTCCATGGGTCAAGCATGGCCAGGTGGGTGGAAATCAAGTTTTACGAATAAGGCTCAACTTGGGCTGTGAGTTTGTGGGTCAGGGTCGGGATGTCACGTCCCAGGGAAAGGGGTGGTGGGATGTGCCAATATTCCCAAAGGCTTCTGGCATGGTCTCACAGTAGATTCTGTGTTCTTGATGGCAGAGAGGGGGTTTTATATTTTTATTATTTTATTTTTTTTTAAGATTTTATTTATTTATTTGACAGAGAGAGACAGCGAGAGAGGGAACACAAGCAGGGGGAGCGGGAGAGGGAGAAGCAGGCTCCCCGAGGAGCAGGGAGCCTGATGCGGGGCTCGATCCTGGTACCCTGGGATCATGACCTGAGCTGAAGGCAGACGCTTAACGACTGAGCCATCCAGGCACCCCGAGAGGGGGTTTTATTAATCTTAATCCCAATTCCCCTCAACCCAGAGTAGCTTGGGCAGTGCTCCTACATTTATGTGGAAATGAGTAGAAAGGAGATAGAATGCACAGCTACATCTCAGTTGGTTTCTGATGAATATGATCTGGAAATCATCAAGTGACTTCAAATTTTTCTAAAGTGAGGAACCCAACTAATTCCTCTTTTTTTCTCACTTCTGCTCAGAAGTAAGAATATGCTTTTCTTGCTAGGTTTTGCCTTTTCTGACTTTCCTCTTTTTTTTTTTTTTTCCAGAGGCTTAGTTTAATGAGTTAGCTTTTCAATTTTAGGAGCCACTTGTGCTAAATTGTCTTTTACCTTTTATCCAAGTGCTGATGTTTTCCGGTATCAGCCTGACTTCGTGATAAACCTTCACAGCTGAGCCTGCATAAATGGCTTTTGTGGAAGTTACCGTGAGAGTGTTTTAGGTGACTTTATTTTCACTTTAGGACTTTATCCTTGAGGCTGTTTAGTGATGGTGAAGATGGGATCTGATATCTATTTTTATCCAGAGAAAGCACGATGAGGCTCTCACAAAGTTTGTATCTTTGTGTTTGTCAGTTAGAAGCTGGCCCTGGATGCGGGCCCCCAAGGTGAGGTCACTTGTGTTTCTGTGCTTCCAGAGGTTGTGCAACTGCTTTTCTCTCCTCCCTTTACCACTCGAAGGTGACTTGCAGTTCGGGGGCCTTTCTGACACAAATGCTGACTTTTCATATATCACTTGGATCTCACTTTCGTCTTAGAATGGAAGTATGTGGGCAGGTGAATGGGGATTGCCCTCTGGTAGCCAAATCAACAACTATGGTTTGTTTTTTTTTTAATTATGTTATGTTAATCACCATACAACTATGTTTTTGAAATAGAAGCTGTTCTAACTTCTAGCCCACTAAAGCCCCTTGTTTTTGTAATGTGGCACAAATAACTTTATCCCTCTGGATCCTAAATTTAATTGTCTACAAGGTGGGAATTTAATTTTTTTTTTTAAAGATTTCATTTATTTATTTGAGACAGTGAGCGAGAGAGCAGGAACAGGAACAGAGGGAGAGAGAGAAGCAGACACCCCGCTGAGCAGGGAGCCCGACTTGGGGCTCCATCCTGGGACTCCCAAGATCAGGACCTGAGCCAAAGGCAGACGCTTAACCGACTGAGCCACCCAGGCGCCCCACGAGGTGGGAATTTTAATGCAGTCCCACAAATAGGTGTGAAAACTATATTGAAAGTTTTCAGTAGATTGAAAAACACAGGTTAAATACACAGAAGGTGTTCTTCCTGTTTTCAAGAATTAAAAAAAAATCTAACTCACATGCTTCTTTTTCATACTTTCTTTTTATGGTTACATGTTTGTTTGTTTCTCTTCAAACTCATCTGAACACACAGTAGATTTTCAACTCAGAAGTTTAGTTCCACAAACACTATATGCCAGGCACTGGGTAGGATGCTGGAGACGCAAGTAGGAAGGAGAATTCACAAGAGGGGAATCTGTGCCTTCTACAGCTTTATTTCACAAGTATCTAAGAGCTTGGAGTGGAAAGCTTGACAGGCAGTGAATAAACATCTGCTGATAATGAGAATTTATTGAGCCCCACTTGGTGTCTGGTGCTTAGCACTGTGGTCAGTGCTGAGAAGAATATTAAAATAACAACTGTACTTATAAGAGGTTACTAGATGCCAAGCACATTACCTAAATTACTTTTCTTCCTTTTTTTAAAGGTTTATTTACTTATTTGAGAGAGAGAAGGAGAGAGAGAAAATGAGGGGGCAGAGGGAGTGAGAGAACCGAAGCAGACTGCCTGCTGAGCCCGATGCGCGGCTCCATCCCAGGACGCTGAGATCATGACCTGAACCAAAGTCAAGAGTCAGACTTTTTTTTTTTTTTTTTTAAGATTTTATTTATTTATTTGACAGAGAGAGACATAGTGAGAGCAGGAACACAAGCAGGGGGAGTGGGAGAGGGAGAAGCAGGATTCCTGCGGAGCAGGGAGCCCGATGTGGGACTCGATCCCAGGACCCTGGGATCATGACCTGAGCCGAAGGCAGACGCTTAACGACTGAGCCACCCAGGCGCCCAAGAGTCAGACATTTTAACCAACTGAGACACCCAGGGCCCCCCCCCCCTCCAATTACTTTTCTAAACAACTCTGTGACATAGGAACTCTTATTCCTATATTATGCATCGGGAACCTGAGGTCCCAAGCGATAAAGCAGTTTTCTCAAGGTCACAGAATTAGTGAGTGGTGAACTTGGGATTTGAACCCTAACGTCACTGGCTCCAGCGTGTACTGTTAATGAGTATACCCACTGCCACATCCACGTGCTCTGCACTCAAGCCCCCGCATGTGCGGCAGCAGACGTGGTGTGCTTGCGAGAGCCAGAGCAAGGGGATATGGTATTTACAGTAAGGACGGAGGAATGCAGAAGCAAGGAATTCAGTTGCAATGGAAGAACTTGGACTGGACAAGGGGAATGAGGGCTATGATACTGGTTTTGAATGGCTAGAGAGCATCCTCCCTTCTGGTCCGAGCCCCTCCCCGCCCCCCAACTCGTTTTATCCAGACTCTACCTGACCTAAATTCCAGAGTGCCAGGCAGGTTGAGGGTATGTTCAGCTGTTAATGTTATATACTTTTTTTCTGCTTTCCTCTGGACCATGGGTTTGTTTTTGTGCTGTCTTGAAAATATCTTTATATTACAAAAGAAAATTTCAGTGGCATTTTTCACAGAAATAGAATAAACAGTCCTAAAATCTGTATGGAAGCAGAGAAGACCTCAAATAGCCAAAGCAATCTTAAGAAGCTGGAGGCATTGTGCTCCCTGAGGTCAAACTATATTACAAAGTTGTAGTCATCAAACCATTATGGTATTGCCTAAAAACAGACACGTAGATCAAAGGGACAGGATAGAGAGCCCAGAAATCAACCATTCTTATTCAGTCAATTAATTTATAATGGAGTAACCATGAATATACAGTAGGGAAAGGACAGTCTCTTCAACAAATAGTACTAGGAAAACTGGACAGCTACATGCGAAAGAATGAAACTGAACCACTTTCTTATACCGTACACAAAAAACAAGAGCAAAAACCCTAAACAAATGTTAAAAAAAATGGGCAGAGGAACCAAATAGACATTTTTCCAAAGAATGCATACAGATGGCTAACAGGTACATGAAAAAATGTTGAATATCACAAATCATCAGGGAAATGCAAATCGAAATCACAATGAGATACCACCTCACACCTGTCAGAATGACTGGTATCAATAAACAAGAAATAATCAGTGTTGGTGGTGGGAGAAAAGAGAACCCTCGAGCACTGCTGGTAGGAATGTAAGTTGATGCAGCCACTGTGGAAAACAGTATGGAGGTTCCTCAAAAAATTAAAAATAGATATCCTATGATCTAGCAATTCCACTTCTGGGTATTTATCCAAAGGAAATGAGAACACTAACTCAAAAGATATATATACCCCCGTGTAAATAATGAATTATTTACATTAGCCAAGATACAGAAACAACCTAAATATCACTGATGGATGAGTGGATAAAGAAGATGTGGGACATACACACACACACACAGGAATATTATTTAACCCTAAAAAAGAACGAAATCTTGCCATTTGCAACAACATGGATAGGACCTTGAGGGTATTATGCTAAATAAATAAGTCAGAAATACAGATACCATATAATCCCACTGATTGGTGGAATATAAAACAAAAGCAAAAACCAAGTTCATAGATACAGAGAACAAATTAGTGGTTGCCAGGGGTGGTTATAAAATAAATACGATGGGGTGTAGAGTACAACACAGTGACTATGGTTAATAATACTGTATTGCATATTGGCACGTCGCTAATAGAGTAAGTAAATCTTAAAAACTCTCATCATAAAAATGAATTCTGTAATTATGTATGGTGATGAACACTAACTAGACTTACTGTGGTGATCATTTCACAGTACATACAAATATTGAATCATTATGTGGTACACCTGAGACTAGTATAATGTTGTATGCCAATTATACCTCAAGAAGAAAACATACCTGTGAAGGTGATGTTGGGAATGGTGTGGTTTGGTGACATACGAGACAAGACAGAAAATGTCATCCATCAGTTGGAAAGTTCAGGGAATCATGGATCCTGAGCTGCTGATCAAATCCAGATTCAAGCACTGCACACAGACTTTCTGGCTCTGACTCCTGGGGACGCAACAGAGGACAAGCTGTTGAGTACATGCGATGATCTGAAGTTTGGGAAGTGGAGTGTTAGAGAAGAGGAAGCATGAGTTTTCCAGATGTTACTTGACTTGCTAGAATCATAAATCAAGAAGTAGAGGAAGACCTACAGTAAAGATTGCCTGATTCCTCCCACTCTATTAAAAACTATAGTAAAGATTTTTTATTGTGATAATGTTACGTAAAATTTTCCAGTTTGACTATTTTTAAATGCAATCTGCTGTGCATTAAGTACATTCAGTGTTGTGTAACTATCAGCAGCATCGAAATCCAGAACTTCTTCATCTTCCTAATAATAACTCGGTTAGCCATTAAATATTAACTCCCCATTCCTCTCTCCTCCCAGCTCCTGGCAACCACCATTTTATTTTTTGTCTCTGTGAATTTGACTTCTTGAGGTACTTCATGTAAGTGGAATCATACAATATTTGTGCTTTTTGTATCTGGCTTATTTCATTTAGCTTAGTGTTTTCCAGGTTTATCAACGTCATAGTGTGTGTCAGTATTTCTTTTTAAGGCTGAGTTGGTATTGCATTATGTATTTGTACCACATATTATTTGTTTATTCATCCGTCAGTGGACACTTGGGTTTCTTCCACCTTTTGGCTATTGTGAATAATGCAGCCATGAATATGGGTCTCTAAATACCTGTTCAAGTCTTTGCTCTCAATTCTTTTTCTGGATTTTGTGGTAATTCTGTTTTAATTTTTGAGGAACTGCTTAAAAGTTTGTTTTTGAGATAGCTAGCTCTCTTTGTCCATGGCAGCAATGGACTGTACCATTGCTGTGTATTTTTCTCAAGTCCGTCCAGAAGAGTGGTGCTAAATAGACTCTACTCTTGGCTGGTGACACCAGCAAGTGTGGCATATGGTGCTCTCCTCAGTCTGAGAGGCATTCAGTTGTCTCTTGACTCCGCCATAGTCTCTGTCTCTCTGTCGTAATTTCAGGTTCTCGTGGACAGTTTTGATCCATGATAGGTTGGAAGTGTTGAAAAGTGCCATAGACAAGTAGCACACTGGATACCACTTAAGTACATATTTTAACTTGCCTTGAGGTAAGCAAGCACGTTCAAAAAATAGATGAAGAAAACAGAGAGAAGGACCTGACAGAAAATAGGGACTGAGGGAAGTCTGAGACACATGAAAGGCTTCATACACATTTCTGCAGCCTAGGGGAATGGCCAACAGCTGTGAAGCAGGGCTGGGTTGAGCCCAGGCCAGTCAAGTCCCACCTCAGGGATCCTGGGAGAAGGACACAGCAGAGAGATGGGGCTATTCCCTGGGCACGTGTAGCTCTGCAGGTGCTCTCCAGTTATGGGAAGGTAGGCCTTGGGTCTTGGTTTTCAGCCTTTTCTTCATTAGCACCCACCCATACCCAGTGAACCTTTTTAGACTTTTTTTTTTTCTATTTGTCCCCCTCCCCATGAACTATTAATACCATGGAGATACTGATTATCTGTTTATACACTTATATTATGCCTTTGCTTTATACATAAAAAGTATAAAATATTTTTCACTCCCCAAAATAAATTGTCACCTTGTGTTGATGTGGTTCCCACTGAGAAAGTATGCTTCATACCACACTGGTTGTAACTGTCTCCATCTCCCCCAAATTCAGTCACCAGTCCCCTGGCCCCCGACCCCCAAAATTCCAAACCAAAATCAAAAGAAGTTTTTGGTGGACTCCCACGTGGTTCTTGCAGATTTCCCCGTATTACTCTTCTGGGAGAGGCTTAGGAGATAATATGGGTAATAACACTCTTGTCATGCAAGTGTTCTTTTTTAGCCCTGTTGTCTCTGTGCTTGGAGACACTGCAAATGCTGTGGAAATGCAGAGCTCTCGTGATGCACTGGCGTAGAGGTTTTTTTTTTTCCCCCTTAAGTTTGTGAAATACATTTTCAGTGTGTAATAAAATAATTTGTTATCCTAGCCACTCTCCTGGCAAGGCCCCATTATTCGTCCCCTCATTATTCTTGTGTTGATCAGGAGGCTGAAGCAGAGCGAGGCTGAATTCAACAGCATGTGAAATATTTGTCACCGAAACAATGTGGGCAAGTCAGACAGTTTGAACATCACTTTAAAGAAGGTCTGGCCTACACACGCCACAGCTAAAGATATCTGAACATGCTGTTTCCTTAGGGTGTTTATAAAAATCCATTTTAATAGTGGAATATAATTCTCTGAGACAGAAGGTACTATTCTTGGGTATATACCAGTATATATAAATGTGTGTGTATGTGTGTATGTACACACACACTGTACACAACACACACACACACACATGCACACATACACTGAGACACTGTCTTTGTAGTAGTCCAAACGGGCATTTGAAAAACCTGGCTGCTATTTGGTCTCATCATCTTTGTAAACTGTATTAGTCATCTGTGACTGTATAACACATTATCCCGGCACTCCACAGCTTACAACAGCACACGTTTATTGTCTCTCAGTTTCTGTGGGTCAGGAGTCCGGGCATGGCTTAGTTGGGTCTTCTGCTTCAGGGTTTTAGATATAATCAAGGTGTTGGCTGGGGCTGTGATCTCATTGGAAGGCTCTATGGGGAAGATTCAGTTCCAGATGCATTCACATGGTTGCTGGTAGGATTCTACCAGCCTCCCTTGGTTCCTTGCCATACGGGGCCCTCATGACATGGCAGCAAGCAAGAGAGGAGGCAGGAGATGGCTAGCAAGGCAGAAGCCATAGTTTTTGTTACCTAATCATACAAGTGACATCCATTTCGTTTTTTGTACTGTGTTCATGAGATGTAGCCCACCCTCAAGGGAAGGGGATTACACAGGGCATAAACCAAGAGGCAGGAATCACTAGGAGCAGCGTCAGTACTGCTCACCTACTGACCTCAGCTGATTGGTATGCCAAGTTGCATGCACAACTGTTAAATTCTTTTTGACATATATTGGGAATTGGTAATAATTAGAAGTTGGTAAGGGTCAGCTGCACCCTCAAAACCTTACTACCAGCTTATAAAAAAGTTCTGCAACATGTACATTTTGTTAACCCTTTGTTTAGAAGTAGGCACAAAATAGTTGACCTGTTTCATCAGTTTGATTAAATCTCTGTCCTTTTGGGTGCTCTGACCATGAGTCGCATCAGCAGCTAACTCACTGAAAGCAGAGCTGACACTATTCCAAAGGCAGGATTCAGCTGTTTTAAAGATCGCATCAGGCAGCCAAATCTTCTGATCCAGTGGGTGGTCATAGGACCATCTAGGCATAAACTTTGGGTGCCATCCCTAAAGCTGGCTGGCATAGGGCTTGCTGGATAGAATCTTAGACCTTCGTTGTACAAGGATGGGTGTATCTCTGGAAATTTGAGCTGACCCCTGTATCTTAAGTTCCCCTAATTAAATTAACGAGAGTCCATGTGGCACATTCGCTAGGAAGTCACTAACTTTACCAGTGGAAATTCACAAATTTTTTTTTTTAAGATTTTATTTATTTATCGAGAGAGAGAATGAGAGAGAGAGAGAGCATGAGAGGGGGAGGGTCAGAGGGAGAAGCAGACTCCCCGCCGAGCAGGGAGCCCGATGCGGGACTCGATCCCGGGACTCCAGGATCATGACCTGAGCCGAAGGCAGTCGCCCAACTGACTGAGCCACCCAGGCGCCCGGAAATTCACAATTTTAACATTCCTTATTCCAATTATCAAAGCCCCTGCTGTTCGTTTTCAAGGACAAAGGTAACTGAAGTTTCTGGAGAGTAGGTTTGCTGATTAGCCTGCTCATAGCCCAACCTGTAGAGCCTGAAGCCTGCATGGGGACAACCGACTGTCCCTGGTGTACGATATGAACTAACACAGGCACCATAATAGGATACTGAATGTGCTGACGTATTTTTAGGCAAATTGTAGATGTCCTAATAATCATGTACCAGATTTCAATTCCTGAACCTAGGATATTCTGCCTTTAGAAAGATTATTTAGCGGGCACCTGGGTGGCTCAGTCGTTAAGC